>NW_022985554.1:693110-1379507 GCF_010093815.1 Pseudovirgaria hyperparasitica
CTGTCTGGTCTGTCTGGTCTGTCTGGTCTGTCTGGTCTGTCTGGTCTGTCTGGTCTATCTAGTCTGTCTAGTCGTCTATTCTCCCCGACCCTACAGATAGGCTATATAGGACATGCAGGACAGGCAAGACAACATCTCTCCTCTCCATCACAACAACTCCCGGTCATACATGGCCCCTATCCGCTATCCCACCGTGCGTGCATGCGTCTAAACTGTGAACCTAACCCTTATATATCCCACATGCGCTCGGCTTCTGTGCACGTGCTTCCAGACACGCGCAGGCCCAAGGCCCAGGCCCAAGAGCGGGTGTGTGTGTGTATATAGCTGTACGGATGGGGTGTGTGGAGGAGGATAGGATAGGATAGGAATGCGCCACCGCGTCATTCCTGCCTCTTCCCACGCTCGCTCCTTCCTTTCCTCTCATTCCAGCCCAAACGCACTAATTAGTTAGTACTGCTAGCACACTGCTATGGGTTCAAGCGGGTATGCCACACCGTATATACAACACTGAGTACCACAGTTGAGGCCCGGAAGCAAGGTCGGGGTCGTGCAGCAAAGTCCACGTTCAACGTCCACGTTCAACGTCCACGTTCAACGTCCACGTTCAACGTCCACGTTCCTTGTCCCTGTTCCATCCATCCATCCAGCGGAGACGCGCCCGTTGATCGGCGTGTGGATGGATGGATGGATAGACAAATGGACTCTACTAGTCGGTCGTGTAATGAAGTGTAACATACTGTAAATACTATACATCAACCACAAGTAAGATCAAGGCCTCACTAACATACCCGCGCCCAGCCCAGTACTCAGCGACGGACGAGTAGGAAAGGTTGTTGCGAGATATACCGCTGTCTGCCATGTCTGTGTCGTCCGCTATGTATACAGATTATAACCAGGAGAATGTAGCGTGATCGACATGCATGTCGGAGGAGACTCCTACACATCTACCTACCTCCTACCTACCTACATACATACTTCCTACTCCTCCTCCGCGCCCATACACAGACTAGCAAACACTAACGATAACCCCCTTTCCAACCACATGTGTGCGTTTCGCATATGCATGTGGTGCGTTCGGCATCGTGAATATCCCTCAATCTCACTGGGATGTCCATCCACGAGGTAGGAGCCCAAGAGTACAGGACGCGAACAGGATAGGAACAGGATAGGAACAAAGACAGGATAGGAACAGGATAGAACAGAACAGCTCCACGGCGCGACCCGGCGTGGAAGCGAGCATGCCAGACGCCCCATTCGCGCTGATACAGCACTCCAGCACTCCATGCCAGCACACACGCACGACCCGGCATGAGCACAGTGGCGCCTTGAGGGGAAGATCTTGATGCCCTACGTTAGTACGTTAGTCGTGCCCGGTGCAAAAGGCGATAGGAGGCACAGGTCACGTTAGGTTAAGGTATTGGCCATAGGGAATGAATGGTCATGGAGTCGTTTAGTATGTATGCTTTCTGGGGCGTTGTCCAAGTGTGAGTGGCTGTGAGTGACGTCTACATCAGGACCTGCATTCAATCAGCGTCAACGGGGCAGCAGCAGTATTAGTATCAGCCCTACACGGCCTCCAGTCCAGGGCAAACACGAGCATGATGGGCAAGTACAAGTCTAGAAGCGCAGATCGGGGAGGAAGGGATAGGGATCGACGACCTTTGGAAGGGGAGCAGGTGTGGCGCATGGATTAAAGTGTGGGGCAGGCAGTGCGGAGAGGCGGCGTCAACCGCAACGTTGGCGGACGTGCAGCGAGGAGTTGAACAACGACAACAACGACAACAACGACAACAATGATCTCGTAGATGGATCGTGACGGCTTGTTTGCTTGATATTGCGAGTTGTCTTGCGAGCTGTAGATCCAGGTCTTGCTTTGACGATTAAGAGCCTGCACGTTATTGAAGTTGCGCCACAGGGCGTCGAGCAACGCAACACGCCGACAGGCCAGTCCGCTCTCGCCTCGACCATCACGTCAAGAAGAGCTCCTGGAGAAACATCCAGTGACTGCAACATGTCGGCGCCAAACAGCCTGATCCTGTACCACTACCCAATGTCGCCCTCCTTCGCGGGCCATCGTGTGGTGTCTGGCTCTGCTGGGCGTCGAGTATGCCGAGTGTGTACGTACAGGCATCACGTGTCGTGGAGCACAAGGTCAAGCTGGGGCTAACTAATGCAAAGCAGTCACCTATCCACTCGAGCGGGTAGTGACGGACCCTGACATGAGCAGCACCAGTCTGCCAGCGAACTATATCTCTCAGCGACCGTTCCCCAAGGTGTTTTGCGTGGATCGGACGGCGGACAGCGCCAAGCCTGGCAGTATGGAGCAGGATGAAGCACGGGAATGAGAGAGGATTGTGATTCATATGCCACGGACGGGATTCAGGGTGAAGCGAGTGGGAGCGCAGCTGTAGAGGAAGTGCATGAGGCGATTGGGGCCTCAGGACTGAGGAGAGCGAATGGGGCGGGGCAAGATAAAGAGAGGTGGTGGTAGGTTGGGCTCGCAAGCACAGCATCTGGTAGGTATTATTGTGAGCAATATCATGACGGAATCACGGCAGTGGACAGTTGGATGATGATGATGGCAGTAGTATCCTTGTAGTATTAGCGATGCAGGAGGGTGAGGTGTGTGGATATAGAGAATGTCTTGGCAAAGGCTTCTCGCACCCCGTTTAGCAAGCCGTGCTGTGTGCTGCAGGTGACGGCAAAGGTCCAGTGAACGGGCGCCACGCAGACAGGGAATGCTGGATTGAGCACAGCGAACAGAGTGGTTAATTAGTTTGGTAGACAGTCGAAAAGGACGACGAGGAGGATCGTGGAGATGGGCAGCAGCAGACAGATGACACAGCAGCAGGCATGGGCCAGTAAGCGGAGGATGTGAAGTATCGGGAAGACAGGAGTGACTGCGAGTAGAAGCGGGTTGTGCGATATTATTGATTGATTGATTGATTGATCAGTAGTGATTGCAGTGCAAGGAGGAGGAGGAAGAAGAAGAAGGGAGAAGATTGGATGTTGAGGTTGAACATGGAGGTGGTGAGGTGAGCCCAAAGCAGGCTAGTGCGTGGGTAGAAGCTATGGGGAGCTGATAGAGAGCTCTTGAGGAGCACGACTTGTCGCTCATGCACTCTCTTGCACAGCATTCTACATGTCGATCGTGTGCTCGACAAACATGAAGAAGCAAACAAGGCCAGTCCGACGATGGAGTCACGATCCAGTAGCAATGGATGGAGAAGAGGAGGAATGAAGGTATTGGGAGGTGTGTGAGAGGGATAGTGGAGTGGAGGGCTGGACGGGCATTGGGGCACCGAGCGTGAGAGCATTGCTGCCCAACGAACACGTTGACGCCTGGACTGGCACTAACACGGATCCAGTTGGGGGCACGACTTGCAATCCACAGCATCCACACACTGCAACCCAACATTGTCTCAAACAGTGCTGGCGATCGGTGTTTTATTTACTCTTTGGCGCGACGATCATGTGGCAGAGTGTGGTGCGGGAGGGTATCTGGCGGTGGAGTAGAGGAATGATGGGAGAGAGGTTTAGAGAAGGCTTGAATGGGCAAAAGAAGGGTGAGTGCAGCCCCAATCGTCGTCATCGTCATCGGCCACGTTTTCTTGCGGGTTGTAATTAAGGGCCAGTCAAGTAGGGCAGAAAGGGGAAAATGGGGGGGCAGAAGGGCAATAGGGCAGCAAAACGGCAGCAAAAAGGGCAGCGAAAAAGGCGAAAAGGCAGCTATCGGCAGGCGGCCCAGCGCGCGTCATCGGCGGGCGGGCGACTACTACTACTTAGGGGGCATGCCCGTCCAGCAGCTAATCATCACAGCTCACACACACACACACACACACACACACAGATTAATTACTACCACCAAGAATAAGTAACAGGAGCCCGACGTTTTCCCTGTGGTATTGGTGTGGATGATGTAGATGATGTGGACACCCCTCCCTCCCCCCCCTCCTCCAAGATAACATACTATACATGGCCGGTATGGAACAGCTACCAATCAGTGCCAATCGCCCCCCTCTACAAAAAAATAGAGCCGCACTCTTCCCCCACTAAATTCTCTCTCTCTCTCTCTCCTGTCTCTTGATCTACTTCTTCTCCCTAATAATTACTACTCCCTCCCCTCAGTAGTAGTAGTAGTAGCATCATCATCATCATCAGCATCAGCATCATACTTACTACTTCCACTTGATCGCCATCCACTAGAACAGGACCCTTGCTCTTCCAACCTCTTCCCTCGTCTTCCACCCTTGCTGTCCTGACGTCTTCTTCTTCTTCTTCTTCTACTACAGCTTCTTCTTCTACTGCTTCTTCTTTTCCAACCTACCACAACAACCTTTACGCCTCTCTGCCACATACGCATTGCTGCTCTCTTCTGCTGCAACCAACCAACCGACCGACCACTCACTGCTTCTATTCCGCTTCCGTGCCACCCCTCTGCTGTCTTCCCACCGCGCTACCTGACTTTGGTCTGACTGCCTGACTGACTGACTGCTGCCACTTGGACCCTGGTCAAAACTCTGCGCCTGCGGACACACCTCCACTATTACTACCACCACCACCACCACCAATCCCCAATCGGACGCCTCTTGCTGCTAGCCCTGTCCTCTTATTTCTGCTCCTGTTCCCTCTTACCACTTCACTGCCCCCCGCCCCTCACCTCTTACTCTCTCTCTCTCTCTCTCACTTCTTCCATTTCTTCTCTGCTCCTTGCTCCTTTTGGTCTTCTTCCACCACCACCACTACCACCACTACCACCGCATCTCCATCCATCCTCTCTGCTGTCCGGCCTTTGGTTCCATCTTTTGGTTCTCTACTCTACTCACCTGTCGCAGTTGGCTGTCCTGTCCCGTACTATTTGGTTCTTCGACACTGTCCCCCAGTGTCGACCTCTCTCTCCACACTCCTCTCCAAACCCTCTCTCCTGCACATCCGCAATCATGTCGTTAAATCGCCAGTGGTTTGTACCCGGTGACGACATTGCTCGTGAGGTCATCACCGCCGATATCCAGCGATATCTAGGTCCTGATGCCACCGTCAGACCGGGAACCGGTACTGGAGAGTACGAGGCAAGTACACCACCGACGATGCATCATCATTATCACCATGTCATCTAACCCTTTCTACCAGGGAATGGACGGTTTTTGGATAACTGCCTATCGTACTCTCACTTCGGTATGTGCTGCCCTGCCACGTCTTGCTCGCCACGACGACCATCACGCTAACCACCCCTTCCCTCCAGAACATGATCAAAGACCTGAAGCAGGACTCGCAAAGATGGAGAGCCGAGATGGCTCACGGACGAGGTAGTCTAACCGGCAGCCATGGAAAGGGCTCAAAAATTGACGCAGCTTTAGTCGCCTATCAAGATTCCACCACCCACCAGGCCAGGCAGCACTACGGTCCCACTCCTGGTCCCTCGCGCCACGATCCTGCCGCTGCCTACCAGCAGACTGCTCCAAGCTATGCCACTGGATACGGTAATTATACCCACCAACAGCCGTCCAGAGGAGGATATGCCCAGCAGCCCCAGCAGCCCCAGTATGCCACTCCCGGATACCAAGAGCCCGTCCGGACCACCGCTCCAAGCTACTCGTACGGCAACCAGGACACCCAGGCGGCCTATGGAGCTTACCAGCAGCCGCAGCAGGACCCGCGCTATCCCTATGCCCAGACAACCGCTGCCCCGCGTCAGGACATATACTCCCCACAGCAGCAACAGCCAAGGTATTTTGGATATTATCACCGGAAATATTTGGTCCTTCGCTAAACTCCTCTCTCAGTTCGGCTTCATATGGTAGCAACGCGTACGGCCACGAAGGGCGACGTAAGTCTTGATTAGCTTTCCACTCGGTTCGCCTCGTGTGATGAACCACCACCACTAACTTGCTTTTTTCTCTTTTAGCATACATACAACAGCAGCAGCCTCCATCGGGTAGACAGGGTCGTCGCTAGTCGATGTGCCGTCTCGTCTATCCTCATCATCATCATCATCCTACTGGTAAACTTGCATCTGCCGGCTAGTTTTTTGATATATCTCCCACTGCATGGCGTTTTCCCGGGGTACATGTATTTCACCGTCGGACTTGCGGACCTCTTTTGACCCTTGGAACTAATGACAATCGGACACGTGCTACTGCTGCTGCACTCGAAACATGGAATAGTCAAGCGAGTCAGAGTTTCTGGCATCTGATTAAATCTTGGCCGCTCAGTCCTTCCTGCCTTGGAAACTTAGTTCCACTCTTGAGCCGCTGGAAAAGCAATAAAAGGCTTACGTAGCCTGGAAGATTCCACCCCCCAGTCAGCCCCGCACCCCGATGTTAGAGGATGTTATCCGTTGTGTGGACGATTTTGACGAGATTTTTCTTTTTTTTCTTTTCTTTTTTACTATCTTGCCGAGGATGGATATATGCCGGACAGCCCTTCCTGCCCCGGTCAGGACCAATATTAGAGCCGTGTTGATCAAGGACCTGTCGTACCACCGCCCCTTTTATCCGCGCCGCGTTGTAGCATCTGACAGCCTCTAACCACTACTACTATACACACATGTAAGAAGCTCCATGCTTTTGGCTGTTCCAGGAATTGTACCAACCGGTCGTCTGCCATCAAATGGTCATCTGCAACGCTAGATAAAAAGGATGCTGCCGGATCTGCCGGATTTTGCGCGCGCGCCGTAGTATATCCATCACTGTTGAGCATTTGTTTTGAGCTTCATGTACATACCCTTGGCCTGACAGGCCCTTGCTTCAGGCGACAACCAGGATTTCTGTATCGGAGTTTTTATCCCTTGTTTCTTTCAGCGCCCGTTGAGCTCGACTGTTGCATAGCATGCGCCACGACGGTACAGACGATTGAAAATGACATGTCTTGAATACTTGCTTTTTTGTGACGAACGGGCCTGCCTTGCTGACTGCCTGGTCTTCCTTTGCAGTCTTGCAGTCTTGCAGTATTGATGCTGTTGCTGTGCTTGCTGGGTGATGTCCGATTGTTCCAGTCGTGACTCGGATCGCCCGAATATGCGCTCCATTGCTGTACAGTCTACGGTCATTCCACGTGTTCTAGTCACCACACCCTGTCCACGTAATCACGTGTTGGCGGTCGTGTACCTAGCTGCGTTCAGACAATAAGCCTGGGCATGGCGGCTTGCGTATAAGCTACCTACCGACCTTATTGAGATATCTATCTAGCTATCTCCCTCCCTGTCTCCCCTTACGTATCCACCTCCCTGTCTACCGCCCAGCCAATTACTGACCAACCCATCTACCTCATCCCTTGTCTCCCTATTATCTTCCAATCTACTAATAGAACTACCTACTTATCTCCCCGTCCATCCATCTATCCACCACCTCAACCCAAGTCATTCCATTTATCCCACACACCATCTTTGTCTTTTGACTTGCACTCTTTTATTTTCAATTTTTTTCTTTTTATCATTTTATGGTGTATGGTTTCTATGACTCATGGCTTTGTAATCTCAATTCAAATTTGAGTTTAGGGATATGTAGTACTATATGTTTACTTGTTGTGTAGCTGTTGTTAACTTGGTTTTGGGCTATGTTGTGTGTGTATGTGTATATATATGTATATATCATGATAGTCTGGTTGTCTTGTCTTATACTGCACTGTACTCCATTCTACTCTCTTACTCTCTTACTCTCTATATTCTCTCTATATTCTTTCTTCTCTCTATCTATATGAATGAAACCTAACTTGTTAACCCGACTTTGTAAAAAACCAAACCTTTTTCTATATACTACTATGTTTTTTGTAGTTTTTATTTTATATAGTCGAGGCTGGGAGGAGGTATATGGACGGTATTTCTCTAGGTCTCCTTCTACGCCTCCTTCTCCTTCTCCTTCTCCTTCTCCTTCTCCCTCCCCCTATCCCTCCTTCTATCCCTAATTTATCCTAGCCTATCCCTATCTCTATCCCTATCCCTATCCCACTCTTCTCTATTCCATCCCATTCAAAGGGGGTAAAGTATACGTATCAGTTAACACCCGCAAGACACGTGTTTTTGACATTTCCATCAGAGTAAAGACATGATGATGGTAGGATGTATATACAATAGGTAGGGTATGTAGTACGGATCCAGTATCTATATACACCACGTGCAGACCCCGGAAAAGAAATGAAAGAAAAGGGTGTTCATCGTCATAATCGTCTATTCGTCGTCTATCATCCCTCGTCATCCGTCATCGCCCATCATTTCAGCAGAGGTATATATATCCACATCCACACCCACAAACCCCCCAAACCAGTCCCTCTCACCCCTTAACCCAACCCCCAACCCCCAACCCCCTAAACAGCAGCAACCCGCACCACAGCCCCCTTCTCCCCCTCCCCCTCTCCCTCTCCCACCCCATCCCCACCCTTCAAGTCCCCATCCCCCTTCAACCCAACAGTAGAATGCGTATACGCATCCAACTCCCTCCCCTTACACAAATTCAAATAAATCGGAAACGACCACGCCACGACAAAAAACGCCAACGGCACAACCATCGCCCGCCTAACCCCAATCCGATCCGAAACATTGCCCAAGATAGCCGGCACAACCGCGCCGCCGGACACAGCAGCAACCACAAACGACGCCCCCCGCTTCGTATGCCTACCCAGCCCCCGAATCGAAAGCGTAAGAATAAGGGGGAAAATGCAGGATTCGAAAAAGAGCACGAGCATGAGCATGGCCAGACCGCCCCAGTTCGGCGTTGTCGGGGAGCCGGTGTTGACGGCGATGGCGGCGATGATGAAGACCATGATGAGGGTCTGGAAGACGAGCAGGACGTAGCGGGGTTTGAAGACGAACATTGCTGCTGCGGCGGCGAAGCGGCCTGCTGCGAAGAGGGCCTGGGCGATGGCGTAGAAGTCTGCGCCTTTGATGTGGGCTTGGGTGGTGGTGAGTTGGGGGTTCGCTTCGGCGAAGTAGTTTATGAAGTAGCCTGCTATACCCACCTGGGCGCCTACGTAGGCGAATTGCGCGGCGGTGCCCCAGAAGAGGGTGTATTGCTTGCGGAAGGGCTTGTCGGTTGCGGCGGGAGTAGTGCCGTCGGGGCCAGGGGCGGCGATCATTTCGGTCTGATCTTGCATGTCTGCGTCTGTGATTTCGGGGATGGGCGCAAAGTAGAAGACGACGCAGAGGATGGCGACAAAGGCGGCGATGCCGAGGTAGACGAACTGGACGGCGCCGAGGTCCTTGCCGTCGGTGCCGACGTGCTTGAAGATGACGCGGGAGGCGAGGATGGGCGCGATGACGGAGCCGACGGCCTGGAAGGACTGGGAGAGCTCGAGGCGGAACTCCGAGTACTTTGGCGGGCCGCAGACGGCGATGTACGGGTTTGCCGAGACCTCGAGGGTGGAGAGCCCGGAGCCGACGATGAAGAGGGAGCCGCAGAAGCCGCCGAAGGAGCGGTAGACGGCCGAGGGCCAGAACATGAGCGCGCCGACGCAGTAGATTGCTAGGCCGAGCATGAATGTGTAGCGGTATCCGAACTTGCGGACGAACCAGCCCGAGTAGGTCAGGGGGCCGATGAAGTAGGCGCTGCGGGGTTCTTGTCAGTTCTGTGGTGAGTGTCTCGGGCATGTTCACGGGTTCACGTACCCAAAGTACGACGCCTGCAGCCCGGAGGACTGTCCCTTTGTAATGTCCAGCGCGACCTGGAAGCGGCTGTTCAAGACGTCCAGCAGGCCGTACGCGAAGCCCCACATGAAGAACAGGATCGTGACCAGCGCGACGGGCACGATGGACTGCCTCAGCGTGATCTGTGAGGCTCCGGTGATCTGCTTGTCGCTGACGCTCTTGCGGCGGACTTGGTTCTCGGTGACTTCAGCGATTGAAGGGCGACGATCCTGCTGAGCGTGGACATCGTCCAGCGTTGGCTCCTGAGAGCCTCCCAGGCCGAATTTGAAGCCCATGTTGTGGCGACGCGGACGTTGAGGAGGACCGGGGACGGTGGGTTGAGGACTCCCCTTTTGCTAATGTCCTGAGACGAGGGGTTGGGAGGAGGATGGTGGTGATGAGGAGAAGGGATGGTCTGTTCGATGATGCATGGATCCGGGTGGGAACAGGCAAGATATTATATATTGCTGGAGCGCTTTCGTGATTTCCTCCATGGACTCATCCAGATGTCGAGCCCAAGTCATTGAAAACGTGCCACCCATGGAGAGTCTGGAGAGAACGAACGGTGCGGCAGTTAGAGCCCAGGACAGATGCAGCGGACCCAGATCGTGTCCCAGAAGAGGGTTGGCAGCCCCGAGCGGCCATTCGCGCGCTCCACCTTGCCCGCGGCCCGGCAACCAATCGGCCAATGGTTGACAGAGCCTGCGAATGCTTGAACGGCAGATGGTGGGGATTTAGCGCATATGCATTTTCGCAATTCGCGGAGAGATGGAGACGCGACTGGGGATGACTGGGTGACTACCTACTATCGTCCATAGTCTTTGTCGTTGCGGCCATCGATTCATTCATTGGGGGGCGCCGATGTTTCGCCTTGACCTGCATTCATCCTGCATGTATGTCCCTGGCTGTCCTTGTGCACTACGTAGATCACGTATTATCGAATGCTGTCCGATTATGCCCGTCGAGAGTCGACTTCCTCTGACTTTGCCCCTCGAGACAACAAGACTCTCCCAGCCCGACTGTCCATAGCTTGCCTTGCTCTCAGACGCCGGGCGTGAGGGAATTGTCACTGTATACAGGACGAGAGGAGGCGCTCTCGCCATGACGGCCAGCCAGCTGACTACATAGTATCATGTCGTGCAGGTCGTTTGCGGTTTGGTGCTCCGAGAGCCCTGCGATGTTCTCGCCGATTGGCCGACGGCGAACAGAAGCGTGGAAGCATGGAGCAGCAACACTAGAAGCACGCTCTACTTCCTCCACACACCCCGGACCCCAGTGTGTTGTGTGGGTGTGTGTGGGTGGGTATGTAGTGTGTGTCGGGGTTGAGTCTAGCCAGCCTCCTTCTCCGCAAATGCACTCGCGTGGCTTGGCTAAAACTGCAATCCCTGACATCGTGATCGTATCTGGAGTTTTGATGCTCGCGTGACTAAGGCGGCTCAACAACGTCGTCGACCTTGTCGCAGGTTTGCTGTTTGATGCTTGCTGTGCGCTGGTCAGTGTGCGTGCTGCCGCCCACGTGTATGTATCGCTGCTCGAACTACTACACATAGTCCCGCCGCCGTGCACAAAGGTACATTCGTGTCAGTCTGATACCGTCAATATCTTCTCTGTACAATGCGCCAGTCCACTTAGGCGTGCTGAAGCTATCGTCTTATCCTTGTCTTATCACAACACAAGCACCAGCGTCCAGCCGCGAGACGAGACAAGTTCTTCGCTCGTACGCCTCCTACGCCTCGGATCGTCGAAAGCACGCAAACAGTGCTGCACACGCCATGGTTTGCTAGCAGAGAAGTGGATCTGATCTAATGGGAGACGAAGCGAGAGAAGCGGGTAGTGGTGGTGGTGGTTGTCTTGAGTGAGAATTGCAGCGACAGAAGGGCCGCAGTGCTTTATCCGCTTGCCCGGATCTCGGGACTCGGACTTTCCAGCATATTCACTTCCCTGGCCTCAGCGCCCCTCAACTCAGTGCTAGTTCTCTGAAAATCTTTGCTCGCTGAAATGGGCCCAAACGCCTCCTTGCAGCCACAAACATCTCATCATCTCATGACGGTGATAGTGCACACGATAGGGCTGCAGCTGGTCCTTACCCCATATACCGCCATTTCGGCTCCTCTTCCCTCGAGCAGATTTGAGACCAAGCTTTGTATCCCATCTTAGTCTTGTTTACCTCCACCCTGTACACAATCGCGTCTGGCCTCCCATGTCTCGGGTAAATATCAGCTCCACCATGTCGCGTGCCGTGGCTTGCGAATATATAGCTAGCATCCCATAGCTCGCCCAAATATTCAATTTCTTCATACACCCATCTCAAGCCCCGGCGTTGCGGTCTTCGCGTTCTGGCCAGGGCTCCTCATGTGCATCTCATTCAACAGAGGTCTGAAGCATGGGAATAGACTTTTTGAGAGAGGCCGGTGGCTGGCGATATCGGGCTGCACCAGTGAAGAGTATTTGCATTCCGCGTCGGCAGGCTGGACGATGGCTCGAGTTCTGAAGACTAGATGTTGATATGCATTAGAGGGTACTTCTCGAGGAGTTGTTTGGGTCTTGCACAACGAAGGCACAGTCATTCAAGACACGCCATGCCAGTGACTAGCAATCTAGATAGGAGAACATCTCAACAGCCGACGAAGCTTTCAGCGTCTCGACTCGAATGAAGGATCATGGAGATGTCACAAATAAGCTTATCATGAATTCAACCAGGTCATGAACCCTCGACCTCCATCGCAGTGAGCTGTGCGGAAGCCACTGCCATCTGGCAATCTCATTATTGCATCCGCGCGACCCACGACCACTCTGCCGTTTCTCTCAACACGCCTAGACTGTAACCCCTTCTGTGAGGTGGTATTCCTCTACAGCTTCGCTACTGGATGACATGCCATTCGTACTACGACATGTCAGTATGGCGACGGGTCCTGAGCAAGCCAAACGAAATAACTGAGATTTCAGACGGTACAAGAGACTCCTTCCACATGGTTTGGCATTATACAATACTCGCTGCACTGGTATTATGAGAAGCTGATTCTTTTATAGAGCTCATTCGGTGTTGGCATTCCGGATACACCAGCAACTCCTGCGTCGTCTTGTTCCCCTTCCTCCTCCACCCTTTAATCGCCATTCGAGTTGAATAGCTACCTCATGAGTAGATTAGATGGTATAATGATGGCCTGACCGTTGTATCATTGTGACGGGCTATGTCTATGATATATCTGTTACGCTATGTCTATTTCTCCGATGAAGCCATGAAGATTCGACTTGATCATCTAGTGTATGGGCTTAGTGATCTTCTTGTAGGCTTCGTTCGATACATCACGATATTCGATATCAGACTCACTGGACTTTGTGCCATTTCAGCGCCAGAGATTTCCGATATCTGACTGGAATGATTTTACCTGTCTCTAGTCTCCGTAGAAAGCTACATATGCCAATCGAAAACTTGACCGAAACCCTGACCAGTTCTTCGGCCCCCTTGATCATTTACTTCTCCTCCTGCCTACATACACACATTGATCAAGTCACCCATCCCACAAAACAAACGTCGTCTCCCGCCCGTCCAGCCCATCTGAATGCCCACATCCACACCTCACTTACACTCCTTCGCAACCTTCTCCAGCACCGTCACATACGCCTCCACCTCCTTCGCCCCCGTCTCCGTAAAATCCCTCCTCCTCCCCTCAACAACAACATGCGGCACACTATCCACCCCATCCCTCCCCATCCCCCTCACCAACCCCCTAACCTCCTCCTCGCCCTCCTCCCCCTCCACAAACGCCCTCGCCTCCCCCTCCCCAACCCCAACCTCCCCCAAACACCCCACCAGCGTCTCCACACTACCCGGATGCCTCTCCTCCTCAAAATACGCCCGATACAGCGCCTCCACCAACGCAAGCGTCCTGTCCTCCCCGAGCCGCAGCACGTCCTGAACATAGTAAATACACCGGTGCGCAGGCAGCGTATTCGCAATCACCCCGCCGAACCGGAACGCGATCGGCGGCGCCACCGACGCGCCGTACATGCGCATCAGCGTCTCGTACTTGTGCATCAGCGCCTCGCTGCCCTGGTACCGCTTGTGCATGTACCACGCGTGCTTGTCCTCGCCCGTCGACGAGTGCTCTGGGTAGAGCTGGTAGGGCGCGAACCGGAGGTGCTGCCGACGACGTGTTATTAGCATGAACGTTTACGTGGGAGGTGGGAGGAGGAGGCGCACCCCCCCCTGCGTACAAATGTTGCGGGCGCATCTGGGTTTGCTGTCCGGTATGTGTGCAGCGCCTGGAGGAGGCGGCGCAGCGCGAGATAGGTCCATGGACAGATGGTGTCGAGCGTGAACGTGATTGTCGAGTCGTACGCCATCTTTCCTCGGTGTAGAACTGCGCGGCCGATTCTTTTGTCGTCTGGAGTCCTTTCTTGAGGAGCAAGTATGAAGCGTGCGGAGGAACGCCCGGCTTTGAATGGGATTGTAATGTCTCTGAACGAAATGCAGAAGCGAGCTTCACGACCGGATGACGCTGTATATGTATGGATGTATGTACGTATGCTATAGATAATTATGCTCAAGGGCCCTCCGCCTCCATCGGCCCAGCCCGGACAAACTCTCTCGGCACGACGCGCGCGGAGCAAAGGAGCAACGAAAGAAGCAGTGAAAATGGCGGATCTTGCGTCATGCAGCATTGCGCCCGCGCCTCCCCACGCAGGCCATACCAAAAGCAGGCGAACTAGGGAGAGGCAGGCCGGGCTGAATTAGACGCCTGGGGTTCGGCTGCGATTAGTTATCAGTGTGGGTGTTATTGGGTGCTATACTTCAGGTGTTGTATTATAGAAGACGTTATATATAGATATCTCGTGGGTTGGTTGGTGCTGTTGCCTTGCTTGTGTCATCCATCCATTCTCGTACTGCCTGCGCACGTGGAGGGCGGGGCTGAGGCGCTGGTTGGGCGGGAGGACACTCCGAGTGATGGCTACGGGCTGCGCTTGGTAGTGGGTTGCATGAACTCCCGGGACTTCGGGTGTGCAGACAATTGATATTGGGGTGTTGACGCATGTGAGGCATGTACACGCGGAAGTGCTGCTGAATGGAGGATATGAGCTTGCATGACTGGGTCGAGCCAAGGCTTGGGTGGTATGTCTGCATTATCGCGATGTGGATTCCTTCGAGTGGGGAGACAGGATCAATAGGGCTATTAAATTCTCGTTCATCACAGAGCTCTGTATCTACATTACTCCCCGGTCGCTCTCGCCTCGCTGCGGCTGAGCGTCCCCAGTCGCTCATCTATACTTTTGATCGTGTGACTGCAGGCCGAGCAGGAGGCGGAGGACTGTCGCTTCGAAGATGCTGGGCCAAAATAATAAACTAACAAACGCCGACAACAAGACTGTGATGTAGGATAGTCATGAGTTTAGCTGCACGTAGTTACCTGGTGGATGGTTAGCTGACATCGAAAGAGAAGGCTTCCAAGTTGCGCAAGACGTACCAGGGAATTGCCCTTGCCGCGTTCCGATTTTCCCTGTCCACCACTCATTTTCGTTCTGCGTTCGCTGCACAATCTCAATCACCTCGCCAGTTGAGAAACTCAGATCGCCATGGGCTTGTGCTTCGTAGTCATATAATGCCGTCACGGTCTCTGCTGCCGTGGGTGCTCCGCTAAGCCTCGAGGGTTTCGGTTTCGGTGGTGGTGGTTTCGACTTGGCTACCGTGCCCCAATTCGCACCCGACACAGGAGGTGATGTCGTTGAGCTAGGAGGGCTATATGGTGGGGGAGCACTCTCCTTGCCGTCTGACAAGGAGCTTCTCCCCGAGCCTTGAGTCAATAGCTTAGGTTCACGCTTGTTTTCAAGCGCGTATTTACTCTGGCCATATCGGGACTGATTCAACTTCCTTTGCCCTGTAGTCTTGAATTTGACGATTGAGATAGCCTCTGCTTGGGCTTGGGTGTCGCCACGCTTCTCCTCAAAGGAGTCCTCAATAGCCAAAGTAAGGTTGAAATAACCAATGTCGATGTCTTGCATCTTCTCGTGAAGGGTATAAAAGATGTTTAGCTGCATGTAGTAGAAAGACTGAAATAGCGGACGTATGAACTCGCGTTCGAGTCTGAACAGCTGTGGTAGCTCCTCCTTGAGCACATTGTTGAAATATTCATAGTCTTGGGTCGCCAGCTCGACGTCGTTCTCAGCCTTATAGAGGGCCTTTTCGTCCTTGAGTGTCTTCTCTTTCTTGTCCTGAAGTTTTTTGAGCGTGGCACGATGTCGATCGTAGTCCAGTTGTTTGTGGTCTCGTTTCACCGCCGATTTTCGAATGACCTTTACGATTTCAAGCAACTCCTCGGCGGGTTTGACGATTCTCGACTCAATCATTTCCAGCTCCGGCGCTAATGTGGCCTGGAGCTCTTTGACAATAACTTCATATTCTTCACAGGCGCGTATGCCCTCCGGGTTGCCTTCGGCTACAAAAGAGTCGGGATCGGACATTCGACCAGAGATAGGTTTGTATATTTCCGCGATAGCTCTGGAGAATTCAATCTGGTGGGACAGCATGCCTGCATCCAGTCAGTTCTTAGTCAAAGCATCTTTGCTCATGGTATCGACGAACCGTTGATGGAGTCAAAGTACCTGGGAATGATTAGCTTGTGCCATAGACCCTCGCCACTGATCCTTACTTCTTGGATTCATCGTGTAGTTTCTTCGTCTCCTGCTCCAACTCTTGGAAACGCCTTTCAGCGTCGATGTAGATGGGATCTTTGGATATTTCCCCCTGAGCTGCATCAGTAACCCCGCGTCGACTCTATCCATCTACGCAGACGGTCATTTGAGGTGGGCAGGCTCACAATATTGAAGCGGCTCTTGACTGTTTGAGGGGCCTATATATCACTAGATTAGAGTCACCGAGTAAAGCATCGTCGTGGTTACTCACTCGGGTGATACCCTTGGTGAAGCCTTTCCAACTCATGGTTCGCAAAGGTGGGGAGGGAAGAGGATACGGGTATCAGAGAAATCTAAGATTGCAGATGTGTAGCAGATAGTGAGAAGAGATGCGACTGGTATAGCGCTGCCTAGTATATAATTCGCAATGCGCGTTGTGTCCCAGGGTGGAGTGTCGTCCGTTGGGTCGTCAGCCGAGCAGAGCAAACCTGGGCTATGACGATGGTTGTGGCTGAGCTGCGCGCGCAATGCTAAGGCTTGGTTTACGTGTGTAGTGAGGCACTGAAAGTATGGCTCGGTCTTGAAGTTTAATGTTCATAACTTATGAGAAATTGCAATTGTAAAACTCACGAAGAACGCTACAACGACACCGCAATGCTATGCGCAGGATTCATGCGTATTCAGTGAACGGCACCAGGGTCACTGTGATTGTGAGCCACAGTCGCCTGGCCTAATGTGGCGTCAACCGCGAATCCATGGACCGATCGTTTAGAACCTTGACCTGCGAAATCAACCACTTTGTATCCATCTTGCGCAGTTTGTGCACGTTTCACATGCAATTTGTATGTAGGGATCCGACTTGTCATGGCTACCCTGCATCATGCAGAACTCCCTCCTTGAGACTGTTTCACAAGAAGACTCCCAGCACGTGACTACAATCTTATCAGATCAATCTGAGTCAGCGCTCCCCGCAAATATTTCGAATACATTTGTCACCATGCGTCGCGTACCAAAAAGAGCTTCTCTCATCGTCACAACTATCATCCTTCGCCCCTTCAACTCTCCTCGCACCCTTTTCCAACTTCACACACTCCGACATGTCTAATGTAGCCCCTACAGTCGTTCGACAAGCTTTCAGAACCTGCTCTCGCAGACCTTCATATCAAACACATCCTTCCGCCACCTCGCGCATCACATCATGCATCGCCTCTCGATCACAGGGACGTCGGTCCTACGTTTCCGAGTCGAAACCAGCACAAGCGACCGTTAACATTGAGACCACAATCAAAGCAGATCAAAGAGCGTTCCTTAATCAGACCGGCAAGCGACCTCAAGATGAGATAATGCCAACAACTGGCATGAGTGCAGACGCAATGATGAGTCCAGCAGCGGGTACGACATCAGATTGCTTCATCAAATTTGCCTTGTACGCTGACAGCTTGTGCTTAGGTATACTCAAGCAAGCCACGGTGATGGATGAAGGCACTAGGCCAATATACCTTGACATGCAAGCAACAACGCCATTAGACCCACGTGTATTGGATGCTATGCTCCCGTTTTATACCGGCCTGTATGGTAATCCTCATTCCCGAACTCACGCATACGGATGGGAGACAGATAAGGCCGTCGAACAGGCCCGAGAACATATTGCTAATCTCATCGGCGCTGATCCAAAAGAAATCATATTCACTAGTGGCGCAACCGAGAGCAACAACATGAGTATCAAAGGTGTGGCACGCTTCTTTGGTCGTGGAGGCAAGAAGAAGCACATCATTACCACACAAACGGAACACAAGTGTGTACTTGACAGCTGTCGTCACCTTCAAGATGAAGGCTTCGACATCACTTATCTTCCCGTCCAAAATAATGGCTTCGTCAATATGGAACAGCTGGAAGCAGCTATTCGACCTGACACTGCACTCGTCAGTATCATGACCGTTAACAACGAAATTGGCGTTATCCAGCCTGTCGACGAGATTGGGAAGCTCTGTCGGTCGAAGAAGATCTTCTTCCATACAGATGCTGCTCAAGCCGTTGGCAAAATCCCAATCGATGTTAACAAGATGAATGTAGATCTCATGTCCATATCTGGCCATAAAATCTATGGTCCCAAGGGGATCGGTGCGTGCTATGTTCGTCGACGACCACGTGTCAGACTCGATCCCATCATCAGCGGTGGTGGTCAGGAGAGAGGTTTGAGGAGTGGAACTTTGGCTCCACCTCTTATCATTGGCTTTGGAGAGGCTGCCAGAATTTGCAGCGAAGAAATGGAGGTATGTAAAGCACCCGTCCATCCAAACTCCCTCCCTCCTCAGATGATTATAAAAACCTATACATGCATGGCTTTCTGAGCACTCTGTGCGATGTTGCTATATAGTACACGTATGATTCCTTCGAGCATACACACAAGTACACCGTCTATTGTCCGAACACATCATTGACTACTAGCAGTACGACTCCCGCCGGATCAAGAAGCTATCCGATCGCCTACTGAAGGAACTTCTTGCTCTCGAACACACCAGTCAGAATGGTGATCCTCAACACCGTTATCCTGGTTGTGTAAACGTATCTTTTGCCTACGTCGAAGGCGAATCACTTCTTATGGCCCTAAAAGACATTGCTCTGTCATCCGGTAGCGCGTGTACCTCCGCTTCACTAGAGCCCAGCTATGTGCTTCGCGCATTGGGTAACAGCGATGAAAGTGCTCATAGCAGCATACGTTTTGGAATCGGACGATTCACTACGGACGCCGAGATTGATTATGTGCTGGACGCAGTGAGGAAGCGAGTGACTTTCTTGAGAGAGCTCAGCCCATTGTGGGAACTTGTCCAAGAAGGCGTTGACTTGAATACCATTCAATGGAGTCAGCATTAATGAATCTATTGACGGAGCACACGGTGGATGCATGAAATTGGGATCGTTTACCTCTGAATATATTCAGCGACTGTACAAACTCTACCTCAGATACCCTTTGATGGATGCTATATGTATAATAAACACACACCATGCACGAGAATTGCGTGCTTACAATATTCCGTACGATGTTAATATACGAACCGTCATGCGTGAGCATTCGTTGTTGCTATCCATCATTCTGAAGTCTTGGCTCTGACGCCTTCCCCGCCGACACTCCCGATCATCAACTTCGAATTGAGTGCTACAGTCCCACACCATGCGAGTTGGATGCAACGACGTCTGCATACCGCACCACAACACCCCAATGCCCGGTATTCAGCGATTCGAAATCTGATATGAGTGGTAGCTTATCATTCGTATCCTATCTTACGGCCAGTCATCATGTCGGCTTTGCCTGACAGCGTACTGAACTGGCTCTACGGCCAGCTCTCCACAGTAGGTCCTAAGCTTAACAACTCGTTGTTGTTCTAACGTGCAGTCTAGAGCTATCTGGACGCCAATCGTACATACTCTGATATCGTCGAATCCCTCTCGAATTATCGGTCCCTGCGACCGCGAACCGAAGTTTACAGTAGGCTGCTACCCTTTAAGGCCACACAAACTACGTAGCTAAGAGATTCCAGCATATGAGAATGGACAATCGGCCTTATTCATAAATATAAGCGGTACCATACCTGTGCAATTTAGGGGCGTAGTCTACAGATTTCCCGTCACGATATGGGTGCCATATGCGTACCCAAGAGAAGCGCCAATGGTCTACGTGACGCCCTCACAAGATATGGTAGTCACACCAGGTCAGCATGTTAGCGGAGATGGAAGAGTGTATCATCCGTATCTAGCGCAATGGGGACAATACTGGGATGTAAGTTGGAATGAACAGTTACTACTAGGATTGGGCACCTGGAGACTTGAGAGAACAACAGCTTACTTTGTCAGAAATCTTCGCTTTCAGATTTCATATCCGTCCTCCGGGGCGTCTTTGCGAAAGAACCGCCAGTGAGAACGAAACAGCACCCGCAGTTTACGTCTCCACAGACCACACAACCTTCACCTCAACCTCCTCCCGTCCCGCCGCCACCGGAGGAGCTTCGAAGAGCAAACCATCATACGCCTACGCCTGCCAATACGACCCCCTCGAATGGAGCTCCACAGCCTCCGCCAAAACCCCCAAAGCCTTACTCCTCCACTGGATCCCCTATTCCAGGTTCCGCCCCTCCACCGCCCCCAAAGCCGCCTCATTCATCGCAGCAGGATTATACACAGGTCCAACAACGTCATAGCTGGCAGCAAGCTCATGATCTACAAGCTCCACAACAGTCCCAGAGCCAACACCCTCCTCAGAGACAGTCCTCTTTATCTCAGCCTCCACGTCCGCAGATCCAACCACAGTATAATCGCCAGGGCCAGTTCAGTAGCCCTGTGAGTCCCATAACTCCGATATCTGCACCTCGCGGACCTGTACCTCAATTCCAGCAACAACAACCACAACCATACCAACCGCAAGTGCATTCCGGACTACGACAATCTCAACAAACTCTACACGACACAGCTCTTCCTCAGCCACACCCGCACTACCACCCTTCAGGCCATCTGCAACATCAATCATATCCATCTCAACCACAACCACACTCTCAATCACAGCCGTCCAAACCAAAGCAGCCCATCCCTGACCTACTTGATGCTCCCTTAGACGTCACCCTTCCCTCCCAAGACCCATCGCACGCCCATCTCCCGGCTCCTCCCATTCCCCCGAACCCTGAGAAAGACGCCCTCCTTCGTACCCTCTCTACTGCTCTTACTTCACGCATAAGCACCACCATAAATGCCAACACGGCCGCCATCCCTGCTCTTCGAAGCCAGCAGACCGCACTCGGGCAAGCGCACAATCAGTTGCAGTCTGAACTCCATGAGCTACAACAGCTGGACGCAACACTTGCCGCAAATGAGCAGATAATTCGAGAGGCAATGCTGACAGCGGATCGGGTTATGGACGAAGCGAAACGCCGGAAGGTACCAGATGTTGATGAGGTATTGGTCGCGCCAACAGTGGTAGGTGGACAATTGTACACCTTATGTGCAGAGGAGAGAGCTGTTGGAGATGCCCTATTTGTGCTTGGGCGTGGGCTGGACCGAGGGAGGGTGGGTGCTGATATATTTGTCAAGGTAAGTCTGCAGAGTCGACTCTACGGTGTTAGTGTTGTATTAATCCGATATCTAGCAAACACGAAGTCTGGCGCGCGAGCAGTTCTTGAAGAAGGCGTTGATCAAGAAGATTGCGCGCGGCATGGGGCTCGAGGTGTATGACTACGGACGATAGAGGCTCTGATGCCGGTGTTCGCACATTTACGATCCTTTGCAGCTCTCTCAAACACAGCTGTGCGGCAACTTGACCGAACCTGTTAGAAGCGTACCGAACCACAGTGAACTTCAGAATTTCCAATGGAGGCCTCCGCTATCATAAGAATATCCAAATGCACCATTGGAATGGGCACTGGCGTCTGATGGGCATGCTTTGCTTGATCTAACACCTTGCTAGTGACGACGCCAATGTCGAGGCCTCGGGCGGATCCCGTGACGTGAGCCACACGACGCAGAGGACTGTTCTGGCTCCTACGTGAGTGAGAATAGACATAAATGAAACGTCGAAGGTGGTCATCTTGCTAGGAATTTCGATTCCTAGCTATGTCTTTCTGGCCATATGAAGTCAAGCATCACTTGGGCGCTGGTCAAAACAGAGCCTCAGTCTCATGCTAATTGTAAGACCTCTGGCAGGCGATCTACTAAGAACATTCGCCGTACCAATGCATACAAACAACCGACTTTGAGTCCTTCGAGATGAGATGACTTTAGGTTTGCGACCAAAGTTCACACTGTGTAATGAATCATATGTCGGCGCAGATGGAAACAGAATAGTCTCCCAGTCCCCAAAAAGACAGAGTAGGCTGTCAAACAAAGAAACCATCTACTGGTGCAGAGTTACACCCATGTAGCAACCTGCAACGTGACGTCAGACTCCAGCCACAGCTAGAATATAGAATGTATTATGGCATAGCTCCAGGTCCTGATTTTCCCCAATGGTCACACCTTCCACTCGAATGACAACATGTCTGATGAATACAGCTATGAGAGAATTGACACAGATAGGCGCGAGATACGTCTACTCGTAATTCACTGTCCGCCGGGAACAAACAGTGATTTGGTTTGCTGCGACTTCAAGTATATCTCGCTTCTTGACGACCCAGTTACAGAGTACAAAACCATATCTTATGCCTGGGGCGCCGACTATCCAAAGGCGAAGATATCTATCGGGGGTAAACAACTTGTTGTACCCCTGAATGCCGAAAAGGCGCTTCGATGCTTTCGACTGCCCGATCAGGACCGCGTACTATGGATTGACGCCGCGTATATCAACCAAGCAGACGACGGTGAAGATGGCGAAAAGGGACCTCAAGTCCGGTACATGAGTCTGATATATTCGAAATCTCAGGGAAACCTAGTGCATCTTGGTGATGACGCTGATGGGCTTGGAGGATTAGCGTTCAAGACGGTGCGATACCTGCGAGACAACAGACTGAGCATGCTTGACGATGATGCGATCAAGCCGGACTCCGACGAGGCGAGAGCACTCTCCAGCCTGTTCTCCTGCCCGTGGTTCTGTCGTGCTTGGGTTGTGCAGGAAGTAGTCCTTGGAGGCCCGGCACATTGCTTCCTCGGCACACACGACATCTGGATCAAGGCATTTCTAGAATGTGCGCTCTTTGTCGGCATGGAGAGAAAATGGCAAAGTGATGCAGGTCAGCTTGCCGAGAAGTTCGGTCGCAGTGCTGCTATGGCTATAGACAACTTGATCACCCTACGCGATGTTCGCCAAAAATACAAGGAAGGGTGGTCTGGACTTCAGGAAAAGCCTGATATTGCAACACTGCTGCAGAGGAGAAGACAGTGCAAGGATCCAAGAGACATGGTGTATAGCATTGTCGGTCTCTGGGATCCAGATGTGACACGCGATATACCACCACGGCTGAGGATTCGATACGAGGCCTCGGTGCCGGACGTGTACAGATCGACAACAAGGTATTCTATTCGAACCCGGGACGGTCCGTACATCCTGCATCAGGTTGCTCATCGAACGGATGGGGACTTAGAGGAAAATGACATACCAGCATGGGCATATCAAGAGAACGGTACGGTCGAGGAGCACAATTTCCCCACTTGGGTACCTCGTTGGGACCGTGATACAGAAGAAGGTGCACCACATGACCTGAGTGTACATTTCAAATGCTGGCATCCGTGGAATGCACTGGTCAAGCGCGCAGACAAATGCGAGGATTCTATAGCGAACATTCTAACTCTCGATGGGATTATGATCGATACTGTCAGCGCAGTGACCTCACCTCTCCGAGCGGACCAACAGCGTGATCCTGTTGCATTGCACAGCTTCGTGGAAGCTGTTGAGAGGATCACAAGAGGAGTTATGGACGGGGATGTCACAGATTCGGTCGCAGAGACACTCATTGCAGGGTGTCAGAATCCACACAAACTCGCTACAGCAGAACACTGGGCTCCATATGAGACATTCCGAGAGCATCTTACTCAGATTGTAAAGACTGGGGTGGACATGCGCCTTCCGCAAGCTATGCATGCGGGAGGAGGCAGGAAAGCTTATTTCACACGACTTGTGACCGCGTGTCTCTGGCGTCGGTTCATAGCCACAAAGGATGGACATCTAGGGCTTGCGCCGCGGGCGACAAGGGAGGGTGATGTCCTAGTGGCTCTGCGGAACGGCATGTGGCCTTTTGTGCTGAGGCCTATGGTAAGCGAGAGCGGTGTAGAAAGCAAGTATCAATTTCTCGGCCAAGCATATCTGAGAGGATTCATGCAGGGCGAGATTGTGCAGCAGTGTACTGATGGAAGAAGAGAGACTCAAACGTTCAGTATGGTATAATGGTCTCTGATCAAGACGAGTCTGAGCATCTTTCAATGTCGAAAAAGAAGAGGGTCTTTTGATAGGCACCGTTTCAAGGGTCACAAATCAAAGACACAGACACAGATAGCAAGGACTTTGATGGTTATTTGGCCCCTCAGATGGTTACGAGGACGGGCGCAGGAGGTGAGCTGCGCTTTGGTTTAGGATTCGGAATACGAGATTAGACCCACGAGCAAGGCTGACTTTAACCGGAGACGTAATACATAGTCCGATCCGAGTCAACAACATAGAGGCTGTGCATATCACCGACGGCGCAACACCGACCCGACCCCGTTCTAGCTTCTATATCAAGCTGATGCCAAGCCATCGCCAAGGATACACAACAGAGCTTGGTATGTCTGGCAGCCGCGGAATTGGGGCGGAGCCCAAATGCTAAGACTGTATATGGCATTGCTTGCGTTATGCTAATTGCGCGGGCTATGATACGCTTCGTTCAATTCTCGTGATATCAGCGCCCAGTAATCCTGACGCGTATACCTCTCTCTCTGCTTTGGAAATGACCATCTACTATATAAACAAACACATATACGGCATGAACCTCTCGGCACCTTCAGCAATTTATTCCCTTTATCTATAGCGAGCATGTTGCAATTCCAGAATTCCGTGAGGACACGATACCTCTCATATTCCTTTCTACTCTATCTGGCCTCTGTTTCAGTCTTGCCAAATCTTGCATTGGCACAGGACACTAATCTTGACTGGGTCAGCTTTGATCGCAGTCAATTCGACGGAAATGCTGCACTCGATACGGAAGGAAATGTCCAAGTCTTCTGGAAGACCGGAGACAACTACTCGACATACGGAGTTGCCTCTCGATCCGAGGGTTATCTCGCACTCGGATTCAGCGAGACTGGCGCAATGACTGGTGCTGATATTGCCGTTGGATACAGAAACAGTGATGGAGAGTTTGTGCTTGAGAACCGCCATGCAACCGACTTTGTCACCCCGGAACTGTCTGATGACCAAACCAACAACATTCGGCTGAGAGAAGGGTCCCAAGAAAACGGAGTGACAGCGTTCGTGTTCGAGAAGAAGAACAGGGCAGATTGTCTTGAGAACCAAGTCGATGTCTCGACAGACTCCTGGCAGTGGTTCATATACGCCTTTTCCGACGAGAACACTTTTGCCCAGCACGGGCCTGGTCACAACGGAAAGAAATACATCAAGCTAGGCACCGGAACGACGATTTCGGTCAACGAGATCCGAGATATCGACGGTGCACAAAACTTCACCATCGCCCAGCCTGAGATGACCATTCCTACCCAAGAGACCACCTATTGCTACACCCTCCACAAGCTGCCCGAGGGCAACAAGAACTTCATCCTCGGCGAGCGCCCTTCGTCTTCCAGCGACCTGCTCCACCACCTCGTCGTCTACGCATGCTACGACCTCCCCGACTCGGCCAAATCCATGGTCGGCGAGGACCCCAACTGCGACTTCGAAAACTTCTCCAACCCATGCACCGGCTTCGTCACCGAATGGGCACCCGGCATGACCGGCCGCACCTTCGAGCCCGGCTTCGGCAAGCCCTTTGGCTCCGACAGCTACGAATACGTCATGTTCGAGACGCACTACAACAACCCAGACGGCCTCGACGACGTCTCCGCCACAGCCGCCTACACATTCCTCTACAACGACGACCAAGTCGACACCGAAATCGGCACCCTCACCCTCGGCGACTACCAAGTCGAAGGCTGGACCCTCGAGCCCGGCCAACCCCTCGTCCCACACTCCACCGTCTGCACCCCCGAATGCACCTCCCGCTGGCCCTCCGCCGGCATCACCGCCGTCAGCGTCTTCTTCCACATGCACCAGCGCGGCGTCAACCAACACGTGCAAATCATCCGCGACGGCGTCGAAATCAGCCCCCTAGCCTCCATCCGCAGCTTCGAGTACGGCTACCAGTTCTCCAAGAGCATCGCAGAAGTCCAACTCCTGCCCGGCGACAAACTCATCACCATCTGCGAATTCGACACTTCTGCCGACGATACCCCGGTGCCGGGCGGGCTGGCGAGCAGGGACGAGATGTGCTTTGCCTGGGTCGACTATTATCCTGCTAACGGCGTTATTGTCTGCTCGCAGCTTGATCTCGGCCAGGCGCCGGATAATCCGCTTAATGGCACGGCGGCGCTGTGTCTGGATGCGTATAATGATAGTATGCCTATCTATCCGTCGGACCAGATCGACGCGTCGTTTACGCCGTTGGAGGAGAGGGGGAATGCTTGTGATGTGTCTGGGGATGCCACTACAGATGAAGCGCCGTCGAGTGCGGGACCGGCGGGAGCGAGTCCTACGACGGGCTCAGCCTCTTTATCCAAGGGGTTGCCGGTGCTTTTCGGGGCTGTGGTTGTTGCGGCGACGGCATTGCTTGTTACTTGTTAATCCTATTCAGATATTGCATTGGAGAGCGCGCGCGAGAGAGAGAGACACTATAGATTCCATGAAGTCCACCCTCATCCCTTGTATGTATTCTTTTGAACCTGGAATTTATATTTAAATATATCATATGTACATGGCTGGCATGGACAAACAGTCCAAAACACGCTATACCGTGTATTCCAACGTACTACTACTCTAGATGACACAAAGCAACGAAAACGCCGGACAGAAGCGTATGGCGGGGGGCCCGAAGGCCCCCAGTCCCTCCAAAACTTGCAATTGCACGAGAGCCCCCCGTCCCAATCCCTGACGCCACACATGCTGAACCCGCTCTAAATGCTCCCTTCACTGTTCCACCTGTCCTATATGCATTACAAATCAAAAACATCAAAACGATCGACTCCTTCTCTGCTTCCCTGTGCTCTTTCTTTCCCCTCCTCCTTTACGCGGAGTAATAGTCACTCCGCTAAGGGAAAATAAGTCCTAATCCTTGTGCCCCGGCAACCTGTCCAAAAGCTTCTTGCCCAGTAGCATCTTACTTTTCCTCCTCGTGCTCTTCGAATCATCGTCCTCCGTGCCATCATGGCCCGCCGTGCTTGGCCTCCTTCCATTGACGCCATCGTGCTTGTTGCCCAGTGGACTTAACCCACTAATCTTCTCACCGATTGCATTATGCGTCCGCTGGCTTAAAGTTGTCAGGTGTCTGCTGAGCGTGTGTCGTACCGTCTCCGGCTCCATGGGATCCACGCGGCCAAGCTCCTCGGCGAACTTGACTGCTTCACCTTGAAACTCTTCCTCGCCGGGAATGTGCTCGCCAGGTACCCAGGCTGAGTGCATGGATGATGCGTAGCTGCTAGCTGGCTGAGAGATAACCGAGCCGCGACCTGAGCGACCTGAAGTGAAGGATTTGCGTGGCGGGCCGGACGGATCGGACAGTGAGGTGTCGGATGCATTGGCTGGTGTGGATGAGTACGGGCTGCCGGATGTGGGTTGGCCTGTCGCACAGTCTTGGGCTTGCTGGACAGCGGCGGAGGAGAGTAAAGCGCTGCTATTGGCGATCTGGCGGAGCTTGCTCTGTTGCAACTTGCTGGGGCGGTGATGGCTAAACTTGTTCCCGATGATGGCGCCAGTATGGCTTATGAGCGCCCGAGTAACGTCCTTCTTTAGTTGCAAGGCTAGGTCGAGGTTTGACCATGTCTTGTTCCGATACTCGAGAGTTGGCATGCGGAACACGAGATTATGTACATCCTCGACATTGCGCTGACCTTTGCCCTTATAAGACAAACAAAGTACCAGGCTTGGGATCTTTACATATGCCAAAGTCATGTAGTTCGATGCACGAGACATCATCTGCGTAAGGTCATCAGAGCGAGTCTCTTTCTTAGTTGCGCTGGTACTGGTCGAAGCTGTACTGCTGTTTACACGCGTAAGTCGAAATTTGTTTGGTCTATTGCCATCAAGAGAATTGGAGTGCGATGGCTGCCCACTTGACGACATTACTGAGGGTGACCGAGCGCTCGGTGGACGAGTGGAATGAGTAGTGAGTGTGTCCGTAGAAACGTCATGCTTGCGGAAAATCGATCCTCTACTACTACCCGTAGAGTCTCGGAAAAGTCCAAGGCCGTGTAGTCTATCCCGATGTGACTGGGCACTACTCTGTGTTGACCGCGTCCTAGACTGTGAAAGATTGAGCGTAGGCTGAAGTCTTAATTCTAAAGATCCAGCGCCCAAAGCATCATCTTCCGGTGGTTCTTCGATTGTCGGGATATCCGGCACGTGTCTATTGCTAGGCTCCCCAGACTGCTCGTCCTCGTCCTCCTCTTCTTGTGATGGCAACATGCTACGGACCAAGAAGGGAGAAGAATTGGTGTGCTCAGCTCCCTTTTTCCCTTGCTTGGGGAAGACGTATTCGAACAACTTGAGACCAATTTCCTTTTCTAGCTGGACCTTTAGCGGGAAGAGGTTGACTTCAAAGTGGTTGACGACAGGTATGCCAGCAATAGGCTCCAGCATCAACCAGTTTACTCGAAGCATTCTGGCCTCGCGACCCTCCGCAAATGCCCGTCCTTCCTCTTCAATAAACGGAGATATCATTTCAGGATACAAAGCGTTCGGCAAGAGATTTAGACCCTGCACACGACCAATCTCCACCGTGTTGTTATTTGACCCATCGTTATTATTAGTGCGATCAAAGGAGGCATCCTTCAGTTGAAATTCGGCGAGAGGCTCATTGCCCTCACGCACCAGGTGCCATACAATCTCAGACGCGGCAATATACCATCGAAGAATACCCTCCGATTCTGATGCCTTTGCTCTGTCGTCCATACGTCGCTGTGACGTGGTAATAGCTTTCATCATGAAGAACAGCTCGTCTTCACAAGAAGCCAAGTCTTGCTCCATCGCGAGCCGGTCTCTCCATCCTTGGCGATCAAGATATTTTTCGTTGACCTGGAAATGCGTCTTGATTTCTTCTAGTTGACGAATGCGCTCCTGGAGCATGACTACCATTTCTGGAGCCCCCGACAGGTTGCTGAAATCGGACGCGAGTATGATCTTCTCGAGCCGCTCGTTCCGCGTCTTCTCCAAAGGCTCGCTGTACAAAAGTAGATCCAGAACGATAATATATAAAGAGTAGTATTGTGCAGAGTCGCAAATAGCTCTGAGATGTGGAAAGTCAATCCACAGATGGTCCATGCGATTTTCTGCCGAATCCACCACAGACCGTCTCTTCTTGTCACCACCGGTAACATCGTCATTGTACTTGAGACGTAAAGTGTTGTATTTATCGAAGCGCAGGCTCGCCGAGGTCCTCTTGACAACCCTTTGAAATCCATAAGGATTGAGTTCAAATTCGAACATAACCTCGAATGGTACCCACGGCGGCCACGATGATCCGTAAGGAGCGCCATAGCGGTTACCAGAATACATGTGGAGATAGTCGGTGGAAAATGTCTTGCTGTTTGTCACAAACATCTGCAGTGAGTCCATCGCTGCCGTGAACCTCCGCTGGACAAGGCCGCTGACCGAGTCGCTCACACGCTCTTTGTCCATGATGGAGATGACCTTCAATTGCATACCCTTGGCAGCAACAAGCACAGCAGCGTTCTTGTTCTTCTCGCTCTGTAATTGGATTTGTGGCGCGATCAGACGTAGGTGGTACGAATTTTGGGCTGTGAACTCCATTGCGATATCTTTACTTGCAGGATCTGCATAGTCCTCATTTTTCTCACTCTTTTCAGCGTCTTCTGCTTTAACAAACTTTTTGGCGTCATCGATAAGCTGTTGAATTCGATCTTCAATATCAGGATTTTCGCTCATTGGAGACATCGGAACTGACCCCTCTGCTGACGAAGTACCTTCGCGACCGTTCGTGGTGGGATATTGTGAGGTCCCTTGTTCTTCTACAATGTCTAGGATAAATTTGACAGCTTTTCTGGACATGTAATAAACAAAACCTCTCCGCTGACTGACTTCGTGGATGTAACGTAGAATGATGTTACGCAGAGAATTGTTCCACTTCAGCTGAACATTGTGAACAATGAAACGATTGTTGAAGTCACTGATATAATCTGCGAACGGCGTAGAATCCAAGCCCTTCACGTCAGGATCGTGTGCGTCAGAGGTGTCTTCTCGGGCCTCGAAGTATTCGTCGTCTGCAGCTTCGCCTGTATCCGGGACGGCGCGTCGGTCACCAGTCTTCAGTCGCATGTCAAGTGTATCATACGCTGATTGGAGAAATACCTGCTTGCGCCTAAGTGCATCAGAGTGCCTCTGCAAGATACGTAGGCGTTCGTGCAGTTCTTCTTTCGGATTCGACTCTCTGACAATTAAGAGCTCTTGCTCTCCAATCTCGCGATTGTTATGATCAAGCTGTTCAATGACTCTCGCTAATCGCTCTTCGATTAGGTCACGTTGAACTCTCCGAGGGTCATTTCTTGCGGACATTACACAAAAGTGCGTTGGTTCTTTCCCAAAATGGCTGTGTCGACTGGGATCCCCCGAAATATGGCCCTGGTGGTCTGTTTGCCGGAAGTATGTAAATCGTGGCGCGAAAGCCAGAGGGAGTATTTGCGTTTGTGGCACGGCCTCCGTAGGGAGTACCCAATCTAGCTCCACGAAATCATCCATGTCAATCCATTTGAGGTCCTTATCAGGTATCGTGAAATTACTGAGGTCCACAGGCGACGTGGCGCCATCCGTTTGGTAAGAGGCTAGCATTTCGTCTGTGGCCTCGTCGAGATCGTTGGAGTTCGGAGCGTTAACAAGCGCAGATATCGCTCTAATATCTGCTGCGATGAAGTCTAGCTGAGCTTCGTTGATCCGCATACCTGTGGTTTGGTTCGACTTGTCATTTCCTGACGCTTTCGGTCCTTGTACCAGGGTCTTGAACTCTTCTCGTCGCTGGTGGAGATCGAGCATGAAGCTGTCTAGTCTGACCTTTAGTCCTGTGGCAGAGATAGCGCCATTATCGGTCCCTTCGTTATCTTTATGTTTGTAGATGTGGCTCATGAAGAGGGGCGACAATAGCAAGTTGTATTTGATCGTAGCAAGATGTCTCCCAAATTTTTTGCTCGACTTTTCAACCCCGGGCCAAAGCTTGCCCTGCCGAATTGGCAAGGACATAGCACCAGAGAACATCGACCACCAGTTGAAAAAATGGCTGAAGAAGCGTGGTGTAAGGTGAACGCTGTTGTAGTTGCTCGAAGGTTTCAGATTAGCCACAGACCAATCTCGATCGTGGGGTGCTGACACTGCTATCGAAAGATGGATATGGTTGCTCCTAAATCCACGAAATGCATCATAAACCTAAACGAGTCAGTGATATTTAGCGACATAAAGCTCATATTTGACGTACCTTGTTATTAGCACATTTCGCAAACTCCGGATTCTTCAGGACCACTTTGTAATGAGGAATGAATTCGAATGACCGATTTGAGGCTCTCTCGAGGTTACGTTCGAACACGAGACCGGCAAGCCACTGAACTCGGCCAGAGAGCTTCATGATGGTCTTCTTGAAGGATGCTTGGTGCCGGTTGCTGAGCCCACTATGAACACTATCGGCGTCTGAGATTTCGGGATCGGCTAGAATACGGGCGTAGTGACCTAGATCTGGAATTGCGAGCACGTAGTTACCACTGTCGACGGTCATGAACTTCTTCGGATCATCATGGCGACACAGGCTCCATCGAACGTCATTTCGCCAACACATAACAAAACCAGCACCATGTCCTGTGACCATGTATGGATCGCGTGAACCTAAGAAAGTGTGTATGTTAGGACTAGGTGCCCACGAGTAGTGACAAGAAAAACTAACCTTTCAGGATTAGGTGGACATCCCCGTCGCCCTTCCAGTGTACATTGATGCGTGAATGGAAGGTGAGACGGATTTTGTCCCAGAACCCGACCCTTTCCGATGGGTCTATAGCCGGCTTGGTGAAGCTTTCAATGACTTGCATCATGTCCTGAATAGCTGGTTGATACGATGTTCCCCAAGTAAACCGGGTCGGATAGCTCGTATTGACATCGACGCTCATGTCGGAATATGTCTTGACAGGAGAGACAGTACGTGGAACTCTGACTGAAAACCCTTTGGCAGCCTTTCCAGTGTCGTCTGTTTGAGCTGGGACTACCACAACGTGCACATATCGCATGGATTCATGATCTTGAAATTCTTCCCCAATCACAAAGTCTGTTCTCAGAGACAGACTTGGCAAGCGCGGCGATTGTCCTGATCTAATGGCAGGTACATGAAGCAATGGAAGTGGATAATCTCGAAGGGTCACTCTGACTTCGCCCATGTTGACCTGAACATTCATAGGAATGAGCAACGAGTACTTTTGGTCGAATGGCATGCCTTTACCAATGCGATGTAAGAAGGTCGAATACTGTGAAACTGGAAAGGACGGCTTATCGATGACCAGACTGAAATCGCTCACAAGCATGCCCATCAAGGCAGGTCTTTGAGGAATCGCCATGATGACCTCTTTTTGCTGAGTATCATCATCAGGCATCTCATCTAGGCCCCAGAATATAGATCGGATGTCCTTCATCGTCCGAGATTGCGTGTCCAGCCCGTGATCGATCCTCTTCTTCCAAGTTTGCGCATTGAGCTTCTGAAGTCTCTCACGGGCTTCCTCAATGTCCATTTGTGTTGATGCAGACACATTGGCTTTGCCTTCCATGTCATAACGCATTTCACGAGTCTTGCGGTTGGGCGACAGTGTATCCTCGTCTGAGACATGCTCGCTTTTGCTTCTCCCTTTCGCTGATGTGCGCTTCTTCTTAATTCGACTGCGACCCTCGTGCGTTGACTTGGCGCGCACTTTATGCGACGTTGATCCACGAGTCTTATTAAGCTCTTCGAGCTTCTTCACTTTGAGTCGGAAAGCTTCCTCTCGAGCTAGTCTCTGCTTTTGTTCGAGTAGGCCTAGACGGTATATGACACCCAATTTCCACTCAAACGAACCATCTTCAATTTCAAAAAGCACAGCTTGGCTTCTGAAAGAAATCTTGGGGACATTTTTTGGTTTCTCAGGCTCCTTGTCCAGGATGTATTCGTCTGTTCCAGTGTGAAAGCGGTGGTGTAGCTGCTGCACTGTTTTTGTCAAATTGGCGAAGTTATCGAAAATCTTGTGTATTACCAACTGATGAGGTACCGCAAGCCGGACGGCATCAGTAGCTACGTCGATCGATCTTTCCTCGACTGTATGGCCTCCCGACGGCTTGTGGCGAGACTTGCGCAGGTCTACCCGTGCGCCTTTAATACTGACTACGCGACTCCATACGCCCGGCATTCTCGGTGTATCGGCATACAGTCGTGTGAGACGTGCGCGGAAGAATGGTGGGGCCCAACGATGTCTCCCGCTCTCCAAGTCTTGGATTTGGATCATGAGTAGGGGATCGTTAGGCATGGTGGCCTTGATCTGTACAAACGCAGCCTTGATATCGATAGTAGTAAGCTCTGGTTTCCCACTACTCAATTCTCCAAGCTCGTCAACTTCGATATCTGGCACACCAAGGCTGCGACCAGATCTAGTCTGGGTTGGCGTCTTGATAGGAGGTTTAAATGCTTTGCGAAGTACAAGCGTAGCCACGCCGATACAGAAATGGCGATACATAGAATAGTGGAAGAACAAACTTTTGGCGAATGTATTCACATGGAATATTGGCCCTGAGTTATCACTAGACGTTGAGAAGGCAACTTCGAAACGTGGCAGTCCAAGGAATGGTTCCGGTTCCCAGGTGTCAGCCGACTCGACGACGAAGCCCTCAAGACCTTGAACATGGAATGCAAGCCGTCGTCCGTCGCTTGCATTAGTAAGCTTCCTCATAGGAGAAGCCGGTGGCGTAGACGGCTTCAGATAATCTTCGCGCTGAAAGGTCCTCGACGCAGCTCGCCTCCTTGTATGCTGTCGTTCAGGCTGCTCTTCCCGATTTGCTTTATACTCTGCGTTCCACGAGTCTAAATGTACCGCGACGCCTTTCGGAGTATCGGAGACTTGCGGATCTATTCCTGCAACTTCGGCGCTGAAGTCTGATCCAGTGAGAGAAAAGTGCTGTAGCCAGGAAGGTAACCGTCGCAAAAAGCTTACTTTGGAGGACATATGAGTATGATAGCGTCGCATAGGGGACGTTTCGCTTCGCAATTGCACGACAATCTGCCTGATACCTTCGGCGATTTCTGGTCGGACCATATAAATGGAGAAAGTCTGCAAGTCGCCGGACGCGATCACTGCCACTTCAGGTGAGGCGCTCACCTGTACTTTAATCTCTAAGCTTTCAGTGAGCAGGAGGTTGTGCTTCTCACTGGATGCAGTCTGGTAATACAGCTGGTGGGATTGGACACGAAAGTCGGATGCAAGCGAATAATGCAATTCTCCGCCCGCAGAATGTGAGGATTCAACGTCAAGTGAAATGTTCGACATGGCTGATATCAACAGATCAAATTCGTCAGTTCCCTGCTTCTCCTTCTCCATTGGAGGAAGAGTAACTCGCACAACAGGTTCATGAACGGAGACCTTGATACTGGCTTTCGGGAGAAGTTTAGAAATTAAGTGTCGTTTGGTTTGCCTCGAGGGCCGTATCACAGAAGACTTCTCACGGCCCTGGAGAAGATCAAGAACGAGTGGAAGGTGCTTGGGGTCGAGGTCTAGGGATGGCGATGTGGCAACCAGGTTAGCATAGAGAATGTTGGCGTTTCTCTCAGCAACATTCTTCTCACGCTGATATTGGATGGTCTTTGAGGGCAAAGTCGTCTTAACAGTGGCGGTGGCCATCGGAATATATAGCAACCTTTCATGATCCTCGCGCCCATCGTCAATTCCTACTGAGACGGCAATGGCCGCAAGAAGTGCTTGATGAGCTACATCATTGCGTGAGAAGTACTGTAGATGGGCCGGGCTTTTCTGGTCAAGGCGCACAAGGTCCAATCCGACTTCCTTCATGGAGACGTTGAGCCATACAGGTGTTTCTGTAGCATTTGCTGACCGGATGCGCTTAGTAAGGCCTAGATAGCTGACGGCAAACTGGATCTCCTGTATTCCCCTAAGTATAGAGGCAACAAACTCCTTTGAGTCGGACACGGTGCGCACAATATTCTCTTCGCGGCTACCCGGTTGGTCCAACTCTTCAATCACATCTGAGAAGGATATATCCGATTCGCTAGCGTTCGTGCCTCTTCGGCGGTGGTGTAATGATCTACATCGCTTGCTTCTCTCCACAGCTGTTTGAATCTCATCAGAGGGAATGTTCAGACGTCCCAGCTTCAAAGCTATAGAGGCGTCCCGAAGACCGTCCAGTTCTTTGTAAAGAAAACCATGCACGTTCAGGGTACAGTGGTCCAAGATTTCGGCAGATTCGCCGCCTTCAGGGTTTAGCAGAATGCTCCGCACGGTAAAGATCCATTCGGCCGGTCTGCGCTCGTCCGTCTTCGTCTTACGGTGCTGAAAGAGTCGGCTCCGATCGACAGTCTTGCGCCTAGTGTCCACAGCCATCGTAAAGTGACTGACCTGGACCGATCCGACATCAACCACGACCAGAGCCGAGCTCGTTGTTACCAAGTCCACCAGCTTTATCCACTGTATTTTCCTGTGTAACCGCTTGATCTTCTCTTTCGTCTCGGTCAATCGCTCCCATGTCCGACTTCTTGGTGTCTCAATATGCCCAGTGCCATCATCGTCGAAGTCGGATGATATTGGAGTAGAAGTTTCGCCCAGCTTGTCTGTGGATGAGTTAGGCCAGTGAACCCAGCCAGGGCGTTTTGGGGGTTTCGATCCAAGTTGTTTGAGGTCTATTGTGATCTTGAGCTCTGTAAGGACGACACTGAGCCATGTCGGCTGAGCAAATGTCGGTCGGTGAAGATTAAGGCCCAGTCCGCGAAGCTCTATCTTAATGCCATCACGCGGGACGTAGGCTATACGACGCAGGCCTGTGTACCCAATCCTTTGTATCGAGACTCCGGTTGTGACGCGTATGAAAGCGAATAGGACAAACGAGCCCAGGTATGCTAGGACAAGCAAACCAGCGACGAAGGATACCGAAGGAACAGCCATGTTGGGCGCGCTGCCATAGGTCGCGCAATCGTCAGATAAGACGGACTGCGCCGGAAAGCAGTGAGGCCACACAAACGATCAACGCGCCAGAGGAGTGGCTAGGGTTCGGACGTTCGGACTCTGCATTTCTGTCTTCACACACTGCGAGGTATTGCGCAGAGGGTTGTGTAAATAAAGTAGCGCCGATCATTCAAGGATGAGCAATATCGCAAATGCGTCGTTCGTGGGAGTGGGTCGAACGGAATGCGAGGGGAGCGTCTGAGCAAGCAAGTAATTAGCTTGTATCCAGGAACAGTCTTCACACGGAAGTGGTTTAGAGTCGGCAGAGGTCGAATGACAGAACGGATTAGGGATTGCGATCAGTGTTGCAAAGGCGATAAATACGGATGGGAATGTTGTGTGAACGGGCCATGGCTGATCCGTTTCCGGGAAGGTGTAATATCTTGACCTGCAATACCGCCCCAACCTTCCACGGAGGGCCGCACTATGTATTTTGCTTAGTCAAGCTGGAGCAACGCGTGGTGACATCAGGCCTCATCAATTAAGCCTCATCGGGCCTGACTGCCGTCTCCGACTAATTCGGGGGTGCGGGCAGCGGCGATAGGGCTGTCCGGGGCGGGCTCCCCAGCTAAAGTACGGGGGGACATGGGGCGACACGGGGCTACTCATCAGCCGCATAATAGCTACATCCACGCACGCTTCCCCCATTATCACGATTCACCCTCAATAAATCCAACCTCGCGCGATACCTGCACCAAACACCGTAAGAATCATTATGTTCGTCTGCCTCATCAATCATAGTAGACATACATAACATTTTGCTCCTTTACCAAGCACTCAATACACGGCACATGGCGCACGGGGAAAGGCTCCATCATAGACATTGCCATTGGTCTCAGACATGGCTTCGCTAACTTTCCTCAAAGGCCGCATCCTCTCCTTTCATCTGTCTTCACTAGATATTCTTTCATACCGTCGTTGACCCTTCAAAGGCCTCATCGTGGTCGGTTTCAAGGAGATGCAGGTGGTTCGTGCCAAGGCCAAGTAACGCTGCTGTTCTTGTCCCGGAGAATCCAGAAATGTGCTCAAACCTGCGCTTATCTCCGCTTTTCCTCTGGGCTGTCTTGAAGATCCCTCATGTATTATTTATATCCTTATCCCTTTCGCACTTCTTTCTAGCTCATCCTGGCCTCACCTCCACGAAATCAGGAGAAAGAACCGTCCGAAACAGACTCTCTGAACACTATGGACCACAACATGGATATGGGCGGCGGCTCCGGGCCTAGCTGCAAGATCAATGTGAGCTTCCACGAAACGCATACAACTTGGACCAAGGAAATTAAATGGATGCTAACAACATCCAGATGTTGTGGAACTGGTACACGATCGACGCCTGTTTCCTCTCTTCGTCATGGCACATCACCTCGCGCGGCATGTTCGCCGGCTCTATGATCGGAGTCATCCTCCTCGTCATGGCCCTCGAGTTCTTCCGCCGACTTGGGAAGGAATACGACCGTTTCCTCGTGCGTCAGTACCAGCGTACGTACAGCTCGCGTCCTGCTCTCGAACCAGAGTCCACCACGGCTTCTTCCGGTCCCCCAAAGTCGCCTGGTGTTACGGTCAGGGCCAGTAACCCAGCCCAAGCAAGCTTCAGGCCGAACCTGGTGCAGCAGATGGTCAGGGCTCTGTTGCATATGGTTCAGTTTGCGATTGCGTATATTGTCATGTTGCTGGCTATGTACTACAATGGCTATCTCATCATCTGTATCTTCATTGGCGCTTTTCTGGGCAACTTTGCGTTCAACTGGGAGAGCATTCCACTTGGGTGAGTACAAGGACTCCCAGCTTGTCCACAACAATCCTAACATCATACTAGAGGAGGCGAGGGCAGACCTGCAGAGGACGCGACTGTATGCTGCGGTTGATGTAGTAGTTGGCGACTATCATACTATGACGAGCGAGATAGTTTGGTATACGAAGGCGTTACGGTCCTTATTGAGTATGAACAGATGATGGAAGATACATGCTTGGACGACTAGATGACCAATAGAACGCGCGCGTTTTATCACATAGTCGATATACGCCACCCGGTGCAGCATGCTTGCGTTAACTCGTCTAACATCGACTACAATCTCGCAGCTAATGATGAAAGGGGCCATGGCAACAACCGAAGAGGTAGGGTGTTAGCCGACACTGCATGGAGCACTGCATGGAGAATAGCTGGATATACTGAATAACGATCTCTTCGGAAAAACTTCTCGAGTAGATTCGCTTCCAGACAGTGACACACTAATTCCAAACATAGATCTCACGCATCACCCACACCGACAGAAAGCGGATTCTGGAAAACGCCATTCGGATCAACCCTTTTCTTGATCGCTAACAGCCGCTCATACACCTCGGACCCAAAGTACAACCGATGAGCCTCCGCCGGCGAAAGCTCCGGATCCACATAATTATGATACGCGGCAAACTTCGTATTCGGCATCTTGCTCGTGATGGCCGTGCTGATGCCATTGACAAATGAAATCAGCTTCTTGTCGAACGCGCGGTTTCCCTCGACGCCGGCAGACATCTGCAGCGTCCACAGCGCGTTGCGCGGCTGGAACGCCGACCACGTGCTGTTGTAGATGCTGACCTGGCTGTCCGGCCCGCCGTAGAGATCGAAGTCGCAGGACCATTGATTCGGCGACGTGATCTGCGCTCCGGCCGTCGTGGCATAGGTATACCAATTGCCCAGCGCCTCTGCCGAGAGCGGGTCCGGGACCGTCAGGCTCTTGGTGTAGAAGGTGTCGTGCTCGGTGTACGTGCCCGGCTCCTTGGGTTTTGCAAGCGCGGCCGTGTCTTCGGAGCCCTCGAACAGCGCCTGGGCTTTCAGCCAGGAGACCTCGCGCACGTCGCTGCCTGCGGGCTTCGGAAGAGTGCGGAGGAGTTCGGGCTCGATTCGTGTCTTCCAGTCTGTGAGCGTGCCGAAGAATTTGCCCTGGATTGACCATGAGTCTGTGCCGAGCCACATGCCCCAGTTCAGACGTCGGTCTTGGACGGTCGTGTTGAGGGCAAAGCTTTGGACGTGTTGGAAGGCCGCGACGAAGGTCGCTTTCTTGGACATACAGTTGGACAGATCGTAGGACCAGTACACGAGTTTCTCGGGTGCGGCTTGGGTGCGCATGTGGAACTTCGTGACGATCGCTATGGAATCTGCGGCGCCTCGTGCGGCCTATTCTTCTGTATGAGGCATTGATTTGAATGGGTGATGAGTGCCATGACTCACCCAGTAAACGTCCTCGTTCTGCTTCGCAGAGACTCGTTGGACTGAACCATCGGCCAACACGACTTCAAGCGCCTCAATGTGATCTAACGCCAGGCCCCAAGCTCGTGAATCGTAGCCGTAGCCACCGTGTGTGCTGTGGCCGCCAATACCAACACCTGCACAGGTTCCATGACTGATTGCTCGTTTACCGGCATCAAAAAGTGAAAGATCGAGGTTCCCAAGCCGGACACCGCCTTCGATTGTTGCGGACTTGTTAGCATGCACGGTCACGGTGTTGAGTGAAGCCAGGTCTATGATGACACTCCCATTTTGTCCTCCTGTGCTGAACGAGGCATATGAATGGCCTCCACTTCTAGCTTGGACCTGGACACATGTTAGATATGAATTCAATGCTAGGTACCGCACCGCACACCTTGAAACCGCCGCAGCTACTGGCACATTTGACGCCTTCGGAAACGTGAGACACGGTATCTGCCGACACAACTACGGCTGGTTTATATTGCAGACGAAGGTTGAAAGGAGAAGCAAGCTTTGCCCAGTTGGAATTGTCACTGAAGGTCGAGGGTGTGCTTTTGGACGCCAGACAGGTTCGAAGACATGACAAGTCCGGCTGTGCACTCGCGATGGCGACACATAAGGTTATGCAGAGACACCAAAGCTGCAGCATGATTGATCTTGTAGCAGGGACTAGAGCGAGTTGCAAGACTGGTGAGCTGGAGTATCTTGCTCCCACCCACGAGGAACAGTTACATCTTGTAGTAGCTTGTCTCCTTGAAAAACGACTGCACAGATGCAAAGCAGCCAAGAAGCTCTAGAACTTGGACGTTTCTGTATGCATGCAATAAGTACTCCTGGCGTATCAACTAATGAGAAAGATGCGGATACGATGTACAACACGGCGGTGTGATCGCTTGCGAGCTTGGCTCATGATCCGATTCGTGCATTGGCGAGCTGAATAAACATCTGCTTATTCTGCAATAACGTTGTGTGACTACCTTATATTGTGCATTTACGAGCTGCGTTATGTAATGAAGACTGCGACGGTGCGAATAATAGATGTTCTGGGGCTTTTGGCCACGATGTACGAGAAATGTCTTGGTTGCTGACTTCAGAGCTGCTTCGATGGTGTTAAAGGCCTAGAGACTGCTTATCGACAAAGTTCATACAAGGCGGATCATGTACATGTTGATGGTCTTGCTCTAGGATATCTCATAATAGATGAAGAGGATGAACGCTAATACCTTGATCTCAAACGTCGATGTTGGGCGCTAGGCTAAATCGAGCTAGCTATCGTATAATGATTAGTTTTTGTATGTCTTCAAAGACTGTCAATCAAAGCCCAATGTTATATGGGCTGTAGTATCAGAATATACTACCGCAATGAATCAACGTGAAAGAATTGAAGTCAGCAGACATGATACGGCGACTTTTGTCTCCTTGACTAACGTGATGTAGGTAGCTTTTTATATTATATGAGTCTTGGACGATTCTAGTAACATCGCAGGTATGCTTGATCTGCAAACTGATGGCAATTGAGAGCTTCATTGACAACGAACAGTCGAATCACGTCGGCTGGGCAGGATTATAGACTCCTAATTCTGCCATATCAGTAATCCTGCTTGTGTCATCACTCGGAACTGGTCTTATTATACGAGTATCCTCATTAGAGCCTGAATTCAGCCGCGTTCGCCTACCCCTGTATGTATATCAGCGGTACATTATATCAGTCGCCCACCGTCCGAATGTGCTAAATGAAATGCTATCATCTTCAATACTTAATGAAAGACGATCAGATCCCGGGAACCTGAGGAATTCGCTGAGATAATGCCTCGATTCTCGCAAGTGGCCTTTGGTCTACAAGGTCTTGCCTTACTCCTCAATGGCGTTGCGATGATCGTAGCCCCCAGCGCTGTTACTCCGTCTCTCTCAAACGCGCCTCACGATATTGTGACTGTCTTGGGGTGTGTTGCCATCTCCGTGAGCTGCCTCCGCTGACATATTGTAGTCTGTCCACTCTCACTCTGGGAGTATGCCAGACGGTCGTGTCGGTACGACATCAGGTAGTTTTGCGCGAGCTACTAATGTGGTCGGTGCCGCTTCGAGGACTGGCGGCAGTGGTGCTACTCAAGCAGGGGCACGAGTGGAGGGGCGTCGCTGCGTACGAAGGGCTAGCAGGACTGGTCAATGCGATCACTTGGTGGTTTAGGTTATGATGATGGTTTTATAGCGCAGTCGGTGAGAACGAGACCCATGAGAATGTTCCTAAGTAAGCTGGTCATCGGCGTACGAAGTGAGGCTCAAACGCCGAAGGAAGCTCCCCACCACGTCCCCCACTTTCAGAGATTCAGAGGTCATTACCCACCTTCCTATCTTTACCTCCTGCGTACAGCAGTACAGTCAACATGTAGTCGTCCTACGGACCATTTTGTCTCTGCCTCTTGCACACCTCACACCAATACATATACACTGCTACCATGAAAGTCGTCGACATCCACACCCACGTCTATCCTCCATCCTATGTCTCTCTTCTCCGCTCGCGCCAGACCGTCCCTTATATTCGCACCTTCCCTGATGCGCCCGACTCCTCACGCCTGATTATCCTGCCCGGTGAAGATGACCCTTCTACACCTTCCACCTCACGCGGCCGGCCGGTCGGTCCCGACTACTGGGACATCTCCAAGAAGATCGCTTTCATGGACCAGCACGGAATCGACAAATCAGTCATTTCCCTAGCCAACCCATGGCTCGATTTCATAGCTCCTGAGGAGGCCGGCGAGGCTGCTCGCAAGATCAACGACGAGGTCAATGAGATTTGCGCAAACTCCTCTGGGAGACTGTACGCTTTTGCAGCACTGCCGCTCAGTGCAAAAGCGGAGGTAGTCGTCAAAGAGGTGGAGAGGCTCGGAAGCTTGAAGTATATTCGTGGTATTATCATGGGAACTTCGGGACTAGGACAAGGTTTGGATGACCCCGCGCTCGATCCTATATATGCGGCTTTGGAGAAGAATAGGCAGTTGATCTTCCTCCACCCGCATTATGGTCTGCCTAGCTCTGTTTATGGACCGAGAGCGAATGAGTATGGCCACGTGCTTCCACTTGCACTAGGATTTCCGCTCGAGACTACCATTGCAGTAACCAGGATGCTGCTGAGCGGGGTATGGGACAGATTCAAGGGGCTAGACGTGCTAATTGCACACTCGGGAGGTACCTTACCGTTCCTCGCTGGACGTATCGAGAGCTGTATCGCTCACGATGTGCATTTGAAGAAGCATGGAAAGATCGAGGGACGTAGGCCGGTCTGGGATATCTTGAAGAAGAATATCTATCTCGATGCTGTCATTTACAACGAAGTTGGTCTGAACGCAGCCATAGAAGCGTCGGGGGCAGACAGATTGATGTTCGGTATGTTTCAAGAATTGTCTCCCATGGAAATGCTTTGACTCACATTCCTATAGGTACTGATCACCCCTTCTTTCCTCCACTAGAGGGCGAGGGTTCAGAATGGCTGAGCGTCAACACGAATTACGCAGCTATCAAAGCAGCATCTGGAGGGAAAGAGGCCATGGCGGACGGTATTCTAGGAGGAAATGCAATTCGAGTACTGAGGTTAGACTAAAGCACCGAAGTATAGAAAATCTGATGCAGCCTCGAGTTTCACACCGAACAAATATTCTCCTCCACAACCAACGTCCAACCGCCTTGCCCAGCATGACTTTACCCGTATGCATGTACGTACCTCCCACAAGCTCATGCTCAACTCCTATCCCATCCTTCCCACCCAGCCCTCGCAACGTAGAAGGCATAGTTTCCCTTTCCTAAGACCAAAATTCAATCTCAACCCGCCGTGGCCGTAGATGCCAGCCCAACAAGACTCTTGTACAGTCTCGAACGGTTCGTATTGATCAGATCAAAGCCAATCTAACCATAAACTCGTCATCTGGGAGCATCCGAGCAGTGTCTTCTACAGATGCGATGGGTATGTAATTGCAGGAAACAGCGTTGATTTGGGTCAAGTCTGGTTGCGGTGCGGCTTGTACTTTGCTCGGATCTGTTTCGTTGCTTCCTCATCTCGTTGTTCACTATAGAGTACGTACTGTGAGCCCCCCAACAAATTACAAGCTGCGAGTTTGCATAGCAACGGGTCTATCATCTCGTCCCCCTCGTGTGTATGTCCTCTAGCCAGACTTCAGAATGATTGCTTAGATTTCTAGACCTTTTACATTCAGGGCCGTTAAGACAGGCAATCAATTAGTCAAAGCAGTTAGTCAGCAACAGAAACTGTACTGCAATGGACATCTCACTCACTATACACATTCTGCAGTCTAATCAAATACGAAAACGGGATACACTGCTCTCAATTCTTCGGGGATAAGTACTAAATCTCGCTGTACGCCCACTCTGCTTTCCTGAAACCCCCCCCCCCCCCCCGGAAGATCCACCCCTGGCCCAAAATCCCGTCCTCCCAAATGCTACCGCAAATGTACGTACATACGCATACATACATACACGAGAACGTCTAGGTATCATATAAAATTTGCCGCGAGCCTTCTTTGAAGCATGTGTTATCCAAAAGTCACATGCTCCATGTGCGTCCATCCATCCATCCATCCATCGCTATCGTCAGACCTGCAACCGCCTTCGCGCCAAAACAACCAATTAAAAACAAAACACCGGCCTCACACAAAAAGGGAAAACACTGGGCTATGCATCGGCGCCGCTATCATTCCTTCAGACCTTCATTCAGCAAGAGCTCCACTACAATTTGGCTCCTCTCGACTTCAGGGTGCTGCATGCACACCTTTATAGTCCTGTGTCCGGCCGTTCCCCCGGACAGCGCATCGTCCAGGAGCTTGACGTCTCTACCCGCGATGACCTGCCGTAGACGACCGTTCTGCGCGTTTCGGATCTCCACAAAATTCGGGTCAAACAGGACGACATACGGTCCGTATAGGGCTGCAGATTTGGCCTTCCCGACAAACTCCATGATGACCGATCGCGAGATCTCTCCATACTTGTTGACATATACAGCACATTCCTCGTAACAAAGAAGGAACTCTTGGTCCGAAAGACGGAACATCCCGAGCGGCGTCTGGTTGGCAAGACGGGCGGCAATTGTTGCAACGTGTGGTGGTTTCAGATCAGGGACAGACCAGGACTGCTTTTTGTCCAATGTGAGAACCTCAAATCCTTTGGAGGTAGAGACGGCGAGAGACGAATGGAAGAGGTTTATGCCGTAGCACTCTGTTGGAATGTAGAACTCATCATAATCCCGGAAGTATTCTGTCTTTCCAACCCGAAGGAATCGACTCTTCTTCTCATTTGACTTTTGAAAGATCGGCTCAAGAACTTTGAATGTAGATGAGAGACCTTCGCGTTTTTTGTAGAACACCAGTGTGCGGTCTTTCATCTTCCCCGTTGCAAAGAAGCCGATGTCGCGAGTACCTGATAGCTTTTGGGGCGCGCGACGTTCGTTCGCGGACGTTGTGCCACCGACCGGGCAAATGGCATCCAGATGGTAGGCAATCAGTGACTTATCTGAGATCAAGAGGAAGAGGCCAAATTCTTCGAGCACAGCAATCTGCGACACCTTTGGCGTCTGAATCGCCTGCAAAGCGTTAGCTCAATGGTCCACATCGAGTTGTGTTCACTTACTCGATTCCAGCCTCTTGGGTTGTCCACTTCTGCTATGTAGACCGCGTTATCAGTTCCGACAGCAACGGAGTTCTTCCCTGTGGGTTGCATGAATGCAGTAGCACAATTTACTCTTGCGCGACAGACTGGCGCTGGTCGGCCAGAGTTCTGATATAGCTTCTCCACGTCTGCTATGGCTCGATCAAGAGGTGTGCCTTTGATTACAACGCTCTTCGAACCAGGAGGCCCTGTCTCGTAGGCAAATGCGGAATCGGCCATTACGCGTAGCCTGAAAGGCTCAGCATTCTGGGTAAATAGTCCAGCCGCATGTTTTGTCTTTGCTTCAACAATCTTGGCGCACCATTCGCTCCGATTTTGTGAACTTGTTGCGAAAAGAGTATAGTCGTCTTTACCAAGATGCTTTATCCTGAAAGGATACAAGACCTTATCGTCCTTTGCATCGGCACTAATAGTGGGACCAAGTGTACGTCCAGAAGAAGTGGTGCTAACTGAGTTGACCGACGTAGACGTATTGGTGTGGGTAAGAGCTCCTGGCAGCGGGCTTTGACTCGAGCTCGTTCTGCCTAAGCGATTGTCTTGCACAGCCACTCGAGCTCCAGTGCCGGTAATACCTTTCAGCGCTGATTTAACCACAGGCTCGTCGTCGGTGCTCTCCAACACTAGAAGCTGCATGGGAATAGGCTGCAGCTGAGGTCAGTGGAACATATCGCGAGAGACGCTTGCTTTATACGTACCAGTTTGTTGATGTCATATTTCTCTGATTTTGACACGCCTTCTACCTCGCGATGTCCAACAGTCTTTGCCAACACTAGATAATGGTCGAAAAGTAGAGCATGTGAGTCCTGTAGTGTGAAGCGTGTATTTCCCATTCTTTGGAGATCACCCTGGTGTATCAGTTCGCGGCCCAGGTGGTCGAGGTTGAGCTCCACCATCTGCATGCCAGGACGCAAGATGAGTTTGGATTGCAAGTCACTGAGATCAACCTTCCTTGTCATGTCCGCCACACGCGCATCACACTCCATTGTGACAGCTTTGATTTCCTCGAGGGCTTTGAGTGTGTTACGCTTTTCGTCGCCATCTTGAGTCGAGTTTTTTAGAACAGTGTCCAAGAGTAGGCCATAACGCTGTAACCTGGCAACTGGTGCTTTCAGAAAGCTATCCCAGCCAAGCCTGTTCGATCTTGCATTCTGGCGTGCCTGGTCCAAGAAGCCTCTGAAAAGCATGTTCCTGTCCGCTTCCTGCCGTATCAGAAAAGTCGCGTAAGGAAGCGCAGACGCATACTCAATGTATGCGATCTTTGCTTTCCGAATCCATTCTCTAAATATCTCGCTAAAGCCAACAATCCAGGGCCCTTGTTCCTGTTGTCGGTACTTTAATTGTGGTAGTAAATGATCCTCGTTAGCTTTCTTGACAGCGTCAGCTTTTCCGAAGGCTGAGCTTAGAAAACCTGCCAGCTTCTTGGGTCCGATGACTGGCGGCTGCGCTGCCTGGAGTCTGTCACGGTACAAGATCCTCAGTACATCAAGATCTCGCATGAATTTATCCTCACCCTGGACAATTTCGTGCAGAATGTTCTGTCGCTCGATCTCTTTCTTGTGTGTGCCTTCGAGGTCCTCCTTCTTAAGTTTATAATACGTGGCCCAGTCTGCTTGCTCTGCCACATCAGCCTGCGACTGGAGATCAATCTTCTTCACGGTTCTCTGGCAGTGATGCGAATAGCAGCGCCCATACAAGGGCATATCATGTACTTTGGGCGAGTAACAGCCGATGCCGGTAAATTGGTAGATTATCCCGGTCGTTGACTTGTTACTGAATTTCAGCCATTCCTCGTCCCGCACGACGGCGCCAGACCTGAACATCTCTTGCATGACCTGCGTACTCAAGGCCTCAACATCGAAGATACTCATGGTCGGCACTTTGTACGAGAAAAGAGCCTGGAGACCTTCGACAATCGCATGCTCCTTCAAATCAGCTTCTCCAGCAGCTAGGCCTTTCATCCACTCGAAGATTGAGCTCAGTGCCCATGGCTCGGAACATTTCCTAAAGTCATTCGCTGTCAACTTAGCCGGGTTAAAGCGTTTAGCAGCGGGGAGCGCTGGGAGATCGAGGGCAACCGCATCACCTTGTGGCTCGACTAATGTGGAGGTCTCACTTCCGTACATAGTTGACATGCGATTGTTCTTCTTTGTCTGCTCTGCATCGGTTTTCGATCGGATTGGCGCGGTTGTCTGTGGTGTTCTGCTCTGGTTTAATAACGAAGTCGAGCGTGGCACTTGTATACCTCCCGGAGTTTGTTGCTGATATGAATCAGGCGCGTAGAGCTGGCCATATCTCATATGCGCATCAGCGGACTCATATCTTGGCTCACCAGGAGGAGGAGGTGGAAGAGGTCGATTCTGCATACCAGGGTGGTAGAACATGTCTGGTATCTCGCCGACGGCTCCAGCTCGAGCCTCCATGAGCACGCTCTCGTCACCTTCATCGTAGCTGAGACGGCGTCGGTGACCTCCCGGAGTCGGCTCTGAAAGTCCACCGGTCCCTGCGGTGTCAACCCTGGCAGTTGGGTTGGTGTGGCCTGCGAAGGGAGGAAAGGGGTGTATAGGGTCGAATTCGTAAGATGTACTCCCATCGCTGGTGTCTTCAGAACGCCTGATAGAGCTGGATGTCGATACTGGTTGACTTCCTCCGTCATGCCGAGCGGTACTGCCTCCCGCTGCAAGTTCGTCTGGCCGCCCACCATACGAGAATGATGGTGCTATCCCCCCTTGGAACGATGACATATCCACACCAACGAAGTCACTATCGCTGCCTTGGTCGGGTGGATTGCCAGCTGCAGTGTATTGCTGAGGTGGCGGCGCCAGAGAACCAGAAGTGTAGCTGCTGAACAAAGCATGGTTTCCACTCTCCTTACGAGCCTCATCTTCACGTTCTTGTTGCTCTGCCATCTGCAAAGCCGCCAGGCCTGCAGCAGCTTCAGCATCAGATTCATCACTATAATTATAGTATCTAGCCGTGTCACCAGGAGAAAGGCGGCCATTTGACCCACTATTGTTGGGGCCAGAACCATGCCTACCGGATCCAGAGTACGACCTGTCTATTTCACCCTCATCGATGGGTTGCTGGTTGAGCTGTATCTGTGGGCTTGTCGCACCTGTGCTCATACCTCTATAGGCGCGTTCTACATCATCGAAGAGGTCGTCTTGATCGAAATATGATGGAGTTTGCGGTGGAGGAGAAATTTCTTCACCTCCTGGTCGACTCGGGTGCGGTGGCAAAGGCCTGTTCCCCCGATTGATAGTATCGGCGCGGTGTGGAGGAGGTACAGGAGCGGGTGGAGTAGGAGGCAGAGGATTAGAGGTGTGCTGTCCTATGGTCGGAGACTCGAGGCGAGGTTGGGAATAATTTTGACGTATATTACCTCCTATAGGAGGAGATGGAAGTACATGGTGTCGGTTGGTAGTTGGGTCAGAGGAGTGTGAGTAGCTAGGATAGACTTGCTGCCTTGGCGATATGGGGTTCCACTCGTCCTCCAGAGAAGCTGCAGAGGGAGGGACTGGCGGAGGCGGAGGAGCTGGGGCAGTGTAGGCGCTGGGGCGACCTTGCGATTGCTGAGAATGATCGTTGTACCGATTATCTCGTTGCGACTGGGCTCTTCCTCCACCAAAAGAATATGACTGAGCCTGCGGCATAGTAACGCTTGGGTATGAGGATTGCAGAGGAGAGGTCGGTGTGTACTGAGTCGTGGGGGAGGCGTAGCCATACGATTGACTGACAGTATTCGCGCGGCCCATCGTGTTATCTGCATAGGCAGCCGGATTATATGGCTGAGGTGGAGAGTTTGGCTGGAATGTCGTTCGATTTACGCCGCCGTAGGTTGCAGGATTTGGTTGCTGTATTGGGGCAACATAGCTCCGAGGATTATAAGTCGTCTGTGGCTGCGGTGGAGAGGCCTGGCCGTATGAGTATTGATGAGCGTATGTGTTAGAGGCGGAAGCACCGACTGGACGGTGCCCTGCCCCTGCCGACGCATCACCAATAAACAGCTCATCGTTTGCTCTTGAGGCCGAGCTGTTGCTTCTCACATGCTGTTGTGAAGCTGAGTAGTCATAGCTATTGTGGGCGCGACCGTTGGTCGCGCCGTATGCTGGGTCTTCTCCATTGTCGTAGGCCGTTGGATGATTCGGATATATGGTCTGATATTGGTTTGCTAGCGGCTGCTGGTAGTTCTGGCCGTAATCAGGTTGCTGACCGTTCGGGTAATAAGACATGGTGAAGATGTTCCACTTTCGAGGGTCGGGATGTCAGGGAGTATGAGGGTGGGATCGCGACGGGCTGATCCAGGGCTCAATGTACAATCAGCTGCAGCATCCGGTGCGCAATATGATGATGAAGCGGTCGCGATGACCACATCTGCCCAGCTTTGAAGATATTCCGCAGCGCAGTGAATAGATGCGCGGCGCTCAAGGTGGGGCTGGGACGATTCTGTAAAGGACTGTTGGTGCTCTCGCGGTTCTTCCAGCGCAGGCAAGCGGCTATCTTACGTCGTATCGTGTCGCGTATCGAAGTTGAGCCGGCGTCGGGTCTTTGACTGTTGCAAAGAGTAATGAATTAGGTATTGCGGAGGAGATGATGTGTATTCTTAGGTTTTCGATGCCGTAGCGTAGGTAGGCAGGGTGGATAAGGCGGGCTGCAGACAGGTAAGCAAGGCATGCCTGGTAAGGCACGTATTGTTGTTTAATACGCTAGTATCAATACTATTACGGCTATTGGCGTGATTGACACTTACGGCCTGAGGCCTCCAACTGTCAGCCAGCCAGCACCACTCAATGACTCTAATATCAGTAATTATTCCATGTCCAATTGCTAGTTCTAACAATCACCGTCCAGCCTTCCACATCCCTCAAGGGCTCACGATAATAGACACTCTTGCTGCTCCATCAGAGGCACGCTTTCTATGCAATGCTGTTCCTGAAACTACAGATAAGAGCACACGGCGCAACATTATTTCTGCAACGTGTCTATCATCATTCCTCATCTGTTCCCTCACAGCCAGCGGGACTCATAGCGTTGTGCACCGTAACTCCAGACTGCCTTTTTTTGGCCTGGAGTACGGTCTGACCGACGTCGGTAGCGGACCTAGCGGCGTCACTTAACACACGTTGTTATCTAAATTCAGTCTCACCAGTCGCGAGAAACACCGACGCAGCCCAGGCCAAGAGACATTATACCCAGTAGACTGATGCAAGATATTCAACAAGATACTAAGACAAAGTGAATTCAACAAGATACTAAGACAAAGTGAGTTGTATTGCGAATAACGAAAGAGTGCGTGAGCAGTGTGTGTAGACAGCTGCAGTAGGACGCGCAACACGCCCACGTCACCAATCACAACTCTTCGGCAATGTAGGTTCAACGTTTGCTCTCATCACCGAGCGTCATGCTACACCACAGAATAAGAGGTACAGCTACCCCGCAGCCAAAAGTCTGTCCCGATCGATGGCTAGGGTCAGGCCAAGTGGACCGGCACGACGGCTGGGTGAAATGATATCCCAGTAATGCACTCAATCTGACAATACTATCTATCTCTTGGTGATAGTGTCAAATATCCTGCAAGGTGCTAGATATTTCTTAACGAAAGGTCACTCACATGATAACGACTATGGAAACAGCAACTTCAACCAGTCCGTCTGATTATGACGGCGAACCATATCCAGAGTTTGATCAGTATGGTTACAACATACGCGAACAGCCATTAGGCACAAAGCGCAGAGTCCGAGTTATTCTCATGGGTGCTGGCGCCTCCTCTCTCAACTTTTTCAAGCAAGCCGAGACAGGACTCCAGAACGTTGACATTACATGCTATGAAAAGAACAAGGATATAGGAGGCACGTGGTCAGTTCCGGACATGGCCATTGCGAATGAACACGTACCTAACTTATGCCAAGGCTGGAGAACAGATATCCAGGCTGCGCGTGCGATGTACCAAGTGTCAATTACCAATTCTCTTGGAAGATCAGATTATGGTCTCATTACTATAGCTACTCCCCAGAGATATGGGAATACCTGAAAGAGATCGAGCGAGAGAATAATTTTATCGAAAAGTACATCAAATTGCGACATAAAATTGAGCACGCTGCATGGGACAATGAAGCAGGACTATGGAGACTTCAGATCAGAGATCTGGAGGAAAATAAAGTGTTCGGCGATACCGCTGAATTCTTCATCAATGCTGGCGGAGTGCTCAACAAGTGGAAATGGCCGGACGTGCCAGGATTACGCAACTTCAAAGGCAGAATCATGCATTCTGCTAGGTATGAGGTAAACTATCCTTTGTCAGGCAAGAGAGTGGCAGTACTTGGAGCTGGAAGTAGTGGAGTTCAAATAGTAGCCGCCATACAGGAAAAAGTTGACACTCTGTATCACTGGGTTCGCTCGCCTATCTGGATTACTGCAGGCTTCGCTCAGACATGGGCCGGAAGAGATGGAGCTAACTTCAAATGTGAGTACATGTTGCAATAATTTCCTTGGTCGTTTTGCGGGATATTGCGAACTTCGACATACTTCGATGGGGGATATATGCCATGACTCCACTTTCGCAAGACAGACGCAGCTCAAAAACTTGCTGACGTTTGGGTAGATTCTCCTGAACAAATAGAGTTCTTGAGAAACAATCCGAAGAAATACCATGAGTATCGCAAACAAATCGAAAATGAGCTCAATCAGCGGTTCAAGTTCATCATTAAAGGCTCGGAAGATGCGAGGAAAGCCAGGGAATCTGCACATGAACAAATGTCACGAAAGTTGAAGCACGACCCACGCCTGTGCGAAAGCATTATTCCAAAAAATTTCAATCCTGGATGTCGCCGGCCAACTCCTGCTCCGGGCTACCTAGAATCGCTTTTAGCATCTAATGCCAAGGTCTTCACAACTTCGATCAGCAAGATTGATGAGGATGGTTTTGTTCAAGACGGCACCCATTACGACGCAGATGTGATCATATGTGCCACAGGGTTCGATACGTCGTGGCTGCCGCACTTCACCTTCGTAGGCAAGGACAAATCCATACACGAACTGTGGTCTCCCGATGCCGGCGTAACGTCATATCTGTCCGTGGGCGTACCAACCTTCCCCAATTATCTTTCGTTCTGTGGTCCCTATGGCCCGCTCGGTCACGGCAGTTTCATGCCATTGATCGAGGAATGGACCAGGTATATGTTCAAGATTATTACGAAGGCGCAAATCGAGAATATCAAATCCTTTACTCCTCGTATGGACGCTTCTTGCCAATTCCGCCAACATGCAGACCTTTTTCTGAAGCGTACTGCGTGGACCTCGCCATGTCGCTCTTGGTTCAAACAAGGCAAGGCGGATGGCCAAGCTGGGATCTGGCCAGGCTCTCGACTGCATTTCCTACACATGATGAAGGATGTGCGCTATGAAGATTACGAGATTGATTACTGGGACGAGAACCGCTTCGCTTTCATGGGTAATGGGTTCGACACGCGAGAGTTCGACGGGCGCGATATCACAAATTACCTAGGGATTTTAAACGATGAGGGCAAGGACGTACAGCCGGAGTATGGCGAAGAACTGATGAAGACTCTGGCTGGTTGGGCAATCGATGAGAAGTACGAGGTTCGAGGCGTGGACAGAGAGGCCGGAGACACAAGAGACGGACAGCCTTGCGCTCCAGAGGAGTAGGCTTGAAAATGCTTCGGACGGAGGGCGTCGTGCTCTTTCCACAACAAGAGCATCTGTCCCAGGTTTCTTCATGCGCCAAGTATTGTGTGTTTGGGAATATCTTCTTCCGCACTCCGTGGGGCTAATTGCTTGACTTGCGAATAGCTATGCAAGACTTGGTAAGTCCCTCAACCCAGGCAGTGCGAACATAGCATGAACGAACACGTATCTACAAAACCACCAATGTAAGACTCAACTACACAACACGATATCAAGCAAGATCTCGGCAATTGTCACAGTGTGTTCGACTTCCTATAGCATTTAGGTTCTGTTTTGTTGACATTTCACCAAATACCCAGGGCCTCTCACACGGTGCATTTCTATCATTGTCTCGCAAGTATCGGAGCTCATCAGTCAGACCCTTGATTCACGAGTCGACAATAACATTGGTGCCTGGCAGGTACTGTAATCCAGCACTTTGCGTGAATTCGTAAGTTCTAGGTATGCAGGTAATTACATCGCGATGGTTCCAATTAGTCGTTAAAAGATATCCAGTTATTAGATATATCCATACTTAGCTAGACTAGGATTGCTCCTTGCATGACCCGCTCAGCGTGGCTGCCATGGATCCATGCAGCCCGGCTCGGAGATATCATAGAAAGTACTGTAGTGTCTGCTGGGGTATCGGTGTATTTTTACTTTTTCCCGTAATCCGTCTTGGCCGTGCTCTGAAGCTGCGGTGTGGCATGGTACCTCGTGTGGACCTATGATATGCAAGGCCTCTAGTGCGGTCTAGTCATATCTGGGATCTGATGTAGTAGTTCTGCCGAGAAAGCGCAGTGATTAATATACATTACGTAGATAGTCCTAGCATCCAGCCAGGATGACGAGACTGCGCAAGGCTCGAGACGGTCTGCAGATATAAGTATAGTACACAGCATGTCGCGGTAGTTCTAGTGTGCTCCAGCAAACACGATATGTACGCAGCACAAGATAGGAAATATGACCGCCGAAAAGCGCCGATAGATAGACCGAACATGCTATTCTAGAGTGGAACTACGCAAATGTTGCATCTGCATAGTCCACTCTGCAAGGCTGAACCGTTGACCAAGCTCGTAAGCGATGAAGAGCCAACAACATCGCTCAACCTCCTTTCCAGGGCCTGGAAGGGGAGTGGGTGCGGCATCATCACAAGTCAACATGCATATCTGGAAGTGCTGCGTCTCGGCTCCGGGGGACTGAGAGAACCGTGTCTCCGCGTTACCTCACTGCGTGTTCGAAGCAAAGACTGCATTGGCTGATGTTTGGCATGGTGGATGATATTGATAGGGCATCTCATGCGCTGCCACACGTCGGACTGACATCGGCTGCATCCATCGCATTGAATCTCTCAATCTCAGAACGGTATCATGGCCACGAAGCCGTTGCAATCCGTTCCGCCCTCCCCATCACAATATCGAATGCCGAATTACCATCTCTGGCGCTTCACTTTGTTTCCTATATGGCCATGGCCATGCCCAACAATCAACCTTCGCCGCCATCGTCTGCGGCGTCGTGCTGTGCCACTTCCAGGCTTCAGCTCATCCCACAAACGCACCGCATACCTGTTTGTCCACGACTCAGTAACCTGCCCGAGCAACCTTATATAGCCCCGGCTGGATCTCGATTAGCTCGACCACCACGCGACTTTCACATATGCTGTAACCTCGATCTGCTGTATGCCAGTTGAGAAATAAAGTCTTTGCCCGTACGTTGCTATAGGGTTTAGATAGCCTTACCGCACTCGACCCATCATCATCATCGACAATGATCAGTGCGTTTGTCCTTCTGCTCTGTTCACTCTCTGCTTTCATCTCTTACCAGACATGGCACATACTCGTGCGCCGGCATAAGTCTTATCAGGACGGCTGTGAACCGCCGACACGCCTTCCTGGAATTGACCCAATCTTTGGCTTGGACTTCTTCTTCGAATCACTCAGACTGCAGAGATCTGACAGAATACTGGCAACCATCAATTCTCGCTTTCAGAAATATGGGCGGACATACGAGCTACGAGCTCTTGGCTCTCCAGTCATTTTCACTATCGAGCCCGAAAATGCCAGGGCTGTCTTCTCTACAAATGAAAACCACTGGGGAGTGGCGCCCCTGAGAGCCAGTGCTATGACATTCCTGGGTCGTGGTATTATCACGGTCGATGGAGACGAGTGGAAGAGAGCCCGGAATCTAGTCAAGCCCAACTTCACCAAGTCAAATGTCATGAACTTCGCCCCGATAGAGTCTCGTTTGACCGAATTGTTCGAAAACATCCAAAGTGGCCAGCAAATTGACTTGCAATCTTCTTTCCTGCGGCTCTATATGGATTTCGGCGCCGAATGGGTCTTTGACGAGACGTTTTCGCACGCAGACATGAAAGTGTTCGAGGCCGACTTCGACAACTGTCTATCAGGGTCAGGATTACGCCTCGCATTGGGCCCTTTTGCATTCCTCGTCCCAAAGACCAACTGGCTGAAAAGTAGAGACGTTGTACGGTCTCTTGCAAACAAATACATCGAGCAAGCTCTCTGTTCCATCTCTCCGGAGAAGTCACAGACACAGGGCCGTCTCTCATTTCCGCGCTACCTCGCCGACAAAGCCATCAGCCGACCCGAAGCAATCGACCAGGTCCTCAACCTCTCAATCGCAAACATGGCCACCACAGCCATCCACCTCAGCAACTGCCTCTTCATCCTCTCCCGCAGACCAGACATCTGGCAGCTCCTCCAGGCCGAAGTCGCCGCCCTGCCCAACTTCACCTTCGACTCCCTGCGCACCCTCAAAGCAATGCGAAATCTCCTCCTCGAAGCCCTCCGCTTATACCCCATCTTCCCCAATCTCTCCCGCGTCGCCCTGTGCGACACCACCCTACCCACCGGCGGCGGGCCCCTCGGCACATCCCCCATTTTCGTCCCAGCCGGCACAAAGATCGTGCCCTCGCAAATGTCCATGGGTCGCGACGAGCGCATCTGGGGTCCCGACGCCGCCCAAGTCCGCCTGGATCGCTGGGACGAGGGCGACCTGGAGCGTCGCGCGTGGCACTTTATGCCCTTCGGCTACGGCACGCGCGCGTGTCTGGGCCAGCAGAAGTCGAATATGGAGGTGTCGTATATCCTTGCGCGGATGGTGACAAGGTTTGAACGGATAGAGAGTAGAGATGCGCGAGAGTGGGTGGGCCGGATGCGGGTGACGACGCGGAATGCGAACGGCTGCTTGGTGGCGCTGTATAAAAAGGAGGGCGTGGGAGATGCGGCCGTGGCGGATGCGTGATGTTTGATTGTGCACGTTCGGGGGGAGAGTCAGGGGCAGCTAGGCACAACACCCTGTTGTAGTCGATATGATTTTTGTCAGATATCTCCATTTCAATGAATGACGTTAACGTAATTGCGTTCCATTTACACTCCTGCCGAACTAACAGATACTTTAACCCGTTGCTATGTCGGGAACACTCCCTTCCATGTCCAGGATATATGCTCGTTCTCGCTCAAATCGATCGAGTAAACGCCTTGACATCACCATCATCATAATCTCACACAAGGCGCTAATCACACCAGCAAGCCTATATAGCACTCGTGTCTAATCCCGCCTCCAACGCTCAGTTTCAAGGCCATCTCATCTCTTCTGATACACTCCTGATATTTCCAGCCAGACCCCTCTCCCTGTTTTCTCTATGAGAACACAAACCACCTCGTTTTCCCTGGTCCCTGTTCCTCGATCCTTCAACATATTGACTATATAAAGCACTCCGACCTCTACCTTCGTAGCATAGTAGGGTACTAACTTTGTTGTTCACTGACCAAGCATAGTATAAGAATTGGTGCTACCTCTGTTATACCCAAGACTCCGACAGCTAGATAGATAGACAGATAAAGCGATAGACAGATAAGTAGAGAGACAGATAAGTAGAGAGACAGATAAGTAGAGAGACAGATAAGTAGAGAGACAGATAAGTAGAGAGACAGATAAGTAGACAGATAAGTAGACATATAAATAGACAGATAACTATGCAGACAGATAAGTAAAATTGTCGCGGTACATATACATACATAGATACATACTTATAGTATCCAGTACTAATCTATACGTACTGGAAAAGCCCAAAATGAGGACTACACGTGGTTCTTTGAAATTGACCTACCCGGAGATACTATACCGCTATAGCAGTATGTTAGAATATATAGGTTAGTAGAGTTAGTAGAGTTAGTAGAGTTAGTAGAGTTAGTAGAGTTAGTAGAGCTGGTAGAGCTGCGGTCTTAATGTATGTGCTGTATCATTACAAAGTAGTTATGGCTTATTTATGAATATGATACGATCTTTGCATTAGGGTTCCTTCGTATACTATACTGTTATACTATAGCCATGGCTATGTTATTATAGATAGCCTGTTCACCCAATGTAGTATAGTAGGAAGGGGGAAGTGGACCAGAAACAGACAAACCGAAACCAAGCAGAGATACGAACACATCCACAAGACAACACGATTACTGATGTATCCGAACCGCACTTCCTTCTTCAGAGCAGTGCTGCCGGCCAATATACAAGGGCTGAGTGGACTGCTAGGTTCTGGGTTCTAGGTTCCTATCTCAATATCAATATCATAACATACCCTGAACTATAGGTCCTGCCAAGTTCTACATACCTGTCTTCTTCTATGTACCTACTACCCACACGACAACGACGACGATCGCGGGCGCCGACACAGACACAGCCCGCTGCAAGTATCGTGATACATTACATAAATCGTGTCATGCTCTAGCATATATGCTAAAGAGCCAGGGCCCCTTAGTATCGTTTTGATATCGTGCTGATATCGATCTGCTACGACTATACCAACCACCGTAGTATTCTCGCCGCGGAAACGCGTGATGAAACCCACAAATTATGAACTCGATTCGTATAGTGCAGAAACACTGGGGCCGAGGACAGAGTATGCGATATGCTGTGCGCGCTACGAGTCAGAGACATACCGTTGCGCGTTGCTTTTCTGCTTCTTCGCTGCGCGGTGGACTGCTGTGTCTATGACAATCGACGATCTCTATCTGAAATTTGAGCTATGCGGTCAGCTCAAGTCGGCTCGAGATGTAGGCTGTTAAGTTGTGTGCTGGGGGGCATGTAGGAGGTATATGCCGGCTAATAAAAGCGTTTACGTATGCGAGACGCGAGATACAGAACTGTTGAGAAGGTGTTCTGCGAGGAATGAGTGCGTCGACAGGGATGGTAGGGATGCTGATTATGTGGGCATGTGTATGCGTGATTGTGTGAATATACGTGTATGTGCGACTCGGGGTCGTAGCAGAGATGTGGGGAAAGCAGTCGACGCAGAGATCTCATAGCGGGCGGCATGATCTGAATCAGATCTGACCAGATCAGATCGGCAGCGACAGATGCTAATTTGGCTGCAACGATGGGTGGATGTGCGGATCGCACAGCAGGTGTTCGGGTACGCTCCATGTGCTGCGCCCCCCTCCCTCCACGATCTCAGGACCCTGCATCTGTAACGACCGCATCGAATGTGCACATGTGTGGTTGGGTTTAGCACGTATAGTACCAGGTTCTTTGTCTGTGGTTTTGTGAGGTGGCGCATGTGTGGTTCCATGGCTGCCTGTGATGATGGATGGAGCCAACGCGAGGTGCGGAGATGCTAGGATACTGCTGGATTGAGAAAGGCTTTCTATCAAAGAGCCAGGGGTCCTAAGGGGGTAATGCTGGGCTGGGAGTCAATAGTGCAGGACGTGACGATTGTGTATCGTCGTAATCAAACCTAGGTCTTTGATACACAGAAATATGAGGTGTTTCATCGAGACCTTGCGTATGGGAGCCCGAGCGGATGGCCATCGCAACTGAAGTGTCGAGAGGTCTACGTAAAGGGAGCATTGGCATTATGGATTTACAGTTGAGTTTTCCTGCTTGCAAATGATATATACATATACCGTGCTGAACTGGGTGCGAAGATGTGAGAGAAATACGTGGATCAGCAGCGGGTGCTGACATCCTTTGTGTGGATGCCTAGCAGGAGTTCAATGAAAGAGCCCTGGTGCTATAAAAGCACATTGTACGACATTATTGAAGACCATCCCAAACGAATGGTTCGCGGCATTTGATCCAATTGGTAGAGCACGAGAGCCATGTGGTAAGTTGAGCAAGGCCCGTATTCATACAACTCATCTGGTGCACATAAACCAGATGCATCGGTTCCGAATCCTCGGGAGCCTGTACCAAGGATAAAAAAAACCAGAGACCCGGGCTGTGGTACAGAGGGACTCTGTTTCTGGAATAAGAGACGTACACAGTGTGGTGATCGGCGTCGAGTTGTGTACATAGACCGTCGTGGATCGGACAAAGCTACGTGTGTAAACTGGCTACACGATCTATATTTGGCAATAATAGATCGGCTACAAGTCTTACAGATTACCGCCCTGGATCCAATTTGAGCGGCAGAAAGCGTCGACGCCGAATGCGTGTTCGAAGACTTATAGAACGTGAGAAAGTGAGCCGAAAGCAGTGTCCAGATCCCATCCGGGGGCATATGCAGTAATCGATGGAAATGGACATTCGATGTAGTGAAGCTATATCTGACGCGGGGTACGGATGGAATTCACAAAAGTGCTCTGACAACGTTTCGCTGATGAGCAGCTGCCCCAGTAGGTGTGGATTGCTTGTCTTAGAAGAGAATTCAGAATCCAAGTACTTGCGTGTTCTTGTGCCACAACGCCAGCTGTGCTGGTTGGGTTTTAGGGACAGAATGATGCGGACTTGTAGCCGTGACAAATAGGATTTATCCCACGCTACAATATGGAGTTCATTAACAAATGGGCTACGTCTGATGTTTAGTAACACGACCATGAATACAATTTGGTCTTGGGTGTCGACCGCTCCACGTATCTGGCGAGCTGCCTAACTCCTAGGATTGACTCAGTATTCTAATCCATGTAGCCGACTAATGTGGCTGCTGAGTATTGACTGACAAGGCAGATTGTCGCATAGGCGTTCTCATTGAAACACCCGATATCTGTCTGAGGGAAAGCGTACTGGCTTGGTATTATCCCTGACCCATATTCATGGATAGACCCTTTCGAGAACTGATATTGGAAATGGTTGCAGGTGGACGCCACTGGAAGAGCGCAATTTTGTCCAAGGTAGAGCATCAGGCTTGCAATTTGTTATTACTTCTTCGGATCAAGATGCTCCTGCCGAGACTTGAACACATATAAGAAAGAAGAAATCCACATTGCTGGTAGAGGGCCGCCAGTGTGAAAAAAATTTACTTCCGCTCCTTCTTATCACTACTTCTTGCTGGAAGAATCAGATTATTTTGTATCCGTGCCGTCCACAATCTCAATCGTTCTTACGCCATACTTTCGATTAACATTGTTCTGTACGATCGATACGACGTAAGAATAGCCTTCTGCACCTTTCCGTGCCAAAGTTGTACATAAGTCATGCTGATCGATGCACAGATTTAATTTTGCCGTACAGTTTCAAGGGTGCTACTGCCTCTCAAACATCCGACAGAAGGTTTCCTGCGGTGGTCCAGTCCAGGATCAAGCGTTCAGCGTGCGTTTGCGGCAGCGAGGTAAGCTGATAAGATCCCATTGCATGTCGAGTCTGTTTCGACCCCTGGCATCTCATGGATCTAAGAACGACTCGTTCTGAGCGCCTGGTACTGTACGCGTCCTGTGTCACGTTGGGTCGTTGGTCCGCGCATACCTGCAGGTAGCTGAATTAAGCAACCTGAGCGTATTTAGGATGAGCGACAAATGCATCACAACGTATGATACGTTTACACCTTTGATCGCGAAGATGCACAAATCGTCGGAGCCGCGCAGGACTATTATCACCAAGGCTATCCTCGTTAGATAGTATGTCGCGAAAGCCAGCCTGAAAACGACGTGCTTTCGAGGATTTTGTCATTGACCACGGTAATGCTCCAGCCCAGATAGTAACCCCTGGACGGATGCTCGTTCGAAAATTATGAGTCGCTCTCCATTCTTGCGCATGCCCAACAAGCGAACATTGCTAGAAAGACCATACAGATGACAATCGACAGTACGCGAAGGATCGGAACGAGAGGACTTCCTGCATATGATGATGACATCGGTATCCCAGTCGAACTGGAGGGCTCGAGTGCCCGGGGTAATTATCTCTGAAGATGGATTCCTCGCTCGCGAATCTGGAGTCCCTCGGATTTCCATGCGCCTTTTAAGTCGTATTGTATCCAGTCGTGGTTTCTATCTCCTGTCGCTGATACCTGTCTTTCATATTACCTACAGTCTCGTTGAGAACACATACTAAGGATGATCAACAGTTGAGTGCGTTGTATGCCACGAATAAGAACCGTAAGGATAGCCCTCAAGATCATAAACAGACAAAAGAACGACAATTCCAAGCATTATCGACCCTCATCGACCGAGCGTGACAGAGTTATTCGACGCTCTGCTCGTATTGCTGCTCGACGCGAGCTCGACAAGAAGACGGCGATGACGGACATTGTTCGACACAGCTCGCATCTATACGCAGATTTGGTTGGTGAGAGAACAATGCACGGATCAAGGCACGGAAGAACAAATCATGGCCGTCAGACCGTCGGACACCATCATGATGCTAGTCGTCGAGGACCAAAAAGTCCCGGCGAAGCGATTGGATATGAGATGGATGTAATAGTCCAGCCTCCTGCGAGAGCTCGCGTTGGAGCTCTACTTCAACCTGCAGTGACAGTGCGCCTTCGCCCTACCCCAAACAGAGGCATAGAAGCCGCCGACATTACTGAGGCAAGCCAGCTTCTCGTTATGGTCTCGTTGATGAAGGACGAGTATCCGGTCTCATCTGAGCGTTTGCAGCATCTGTTCTTCGGACGGAGAGTTGACTCAATCCGACCATTCAGCGGCGGTGACGAGAGTGCACAGAACAGAGACTACGGCTTGGGATACGCCTCGTTCTCTGATCTCATCATCAACGAGGAGGGAACGTACCGCCTTCGACTCACGCTCATCAAGATGCATGGGGGCCTAGGGCAACCTGGGATGAGTAATGGAGGAACTGCGGTCGGCATGGTCGATAGCAACACTATAAAGGTCAGGGCTTCACCTTGATAATTCGATTGAGGCGGCAAGTCTTCATCGCTTGTACCCCGGGCAGGCCATCTTTGTATGCACTGTTTTGCGATCATCATTGGGTCCAGCTAATTTCCGGGAGCTGAGCTGTATTGTAAGCTAGTTGCTATTTTTGACCAATACATTCCCCGTATTGTTCTGTGGTGTTGCGATAGTGTTCGTGTCCAAAGACCCTGTCTATCTGGCGCCATGTCATACAGTCAAGTGGCAAAATTTCGCTGCGCTCGTATCTGAATCATACCATAAAATGAAAGTTTGAAAATATTAGAATTATTATTATAGAGTGACGAGCCGACTTGATGAGGACAATGATGACCCGTCCGTCCAGCCGTAGTCACGGGGTATAGAGAGCGAGAAAATACGACTTGCTAAGCGACGACAGAGTTCGCCTTCGTCGTATCCGTATCTTTGACAACCTCGTGCTGCCTGGCATCGTCCATCTTGATCTCGAATATCTGTCCACCAAGGCTCTTGATCGTTTCGTCCTCGATGCTTAGAAGAGCGGCCTTCATTGCCTCCACAGTCTCAGCCTTGAGGCCTTCGGGAGCTCTGCTGTAAAAGTCGACTCCAGCAGGGGTGAAGAGTGTCTTGTTGAAGAACGTGACGGCGTATTCATTCTCGGAACCATGCTCTTTGCCAAATGCCATAATCTCCCACTTTGAGCTCGCAATCATGAGGAGACCCTTGCCTCGCCATTTGTAGCTCCAACCACCGTCTTGTGCAACATCTACACCGTCAACATTCTTAATCTTTGCAGCAGTAAGACTTTGGTAGGAGACGTTATCGTTAATCTTGACCGGGCCATTGCCAGCTTGATGTGGCGTGTATGTGATGCGGATATTACGAGCCTTCTTCCACATGGGAAGTGTAGAATGCGTGACGTGCCATACTCCTTTCAGATCCTCGACAGATGGTGCAGTGAGACCCTCGGGCACCTTGGCTGAGGATGTGATGGGTGGGCGAAGAACGATTGAGGCAGCCATGATAGCTTGAGAGTGGCTCTGCCGTCGGTGAGTATATGGAAGCGGCGGGATCGTGAGAATGGCGGTTCTTTGGTTGTTAGAGTAGTGTGAGCGATGATATTACGAGAGGAGGGCAATTGGAGTATGTATGCACCTACCTAAGCTCTACCTTTCATTAAGATGAAAGATGAGTGTCGCGCTAGCCGTAGCTTTGGAAAGTGCACCGGGAGTTAAGACTTCCGAGTTGGGGAAGAGAAGGCATCATGAGCCTTGGAATAGACCATCAAGTGGCGGCGCACAGATGTGCGACATTCCGAGTAGTCAAAGTTGACTAGAGTATCATCGTGGTGATGGGATCGTACATCATCATCTTTCAGCGCTCTTGGGCTTTGATGATACGAACTTGAAACGGATCGACGCAACGGGCGAAGGCGCAGTCTTGGCGCCGGGATATCAGTCGAACAGTTGTAGGTCCCATTCTTCCACCGTTTGGTAAACGTTATTTTGACCCACTGTCGATTGACCTTACACTGATCAACATACTTCGGGAACAGCATATTTGAGACTTACGAGCATCAAGTGCTACATTCTGGCAATCCAGAACTTGTGTAGCCTTTACGAAAGCCTAGATGGCAATTGATCAACATAAAACTTTCGTACATAGCATAGCAACTTGCGCTAACTATGCAATATGCCAAATTCCAGCCCCCAAAGTGGGCCTTCTCATCGCTACGTCAATTATCTCCGACCTAGGCTAACGAGAAAGGATGCCTCATGTGAAGCCATGGTCGTTGTTTAGCGGGTTCCAATTGCTATTTGGTGTCAACTTGGACACGAATGTCAAATAGACATATTCTAGGCACAACACACAACATATACACCACTTTGAAGAGGTTGGACACAGCGGTGCCTTCCGAGCAAAGCCGATACACACCTGTGCCAACTCCAATGGCAGACGAGGAGATCACTATGGCCGATGCCATCGCTCTGTACCGCTCGAAATCCCCCACCGACGAGATTAGTGAGCTTTTTATAGTCCTCGCAACGCTGGGAATGTATATGGTTCCACTTGGTGTGATCAATCTCCACGACCTAGATAGCGCCCGAACTGCTGTCCGACAAGCCATCTCCGTGACCTCGCCGACCTTTGCAACCCGCTACGATGCTCTCGACGAGCAGTTGAAAGGCGTCATAACATGCGCTCTCGTCCTTTGCGCTGAGTGCTACCCTATGAAGATATATCACGGCTTCGGTGTCGGCGTATACAACGACTGGCTATGGGCCGCGAAATGCTGGGAGAGCGGGACATGTACAGAACTCGACAGGATAATCGCAGCTGTCAAGGACGAGCGCAAGGATTTTTGGCTGCTACGAAAGGTACCTACAGGCATGAGCCGGATCCAGCCTATCCGTGAGAAGATACCATTGAAGCAGAGGAAAGACATGGTGAAGGCCCGCGAGGATATGGCGAAGAGGCTGGAAAAGAAAGGCTTCCCGCAGCCGCACGATAAGAGCTTTAAGATCAATGCGTGGTGGATCCCATTTGCTACGTGGGACTCAGCGTTCCTGCTTTACAACGAGGGTCACAGCTTCGAGCGCTCGGTACGATGGCAGACAGATCCTGGACGTCTTTTATACGCTTTCATTGTCGATCGCGAGCTTAATCTACGGGATGGCGAGCTGATGCTGGTCCCCGCGGGACCTGGAGAATGCCTCGTTCGCTGGCTCGAGGGCTTGCAAGGCATGGGAATCAAGATTGTACCAGAAGTAGATCTGAATATCAAGGGGCTAGGATTGAGCTCGTCGACTAGAGACACATTACACTTTCACGGTCGTCAAGACGCATACGTCATTCGAGATCATCACTCCGCCCCCAGACGACCAAGCGCTCCACACCTCCCGACAACGCATTATGTAGCGAAGACCATATCCAGTCCATCTCACATGGTAGAGATGCCCGGCGACACAACACATCAAGACTCGGCTCTGTGTGTCAGCACTGTGCGGCCTCCTCCGTACACCACGTCCTCATCATCACGGCCTAGGCCCGAAGCCAGCCCGGTAATCCTGCAACCAGATTCGTTTAAAGCCGATGATAGAACAATCGCGTCGCTCCAGACCCAGCCACTCTCGCCTTCTCAGACGAGTTTCAAGACGACGAGTACGAAGTTCACGGAGGGTCGAAGTACAAGCTTTCTCAGAGGGCTAATGCCGGGTGGGAAGACATGATGGAAACCTGTCGATATCCTTGTCAAGTGATTTCGCTATAGTTGCTTTGTGCTCTTCGACTTCTGTGCACCACTTCGCACTAGAGAGTGACGATTGCGGTTCTTCAGACTGCTCTATGCGTTCACAACGGCTTGTCTATATTTGCTGTCATCGACAGTAGTGCAGTCTTTCGCAACGTACCTAACGTGATCTCGAGTGGCACCTTGTCATGCTGCTCCTTTGAACCTATTCACATGAACCGCGGAACCTGTGTCGCGCCGCAATCGCGAATAACTCCCGGACGCAACAATCTGTATAGTGTAGCGTGAGAGAAGATATATGCCGTGGCATGTCCTGTACTGTTGGGAAGGGTAGGAAAAAAAGCCGGACAGACGTGCACTTGGTCGTCGTCGGCCCGGCCAAAGACGTCCCTTTTCGCGTAGCCTTCGGAGAGTTCTCGTGTTTCTCCATTCCCTGTAGCTGCATAAAATCTGTGTACGATCGAGTAACTTTGTCATTCATGGCGTATGCTGAACGGTACTGTGCGTGTGTCTCTGGGGAAGGAGGCTTTTAGAGTTCTAGAGAAACTGATTTGGAAGCAATGTTATATAAACATCTGAGTGTAAATTATGTTCCTAGCATGGTGTCAGTCATCTGTCTGCACTGATTCGATCAGACTATACTCACGCCAGGCATCCCATGCACATCGCACTTCCTCAGTACATCTCACAGCAACACCCACATATTGTCCGCCTCATTTACGAAAGGGCATTATAATCTCAGCCTCGCCGCAGCTCGTATTGCGACAGAATAAACAGTGGAATCGGCTTCGTTGCAGCATCATCGTCTTCGCGCAGCTCCCAGTGGTACAGCGGCTCGTCACCCATGGCGCGCACAACTGAGCGCGTTGCGTCTTGTAGCATCTTGACGATGCCGCCCTCGTAGTCTACGAGCAGCCGTGTGCTGGCGAACGTCTCGATGACCTTCAGGCGCCCGGATTCCAGCCCGAATCTGTCGCCTTTGTGCAGTTGGCTGATGCGCCATGGACGCTTGCTGTGTGGGTTCTTGGCTTGAATGTCAGTTTGTGGTCATTGAGCACAGGGGTTAGAGGGATGGGTGAGTAGACGGATATATACGGACCTTTTCGACGTTGATCTTCCGCAGCTCTAGGCCTGAGGGCTTTGGCGCACGGGGGTTGATGACGAGAGAGGTTTCGAGCAGCGGATAGCCCAGGTCGGGGGAGTAAGGGTGCAGCGTAGTCTGGCAGGTTGCACCGGCCTTATAGTCGGACTGCAGACAGCGACCGCTCATGACGACAAAGGCACAGGTGTCTTTGGAGTCGGCCAGGAAGCTGGTCCAGCTGTGCGGGTTGTTCTTGAGCTTGACGCGATACCGCGTGTCGTCATGCGGCATCCACAGTGCACGCAGTGTGCCGTCCTGCTCGAAGCTCGAGTACCGCAGTCCGTCGAGACACCAGGAGACTAACTGCTCAAGATCACGGCGCCACTCACGGTGTCGTTTCCACAGGTGGCGGAAGGCGTACGGGTCGTCATCTTGGAGGGCTTCGTGGAAGGCCTTCTCGCAGGGGGAGGGCTCGGCGTTGGTCTTGCAGGCTTCGAGCCAGTTGCGCATAGTGGTGCAATTGAGAATGCTTTTGAGTCGGCGTCTCCGTGCATTTCGGCTGCAGAAGGAGACTTCGACGCCCAGGAAGTGTTCGAGGATGGCGGGATTTCGATTCCCTTCTTTGTTGCGCCAGGCGTCGCAGATTGCGTCTTTTAATGTGACTCCAGCACGTCGCTGTAATTTTGTTGGTCAACTGGCCATTATGTGGTGGTGTTAGTTGTTTAGGCAGGACTCACCTTGTATACTCGTGTCCCACCCAGTTGTACGCCTTGGAAGCCCATACCGAGCTGGACTGACTCTTCTGCGAGTTCAGAATATCCAGCTCGGGTTCCAATCTCTTCCAACAGGTGCTGAGATTTCAGCTGCCGAATGACTTTTCTTGTCTTGTTCTGGCATTCTTCATTCTCTTTTAAACACGAGGTTCTAGTGTAGTTAGAGGCACTGTTTCCATGTTCCAGCCGTTCATTATAAGGCTAAAAAGTCTCACTCACCTTCGATCGACAACGGTAGGAGCTCCTATCAGTAATGTTTGTTCTGTATTATTACCTATCGGCTCGCTGGGGTATGTCTCCCCCAAGCGAAGCCAATGGCATAATATTTCATCGTTCAGCGGCGGATGCTTAAAGCTGCTCGACCATGCTACGATCGCACCAGGGCCAGCATTGTATCTGACAGTCGTAGACTCATTCATCACAGCCCATACTGGACCCCATATATCGGCGAGCTGATTGACAGATGCAGATAACCAGAGATCCTGCTTGTGATCTCGACTTGATTGTGGCTGTATGACCCATACCTTCTGGTGCGCGAGAAACTCGCCAAGGCATCGCAAAGAGCGCCGTCGCAAGACCAAGCCCGCCTTACTCCGTGTAGCAAATGTCCAAGCAGTAGTAATCTTTGCGAAATCGAGGTCTTGCTGGATGTGGCGGGTATCGAATCGCTCGACGTGGGCGCCACTGTATGATACAACGGCGAGATCGCATAGTATTGAAGCTGTTCGCCAGATGGTACATTCTGAGAAACTTTGCTGTTTCACGGGGCAGTCTTGCAGTAGAGCTCGAGCGGCCTGAGTGACTTGATTCAGCTGGCCTTGGATTTCGGGCGTCCATTGATCTGCACCCTTCTGCATAAAAGAGACAATGCGATCTAATGCGTGCTCCAAAGCCACATGGAGAGATCGGATTGTCTCTACATGAATGGTAATAAGTCGCACCACATCATCCCTAGAGGGATCGAGGGTGAGGTAGTTAATTGACTCGTCACAGAATCCTACTCTTCGCATTTCTTCGACATTGGCTAGAACCCCTAACATAAGATTTCTGCATTCGAGAAGATGATAAGCCCAGTAAGCAAATACTGTCGGAGCATCCTTCTCGTTGTATCCCTTCGAAGAGAATGATCTGTCACTCTTGCAGAATTGTATAACCTGATCATCGTAATTGGGAAAGCACCATGTCAAAACGGCACTGGACTGATCAGGGAATGCGACGTGGAGATTGAATACCCCGGTTGGGTATTCCTGCCTTTGGGTGCTTTTCATAAGATGAAGCCCTGATCTGCTGATTACGTTTGTTTCCAGGTTTTCAAGTTCTTGGTAATAGGCCCTAGAATTGATCAAAGGCTCATCGCGGTCCACATCTGGAGGAAGACCATGATCGCTAAAGACGGAGGATGAGAGATCTGTAGCCGATTCGTTTTCGTAGTCGGAATTCTCGGCCGCAGAATCGAAAATGGTGTCTCCGGACTCGGAAATGGTGGACTGTGTGCTTTCGACTTGAGATAGCGACGGCATCTGTGTGCGAGAAGTGATTGGAAAGGCAGGCTTTAGAGATACGTCGAAGAGATCTCGGAATGGCGACGTTACTATAGCTTGCCTTGGTTGGACACCAAGAGCTTGGGCATAGGTGAAGCGGTTTTGAGCTCCCAGGTATGTGTTTTGCGCCTTCAAAGGCTGAGCTGACCGGCCGAATGACTTCAAGACTGGGTCGAAGTGCTTGCCCTGGAAAGAGCCTTCACGGCGTTTGCTGGGCTTGCCTTTTCTCCATGAGGGCTGTTCAAATGAGTCTGTAGACCCGGTCAGTGCCCCTATTGAGAGATGGTAAATTGATACTAGCCTTGATCTTCTCGTGGACTGCCTCGACTTTGTGAGTCATCTCTTTGGCATCGAGGTTTTGCTGCCACTGATAAAGGCGGAGCACTAGATCTCCTTTCGCCCTGCAGTTCAGGTCTGGGAGTTGAAGTCCTGGAAGGTGGTGGCTCACTGTCGCGCACCCTAATCCGATCCTTTTTTCCACGTGGTTGTGGCGCAATGAGTCCTGCGAAACGCGTAGTATCTCCGGTGCTATGGCTTGCAGGAGTCGTCCTGGATTTGCTGACATCAATGCTCCCTCCTATCCTATTGCGCTTGGCTTTGTCCATGATATTCAGCGGCTACGCGATGAGCGGTGGCGTTTCGATCGCTGTGAACCAAAAGCTTTGAGGTCATGCGACTTCCTGAGAAGTGATGCAGTAGGATAGTGCGCTCATCACATTTCACAATGAATCTCATCAACCGTCATACTGTAGTCAGCGATGTCTGAATTTCCTGACAAGTTTTCCGCGGTGTGTCAGAGAAGTCAGCCGCAGCCGCAGAAGTGGCCTGCAAAGCGATTGGCTAGGTAGCCCCGTGGGCAAGGCTGACAAGCTATAAATGACAATTTGGCCCCAGGGCCGCGGAATTCAAAATCATGTCTGAACCACAGCAAAACTTTCTTTGATGCGAGTGATGAATATTCGATATCATTTCATCTGACACGCTGCAAAATGGAAGAACAATATCTACTCCTCAAAGTTGACTCTCTTGGTGGCTGCAGCGGTTCGTAGACGAGTGCACTTGGCGAGAGAGACCTTCAGCCAGTGACATGTCTAAATAGGAAGCATGAGGGCGACAATGAACTGAGACGGGCCTGAGCTGGTATCTCTAACAATCAGAGAAATACCGTAACTGGCCTCGAGGCTGATGAGATGCATGTTTCTTGAGAAGCATAAGATAAAGAGAAGATGGAGATCTGCTATTTTGCTGCCCACGCCTGATTGGCACTAAGCTCTGTTAGGCTAAGTATTTCTATGTATATGGTTGGAGGTTATAAAAAGCACTGTATGCGCTTATGAAGTAATGTTATACCAGTCTTGGAAGAATGGAATATGGACTCTGATACTTATCCAGCCTGCTAGTCCAAGATTCGTCAGGAGTATTCCAAGCCGTTTTGGCATGACCAAGCGAGACGACCCTGATCTTCTCATTGAAGTATATACTATAGCACAAGCTCCATCAGGCCTGTTTAGGCGGCGCGTATTCGATGCACCTTGCAGTATGTTCAGTATTCACATGTCTCACGTGCACCTGAGTCCTTTGTCTAATTGGCTCTTTCACCAACTGTACTAATTACGAACCGTGTCCGAAACTCAAGATGTCTCTGGGTCTGGCCAAACAACCGAAGCGGCTACATTTGTTTACAAGTCGGTCCATGCGAAAAGATAAATCTGATACTCAGGACACGGCATCAGCTACTAATATTAGACCTAAGAAAGGTTCTGTGAAACCCATTGAAACAGAGGAAAGCCAATTGACCATGTTGAAGGCTCATACTCAATATCCAGCAGTGTGGGGGAAGAGGGGTACTATTCGCAGCGCGGGAGTTGAGTGGAGTCCCGAATAGCTGGATAGATGCAGGAGACACGAAACACAATCTCACCGACATCTCATTCCATGCAATGTTGCTCATTAGAATTGATCAATGCTATAAAAGGGGACCTTTTCTCTCAACTAAATCATACTCTTCCTCTTTCCTTGATCACTTCACTGTGTTCCAATTGTGCTTGTGTTTCGCCCAGACATTGTTCCATAGCACCTACCCCGCTATATATTTGTTGTCTGCCCCTCCTTCATTTCATCCCCAACGCCTCAGACCGCTATTTAAGTTCCGGTTCCAATCTTCCTACCCTCCTCAACGACCAGCAATTCGCCCTATTTACCGACTTCACAATCTGCCAAGATGACTGTTCGTTAGCCCAATCGTCTCACTCCACTTCACAAACACCCCAACTCTCAACTGACACAACACCCCTTCACACAGAAAATTAAGCAAATCCTCCTCGACTGCGATAACACGCTCGCCCTCTCAGAGCACCTCGCTTTCGAAGCCTGCGCAGACCTGACCAACGAGCTCCTTCAGAAATACAAAATCGATGCCACCTACACGGGCAAGGAGCTGCTGACGGAGTTCGTAGGGCAGAACTTCCGCGGCATGATGGTCGGCCTGCAGAAGAAGCACAACTTTGACATGGACCAGGCCGAGCTGGAGCGCTACGTCAACATGGAGGTCGACCGCGTCACCGCAAAGCTGCTCGAGAAGTGCGAGCCCTGCCCCGGTGCCCCCGAGATGCTCGAGTGGGCCAAGCAGAAGGGCTACCCACTGGCTGTCGTGTCCACTTCTGCGAAGCCCCGTGTGGTGGCCAGTCTGAAGAAGTGCAACATTGACAAGTATTTCAAGGATGAGCATGTCTGGAGTGCAGCTACATCGCTCAACCCCCCGTCATCTAAGCCTGACCCCGCTGTGTATAACTTTGCCATGAAGGAGCTGGGCGTGAAGCCCGAGGAATGCATCACGGTTGAGGACAGCAAGAGTGGCGCTACGGCAGCCATGCGTGCTAACATTCCGTTCATCGGCTACGTAGGTGTCTATGGCATCGAGGACGGCAAGGAGAAGATGGAGCAGATGGCAAAGGTTCTGACGGAGCAGTGCAAGGCTGCTGTCATCATGTACGACTGGAAGGAGTTTCCTGAGTGCTTGAAGAAGATCGAGGAGAGCTCTTAGATCTGCGTACTTGCCACCACACACCTCATAGGTCCGACCTTCTGATTCTTTTCAAAAGACGTCGCAGCAGGTACTATACTCAGTCAAAAGTCTAAAAACAAGCCCAAAGATATCATATACGCTAGAAGGAGCAATATGCATGTTATGGACCTAGAGACAAAAATTCCAGAAATCACAGTTATGACGTCTCATGCTGGAGAGAGTGAACTTTTTTCTTCTTCTCATTATTGATACACGTTTCGGCCCCAAGACCTCCCTTCATACAGGTTCGCACTGTCCCAACCCGTGATGTACAATATACATTAGGAATATGGTATCTTTCGCTAAAACAACAAACTGCCGGACACGGCAGGGGCAAAGGAACGAGAACTACACACCTCATAATGTCTTCATCTCATCATGTCGCCATTCTCCATCTTTTCTGTTCCACATGTGTGTCTGGAGGTGGCACTTACGCTACATACGCTGGCGGCGCCTCACTTGCACCTTCATCACTTCTCTTCCGCTCCCTGTCCCATGCGGCTTGCACCGCCTTTCCATCACCTGCTCTCCTCAGCGGCGGACGCGCACTTCCCTCATCCGGACTGCGCGAGCGTTCGCGCTCCTCGGCGACCTTGCGTGCTATCTCCTTTGCCATCTTCATCATCCACGCCTGCTCAAGGATGCCACCTGTGCTGGCTAGGTTGCTCATGCTGACCTCGGCGATGCTCGGCGAAGCGAGTAATGTCGGGCTCGACGAGGAAGGGTAGCGGTCTAAGGAAGTTGTTTGGAGGAGTGGCGTTCTGGAGGATGTGGTGGGTTTCGGGTGATGCAGGACTTGTGGAGCGAAAGGAACGGGTGCTTGAGTGTATGTTGGGGTAGAGTCTTCATGAGACGGGGTGGAGGTTTGGCGCGACGGGCCTTGGTTGTCAAAGACGTCAAGACTGGTTGGTTTCGCGTTGAAATGTACGTTTCTGTGTACTGGGCGAAGGGTAAGTGAGAGGTCGTCGTCTTGTGAGAGAGCGGGAGCGGAAGAGGGAGTTGCGAGAGGCGTGATGGGAGTTTCGGGAGTAGTACAGTCGTCCGTTTTGTCTTTTCGAAGGTTGATTACTCGCTTCTTCCGTTTACGATTCGAATTTCGTGATCGGCCTCCACCCAAGCCAAGGCCTGAATATATTGAGCTAGCTCCGGAAATCGACGGACGAGATGCTGTAGTTCCAGTGTCGCTACCTTCAGAGATACTTGGCGCAGATAGAGATGTGGTGCTAAGAGTAGATTGTACGCGTGATAGGGCAGATCTGGTGAGTGTTGGAGATTGCAGACCGGAGCTCTCGGCTCGTTCAGCTGCTCCTGCCCAGGCACGGAAGACGGCGCCCTGTATGGATGGCGTAAACAGTGATAAAGTCTTCTGAGACTCCGCGAGTGCTGCCAGACGGAGGATGTTCTTGTTTGAAAATGACGCATGAGTTTCAGCGCTATCTAGTGACCAACCAGCTAGGTCACCTTCATCCAGTGCATTGCCAGCGTTGTCAATAGGGTCTTGAGCAGGGTTGTATAGGGGGTCTACAGTATTTGCGCCTCTAATCGCTGGCGCATGTTGCTCCTCCATCTCTTGATAATCCGGAACAAAAAGGCGAAGTGAGAGACGATGTAGGATAGCCGGCAGATCCTCCATAAATAGCACGCGGAGCTGACCCTCGATTTCTTTTTGTAAGTAGTCTCGCACGAAGGGTATCGAATCAAATGTAGAAGATACTTTCAAGGATTCGAGAGGGTCGTTACGAAATACGAGGGTAAGTCCTTTCTGTCGAGAGAAGACAAGGATAACGAACCCCGACAGCCGAAAGTCAGAGAGAGTTATCGAGAGTGGAATTGTGAGGCTAGACGCAGCGGCAAGCGGTTGTGGAGAGGCAAAAGAAGGTTTGGTAGACAAGTAAGTGTTCAACGGATTGGCCTGGACTCGCGTTTTAAGGGTCAGAAACGCGTCTCCAGTATATGACATCTTAAAAATTCCTCTGAATCTATCTTCAGCCAAGTCTCCGATCTCGAGTATTTCCAGCTCTGGAGGTATAGATCCCAGGTTCAACTCTGTTACTATGATGTCGTCTACAATGATGGGAGGTTTCGGCGACTTGTTCAGAGCAGCTGTAAGCATGTCCTTGGCGCGAGTAGTATCCGCGATGAGTGGGGACCAGTTGAAGTTGAACGCCATGATGGAGTTGGTGGCGATGATTTGCGATGCTAGAGTAAAAGTGTTCTATCTCTCGCAGCAGGACTGTTTGATGCGCAAACCGGGAACAATGTCTCAGTTACGCCGGGTCGCGAGCGTCGCGTGAGAGCGTTGATAGTGCTGCGCGTGGCCCCTTGTGCGCCATCAGGCGATGTAGATTTAATGGAGGGTGCTGGCGAGACTGTCAAGTTATAGTCTGAAGGGAGGTTCGAAGGCTCGTATGATGACGACGGATGGGCAGGATAGAAGGATGACGGATCGCAGTGTGTTGAAGCAGAGTTGGAAAGATGAAAATTCTGGGTATGGAACGGGGCGCCGGCTGTCGATAGGCAGTGGAAGCCACTAAGGGACAGGGCTGTGGGTGGCGTCATACGCAGAAAAGCTCCACCAACAAGGCCAATTTTCTATCCATTCTACCTCGGACCACATGTGAAGCGTCTAAACTACAAGACGAATGGCTTCATAAAGATCAAAACTTGGATATTCGAAGTGCTAGCAGAACAGTAATAGTAGCAGCGGCACATGCTTCTATTACTCGCTTGATTTTGCATCGCTAGCAAGTAACGCTTCCACTTTGGCCGTCTTGTCAGCAAAGCTTTGCTTCTTGTCGGTCCTTGTGCCAACTCTGATATCGCTTTGGATTCGCACCACGCCGTTAGAATGCAGCATCGAGTGTGCTTGTCCAATGATCTTCATCACCGCATCCCAAGAGCCCTCTACACGTGGTATTAGCACATTAACCTTACAGACAATGGAACTGTACCGTCTTACCGATCGTTGTGCCAGCTGAGTGCATCTGATAGTTAAGCCCCGACGCTTTCAATAGCCGCTGAACCTCTGCGACTTCTTTTGAGACTGAAGCAGTGGGAGTTCCGATGGGAATGAGGCAGACATCGGCTGTACAGGCTGGTGGGGTCGGGAGCGTCAGTGGATTCATGTCGGCCATTTCTTATATCGAATTGGATGTCCGGATGTGTTTCTTGGGTTTATGAAGGATTCTTAGTCTCCTTCGTCACTGTGTAATTAATTAGAGCTATTAGCTATTCTACAAATCAGGGTGACGACACGTGACCAAAAGGGTTATTCGCATCATTCTAGGTGCATTGGCTTCTATTGCTCTCAATAACGATACAAGACACCTGCTTAGTACTCGGGCAATTACTTCGTTCCATATATCGTGCTTATGCGACAGCATGAACCAGCGGACCTCCAATATACACTCAATCGATTCATCTATAGGGAGCCCCAAGGCCGGTGGAACATTGCAAGCGAGCTTCCAGAGACGAAAGTGTCAGTCATCATAGTCCACGAAACGTCAAACAACTTTCACATTCGTGTGTTTCTCACATCGTGGTGATCGTGGGATATTGACACTGACAGCAGCTTTGGCATTCAGGCGGGCACCGCGCCTATGGATGACTGGATCCATTATTATTCCTCTCCACTTATGCCGCCCGGTCCCGTTGTCGCAAAATGAGCTGGACCTGCTTTCAACACTTCCACGCACACGCCCACGCTCGTCACTTTGTTGAGCGTGGGAAGCAACAGCACGAGCATGCCTCACCCCCAAGACGAGCGCAACTCTCTCTCACCGGTGAATACGACATGGTTCATCTCCAGACCAGTTGTGCCTTGGAATGACGATGAACAACAGACGCCTTTGAGGTAAATTCCGTTCAGCTAGCCACTAGCTGATCCAATCCTCATTTCCGCTCGCCCACAAGCCTTCGCATATTACGGTCTATCGTCGAATTAGTCTTTGCATCGCTTCTTCTTGTCTTGCCTGCATGCTGTGTCAGGTTGTGCTTGCTGTGGTCTTGTATACTTGAGAAAAGGCAACTGCTTCGTACAATATACCCCTCTGATTCTACCATCCGTGTGACTTATTGAAGCCTGAAATGCAAGGTTGCGGTATTCTTTTCTTTTAAACTCCTCCTAAATCTATAGTGAGTGAGCATTGTGAAGCTCCACAACACTTAGGCAAAGTCAGTCTAACATTGCTTAGACCGTCGGCCAGTACGTACTGACTGAAGAGCTATAATTCTTTCCGCACAGCCTTCCAATCTGGTCCAGTGTTCAAGTCATAGCTGTACTCTCCCACTACTATGTCAGTTTCATTGATTCAGCTCGAGCCTATCAAGCTTGGTCAACAGTCATTCCGATACTTTGGTCTCAAGCTCATTGACGAAGTGAGCCATCATTTATGAGGACAAGGAAGTGCTTCGACTAACTCGTCTCTAGGGTGCTGCAAATGTGGTTTACAAGCTGACCGAGCTATTTCCTGGAGATATTAGATCTACTTCCTCCGATACTTCGCCAAAGTTTATGGTGTCTAGCAGTATAGCCCATATCAACTTCACGCGGATGCTTCTCCGGGTCCGTAAGGCGGCCGCAGAGAATGTTGAGACTCAATGCGATATTGTTGACAAGCTCAATAATCTCATACCAAGCCATCACATTGTTCAGATGATCCCTGTACAAGCTTCGTCTGAGCTTTTAAGTGCGCTTAACTCAGACTTGCTCACCCGAGAACGTCAGAGAAGACGACCTCAGATACGTTGCGGTAGTATGATCGAAGAGACCAATCCGACCGTGGTGCTTGTTGAGGACATGAGCGCGGAGTCTACAATGTCATTCACGGTTGAGTTCAAACCGAAGTGGCTAGTGCAGTCGCCTGATGCTCCAAAGGATGCCATCCGATGCCGCACCTGCGCTCTACGAGCTATGAAACTTTTACAATCCCGAGATGGAAAACTCTTGACAAAAGTACCGCCATTCTGCCCGCTTGAGCTCGTAGAGGGAAAACAAGATTTTGTCCGACATGCGATGTCCGGTTTACTGCTGTCCGCTAAGCTACCCTACGAAAGAGGTAGCTCGAATTATGAAGCTGTGCTAAAAGACCTGGTCCATTACTTCTCCGATGGGAACGAGGGAAACAAGCTCCTCCATTCTATCAGGAAGGCCCAGCAGCATTTTTCCCCTGGCCCATTCAGAGACCTTCCGGAACTCAACCAAGACCGCAATACTACCTCCATCGTCACTGTGAAGAAACTCGAGGCTGCCGTCACAACTATGACGTTACGAGATGTATCTCTATTTCTACGCTATACATTCTCCCAAAGTAAGAAAGATGGTTCAGTCATAGAGGCGAAGCTGGCCGATCTTGATAAGAAGTCAATTGACAAGATAAGTTCGTGGAAGGATACCGAGCTGAAGCTGCAAAGCGGTGGCTACTACGCCAACAAAGAACCCAACGCTGTGTTCGAGAAGATCTGTTTATTGTCTCGACCTCGTCAGCAAGGCTATCGTGCCCAAGATATGTCAAGTGAGCTTCAAGATACAGGGTATTCTCACGTGCATAGGAGTACCCCTTCGACTTGTTGAAATTATACAGTAATACTGCAACACTGTATAGATCTCTGCTCAAGTCTGCTCCACTGATCAGCCGAACATTATCTCGCATATGAGATTATGCATGTTCACGTCGACAGTGACGCATATGTTTTATCCGCAGGCCCCTTCTGATTGGACACATCGACTTATTCGACAGCCCGGAGCAAGTCAATGTCACCACAACTTTCGCCCCAACATTGGCCAAGTAATAATCCATCAGGCAGAGAACTCAGTAATGAGCGAGGTCATCCGGCAGGACTAAGCAAAGTGACGAGACAATTACGACACCCGCTATAACAGCACAAAGCCACGCCTTCGGGGCAATTCACGGTGGGTGTTACCTCGAAACCGAAGTACCTTCTCCGATCTGTCCTTGTTCCAGTGTACGCGGAGGTATTACTTTTCGGACTGAGGCCAGAGCAGTCGATGTCGTCGTCAGAACCGGTCTCGGTATTCCGATGCTTACTGAAGACACAGAGCGCAGTGTAAGAGCCTGTCGAAAAGCCGACGTAGTTATGCTTTAGATTCAAGATTATGACCGCAATGCTCTTGGACACCATTAAGAGGCGCTCGATGCGTGGGCATGGTCGCGAGCATTATGTTGTGACGTTTAAGAAATGCTCCAAGGCAAGGCAGATACGCACGTCTGGTAGAATGATCCTCATTGGTGATGCGCAGTGGAATGTTTTTGAGATGTCTTGTTGCTCATCTGTCTTCACTTCGAGTAAAGTCAAGCATAGTCTATCGTATAGTTTTACAAAAACCTCTCTATAGTTTCATGAATCTTCTAAGAGGCTAGTGCTATTCACTGAGGCATACGTAACAGACACTGGACCCCCAATATTATACTATCCGTGCCACACGAACGAGCCAAACCTGCCCTGCAACTAATGTAGTCGCGTGGGCCACTCCCACCACCAGAATCTATGGTTCAACATATAACCCACGAACCATCGGTCGACGCTCTGGACCACCGCCGGAACGTCAGAGCATCAAGGAGCACCGCATCAGGGATCATCGCTCCAAGTCGAGATGTATCGTCCAGTGTGCCGTTGAAACACATAAGCCTTTGTCAGGCCGGGCCTCCCGCCGGGGTGTAGCGGGGAAATGTGGACCTCCTGGAGGGAAAATCTGGGGTATGTGGTGATTAGCGCCCCACGCGTGGCTACCTACCGGGATTTGCGCAGACGACATGGGGATCTACTTGTACTATATATGCCATCAGCGGTTCCATATAGTAGTCGAGCCTCGCTCTAGTTGTGGATCGGACGCTATCTCATTAGGAAACGCTGTCTCGTGACACTTATTGGGTCAACCCACCGGAACTTGTGCTCCTGTCAACTTGTCATTCGCTGCGAATCTCTCTGCTTTTGTGCGATGCATGGGCTTTTTATGGTTACGGCCCGGTTCTGGAGAGTGGAGTGGGCTTAATATCAACAAGAGTAACGAATGGCAACCTTTGGTGAGACGTGGTGCCGCGTGTGATCATAGTTCAGATCAGGGGTATAGTGGTTTACGTTTATGATATGCATTATCCCACCGGAACATGTGGCCTTCGCGGATGTTTATTCCTACAAAGAGAGAAGTTAAGAACAATACGAACACTTTGTTTGCCTCACCAACGGTATTTTTTAAATACACCCCTTGATACTGTTGATACAACGCTTTGCTCTCATCTACGGCTTGTGTCAATCGAATATGCTTCCCAGACTAGCATTGGCCCTTGTGGCGGGAACTACGGTCAGTCACACACTCATGCCAATCTTCAAGGCCTCAACTGACGGCCCATAGTTTGCAATCGCTGGGCCTTGTGATATCTATTCGTCAGGAGGCACACCATGTGTCGCGGCACACAGCACTACTCGAGCATTATACAATGCCTTCACAGGCTCCTTATACCAAATCAAGCGCGGCTCTGACAATACCACAACGAACGTCGCACCACTGTCCGCTGGTGGAGTTGCAAATGCTGGCACCCAGGATAAATTCTGCTCTGGCACTACGTGTTTGATCACAATCATTTACGACCAGTCTGGAAAGGGAAATCATCTTACTCAAGCCCCGCCAGGTGGCTTCAAAGGTCCAGAATTGAACGGATACGATAACCTTGCTAGTGCGATTGGAGCGCCTGTCACCTTGAATGGACAGAAAGCGTATGGCGTATTTATCTCCCCTGGGACTGGATATCGCAGTAAGTGAAGTATGGTATCGATCATTAAGCCAAAACTGATCCACTAAAGATAACGTTGGGTCCGGTATTGCAAGAAAAGATGCCTCGGAGGGCATGTATGCAGTTTTTGACGGCACTCACTTCAACGACGGCTGCTGCTTCGACTACGGCAACGCCGAGACGAATAACCTCGACACTGGCAATGGACACATGGAGGCCATCTACTACGGCACGAACAGCTTCTGGGGTTCCGGTGCTGGGTCCGGTCCTTGGATCATGGCTGATGTTGGTGTCCCCTTGAGCTCCCTTGACAATATGGCTAACAGAAATCACACAGCTAGAAAATGGCCTTTTCTCTGGGTACAATGTCAAGAACAACGCTGCAGACCCAACCATCAACTACCGCTTCGTCACTGCTACTCTCAAAGGTCAAGCAAATAACTGGGCCGTAAGTACTCCCCCTTTCCTCCTTCCCACCACCCCTTCTAACACATTCTAGATCCGCGGCGCAAACGCCGCATCCGCAACCTCCCTCTCCACATACTACACCGGCCAACGACCCAATGCCTCCGGCTACAACCCCATGAGTAAAGAAGGCGCCGTCCTTCTCGGCATCGGCGGCGACAACTCTATCAGCGGCCAAGGTACCTTCTACGAAGGCGTCATGACCTCCGGCTTCCCCTCCGATGCCACCGAAAATGCCGTCCAGGCCAACATAGCCGCCGCAAAATACGCAACCACCCCCCTCTCCACCGGCTCCGCGCTCACTGCAGGCTCCAGCATCAGTCTGCGCGCCACAACCCCGGGCTACACCACCTCATCACTCACACACGCTGGCGCCTCTGTCAGCATCGCGGCCGTGTCGAGTACATCCAGCAGCGCGGCAAAGCTAGCCGCCTCGTGGACGGTGCGCGCGGGCCTGGCGGATAGTGCGTGCTACTCGTTCGAGGCGCGCGATGCGCCAGGCTCGTATTTGCGACACAATGCATTTGTGCTGTATGTGAATGCGAATGATGGCTCGAAGCTGTTCCATGAGGACGCGACGTTTTGCACCATGGCCGGGCTAGATGGGCAGGGGAGCTCGTTGCGTAGCTACAATTATCCGACGCGGTTTGTGAGGCATTATGAGACGGTGGGATATCTGGGGAGTAACGGCGGTGTGCATGCATTTGATGCAGCGACGAGTTTCAATGATGATGTGAGTTTTGTGGTTGGGGGTGCTTTCGCGTAAAGGGGTCGGGAGTGAGTTTGTTGGAAGGAGAGTGTGGAAAGGGAATGGGTATGTGTTGTATTGGATGGAATCTAGTATGGCCATGAGTTCCATTTCCGGATAGTGAGACAACTTCCCGCACATTCTGATTGTACTACTTCGTGTATGAACGACGTTGATGTGTGATCGACGAGACGTTGAATCATAGAGGGTTGTGTGTGCCGGCGGTGTGTGTGCTGGATATTACTAATCAATACCTGTACGATAGCGACATCTGCGTTGAGGCTTTTTGTCCTTCTTGGGGTCGAGATGGTTGCCTGATTTGCCAGTTTCGAGTCGAGCGCCACGGCCGTTCTTGATAGGCTCTCGGTGTACGAGGCTCTTTGTCTAAGAGGCTGAGCACGAAGGAGGGGCTGGAAGCTGGAACTCATAAACACCCTCATCTCTGGTCGATGTCTCCAGCGTCACTTGTCCAGCAAATGTCGTTACGGCGGAATTCACGGGTCCTCACACCTGGCTCTCCTGGCGAGCCACGCGCGCAGCACAATAACACTGCCTTTGATACGTCTTATACTGTCACTAGCCCAACCTTCAAGTCAAGGCAATGTTCGAGCTCCAGAGATTCACTATATAACTCCTCCTTACAGAGAGGTCCTGATGTACCTAATCTGGCGGGATATCTCGGCTGCGTTCCTCAAGCTAGTGCTTCAAGACATCAAGCTCGAGTGCCTCGAGGTCACTATGCCGGCTACAGCAGTCGAGCTTCCCAGGCCGGTCCTTTGGGCCATGAAGCTCCAGTTCCTCAGTACAGTGGCCCGGGATATGCCGCAGCTAGTGCAACTGCGCTTGCTGTAGGAGCTGTCGGTGCCTCTATAGGGTATATGTATGGGCACAGAACCAAATTGCCAGTCTATGAACAACTGTGAGTCAAAATATCCGCTGACATGATTCAGCTAATCATGAGTGAACTAGCAATATGGAGGATATAATGGGCAACGAAACTCTTGAGCAGCAACGTTACGTTCAACTAGCACCAAAGGTCCCAGGCGAAGCATATACTGGAAATCGTCCCCCACGTGTGCGCGGCAACTGTGCAAGCGCTGTCTCTTTCAGGGAGGAAGATGTCAACGTCACTGAAGATAGAGGCACGAATGAGGAGACGCAAGGCGAAACTACTAATTATGATTGGTACGCAGTGTCCGAGGGAGAGTGAGCGCGATGTATCATACATCAGAACTCATGCTATTATATTGTGACAGATTCACTAGACGTATTCTAAACTATGAAGTCACTGATCTTACATGTATCGGTAGTGATTACTAGTGTCCGTCTCATTCGTGGATGTTAGCCCGTGCCATGTCAAATCTTAAGGAACCCCTGAGCATCCCAAAGCTCGGAACACACGAGTTGGCTTATGCCGACTCTCCGGTTGGTTGAGACTTAGACACGTTAGGTCTCACATTCTTATTTAGACTAGTCTTTGAGAATTCTTATTAGGAGGTCTTGCGAAATCTAGTCTATGGAAGAGAATAGACGACATAAATGAAGGCATGGATATGAAGAAGATAGCAATAGATGAGGTAGAAGAAGATATGAGATATAAAAAGACGACCTTTCAAGCACGTAAGTTGATGAGCAAACCTTTCTCGAAAATAGACTTAGATTAGAATATAGAATTTGTGGTAGAATTGCTCTGCACACATATTTACTTATGTATATCACGATTCTCAATGTGACTCGAACACTTTTACTTCTGCAGTGCCGATTCCATATTGAAGCAAAGACCATTTCTTCGCAGTAGGCCTTATTAGAACTGAATTATGAATACTCGATCCTATGGAAGGTGAATAATGCATTGAATCACTCATTCGGAGCTCTGACCATCCGACTCACCGACTTCCGAGTAAGCTTTGTAATGCTGTTATCACTAGCCGATCCGATCTTATTTACACTCAGACAGTGCAAGGGCCAAATACAGTCTCAGATGCATATATATAAAGACACATTGCCATGTTGACATTGTGTTATACATTAGGAAAAACAGTCCTACCACAGTCCAACTCCCTATTTCAACCAAACAGACAATCCGCTATAAATAAAAGTCAATCCCCAATTTCTCTAATCATCACCACTATTTCTCACACAAGAAAGCATCATAACATAATGTCCACTCTCAAACCGTTGACGTTATGGGGCAAAGGCGGCATCAACCCCAGCAAAATCGCCATCCTCCTCGAGGAACTCCACATCCCATACGACGTAAACCCATACCCAATGTCCAAAGTTAAAGATCCTGAATATCTCGCCCTCAATCCCAACGGCCGTCTTCCCACCATCGTGGATCCAAACACCGACCTCACACTCTGGGAGTCCGGAGCCATCACCGAGTATCTCATCGAGCAATACGACAAAGACCACACACTAAGCTTTGCCTCTAACACCACCGAGTCCTGGCACGCAAAGCAATGGCTTTACTTCCAAGTCTCCGGCCAGGGCCCGTACTACGGACAGGCGTCCTGGTTCAAGAAGTTCCACCCCGAACAGGTGCCGAGCGCACTCACACGGTATGTGGACGAGATGAAGCGCGTAACTGGGGTCTTGGAAGGCCACTTAGCGAAGCAATCCAAAGATAATGACGGGCCTTGGCTGGTGGGAAATAAATTGTCCTTTGCAGACTTGTCGTTCCTCACCTGGCAGAAGATCATCACGTGGGTGGTGACAAAGGAGGATGGCTTTAATCCTGCGGAGTTTCCGTTGGTTGCGGAGTGGATGGAGAAGATGCTGGCGCGTGATAGTGTCAGGATAGTAATGGGCGAATTAAAGCCTGCGGCATGATGTGCGGATGAGGCGAGGAAGTTGACGGTTCATGGGGGATGATGATTTAGAAAGAGGCTGTTCATGTGTGATAACTGCGGCTACTACTACGGTCTTTTCAGTCTTTACAATATGTCTTCAGAACACCAAGAGTATTCTAAGAAGAAAGTTCTGCTTTATTGTTCATTTTCAATAATCCGGTATGACGGTATCTACATTACTAAACGACCGTTCCTCTTAGAGCCCTAGCAGGTGCGTCTTAATCTGTCTTCGAGTTTAGTCCATAGTAGTTCTTGTATTAAAGGTATAAAACTTTGTCAAAGTTCCTCATTGTCTAGACTTTACCCTTCATTTCTGTTCGCTAATACTAGTATCAACCTAGACTTGCAAATGGCTCTACATGCTAGACGGGTAGTAAAGACTTACTACATGTAGTGCTGGGTGAACGCAGTTTCTATTCTAGGCAATGACGTAGTAACCCGTCTTTACTATATATGGTTTCTTTCACCTATACACATTTCTTTAAGCAGTGTCCTGCGCCAAGGGTAGGACGATATATATGTAGAGAATATGTATTTGGAGTTTACGGTCTCACAGAGGAATTAAGGATATTATAGATTGAAGATTCGTATTATTTATTGTTAGATAATACTATCTCAAGTAGGAAGCTCTTACACCCGTGTATGTAACGCGATAAGGAAATGTCTGACCGAATTGCTTATCTTGAAGTTGCTTATGTTCATCCTCTATGTATGTGTGTCCTTATGCTCAATTTTAGCAGATAGCTATATGTATACATACGAGGCGACCCCACAACAAGTGACTAATGCAGCACAATAGATGATAAAAATCTTAACATATACTTTATTCATATATTCATCACTTGTGGTATATGACACAGTAGTACGCAGCGAGGACTACACGCTATGCCATCTCTCCCACACATCCACCTCACACTGCACAATCACACCGTCAGACTCCCACTAACCACCAAATCTCGCGAACTGAACCCAACACTAACACCGATACTCTCACTCGGCAACGTCCATTGCTGTGCAACGACATCCCAATAGCTCAGATCGCGCCTCATGAGCTCGAACTCGACCGTCTTGCTCTCGCCCACCTCCAGCATGACCTTATCGAACCCTCTCAACACCCGCACCGGCGTCCCGGCGCCCACGCTTGCCGGCATGCTGATGTACAGCTGCGGCACCGTCTGGCCCCCGACACTGCCCGTGTTCGCCACCGTGACGCTGACGCTCGCGATGACGTCCCAAAGCTCGGCGTTGCCGCCCGGGACGATAGGCGTGGCTGGCGAAGGTGTACGTGCAAGTGGCGACGTAAACGTGTATGTGACAGCGAGATCAGCAAGGGAGAACGACGTGTAGCTGAGGCCGAAGCCGAACTCGTACGCGACGGATTTGTTGAATGCGTCGAATTCACGGTAGTCGGTCAACTGGCCCTCTGTGAAGTCTGCCTGCCAGGCGTTTGGATCGGTAGATGCAAGAAGTGCAGAGCTGTTAACGAGATTGTATGCGTAGTCGTCTGCGTTCTTGGCGATGGTGTAGGGGAGGTGGCCTGACGGGTTCGTCTTGCCGTACAGGACGTCGACGATGGAGTTTCCGGTTTGCTCGCCGGGGTAATGAGCGGCAAGGATGGCAGTGACGTTCGGATTATCGGCCCAGGGCATGATTACGGGTCCGGGACCGTGGACGACGACTATGGTGTTGTTGCAGACTGAGGTGACGGCGGCGACCACGGCGGTCGAATTAGATTCGGCGATGAGGGAGAGCCGGTCGAAGCCTTCGGTGGCCCAGGATTTGAGAAAGACGAGACAGGTGTCTGGGACTGGAGCAAGGCTTTCGAGGCCGGCTTTTGTGATGTACTTGTTGTCGAGGATGTACTGGACTAGCGTCGAGTCGGCTTGGCCTTGTGCCTTCAGGGCTTCGAGGGGTGAGACGATATACGAGAATCTTCCGGCGCCAGAGCCGCCACCGACGGCAAAGGTTCCAAACTCAGGGAAGGAAAAGGCATCGAAGAGTGCAAAGTAGTACAACCCTTGAGAGGCATCACTCGCATCGTTGCCGAAGATGGCGAGGTTCTTGGGACTACTTAGTGGTAGAGCATTGTTCTCGTTCTTGAGAAGCACTGTACCGGCAGCACCAAGCTCACGGATCAGATCAGCATGGCCCTCACCACGGGCATCAACAAGAGGCCCTTGTTTGAAGATTTTGTCTGCTTCTCGCGCCCCGAAGAAGTTGAGACTGCCAGTGGTTTCGTCAACAGGCGGAAAATTCTCGTCTTGATGGAGATGAAAGTAAGGGGTCAGGATGCGGAGCACCATGTCATCCAGACGTGCCACATCAAGTGTCCTATTATTCACAGCGGACGTGATATTGGCACCGAAAAAGCTTCCACTGCTCAGGTCGCCAAAGCTAATAGTGCCTGGCATGTCCATGTCCTGTCCAGCCTCGATGGCAGCTACACCAGAGTGTGTGGCACCCCAATCAGACATGACGTAGCCCTGGAAGCCAAGTTCAGTCTTGAGGAGGTTGTTTAGTGTATGAGAGTTTTCGCAGCCATAGGTTTGGTTCTATTGAGACTGATCAATAAGCAATTACTGGCGATCAAGGATGGATCACTTACCAATCTATTGTATGAGCACATAATACTGGCAGAGCCAGCACGTACCGCATTCGCGAACGGCCATAAGTATAGCTCATGCAACGTCCGGTCATCGATATTTGACGAGATCGATTTAATAGTCGTACCGTTGACAGTAGTAGGATTGCGCTGAGTTTCTTGCTCGTTTCCAATGTAATGCTTGGAGGTCGCCTGGACACCAGCAGCTTGCAGGCCCAAGACTGTTTCTTCCATTGCGACACCACTCAGATAGGGGTCAGTAGCAAACCCTTCCCAATTGCGACCCCCAAAGGGGCTGCGGCCAAGAGGTCCCGCGACAGGCGCCAAGGCAATGTGCGATCCTTTGGCTCTGAACTCCTCGCCCAGATACCGACCACGAGCGTTGATTAATCCACGATCCCAAGACGCACCGGCCGCGATACCCGCGGGAAAGACGCTGGCGTACAGAGCTTGCCTGATAGCTGCTGGACCGTCTTGAAGACATAGGCCACCGAATCCGATGCGCTCTATAGGTGCGATGTTCCCCTTGACATAGTAAGCAACGTATCAGGACATTAGGTCAGGACACTCTTACGGCACATGGACCAGAAGACCCCGTCACCAGACCGACTTTTTCTGCCAGAGTAAGGTTTGAGACCCAAGTCTGTGCCTTGGACAGAGACTCTTCCCATCCTCCCGAGCCGCTTATCTTAGCTACAGTGGGTGTTAGTATGGTTCGACATGAAAAACAAGATTGATACTTACGTGAAGGATAGAACGAATCGCTTGAAGCGTATAAAGAACTATCCCATTCAGCATTTCCAAGAGCAACAAAGAAGCCAAGTAGTGACAAGCACCACAACTTGTTGATTGAAGCCATGGTAATTGATGACTGGGGGTAGTGAGCCCGAGATAGGGTGCTTGGAATCTATCATAGTAGCGGCACGGGCTGTCCTTTAAATGCTGAGTGGTGAAGTCGCCAGAAGATCGCATATGCCAGACGGCTTATGGCCTTTCCCACCTGACGGGAGAGCAAGAAGCTTCGATCAAGGCCAGCTTCTCCACATCGCGAGCGCATGATCTATGGAGACCCGAAGTTGCCCCATATTATATGGGTCATGGATGAAGACCTTCCGGCGGCGCAGTTCTACTTTGGCTGTCTACCTTATTGCTAAGGTGGAGAAGACCAGTAAGAAAGAAAGTATCGCTACTGTCACGTCAAATATAGGTACTCAGCCTACAGCACTTGACTAGACACTGAGAAGCATTCGTGCCTTCTCCGGATCAAAATAGTCGGCCACTCAAGCAAGACACAACGAAGAGGCTCATCTGCCAAGATACAGCTGTTATCTCTCAGCAAAAACACCCATTTTACGGGATTGCGTGATACACTGGATTGAGAGAACGAAACTACCTTGACTCGGCACGAGGTGTAAGTCTGACCGGCAGTTGTATCATTTGCCTCAAGCATTCCTTCCGACAACCATGAGGTTGGTCAAGACAGCATAAGTTAGGGTTGACTCTGCAGGGCCAGCTTGATAGTACGGGCCCAACCCAATCGTCATTCAACCTTCACTTCTCCGCATCTCACTGGTACTTATTGAATAATATGATTGGATACCATGATGTCAGTATTTGGGGTCGGCAGCGAAAACCTTGTCAGAGAAAGGTGAAAGTGGGTCGACATCGGAGTTCAGGCTCTTCTCGCTGGGTCCTCTACACGCTTCTCCGCAAAGTCTGCGATGTTACGTGATGGGATCTGGGGTCGGCAACGAGAACCTTGACAGAGAAAGGTGAAAGTGGGTCAACATCGGAGTTCAGGCTCTTCTCGCTGGGTCCTCTACACGCTTCTCCGCAAAGTCTGCGATGTTCCGTGATGGGATCTGGGAATCGGAGACTGGGGACTGGGGATTAATTGGTTCGTGCGACGGGGAAATGCACAGCGAAGGTGGGTAGGACGGGCTTTGATCTGACTGCCGAAGATCGTGATCGCCGCGGTTTTGCCGGAATCATCTGCTTATAGGTGTGAATTGTATTGTGATGAGAGTTGTTGAGCGGAGATCCTTAAAACTTGTGCTTGAGTGAGTGAGGTGAGAATGAGTACAAGGACAGCGTGGATGAAGTGAATGGCACCCCGGCGGCGAGAAGAGGTGAGTGGGCGTGATTGAAAGTGCGCAAGAGCGGGCATAGACCTGGAGCTACGAATATACACCTAAGACACCTCAGTAATACCCGAGTACACGTGCCGGACAAACCTTCACACTAATACTCTCTATCCTCACGAGTCGTGGACTCCAGCACAGTCGAGTACCTGGACTTTGTCTGCAGTAAGACGAGGCATAGCCAAAGCAAATAGTGCATGACAGGCTGTAACGAGCCGGCGAGAAGACCGATTGAATTCACACCGCCTTCGTCTATCAATCCCTGCTTGGTTGGTCTACAACCTTCTCATGACATGACAGGTGCAATCGAGCGTTGAATTCAGTGTATATTTAGCAGTAACAATGTACTTTTTATTACGTTTGCTATGTGGGTATTATGGCTCTATCATTAATCCGCGCATTACATAATAAGTATCTTACAATGCCAGCATGGCGGCGGCGACACCGGCAAGGCCAGCGATTGATGCGCCACGGATGAGATTCGCGGACGCAGCGCCGGTGTCAGCAGGCGCAGAGCCTTCAGTTGTTGGGCTACCGCCTGTGGGTTGAGAACCAGTAGCTGTGTATTGTCAGTATTGTGTACGTGGATATATAGGGTTGCAGAATCGGGCTTACGAGCTGGGGTAGTACGAGTGATGAGAGAACCAGTGTGCGCAGGCGACGATGGGTTAGACGATGGAGAATCGGAAGTAGGTTCGGGCGATCCAGTAGCAGCAGATAGCTTGTCGGCGCCGGCAGTAACAGTAGCAGGGCTGAACACGAGCTCTCCGCTGCTGTATTCCGTTGCGAAAGATGTTGTCAGGACCTCGCCTTCGACAGTGCCGATCATTGTCTGATCGCAGCTCGCGGTGGTAGTGCCGCCAATGCTACAAGAAATAGTCGCCGTCACGACGGGGATACTGTTGCTTTCCTCGCCGAAAGCTTCTGTAAACTCTGCGTAGAAAAGTTCCGGGCCAGCAGTGACAGTAAAGGCATCGGCATAGCAGCCGTCAAACTCGTCAGGGTCTTCGGGAGCGTCGGTTGGGCACGACAAGACCATAGTTGTGGCTGTAGCGTCTACAGTGACGACGGACGCGCTGTAATTTGGTGGGAGGAGAAAGACGTCGACTGTGGTTGACTGCGCGATGGCAATGCCACTTAAGAGCGCGAGAGTAGCAAAGGATTTCATCTTGCGTATGAGGAAAGCGAAGTTCGGGGAGGAGATTAATGGTTCAAGATAGACGTGTGGTGTATGAAACGAGGGTAGTTGTTAGATTTGTTGAAGTGATTTTGAAATATCTTGCAAAAGAGCGTAACTCCACGAAGGATGATGAAGATTAAAGGCACGAAAAGGAGATCAGTGTAAGAGTAGTAAGAAAAGGAACTGAACAGACGCACGCGATGATTTATAAAAACAGCCACCGACGGTAGCGGAGTCCGTTATATCGTGAAGCACGAAGGATTGGAATAGCTTTGTTTTTTACCGCCCGCCATCCAGACCCAACTTCGCCCCAAGTCCTTCGCTTGAATGCCTGCACTGGGTTGGACGCATTGCTTACTGTTACTACCAATATACTGGAGCGAATGGGAGACGTGTATCTGCGAGGCTTAGCACCCACTTGAAGAGAAGCCGTCCTTGGCGATGTGACAGGACGAGGTGACAAAGAACAGTGCCATTTTCGCGAAGGGTTTTGCTGAGTGAAAGGAGTTCCAATGTGGTGAGGCTCTTGCAACCGTGGTCATGCATGAGAATCACCCTGCCACGCAATGCTTGTCAAGACACCACTGTGCCATGCACGAGACATTGATGGGTAAGGCGGTGCAAAGCGAGTGAGTACAAAGAGGATTAAGTTAAGACTTGAGATTTGCCCAGCTAGTCAGTCAGCAAAGAGTCATGAAGATGCTAAGTGTCGGGGCGGGCGAGAATCAATAATTATTATATTATTGGTCGCGGAATGGCAAGCGAGATTGCGACACACGTGCTGCCCGCGCCACAAACTGCCGCCCTATGCCCAGCAGTAGTAGGTGCAACCGGGCAGCTAATTGAAGCTTCCTGTCAGCGTAATTCTTTCCTCCACACTATCACGAACCTTTCCTGATATCACCTACAGTAGCTTAACCACTGCTTTGCCAGGTCATCGTTCCCGAACGTCAGGCCGTCGCGCATGGCGAACACATCATTGTCATAGCGCAATGATGTTTCAAATACCCCCTTGCGTCGCAGCCACAGCCTTGTCGCATCTTTGTCAAATTCCGTTTCCGTTGTATCTAAGCAAAACGCCTACCTTTTAAGTTACACCCTCGATCACCTCTCTACGGCGTAATTGCGATACTGTGTTGATATAAAATTGGAGAAAAGAGCGTTTTAATGTCATGGGAGTCTACTATACCGCGAGATCCTGCCCTGATATACGGTGCATGCTCCGACGAATTCTTCTTTCGAATAGACTCGTTAACATGCTATAACTAGGTCGTACGTAGTATGACAAAGAGGAAAGAATGAGGAGAACTGCCCGCTATTCTTGCTACGATGTCAATAGCACCAGAAATCTGTCGAGGCTTGCAGACTACTCATCTATCTTCAAATACTCATGCACGACAGCAACCTTGGCGGCCTCTAGAGAAGATTATGACGATGCATAAGGCAAGAAGAGCTGACAGTGCCCCAAGAAATTCGGTTATTGATGATTTGACGTCCTAGACGTCAAATCGCAGCACTGAGCACGAGACTGCAGCCGCCTCCACAAGACAGGTGAGCGTGAGAGTAGGCACATTGACTGAAACCATGAAGATATCTCAACATGACCAAAATAATGCTAATCATGCACTCGACTGATTCAACTCTTGAGGTACATGAAACAGCTACACTATAGCCATTACTAATGATGCCCCCCTATTTCATTGATCATGGTTTCTAGCTTCCAGGCAACAATGAACCCAGAGACTAGCGACTCAGCCACTTCAATACAATGTCGAGGTCCTGTGTTGGTGTCTGCATATGTCTATAAATGCAGTCGTTGAAAAAGAGACTCGTGCCACTCAACAATTCATCAACTCATCGAACCCTGGTATAACAACCCGTTTTCTAACCCTTCGCGCCAACTGTCCACTATATCAAAGACAAGCTCCTACAGTTCGCGTAATATCCGCTCAGTATGAACACATTACCGGCCAGCCTCACCACTAAGTCAAACTGTCTTAGTAAATCAGCTCTCGTCGTCCTCAACAAGAAACAGCGCTGGCTCAGACACTTCAGCGTCGAAGGCTTAGAAAGCACTTTGCACTGCGCCATCAATGCTACCCTGATCTTCGCCCAGGAAGAGGCTGGCACGGCAGTATGCATCTCGCGTACAGGCCTGATCCTCACATGTGCCCATTGCATCGCGGAAGACGCAGAAGAATTCGCTCATATACGGCAGCGCGACGTCTATCATCTGTTCGCGTCTGGTTCGGTCGTCAGTGCGCGATGCATAGCATGGGATGCCACGCGTGATCTAGCTCTACTGCGGATCGTAGCGAGCCAGGATGCCAGCGGCTCCTTCTCCTACGTGTCTCTCGCTACGCAAACTCCAAGATTGAACGCTCGTCTAGTATGTGTCGGACATCCGGGGAGCGATGATCTGGAAGTTGGAGTCGATGGCGCAAAGACTGGATATGATATACTGCACGTGAGCACAGGACGGTTTCGAGGACTGGCAAAGGGGCAGAGCATACATGATAACAGTGAGATTGGCGCGCTGAAACACGACTGCTGGACGTACTGGGGCCATAGCGGTGCACCACTTGTGAATAGAAAGTCGGGTGAGGTGGTGGGTCTGCATTCATCTTGGGACGAAGAGACGGGTATGAGGAGGGGCATTGCACTGAAAGCGATACTGGACTTTCTGCTCGAACAGAGCATCAATCTGGAGTAAATTCACAACTCAACGCTACTACTAAGATTTATTTTCTCCCACATCAGCTGCTGATCCTTTTTCGATCGCGCTGAGCACCCGTCGATATTCCAAGTCTTCGCCTCAACCCATACTCCCTAGCCCCGTGCCGAACGTCTTTCCTCACCACTATCTCTTCTCCCTCTGCCTCTACTCTCAGGGGCGCAAACACCGGAACCTCTCTTCCCTTTGCCTCATCATGGTCCACATAATAATAGATATCCTCTGTCCGTCCGTACCTCTTCCTCTCCCCTCTTCTCCCATCCGCTTCATACCGCGCTAGCCGCACCTTCAAGCAACGAAACGCCGCCGAGCGCGCCTGCAGCGTCTCCCGGATCTTCGCACTCGCCGCCGCATACGGGAAATCGCGCTTTGCTGTGTCGATATGCAGGTTGACCACAGACGCGGGAAGCGCAGACAGGAGCGCCTCGATAGCCTTTTGCCGGATCCAAGTCGTACCAGCCGGGCTCTCCTGGACACGCAGCTGGAACGTCGAAAGAGCTGTCATGCGCGGGAGGCATTCAATGAGGGGTGTAAGATCGAGTTCGTTGAACGCGCGATCGTCATCATCGTTATCATCATCGTCTGCTGCTGCGGTCGGAAAATGCATGTCTGCTACTTGTAGCTCGAACGACTTGATATACGCAAAGAACGAGTGAGAGCGCGGTAGCTGTGCGGAGAAACGCAGATCGGATGCAAGGTTGTTATGGTGCTGTGGTCGTAGGAGCATGTGGTAGCTCCGCACGTAGGGAAATGCGAGTGAGAACCAGTATTTACAGGTCAGCAGCACGGGGAGCATTTGTTGCGGCGTCGAGGAGGCGTGAACAGCGCGAAGGATTTCAAGGACCAGCTCAGTGGGGAGTTTGTCGAAGGTTGCCATGATGTCTGCGTTCTGCGTATTATTGTCTATATATAGTATATCCAGTGAAGACCCTGAGGTGCAACACGTCGTTTTCCTGTCGCAGATAGCTGTGCGCCAGCGACGAACAAAAATATTGATACGTGACGGAACCACAAAGAACTTCGAAAGACAGGACCAAAGGAGATCAGAGCAGGGCATGACCGGACAGGCACAAGGGGATTTATACGGAATAATACTAATTATTCCTACCGCCCAACAACCAACCCAACATCAAACACGCACGAGCACGCAATGATGGTACAATAGAGCCGCAAGGAGATGACATCGTGCGCCCCTGGGTCTAGATGCGCACCCGACACACGTGGCGTGTGCCGTTGGCTGGCCCGAGAGCACTCTAGCCCCCACCATCGCCGCCGTCGCTATCCTGAAGTGCTAATTACAGCTTAGGTATCATGTTAGATGATACTAGTTATTATATATATAGGAGGTAGTTTCGTGACAGGGCTTATGGGTATAGTAGTACTAGTTCCTTTCTCTCTTCAACTCGCGCTGTGTTAGCAGATTTTACTTCTGGTGTTGCTTGGACTGTGAGATGCTATGCGCAAAGCCTGCAGAAATGCACTGCATGATTTCGGTTGATTAGTGTACTTGCAATCTTTTGTACTGCTGTCCCATGTATCATGCTTGATGGGAGGGTTTCTGGAATTATATTCCGAGCTCTGCAGTCAGCTTGTGGCTTACACGTGATTTGTCTTGGCATGAGATGTCATACATATCGTCTGTCGCGAAGCTGGATGTCTTGCGTGAGGGGACGCCAGCAGAGTAGACGCGCGGTAAATGTATAATCATATCGAGTCTTCTGGGACTCTATATAGAAGGTGCAATGCGTGCTGGGAGGCTTAGAAGAAGTTTCGAGAACTCGGCAAGTGCTACTATGGCTGGACAGGTCAAGATGAGCAGTGGAGAGCAGAACTGTGTTTAAGATATGTGGAATCGCCGTGTTCATACAACAGTGTTACTCCCAGTTCTTCGTTCTGCAGTCCACTTATTGAAACTTTAGATTACCCTATGCCGCATGAGCGTTGAGGGCTGCTTCGGTGTTTGCATGCTCGAGCATTGAGCTAGCGCGAGTCCTAAAAAAGCGTGTAAAAGAGAGCTGCTGGTTCGAGATAAGGTCTTCATAGCCGAAACAAGATGGAAAACCGACGGCTTTGGGTTCTAGTCATTACTCCATGTAGCGATTCATTTCGCTATAGACTGACATCGACCACGATATGATGACAGTTCCTGGCAGTAGACTTATGAGGATGTTCTGTTCGTCCGATCGACAGTTTGTATAAGTTTCGGACACTCCCATGCTTTTGACGTAATTGACTTTGACGGAGTGATGTAATGAAGATCAGAATGTTAGGTGCTTTTCCATCCAACTGAAGATCGCCTCGACTGCGCGAACGGATCCTTTCACTCACTACTGTATGTTAGTATATTTCCGACCCGATGGCCGCGATGTAGGATGCACGTCGGAGAAAACGGCGAAAGAATATGAGCTCAAAGACCGAGCAGCCCGGTGATATGTGCTGGCACGTGATATTTTCGACCAGTCGGAGAAAATATAGCGTGCTGAAATATACCACGGTGGAAATGACTGACTGAGCATAAGGCGAAAGGCGGCAGGTATTAACGTTCTATTAAAGCAAGTTCTGATGTCACTGTTGGAGTAAGTTGTTACAGGCATGAATCACGACGATTCTATTTTTCAACACTCCCTGCTCTGGATGTTTCGTCTACTCTATCCCTGCCTTGTGGCCCGTAGATGTAGCCAAATGTAGTAATACTATGCCAAAGTGTCTTGTCTCATTGAATGCAAGGTCTCCTTGTCCGTTTGCCTCTTCTATTCTGGGTACGGCAGCGGCACGGCTATTATACAGTGATACCGTAGTCCATCTCGTTTCTCATAACGTCATTCAGCCTAAGTGCGAAAACTGCCCCAGATTTTCTAAATTAAGCCTTTACAGGAGAGAAACTCGAGAATATTGCACATTTTCGTCCAGTTGAGGTTATGCATTTTCGCCGCAGTGGTGTTGGAAATTAAGCCAGAATTTGCCTCGTGTAGTACTGGGCAGTGTTCAGGATCCATACGCCGGTCTAAATAGGAAAACCCTGGCAGCACATGATACTTCTGGTAAAATAACGTTAGCACTACCTGATAGTATGCTGACATGACTCGAACAATAGAACGAGGCAGACTTATTACACACACCCAGCCTCCAAGAAGGTAATGTTGTCCATTGCAGGCGTACGTGTCAAAGTTGATGTATCGCCACAAGTCTATACATGAAGAGTCCTCTTTACAACATCTTCAAGGTTTTCATCCTTCAGTCCAAGAAGGTCCATGGCGAAGTCCTGCTTCTCTTCCCAGTTTGCATCGATGATGCCAACGACTCCGACCATGTTCTCAATGGCCTCACCATCATTTGGATTCTCCTCGAGTATGTGCTGGAGGTGCTTGATGTAGGTATCAGAGTCAATATTCTTCACGTCAAATTTCGCATCAACGACCTTCTCGGTTGCTTTCAAGACCTCGTTCTGGCTGACACAGAAGCTCTGCACATAGAGCATCCTATTCTTTGTTGCCGCCTCCTGGTGCAGTACCTGCACAGTCGCCTCAGCAACCCTGGCAAGAGTTGAAGCGCTTCCTCGAATATCACCTCCGTCGAATATCATTGCTTCGCGTTTACTGAGATCCACATGAAGCAGCCCACTCTTCAGACCGTAATCAAAGAAGTGGCCACAGACAAGCGATGTCCATGAGAGCTTGTCCTCTTGCGACCTGAGATAATCGCGCACTTTGGTTTTGCCAACATACAATGGAACAAGTTCCAATGCACGAGGACTCGAAGAGTCGCAAGAGCCAAAGTCTATGAAAAAAGTTAACCCTACCTACACATAGGTATATCTCATGCATAGTGCTCTATACCTGCTGGTATGAAGGTGCGAACACCAGCAGCGATACAAGCGTCTGCAAGCTTAATCTGCATTTCAACCAGTGTACCACCAAAAGTGCACAAAAGAGCATCATGGCCATGAAGAGCATCAATCAGTTCTCCCATAGGCAAGTCATCGGAAACAGACAAAACGTTTGCGCCATTGGGATAGGTTGACTTTGAGGATTTTCTGGAAATGACTGTAGTCTTAAAATTTGGCTCGGCTAGAAGAGCATTCAAAATCGATGGGCCAAGATGGCCATTCGCGCCTATGATGGCGATGTTTCGGCGTGACATGCTGTATTGACAACGAAATCGAAACTAGAGGCATTCCTTCGATAGGACAAAATTTGTTCTCAGTAGTTCTAGTGCACGTGACTTCTGCCGAGTAGCTATTTTCTGCCACCATCGATTTTTACTGTTATAATCTCTCAACACGCTCATGTCTAACAATAAGTGACTTTAAAATCTATACATATATATATATATATATGGTATGAAGTTACTAAAAGCATCGAACCTTCTGCCGGTTTCAAGGAGGTTCGCTCTACGCTCTGGAACAGAAATGCAGAGTCTCAGACTGACGTGGGTACCTGGTATTGTCTGTGAAGCATCAGACGCATAATCACTCTCTTCCGCTTACGGGATCTCGGCCGCAACCTGATGCAGGCCAAGTGAGCTCGGTGGGGATCTTGAGACCAAACATCTGGCACCCGTATTGGGTGGTACGATCATTAACTATATTGTTGCATGATATTCACCAATACTCACTACTGACCGGGTAGATACTGGAAATCAGAGTTTGTACCGAAAAAGAAAAAGCACAGAAGACGTAGCAATGGACCTGGGTAATTACCACTGTGCCTGCTCGACTCTATAGACCTTAAATTAGGGCAAGAAACAGTAAGTCTACACCCAAACTCGAAACATAACAGTGAGTGGCCGGGTTTGGAAATTGAAACGTTATCCTGATTATCCATGGAGCATACATCGTCATGCTCTTGCGACAACCGGCCCCGAATTACCTAAAGTTGATAGCAGGTGGCTCGAGCGGTGAGTGTGCCAACAAGGGATTAGTTATAAGCCGCTATGTCCCGAACACCAGTTGGGCCGCTTGCAGACTAAAATTGTCCAAGCTCCACTTACGCCAACCGGTCCTTTAGGTGTCCACTCAGTGAGTCCAACCGTGGATCCTTAGACGACCACGAATAGAAATGCAGTTAACTTCGCCGACCGTTGTGGGTCGATCGCAAGGCAGCCTCGTAGCGCTATACCGCTTGTAGATTCACCAAACGCTAAAGACCATGCATATACCTACATGTATCTCGGGCGAACCCAAAACGTCACCACTGCCACATTTCCTATATTGCTTTGTTCTTTGGATCCTAATATCAAACATGATCGATATACAACGCCCTTTGTCAACTATGGATTCTACATTTACCACATACCACCCTTTCAGTAGTGATTTAGCCATGGTCCTCAATGAGCCGTACATACCCGCTATTAGGTCAATGCATACCCCACTGTCTACGTCTCGACTGCTACCACCAATCGCTCCAAGACCGAATATACCAGGGAGCATTTTACCGCATGGAGAGACGATCGAAGACTCTCTACAACCAACAGATCGACATTACCAAATATATCTCACTAGCAGCAGAAGACGTAAGCTCGACCTCACGGAGGAAGACAAATTTCTACTGAAATTACGAGAGGAGGAGCGCCTGCCATGGAAAGCTGTCGCTGCTAGGTTCAAATCAGACAAGGGCAAAGTGTATAGAGTCCCTGCACTGCAAATGCGCCTAAAGAGAATAAAAGAAAGAGTCAGGGGATCGGAGTGGCCGGAGAATGACCTTCGAGCATTGCGAATGTCTCACGATCACTGGGCACAGAATAGATTTGAGATTATTGCGAATAAGGTGGGTTTCGAATATGTTCCAGTATTTCTATGACGGCCTCTAACAGACTCTAGATGACTGACTTTGGTGTCACCCAGAGGTGGAGTGCACATCAGTGCGCTCGCAAATGGCAAGAGGCCGAGTACGACTCTCCACCTCAGTCGTATTGTGTCGCGCATGAGGATTCGCCCAAAGAGTACGCACTCAGCGAAGAGCCCGAACGAGTTATGTATGATTACGACCATGAGGCTATCGAGAGACTATCTCACACTCCTTCGGCAAGTCAGGAAGAGCAGTGGGACTATGTGAGCTCGTGGAAAAGCATACATCCAACAGATATATCCATACCGTCAGCACCACTATACGCACATGAGACTTACGCAGGCGTATGAGTGCATGATTCTTCGATATACCATTCGCAGTTCGGGCGCAGTCTTACCATCCACATTAACGATGATCAAACCAAAGGAATCTTTCATCTACCATGTACATAAATTATCATACTCTTTCACATTGGACCTAAATGAAGCCGATATCAAATCCAAGACTTCTACTCATTCGTCTTCTGAACAATCACTCAGTGTACCAAGTCAATACAAGGGTAGGCCTGCTTGCTGTGAAACGAGACGAGTACATGGTCCGACTTGTTCCCCTCAGAGGATTCCGCGTCCTCAGCTTGGGGCTCATGCATGAATACCAAAGGACTCCCAACTCATGCACGACTATACATATCATTCTGCAACGTCGGCCTAAGTAAGCCTGTCGGTCTGAGATATATTTGTGAACTGTGTTGTATGTATACCGCCTCTTTGGAAGGAAAGAACCCGGTTCGGCCAAATGCAAGTTAGCTTTACGAGCATAATGAGGTGGAACGCAGGTGTCCGTAACTAGATTACGGCCCACCTAGAATCCTTCGCCAAGTCTGCCCTCAAGCCTACGCATGGAGGTGCCGTACTATGGTAAGACTCTAGAGCCAGGCAGAGAGGGGATGGCTATAACTAGCCATATATGGCATACGGAGTGTATATCCGCGACCGGAACAATGTGACAATAGGAGAAGCACTTATTGAGAGTGGCCGGTGTCACTATAGCATGGAAGCGATATACTAATTTCTGCGGCTGCTCTGCGAAAGATGGTACAAAGACCGTTTCTTAGAAGGCGATCGAAACGGTTCAACAACAGATCCAGCATCCGCCTCAGTCCAGCGATTACAGGTGTACACTATTAATCAGACTATAGGCCGAGTTGGCCCAGGACGCACGACTACGTAAAGGAAGGGAACCCCGCCCTGCAAAGGCAGACCGGCCGAAGGTCCTATCAATAGGACATTCTACAGGCAACATGGGGATGGGTGAGGCGGTAAGTAAGGAGTGTCAAGCATCAAAAGCCTCCCCTGCAACACTTGCTGACACGCCCGGCTTGCCTTCAGCTCGGGAGACCGGGATGCTCGCCCGAATAAAGCTAAAGCTGTAGGCCCCAACGGCCGACTGGACTTCGACCTTTTCGCACACCATGAATCCTGCAATCTATGCCCTATACCCTTACCTTACGCCGACAGCTGCATAGCACCGATTGTGCAAGCGCAACCTGTGGGAACTGCATCGTCTATCGTCTGTCGTATAGCGCCCTAGGCACAAGCCCACCACTATCTTGCCGTCACGACCCCACAAGGTTAAGACTTCGGGGCGCAGTCCGGGTCCTGCCATGGCGGGAGTTCCGTCAGGTCGAGCGTGTGAGGCTTGCCGCAAGCAGCGCCGCAAAGTGAGACTCACGAGCCTGCCTATCTAGACAGTGTCAATTTTCAGGCCTGACATACGTTCAGTGCGATCAGCAACAGCCGTCGTGCTCACGATGCAAACGATTGAAAATAACATGTGTAGGTGCTGGGGTGAGACGATATCTCTTCAAATCCTACGATGCCTCGAATGAGGCTTGTAAAGCATCGAAACAAGAACACACATCACCAGAACGTCGAGACAGGTTGCGTATTGCCCCATCGCCAGGAAATCACAGATCAATGGTTGTGGCAGCCTTCGTTCGCGGTCTTCAAGTTGTCGACCTAAGATTTGATCTTTCCTGGGCACATGGCCCATTCTTGCATGATGTGCCGAAACGCTTGGGACAGAGTAGAGTCCTTGACACAGCAGCTATGGCCCTCATCGCCAACTTTTCGAACTCCTCTCCTATTCAGGCGAAACAATGCCCGCGAGCAACGTACATATTCGACCGAGCCGTCAAAGCTCTTCGCTTGGGTCTGAGCAACCAAAGAGAGGCTCGATCTATAAACACTCTTTGCGCTATCTATCTACTCTGTATAGTCCAGGTGTGTAAACCACTCTCCAGTTTTTAGCATGAGGTTGCAAAACGAGACTGAGCGTCAGTAGAACTGGATCGGTCTTTCCGATGAAGCGGGTTTCCAAGGTCATGGAGAAGGTGTAGCGCAGATTCTGAACTCTGGCATCGACTATAACCCCATGGATGATTTTGAACGAAACATCATTGCAACACTATGCAGCGCAGTGGTAAGTTCCCTCTTCATTTGAAGTATTGTCTTGCATACACTGAATGTTGCCTCTGTTGGTAGATCCTGGAGAGGTTCAGGAACCCTAAGATTCGGATTGTGACATCAAGTCACCCCTGGATTTCCTGGAATAAGTCTATTGGCCTTCAATGTTGTCAAGATGACTCTTCCCCTCCGGCAGTATCCGAAGACGAGAGACATGGTACACCTCAAGAGTTGCTTCGTCTTCTCACGAAGGCTCCCGACTTCTTTTGGGCGGATGGACTACGAAAAGATGCGCGAACATTCTATGAAGACATCCTTTTGGTTATCAAGAAGTTTCGTCAATGCATCGACGAAAACATACCAGTTCCACCGTTACGATCAGATGGGAAAGAGACAAAATTCTTTAAGATAGAGGAGCTGTCTGATGCGGCAAGAATTGAATGCCATAACAAAAGGCGATACAGCTTCGCTCTAGGCTTGGGATTGATGTTTAATGCTTATCTACGAACCAACAAGATGCAGGACACCACACTCACAGCCCAAGCGAGATACTTCACAATGGAGCTGCTTAACATCGCTGAACGAGCCGCCCAGTACCGGCCATTAGGAGCTGGATATATGATAACCCACTTGCTAGCTGCATGGACAGTGGAGACAGACTACGTTCTCAAGCTTGACATCGAAAGGATTCTAGCACTATATCGAGTCAATCTTGCGCAACGTCATTTCAGGAATGTTAGCCTCGAGGTCGAACAAGATTCATGGACGAGGCTACGTAGCCTGTCCTCCGCGGACGCTATGTTCACACCCCTGGGCGTGGACATCCTAACGTTCGGCCGACCTCCTGGTGGCACTAAAACGGTGGCATTGCTAAATCGCTTTTCCCCTCTACCTGCTATGATCGCCTCCGTGTAACAGTTCCATTATAATTCCATGCTAGTTGGAGAGCATGGATATTAACTGCAGACGATTGGCTTGAATCTGTTATCGTGCAGGATCCTCAGCCAAAATTTACGACACAGTGTAGGTGTTTATGCATCTTGGTCCGTCTGCGTCAACCACAATTCTAATACTGTCGTGTGAAAAATCTATGACCACATGGCGATATTGGCTGTCAACCATGGTTCAACGGCTCCTGCGAGGCAGACACGAGAGTCTGCTCATTGGAACGTGTGGACTTCCCCAATTGGCTAGATCGCAGACGTTCTCAAGTATAAGACCAAGATGGACACGGCAGGATTCACTGTGGAGGCGCTATAGTCATCACTAAAAGGGACAGATGGATGGTACTTGAATGATCACATTAACTCTCGGACCTAGCTTACTTGTCTTGACCCTTAAAAAATTTGTTCAAATAGTATCTTGGTGAAAAAAAGGATAGGCATAGTGACGAGAGCTTTGAAGACCCGGGCCTACATAATGTCCTCTAGGGCCAAAAGCACAGGTGACTCTAGTTAACTGAACTACGTAAGTACATTTTGAACTAAAGTGTACAATCATTCGCCCTAGAGTAAATAAGTCTTACTCGTGGGGGCGAACTTTCGCCTATGATAGGCATAAAGGACTCTATCCGGCCCTATTAAACGAACCGTCCACTCCGCGCGTTCAAGCAGTACCGACACAGCGGCTTTGGCCTGACGCACTAACCTCAATAGACAGAAACCTACGAGCTCTTCGCTGTTCGGGAGTGACCGCCCCTAGTATTAATACGGGAGTTTCGTCGGGACACGCATGCGTTCCATATCTAAATAGCAGCAACTGCGTAGCAAACGCATGCGCTACAGAATGAGCAGAGGCATTGGCGCGGCCGACACGCGATACCCTCGCCTCGAGCTCCAGTCTCACCACCATCAATGGTCTACAATATTTGTCAATGGTGCACCGGAAATCCCGATGATTGCTCAAAAGACCTCATGCGTTGAAGGCTCGTATATACTGGTTGGGTTAGATACATTAAGTATCTGCATTCATAAGAGCATCCGTCGCGTGCGGTAGGATCTTTAGAAACAGCATGGCGGGACGCATCCGAGGCCGAATCACAACAGTTGATAGCATCAATAAGCTATGCCAAGGAGATTTAAGCCTTGCACTGCGTTGGCCCTATACGTCGTTCGTCACGGCCCCAAGTTTGGGTTCACTATACCTACGAAGCAGGCGGAGGGATGATGCAAACAGCCGCCGCCAGGGTTCTGTTAGCTGTAACACTGATTCTCACATCAATGTAATGATCACTATTATATCTAGGGGTGTTGTGGAAGTGACTTGTAAGCGCTCGGGGCCGACGCGGTTTGATTCTAGAGAATGTGCGCACCCAAAGGTGCAGGCTGAGGCTACCTGCTACCCTAGCCAGCCTGCTTGGAGGTCATGAGGCAGCCTTTGAGATGGCAAGACCCGAAATGGTGTTTGGGCCTGCAAAACTTCGATGGTGGCAGTGGCCATGAAGGAGGCATGTCAACTTTTGATCATTTGCTCGGATTATTATACCATTGACGTACCTCTAATCTCGTTTGGCACTCAAATTCAGGCTCGGCTCATCTTTTGTTCAACATTTTTGGCCGGAAAGATAGTTGCTCAAAGATGAGAGAGAAGTTTCAGTACCACAAGTACATTTACAAGAGGCAGGCGTGTATTGAGCCCGCAGAATTAAGAGTCTCAACATGCCATGGATACATGGATTTCTGGAAGAACCAACATGCAAAAGGTCGAGTAGGTAAAATGAATGATTTCAACTTGAAACCATTCGGACCCTGGCAACAGCCTCAACACTCATTCACTAAAATTGACACAAACTATGGTCCTGAGACATCGCAGCTCTGGGACGACCAGGAGACCAAGAGTCGCCAACCCTACGCAAGGAATCAAGCGCTTTGACTCCAAAGCTCAAGCGTAATGAGTACAACGGTACACTTGATGGACTGCAAACAGCATCAAAGCCATAGCTGAGACATTGACAGTGCGTCCATTAGCCCAATCAAATACTCATCGAGCGCCTTATAGGCACGGTTCAACAGTTCAGCCGTTCGGCAGGCGTGCAGGGCCATAAACCCTATGCAAGTGCCCACAACCATCCCACGTACGACCGATCGGGATCTTGCAAGACGAATTTCCTAATTAGGCGATTTGGCAAACGACAGCTCTCTGGCGCCAGTGTGGCTTCCCCTACGACCCTCCCAGTCTGCAACTTGATGACATATGCACGCTTCATGTCCCATACATTTCGCGAGGCTCGGGCCGCTGATGGGGTGTTTTCATCCGAGGGCGCTATAGTCCGAACTTGTGTGCCGTTACGCACGTTAGAAAGGCTGGGGCAAGATCCGTGGCGTTGACGTGAGATCGACTTTCTGCAGATAAGAAGTAGCGAAGGTACAGCCCTACCACGCTTCTGAGGCTCCTTTGAAACAGAGCGTAATATTCCCCACAGGTGCAAACGGTTCCCAAGGTTCAAGAATCTTATAGCTGGAAGATAGGCTGTCAATCTTGTGGGATCACGACGATCATATGACAGCACCGTTCTTGCTCCGGGATATAGGATGATAGACAGGCAAAGGAATACATCCATCAGTTTCGCTGTGGCGCGTGTGCTCTCCCGCCTCCCGCCTCCTGTCCTCCCACCTACATCTAAATACGTTCTACAAGATCCATCACCCTCGAAAGGTAAATTCAGACCATCAAATTACCATGGCCCGGGCATAACTTCACAGACTGCTAAGAGTAGGCGCATTAGCACGCGCGAACTCCAACGGTGCTCCCGCATTAACGCAGGTTCGTTCGGCGTCTGTAACAAACACAACAGCCTGACCCATCTTTCGCCAAACAACCATCTTGGGACTAGCGTACATGACGTACATGATGTGTTGGATTCTCCAGTTGTAGCGCATTTGATTCGTTGTGTCTGGAGTGGAATGATGGATCTCAATTGTATATTAGTATATCGAAGACAAAGGCGCAGGGAGACATGTTGCATAGGAGATGGTATAATATAAGATTGATGACCCATATCAGTGACGTTTTTGCCTTTCTCAGAAATCATGGCGCAGCGACTGTGTTGGGTAAGATCGACGACAAAGAATTGTGGCAACAATGCAGCCTACCAATTCCTCCGCCGGGTCGCCAATATGAACATGACCACCATTCTACCTATGTGGTAGATTGGAGTCGAACAAAAGCTTTGCATTACATATAGTCATAAACAATCTTTGGCTACGATCACGACGGTATTTGACCGAGAATTTAAGTGAACCACGTAACTCACTTCCCATCAAGGACCACATGACCAGGGCTCGGTGGCACTGGACCTTTGCAAAACTGTTAGTCATTGTCAGTCGGACGTTAGTTTTTGGCTCACCCGTCTCCCACACGATCGGTTCACTGCCCAGTTCAAAATGAATTTCACCTCCCTCTGTCATGATACCCAAATCCTCGTGTTCGAACCAATTTTTGTCCCATATCTGTCCATTGATACTCACGCTCTGGACATAAAAACCTTTGCGACTATTTGCATCATCTAAATTCGAAGCTGTGATCCGCAAATTCTTGTCGTGGTTGATTGTTATATTAATGTCGTCAAACCAAGGGCTTTCGATCAAGTATACTGGGGTTGTCACGATGGGGTACAAACCGAGCATTTGCCATAGTAGCCAGCAGTTCAGAGCCCCAGCGTCAGAATTTCCAGGGATGCCGTTAGTGGCGTTGAAGAAAAATTCGTAGCCGAGACTTCGGGACCGCTGAACGGACTTGTGCTGCTTGTTGATGTAGTTGTACAAATACGGAGTCGCGAAGTCAGGCTCGTTGCTATCATGTAATCAGTCGGAAAGTTATTACGAGGTGCACCAAGAGAGGCTCACGCAATGTTCATCAGAGTGGTGATGCCTAATCCGTTGACTCCTAGATCAGCACTGGTAGTGTTGGCTTGGAAGATGTAGTCTAATCGGGATTCAAAGAGAGTTTGACCACCCATGAAGCCAATCAATGTTTCCATATCGTGTGGAACGACGAACGAATACTCTATCTCAGTCAAGGAGATACTAGAAGTGATTTTTCAGACTCGAGACTCACCAAAAGGCGTGCCTTCATAACAATAATCTGCCCAATTGCAGTCCCCACACTGATCAAGATCGTAATTGGAATCAAAGGTACCGTTCGCAAACCTTGGTGCCATGAAACCTGTAAAGTTACGGCTCTGTGCATCGTGGCTCCAACTTAGTTGCCATCCAGCACCTCTGTTGAGGTACTTTTCTTGCTCAGCCACCATTTCGCCTGAGGCAATCTGGCTGACTGCAAAGTCGTTGAGAGCATATTCCACAGTCTTAGAGATACACCGAGTGTTACGGTCAGCAGTGACATATCCGAGCGGAATCCAGTCGTCTAGAGCTCCTCGGCCTTCTTTCAAGGTACCTTGAGAGTCCACTGGGTTGTTGTCGTAGAATGGGTAGACTTCAGCATTAGTCCGGACTGCCATGTATCCGTCGGTCCAGTTGATGGCCCCACGGAGGCCTTTGACGTAGGCATCGGCAAGTACATTATCGGCATTTGAACCGCCCTGTACTAGACCGTTGTAATTGCCAGACCTTCCATCTGGCAGGAAGCCTTCGAATCTATCTGATTAGCCAAAATATCGGCATGAGCGTGCAGCATTTACCTCCACATGTCGATTACGGCTCTGATTAGGCTCTCGTAGTACCTCGGTTGTATAAGATGATAAAGACTAGCTTGGTTACGAAAAAGATCCCCTTACTGGGTTAGCAAGGACCCATAAAGTACTCATTTAACACTTACACATTGTATAGATGTCGTCCCAGTAAGGCTCTGCAGACTCCCAGAGAGGATTTTCTCCAACGCGCTCTGAAGGTATCAGGTGCATAAAATAGAGGGACGAATAAAGCAATGCAACACGAGTCATGTTGGCTCCCTCATTGATAGCAACTTTGATCTTACTGAAGACATCTCTATTCCACTCTTCACGGGCTGATACAACAATATTCTGTAGATCCCAAGAAGGTATCTCTTGAGTTTTGTAGTTGCAAGCTTTGTCGATAGACATGAAAGATACTCCGACACGGGATTTAATTCGTGAAATTCCGGTCGTATTCCATGAAAACAGGGCACCAATGCGATCTCCAAGTGGTCCAGACCGGGCGACTTCTTGACCGAATGTAGGTTCAGGAATACTCGCATCCGCCGCCTGGAAACTGCGAAAGTAGCGACTGCTTGGGATCGTGTTGCGTCCAGAGAACGTTCTGGCCTGAGAAGGGGCTTGATCGAACTCGCCACAAAAATATATGGTGACTGGAGCGCCGATATTCCAGCCACCTGCGATGCTTGTCCACCCGGTATATACAAGGCCACCTGGTTGTATTTCTATTTCTCCTCCAACGTACAGCTGAGCATCCCAAGCTCTATTTATACTTGGTAGAAACTGCTACCTGTTAGCTCTGAACAGCTAGTGTATGAGTGGTACACTGTACATGGGAAGCGTCTACGAGAATATGCTTTTCATCTGAAGGATATAGGTAGCTCATGATTCCAGCATGACGACTTGCTGATAGTTCGATAGTAACATTATTCTGAAGTTTGGTCTTGAAGTAGCCCACGCGAGCCATCTCTTCGGAATAGATCCTCTCCTGCATGTACGTATTGTTGTCCAGAATGTTGACTGGCGATGACACAGATACCAAGGGCATCTGTGATGGATATCCATATCTACAAGTGTCAGTGTCCAAGAGCACTCTACTCGATGCGTTAATCTGACTTTGGCCCACCACCAGTACCTTAGCTTTCTATCAGTCTTTTTGCCATCGTATCTGGAAACATGTGACTACCTGACTCATGTAGCATAGAAATACCGGTAACCCTTCCTCGAGGGGTGTAGCCTCCATTTATGGTGGTCATGTTCAATGGCGTTTCAAGAGTATCGATGCCTAATTTGACCATACCAAATGGCATAGCGGCGCCGACAAAGATATCGCCTCCTCCATCTGGCAATATATCAGTGATCATACACCGCATACTAATTCCGTGGAACTCAACAGGCGAGCCCTGAGATGGCACCCTCTGAACCAATCAAAGGATTGACGAATTGTGAATAATCCATGTAATCTTCTGGTGCTTGAAGTCCACCAACAAGCTTCAGGGCTACAAGCACAATCGCTCGCGCTTTGACCCCCATGGCAATGTTCCGGATGTAGGCTTTCGTTTTAGTGTTCCGTTGTAGCAATATATACACAATACCTTTCATGCGGCAAGAAACGGAAGCTTTCTCCTGGCGTATGGATCAAGACCCCGCATTGCTCGTCTAGTGCACATGACGTCGGCTGGCATTTAGCAGTTTCTGTAAATCTAGGTAACAAGATCGGTATTTGACGATAACGAAGTGATCCGGGCGCGCCAATGATATGCGAAATGTCAGTAGAGATTCAGGAGCGTTTACTAAGGAATAACATAGGTAAGATAATTATAGCCTGAGGCATCAAATTCTTCTCACACTACGACACGCATGAACCTATCGAAGTACATGCGTGCGCTCTCAACATCATCGACGTCAGCCACTACCCCGATATATCCATCTGGACGAACGATAACCATGCGGCCCTTAAGACGATCGACTTCTAGCCTTTCATAAGCACGGCCATGCCCCTCGTGCGCGCTTTCCACATCTGCAAATACGCGCCAGTAGTCGTACCCATATTCCTCATTCCACGGTCGAAACACTTCTGGCAGACTGAGTAGCTCAACCTTGTCTCGGTCTGCACAGTGGATCAAAAGAACCTCTACCTGGGCTGGATCGCTACCTTTGATAAGATCCCCCAGTGGGTAAGAGTCGTCAGCCAGTTGTGTTCCAACCTTTCGCAAACGGTCAAAGAGCGGAGGCTGAGAGATATCTCCAGCGAATACCAAGATGCGAAACTGGCCAGACGCGTGCAGCCGCTGGTGTATGCGCGTTGTTGTACCATCAACTTGCAAGACCAATTGAACGTCTGCGAGTCGTTTCCCTGGAACGAGATCTAGTTTCAAGAGACTAGGGCCGAGATCTCCCAAGCCACGTGGCATTTGAACGATATTGGATAGGGAATATCTTATGGACATTCCAGTAGTGAACCGTGAAGCCTTGGCGAATTCATCGTCGAAAGAGTTCGATGACGCTGAGAATAATTTGAGATACCCACGATCGAACGCAATGAGGTCCTGAGCCACCGGGCGACGCTCTGATTCGTACGTGTCCAGGATGCACGGGTCAGCCTTACCCTCAAGAACTAATCTGAGCTTCCAGCCAAGATTATTGACGTCCTGCACGCTTGTGTTCATACCCTGTCCTGCCTTAGGAGAGTGGGTATCTAGAAGGATTAGCCAATGTCGCAGCCACCTTTTCTATATTCATACGTACGGACTGCATCGCCCGCGAGAAATGCCCGAGAATCATGGGTTGTAAAATGATCACCCACACGCTGGCCCACACGATACGCCGACCACCAGGAACAAGTGGCTATGTCGAGATTGTAGGGAGAAATAATCTTGCGCGCCGCCTCAAGGATGATGTCCAGGGTAATGTCTTTTGGGTCAGACAGCTCACTTCCACTCTCCACCTATGAAAGGCTCAGCTAGCTGCGGGTGCGTAGGTCCTATAACATCGACTTACCGGTATATACATACGCACTTCCCGATTGGAGCGAGGTACCAATAGTATGGTTCCATTCGAGGCTCGCAAATAACATACCTTTCGAATATCTGGAAAGTTCGTTTTTGGGATGAAGTCCATGACACCTAGATCGCATGAGGTCGAGATTCTATGAATCGGGGCACTCTCTTACCAAAGACAGAATCCGTCAGATCACCTTCGAGCTTCACATTAAGTGCTTTTCGCATCCAGCTGCGGGCGCCATCACAACCTACTACGTACTTTGCACGTATCGTGCCGACCTGGCGGAACTCATCGGTGACCTACATTGATCAATCTGTGAATAGAAGGGTACCAGAAAACTCACATTGATTTGATGATCCTCCGAGCCAATCTCCATCCTCGATAATTGTACCGAGACCGGATAGGCTTCTGAAGTCAGCATGTCCTTGCTATCGATGTTGATGGAGCTCGGTCGGATATTCCTTAAAAGGGTCACATTTTTGCTCTGTAAGAGGTTGTGCGCCATATGGTGTTCACATCTAGACTGTTGCAACATGCACTCTCGCGGCTTCCCCAGCTCTTGAACTTTATCTTGCATCACTTGCTCTCTCCTAATTCCATGAACGCCTTCGCTGTGTCCCCATATTGCAATCTCTTCCAAACGATGCGCTTCGGCCCATATCTGCGAACCAATGCCAAAGCTTTCGAAAATCTCGACTGTAGTACTCTTGAGACCTTCTGCTTGTCCACAGAGAGTTGGGTGCGCTCGTTTATCCACCAAAAGTACTCGTATTTTACTTTTATGGAACCAGTTTGCCAACGCCAAACTGTCTAGAGCATTCAGTGAGGGTATTCTACCCGTCAACACAATACTGGGTATGTCAAACAGGAAATTCATAGACTCTCACCCTGCTGGCCCGGCGCCCACTATAAGAACGTCCACAAAATTTGCACTCAGGCTCCCCATTTTCGAGACTGGGATACTGCCCACAGAATATCACCGTCGTAGAGACTCAAGGTCTGAAGAAGCAGATGCTTTGGTTGCGTTACAATAATTCCTAAATGGATCGAGTTACTCATTCGAGTTAGCTCGGAGACACAAGCTTGCGATATCGCTCCGTAGATACACATATCGACGACAGCACAGCAGGGGTCGGAATGTGCAGAAACGAGCCATAAATTGCATGGATTTTCGTTTCCAGCTTGATCTACATCACTAGCCTGAATCCTGGTGCGGTTTTTATTGAGAAACACCTTTACACCTACCGCTAGGTATTCTCACCATCTGGCCAATAATCCATCCAATCACGCCGAAGGTCAGGCTCCCGCCATCAACAGCCACCCATCACTCGGCTGGCTGAAGCCAGTAAATACCTGCAACATTCATCAGCTATGCATTCCGTCGTTGGATGTTTAGACTTGCCATAACCAACATCAGGACTACTCCATATGTCGGCTAGTACGAGACCTTGCGGCGAGCACATTCGGTCAACGTCGCTTCTCGTCCATTTGCCGCTACTCAGAGTATGCAAACGCTCTCCTTCTTCAATTTTGACCATCGTACCGTCGATGGTCGCGGTCAATGTCTTCCTGGCGGTAAGGTAGTTCTCATAGCGATGATTTCCGGGATTCCAGGCTGCTGCCCACTGCCAATTGTCGTCATGGAGAACGGCATCGGCTTCAGGCCCGAGTTGAAGTCTACCGGCTTTCAATGCATACCGAACCCACCGCCGTGTGGCACCTCCCGGGATATCATACGCTTTATTTATTCGTGACACGTCCTGACATCCATCGATGCCAATGATGAATCCTTGGAGGCATTCAACCCCTTGAGCTTCACTGAAACGACCTAGTAGGTCACCAGCCTCGCCTTGCTCGAGGTTTGCAATACTATTGCCTAACCATGCGATCGTCTTCTTTCTCCCTCGTGCTTCCTCAGATGTCGCTAGCCATTTCGCAGCATCCTCATAGGTGCCTTGAAGGGCACAAAGGTTGATATTACGGAGCTTCAAGCTGTCTTGTAAAGACTTGAGAGCGTATTCGAGAGCTGTATGGTCGACATCGAGGGCGTAGTATGTCAAAGGTGTATCTAGTGCATCAAGATGGCGCAGTATGAGGCCAGTCTTCTCCATGTTGCCAGCCCCAAGCTCCAGAAGGACATCGCTGCCTGTGCTCGCTATCTTCCGCGCAATATCGCCGACCTTCAGTTTCAAGAGCTCACTTTCAACCCTGTACGGGTAATAGTGCTTTGACCTTACGATTTCATCGTACAGCTGCTGACCTTCATCTCCCCACAAGAGCAGAGACGGTAGGTACTTTTGGTTCCGTGGCTGTCTCAGACCCTCCAAAGTCTGTGTGCGCAGGTTGGTCAGTGGTGCGTCTTCTTGTCGAATATCGACGATTCGGTAGGTGCCTTCAATTGAAAGACTCCTCGAGTTGATAGAACTAGGAGATGAAGAGCAATCTTCATATCGATATTCGTGCTTCAGACTCTGTCGCCCTCGATTATCAGTAATGAAAACATTGCTGAAATTAGCCTTGCTAGACGGGTCCTTCTCTGATAACATGATCGCGATGTTATACTGTAGGTGAAGAAAGGTTGTGGTTTATACAAGAATGGCATGTCAAGTCAAAAAGATATACAGACTTTAATACTAATGTTACCAGCTATAATCTCATCTCGACATCCCGGAACACAAATCACTTTTCGTTGCGTTCTGACGGACTTAACGAGCCGTTTGTCCAATGCAAGCTGCACAGCAGCGATCGTGTCTGCGACCTTTGAATCCATTCGGCTAATGTAGAACTCCTTAGCCATCCTTGTGTCGGTCTCTTCAAACAGCGCAGGGTACAGCTCCTAGTGAGATTCGGACCTAATATGCGGCTCAACAAAGCGCCATCAGAGCAGTATCTGGCATTAATACCATATAGTTCTCTAAATGGTACTTTAGTAAGCAGTTATGAATTATTTATGAAGAGGTCTCAGTATCAACAAGCACTGATTTAGCATAGAATATACTGTGTTCACTATGTCACTTTCGCAATTTTCCACATTATTTCCATATTACGCAAACAGTATTACAGAAGGAAGAGTATCGCATCTTCTATGCTGATCTCACTCAGTCCCCATTCCTACTCTTATGAAAGATGTATTAGGTTTGCGATTAAGAACCACTCGTTAGGTCACGTGAGAAGGTTACTTATTCGTGCCCTTTTCTCAGTATGTATGACTGATGTCATGTAGGAATAGTGATTCTCCTATCAATTACTGATAACCAAGTACCGAGCCCTACTAATCCCAACTCGTCTATCATCGATCGAGGATAACAAGGACGAAAGGTGCCTATAACGGTCATCATGATGCGCACTAGCGGCGGGTGCTGGTAATATGTTATCTCGGTCCAAGCTTTGTCACCGTGCGCACGCTCCACTTGCATGAGCCCATTCGAGCGACAGAAAGCATAATCTGCCGTATCACTCATGACGTGTTCTAATTACCATTTCTGGAGATATCTCTTCCAAGGCCAGACTAAAGTAACCGACTTACCTAAACTGCGTATTGCCCTAACGCAAGGTGACTGAGCACGCAACTGTGTTGAAAAGCTGATAGGTACCGACACACACGGCTACATATACACTAGCGGCAGACCGCAGCTGAGGCTCGGGCCATTCTTTGGACAGCTCATCCGGTGGCTGGCTGAGCTGACAAGGCGCGGCAAGAGGTGGGGATCGCGTTTAGAGCCGTGTAGGCTTTTAGGAACGGCAGGGATCAGCCGATCGGAGTTTGCTGTAAGATCAGATCCACAACTCCTTGTCGGAGAGATTAGCGATAATCGTACACCCGGGCTTGAGAGTCAACATTGGCCGACGTCAATACTTTTACTGTCTCCCTCAAACTTTACATATGTTCGCGTTCACATTCTCGGGCTAGTGTCTACCGTGAAGTCACAAGCAACAAGGTTGCTACGGACCGCCGCCTGGAGATCCCTGTGAGCTGCACTATGTCGTTGGATCAGTCACATAGAAGCGAGATAGGATGTGAAAGAACAAACCTCCTACAATCATCAAGCAGCAGCACGTCTGGAAGCGGGCAGCATACTCCTACGTATGCAAGCACAGTCAACGAAGAACATAAGCAAGGTGCTATCAAAGGTCACCGCCATGATTCTAGTACCAGTGTGGTCGAGTCCCTGGACTACCGCACTCAGTTGAAGAAGAACTTAGTGTTGCTGTTGAGTATGTACAGTTCTCCATTCCTAGAGCTTCACTGATCGGCCAGGTGTTTATCTATGCAACTCTGATACATCAATTCTACTGGCCATGTTCCGTTCAGTCGCCTCTGAATACGACAAGATGGACCAAGCCAGCTGGATCATCAATAGCTACATCATAGGCCTCATTGTTGCACAGCCCATGGTATGCAGACCAAGAAACTACCTGGACCCTTGACTGATAGTCAATAGTATGGGAAGCTTTCTGATATCTATGGCCGCAAAGGTCCTCTTCTCCTGGCCTATGTTTGCTACCTTATAGGCGCCATACTCGCGTACGTAAAATCCATTCTGAAGCGCGATTCTTCTCACATGTCATACATAGTGGAAGTGGTGTATCATTTACGGGAGTCCTGATAGGGCGCGCTATTGCGGGCGTTGGCAATAGTGGCATCTCTGTCCTCATCTCTACGCTCATTGTAGATCTGGTTCCTATGCAAGAGGTGGCTGTTTGGCGTAGCTATGTATACGCACTAAATATGGCAGGTCGAGCCCTCGGACCCCCGATTGGAGGTCTTATTGCCGACAGGAGCAACTGGCGATGGTTTGTCTAGATAGACTTGACGCTCGTTCACACCACTGACCAAGGCAGGGCTTTCCTCTATCAGACCCCGATCGTACTGCTCACTATCATCTTTGTTTGGTGGAAGATGGAGATCCCAAACGCTGCGAAGAAGATCGAAAACTACGCTGATGAGGACCGCTCGAGCTGGACCAAGAAGCTTAAGCGAATCGACTTTGGTGGATCTATAACCCTAGGCATTGCAAACATTGGGCTTGTGCTCTTTCTTGACGAGATCTCGAAAGATCTCAATCTGGCACAGAACACGCTTGCGATCGTTTCAATGGTGATATGGCTCGTTTTCTTGGTCGCTTTTGCAGTCTGCGAGGGTTTCATCGCCCATGAACCCGTATTGCCACTTCGACTGCTGATCAAGCGGAATGTTTTCGCTGCGTACATGATCCAATTCATGCAGACGGCAGCACAAGTCGCTGTAAGTTTCTGAATGTTTCCAATATTTTGAACAAACTAATCGGCTCATAGCTATACACATCCATGCCTCTGTACTTCAGGGTGACGGTAGGAGACAGCACGACCAGAGTTGCCCTCCGTCTCGCCATAGTCACGGTTGGGACGATCGTAGGTGGACTCATCAGTGGATTCGTAATAAAGCGGTACGTATAGTCAATAAAGGCACTATAATAACCACGTCCTGACAGCTTGCAGAACTGGAAAGTACAAGCGGCTCATATTCGTCTCAGTTGTCATGTCCAATATTTCTTTGTTTGCCATCTATATTCGATGGCAGGGCAACACTGACTGGGCCGAGACGCTCTATGGATTTCCCGTTGGACTCGGCTTCGGCGTTTCTCTATCTGCTGCATTTATCGGCTTGACCTTTCGCCTGGAGCCATCTCAGATTGCGATAGCAACATCTGGATTCTACCTCAGCGTCAACCTTGGTAGTCTGTTTGGAGTTAGCATATCCTCCCTCATAATCGTGTCGATAGTCAAGAAGAACTTGTATGCATCACTCAGTGGCTTTGATAATGCTACTGCAATCATCCAGAGTGTTGTAAGGAACTTTGATGAGATCAATCGATTGCCTGGAAAGGTTCAACTGCTTGTCCAGCGCGCCTATATCGATAGCATGATTTCCGTTTGGCGTAAGTTCACACTGACAACCTCGGCGACTCTTCTAAGAAATTTTCACTGACTACATTAAGTTTTTGCATTTATCTGTGGCATGCTCTCTCTTCTAGCCACTTTCTTAATGCAAGAGACGTCGTCAAAGACAGAAGGGAAGAGACGTTCTAACAGAGACTACCGTACAATTGCTAGTGAGGAGGATGACGATATATAGACTTTAAAATAGAAGGCAAAGTTTAGAGTGTACAGAGCATTTCACGATGTTGGAGTTACAATGTATGTATGTATGGGGGCTTGAGAAGATTCTGTAACTGGCACAATTACCAGATGTATGTAGTATGTAATGTATAGTATTTGTATCAATGTGGCGGCAAATTATATCTGTACAGGTTCCAAACATCGAAATTGTCAATATGACGGAGCCAGGTTCGTATGAGCCAGAAGAGATGGTGCATGATGCATTTGTGCCATGCATAATGCGTCATTTTCCCATAGCTAACAAAGGCTGGAACTGGGACCGAGATAATGCAGCCATATGCAGGTATATGTAACAAGGATTAATTGGCCGCACATCCCAACACGGCCGCGGTATATGTACCCCGCTCCATGGATCCTGGCTGTGCCAGCCAGTGGACATGGCGCTTCTGAAGATCATGAAGCTGTTGCGACTTCGGACGCATCATGATGCAGCTGTATTTGAAACTATGTTCGTTGCACGTGACACGATGATCGATCATCAAGCTGCAGAAATAACATCGAACACCGTGTTTTGAGATACGATAGGCCATTCAGCGTGATCATGTCAGCTACACACGAAACAACCACCACCACCACCACCGTCTTTGACAAGTCAAAAGCCTATCTCCCATGGGAGATCAATGGCAAATTCGTATGTGCTTCTCCGTTCTGCTCCCTGGACCATCTCTTTGCCTTTCAGTGATAGGGAAATCTCATGCTAATATGTGAATTAGACCGCTGATGGCCGTGAAATCGCCCTCCTCGACTACATCTTCACACACTCCTCCCTACCCACGCTGCGCGGCAACCCTGCCGCAGTGCTCTCTGCAATTGACTCCTTCGCCCGCACGCAAACAGGCCTGATAAACATCGGCGAGACTAAAGGCGCCATCGTAACCTCTCTGATCGCCCACCACCGGCCGTCCACGGTAGTGGAGCTAGGAGGCTACGTTGGGTACTCTGCAATCCTCTTCGGTGACGCAATGAGGCGCGCCGGGGGAAGCATGTACTACAGCGTGGAGAAAACCCCGTTGTTCGCAGCTGTTGCGACCATGTTGATAGATCTGGCTGGACTGCGAGATCACGTACGAGTGCTCATTGGTACAGGGGCCGAAGGCGTACAGCGACTTGCTGACGAGAAACTGATAGAAGGTAGAATTGGGATGGCGTTTTTCGATCATCATAAGCCGAGCTACACGGCAGACTTGAAACGTATGGAGAGTCTAGGAATGGTGGGCGCGGGTACGGTGTTGGTGGCGGATAATATGATATTGCCAGGAAATCCACGGTATGTGGAGTGGGTACGGGCCTGTGTTGATGAGAAGAAGAGGTTGCTGGGTATAGATCCAGGCAGTGAGTGGGAGGCAGAGAGGGGCTTTGGAAGAGCCGATCTAGTATACAGCAGTGAGTTCCTGAAGAGCTTTGAGCCCAGCGGGATGGAAGATGGAATAGAGATTACTACTTGTAAGGGGGTTGTGGCATAGACGCACACCATCTTCAATCTTCCTGCTACAAGTAATCATGTGGGGAGCCTATGATAGATAGAACGGTAATCTCTAGGCACAAATCAACATTGTCGATGGTCTGTAACCAGGTTTATCCTCGAAGCTGAGTTGTCTGATCCTGCAGAGACAGAAATTCATCCCTGACTTGGCTACTGTTAAATCCATGAAGTGGACTAAATATCGTACACAGATTCTGAATGGTTTAAGAAGACCCATGACAGCAGCCATGTCTTATTCCAGAAACCACGGATGTGTCCATGCTTCATTTGCAATGATGCACTCGTGTGAACCTAGTCTCATCATCTTTAACGCCGACTCTATGAAGGCCTCATTATGAATATCTGGTCATTTTTCGGATACTTCAAGTGATTTCTTCCTGTCAAAGGGCATGCAAGATCTCGTTCCTATCAAGAGTTCAGCGTATACAGTAAGCGTTTCGAGATTCTCTTCCTTTCTGCAATACGATACATTGCGCTCAAGGCACATGATACTAAGGGGCATACCATGAGAAACGTTGATGTGAATCTCATCATCGCACATGCCTAGTGTATATGCACTGCCGGTGTCAGCTAGTAACCCCTATTGCACGGGACTCCCCTTACTATCGCTCCAAACGAAGACACATCAGCCGGTATGCTCAGCTTATCGTGTGAGATAGCTTCAGGACTAAGCCAGCTGTGGTTTTCTTTGACCAAACCTTTCTCAATAAGAGGTGCGTAGCGGGCGTCTTCATTGTCGATGACTTGTACTCGCTTCATGGCGATACAGTCGATCATTGTTATCTTGTACGGTTTGACGTCGAAAGATATTAGCACTGCGGTTTGTGATTTCGAGTCACTCACGCGCCCAAATGAGCTACATTGTGGCGATGCAAGTCGGGGAGACACCTTTCAAGGCATGTTTGGCAATAATCTTTCGGTCCTGCTCTCGCCTACCTATGCTGCTTCCACGACACTTCTCTCAGAGGACGAAGTCCGTACTCGCCTGTGTCCCCTTACACACAGATATTGATCTTAGTATCTACACCCGAGATTGTATTCAGAAGCGGGTTTGAAGAGGTCTGGAAAGCAAGCAATTCATGTCAGCCTCAGAAGAGTTATGAATCTTGGAAAGGAAGTCGAATTCGAATTCGATGATGTTTGCCAGGACAGTAACATCCCGTGGTAACGCCTGAACCATGCTTCAAGATGCTGACCTCCTCGACAGACTCTGCTCGGAGCCTACCATGCCAGACCTATGCCAGGCTTCCACAGAAGCCGCAAGATCATTATGCAGCGCCATGCTATCTATGCATATACTTACACGTGCAATCATAAGCTCGCCGAACGTGATGCTACGTAGGAAATTGAACTTTGCGCCGTACCCCGCCATGCAATGCTTTGCAATTATTTTGTATATCTGCTCATCACGTGTCGCAAACCTGTGTCTCAAGAAACAAAAGTCCCAGCATTATCGATGAGATGAACTGGCTCCTCCTCCCTCCCCCCAGTATCCATGCCATCCGCCTCGATCTGCTTCACACTCTCTTGTGGCAAATGATGACTATGCAGCTCTGTATCCTCACCTCGACCCATGCTCTCAAGCAAAGCATCAAAATCTTGTGCTACATGCACCTTTTTACTGCTGACGTTCTCGCATTGTGATACATCCGTATTTGCCACGGGGGGTACTCTCTCCTTGTCGTCTGTTTCAACATGAACAACACTACGACCCGTGCTTTCTTGATTGTCCATTATGAAAGTGTGATCTAAACTCCATGTGATCGCAGAATCGCCTCCATGGAAGTCCTCGTACAGTTTGAAGTATTCTGGCCCATCACTGCTCGGCATGAGCATATCAGAACTGAATGCAGCATCAGTGTCCATGTTGGCGGGCCAGTCACTCTCCATGTAATCAGCGAACAAGTCTTCTGACAGGCCGGTCGTCGGATGCTCTGGATCGGTGAAATACCACAAGTCATTGTTTCGGGATGGCGTTGACCTTATATCAGTGAGAATGGCATTAATGTTGTCGCTCATGCATATGCTTCCTCTGCGTACGCTCCGCCGCGATGGTGTCGCAAGCTGCAAGTCTAGAGCGGCGATTTTGGAATTGGAAGCCGGCGCCTTAGGACTAAGATGAGTGAGTGGATTGCGAGAGCGACGCGACGGCGTGGTAGGTGTCCAGTTTTTGGAAGCTGAAGATACTGCTGATCGAACCCGTGGTTGGCTTTTGGGCGTCTTGAAAATGTCCGAAAAGTTGTCACCATCTCCGAATAGATCGCCCAGGCCGTCATCATTGTTCGCCGGTGCGCAATTCTCTTTATCGCTGTCCGCAATATCAGATTCTGAAGGGGTAGGAGCAACAGTGGTAGGAGCATCTGTAGCATAAACAGAGGTAGGTGAAGCAAACTTTTGCGGCGATACACCATCGCCGAGTGCCTTAAACTCGCCCATCTTGCGCGGTGAAGGAAACAAACTCCGACGGACTGGCTTGGGAGTCAGGTCAGACTCGAGTACGATAGGGCTTTGTTGTGAGCCGATGTGTCTCGCCGGGCTCGATTGGATGGCTCTCTGCAAAGCAGCTGCAGCGACGTCTCCCGCCCATTGTGTGCGTTGGAGCTTTTCAGATCTTTCTGTCCCTATACTCGCTGCTCGAGGCCGTTTTTGAATCAATTCTGCAGGCGGTTCTGGCATGGTTGGGCATATATCTTCTGTCACATTATTGCCAGTGTGCAAGGCCGGCTGCGGCTCCTGGGACAGCTCGAAAGTCAGGCCAGACTGATTGTCTTTTGATTGCAATTTTCTTGGTCGAGGTTTGGATGGAGCTTTGGATTTCGGCTTCTTGGTCCGCTGATCAACCCACCGTTCTGGTGGTCGCATATTACCATACTTATCAAACCATAGTCCACAGGGATTGCAGAGGGATACCAACTCTACGTGTCCTTGGTCCATCTCGAACTGAGTGGGCCTTTTCTTATAGACTCTATATTCGGTGGAAGGAGCGGTGGGATCTTCTTTCAGGATAACTTCGACGCCCACGACGCCACCTTCTTCGAAAAAGTTCTTGGTCAGCGTTACATTATTTGGTGTGCCTTGATAGACAGCAGTGTACGCTCTACGCCAGGTACTCGTTTGTATTTCCCCGCAATTGCCGCAATACCTTGGCACTTCACCCGTTGCTAGACATTCCTCGAGGTGCTTTCCAAGGATTTTCTTGCGAGTCGCCCCTAGACTGCGAAGTGACTTCGCAGTTGATTTAGACTGGGCCGGTTTGGCTGAGGAAATCGAGCCGGCGTCGGAACCTTGAGATATGGTAGATTTCCGTGCATTCTGAGACGGAACTGTAGGCTCGGCTAAGCCGGATGCTACAGAGCCGTTTTCACTTATGGAATGCTTTGAATCAGTAGCTCGCTGATCCGAACTCGGAGTGGACTGTGGTGGTAGCTGCGCATAAGGTGAAGTGTAGGTTCCGGGCTTCTGAGGCTGTGGAACCACGGACGGTACGGTTGCAGGGCCTTTAGATGATGCTTTAGAAGGTGCTTTAGGGGGTGCAGGTCGGCCCATGGGGTTCTGCCGAGGTCGATTCAGGTTCTGTGTGTACCTCATTGTAGTCGGTAATGCTGACGCTGGGCCAGGCATTACAGCCATCCATGGCTGATGTTGATTTCGGTACTCAACAGGAGGCCATGGCCGAGCTATTGGCACGCTCGGATCTTTAGTTTCGTCTAGAATGTTCGTCACATGCTGATGATACAAAGGTTTTACTACTTTGACCGGGCCTTCTGAGTCCACATTGCAATCGCTTACGAAACCTGAGTCAACGGGGCAAGGTTTTGCTGGAAGCTGTGGACTTGACGGAGGCGGAGTGTCGTTGTCATACCGGATCTCAGGTGGAGATGAAGGAAAGTCCATTGGTGTCTCTGAAATAATGCTCCCTGCATCATCCGGTCCATCAGTGCCAATTTCGGAACCCTCTCGATTTGATGATGCGAAACTAGCTTGACGGAGCAAACTAGTACCATTAGACAAGCGCCGCCGTACAGGCTCAGGTATGTTCCCGGGTCTTGGTGTTGGTACTCTCGGGGGAGGTTCTACAGACTGATGGACCGGCTGCCCGGCACCTAGAGGAGTCGGGCGATACACTCGAACTGAGTTAGCGGTACTGGCCGTCTGTAGAAGAGAGTCTGAATTCACTCCGAACGCAGATTTACTTCGTGATTTTACTTTTGTCGTGTGTACACGTTTCTTCACAGGTGGCTCATCTTGTGCGTCGGACATGGTAGCTGATTCGAAAGAGTCCATCCTGCCTTGAGCTGGACGTTCACTTCGATTCGAGCCGCGGGAGTCTGGTCTTGACATGGCATCCAAGCCTTGCTGAAAAGTAGATGATGAGTGATAGCTTGGGGCTGGGCTCGGTCCACGGCTCGTTTGGCTGGTAAATTGGTTTGGCGTATACGAATCTTGCTGGAAAGGACTTGGGCCATCGGAGAATGAATTCTGGCGAAGGAGTTGATGGACCGATTCTATGTCTCTCGAGTTATCCCTTTGCGAAGCTGGCCGAGTTTGCGGTAGTGGCGAAGATCCGCGTATAAATTGTTGACTGACATCGCCACCAGAGGTCTCTCTCATGAACATAGGTAGCGAGCTGGTGTCATATTTGCCCAAATGAACCTGGCTCAAACTACGGTACGTTTCCATGTTGTCCACATATTCCTTTTGTACCAGTGCAGGGACCGGCACCAGCTTCAGTTTGACGTCCAGTGTCTCACGAGGGCCCTTCGTGAAGGCTGCCATGGCCGTCTTGCAGACACGGCCCGTAACCATCGTTTTTGACTCATGTGCCGGTGCATTTGAATTTGGTGATATAGCTGCGAGTACCCATGATAGCATTCCTTGCCCAACAAGAGGTGTATCGAGCTCAGAGTAATCGTATGCGTACACTGTGTAGTCGTGGCTGTTGAGTTTTCCGACTAGCTCCGGGCTGAAGGAGAAAGAAAATATGATTAGCAACATTCCAATTATGTTTTTGTTAAGATCGATACCGTATGTGAGATAGAACCATCATACCTGCGCTGCATAATGGCTTGAATACAAGTTCTAAGCTCAATCAGACCAACATGAACTAGATCATCCATTTGGACTGTCGGTATATTCATTGGATGTGGTAATCGAGCAAGACAATTGATGTTATTGTTCTCGTCAAACGAGTAGTTGACTTTGACTACGCAAATAAGCAATCAGCACAAGTCAAACTCATTGTAGGTCCGGACTGTCAAACCTTGCATCAGTCGTCTGGGTATTTCGGGATCATCTTCATCTGGACCCGCGACATTATGCATCGCCACGGGTGAGGAGCCCGCTGAGGACATGATGAGCAAAGCGCAAGCCCTGTCACAGCAGACGGGCTTTGCAGAGAAGTGGTGTTGCTCTAGAAAAGGGCCACGGACGTGGTTTGAAGTGTTGACGCGACCGTGTATCCGAAGGCTGGGATGACCATAGCGGGCCCAAGCGCGTAGATCGGCGATGCAAATGGACTTATTCGAGAACGCTTGGAGGCGTCGTAGCGACCCTGAGAAACCGAAAGTAGTATCACTGGAGCTTTGCGTTGTGTAAGAATCTACAAGTTCCGCAGGTAGAGGTATTGAAGATGTTGTTTGTTGTAGTTGTACTTACACCGTGACGCTTCAAAGGTCGGTCCGCGTTATTAGGGAGCTAGATTTAACGAGGAATAGCGTCCGCGCTAGGGGAATTACACGCTAACAACTCTTCTTAGTAACCAACTACAGATCGTATGGCCCGAATATCGGCCGAAATCAACAGCAAAGCTTCGAATTCGAAGAACACACAACAGCGCTTTCGCAACAGCGCCGTACCTTGTCGAACCTTTATACTTTTCCACGACAGTCAAGCCGCCCTGGGACTTCTGCTCAAGCCTCTGAGTCATACACTTACGCCCACCCGGTATCAACCACCTTACAAGCACTTCCGACTGGCCTTCTACGAACACTATACCTCCCACCACCGTCCGCCATGGCCGATCCTAAGATTCAGTCTGTCATACCCTGTTTTTGCTTTGTCCTATCTTTCAGCGCTAATAAGAGGCACCAGAGAACTCATGAACAAGCCCCGCGCTGAGCTCACGTACGTATAACCCGGTCGCTTGCTTGTGATACACAACTTGACGCACGACGACGAATATCTCATTATGCTCCGAGCATCCACGTCATCAAACAATGCGACCCAACGCCGTCTTTTCAAGCGCAGACACATACCTATGGCAATATATACTAATGTTTCTAATAGGGAGTATGAGATTTCTGCGCTCGAAGAACATGAATTTACCTCCGGTCCGCTGTCCATCCTCCAAACCGCCGTCCGATCACACACCCAGGTCCTAATATCATGCCGCAACAATCGCAAGCTCCTCGCACGTGTCAAGGCTTTTGATCGTCACTGTAATATGGTACTTGAAAATGTGAAAGAAATGTGGACAGAGACGCCGCGCAATGCACAGGGAAAGAAGGGTAGACCAGTGAACAAGGACCGCTTCGTCAGCAAAATGTTTCTGCGCGGCGACAGCGTCATCTTGGTGTTGTTGAGTTAGTGGTCTTCGGCTTGACGGGGATTGGCATCGTAGGTCACGATAGTCCAACACAGTGTATGGGTGTCAACAGGAAATCAGTGGGGGTAGACCGACCGGTACGTTTTCCACACAAAGATAGTACTATGAGGCTGAATATATCGTTCAAAGTCACTGCGCAGACTCACCTTGTCTTTTTCATTCGCGAGGCCTCACGATCGCGCCTGTTCGAGAGCTTTCCTATTCACTGTTGGTTCCGGTCCTTTGAATCATCGATATATCTGCAACCCTGATCGAAGGTACGCCATTCATCTCAAGCACCGATTTTCTTCACTGCGCCATACCGTCGGCTAGTCCTTCGAAAAACTCAGCCAATCCGTGCGCACCCGGGTCAGGCACATGCTGGACACCATCGCCTCCGACATAGACAGTTCTGCCTAAACTTGCCTTCATGCCCTTGGTTCTCGCGGCACCCTCCCTGGCCTTTTCTGCTGCATTTGTCACATTGCCACTGCTCTTCATCTCCTCGACGAAAGGCCATAGCGCATCTATCAAAGTCCTGTCACCTGGCCGAGCTGGTGTATATTTTTCTAGCGTTTTCGATGCTCCCGCTAGCACCGCCGCCCAGTCTCTGGGTTCGATCGAACGTGATACCTTCTCACTTGCAGAGAGTTCCAATAGCGCTGCCGCTGCGGCATTAAGATAGATCGTATACAATGCACCCGAGGTTCCATCGATTTTCTTCACTCCCTCAATGACCAACGAGAGCAACAGATATGGGTCCGATAACTTGTCCTTCTTCGCTTTCTCGACCTTTTCCAGTACTTTAGATGCACCGAACGATAAGACATGGCCGCAATCTCCGTCGCCGACGATAGTGTCGTAATTGGTAATGTCATGCTCCGCAGCTTTGAGTCGATTCAGTGCACTCGTGAGCGCTTTACGAACAAGCGTCGGATCGGCTGAATCTGTTTAGCATTCTAGCTAGGCAGAAGTATCGTAAGAACCTACTTGTGAAATTGCTCGGTTGCAAATCATCGTCCTCGTCCGGATCCTGATCAAAGACGGCTTGCGGTCTTTCATCCCATATTCTACTGCGTACTCCACTGGACCATCCTGCTGCCTCGACTGGTACATCCAGAAGGTCCAACATCTCCTTGCCTTCTCCAAGCCCTGTTTCCTGCACCCGCAGTAGCGTAATGCTGAAGCCCAGCCCATTCAGGCTTGTCATGAACGTCCCTGTGATGACTCGTACTGGTCGAATGTCCCACGTCGTGTCCAGCTGCTGACAGACCTCATCTGTGATGCCGCCCAACTCAAGAACGCTCACACCACCTAGATTGTTGATAAACAGCACAACTTTATCATCCTTTGTAATATCCAAGAAGTTCCGATCCGTATCTTTACTCAACAAATGATCAAGCATACGCCCGATCAACCCCGGAAGGCCTTGCAGATGACGCTCTGACTTTGGTTGTTCCAACGCATCGCCCATAGCCCACGTCTCCGAGCCCTCCTCATTGTGGATCCCCATCCCAATCTCAACATGCACCTCCGCATCCTTAGAATCTTCTTCTGCATCATCGCGTCCAGGGACATGCACGTGTGATAGTGACGCGCCAATCGAGATGATATTCTCTGCAACGCGCTTCGCAACAGCGTATGTGTCCTCTAAGCTCGCGCTATACTTCGTCAGCACAGATTCTCTCTCTCTACTTGTCAGCCATCAGCAGGAAAACTCACCCCATCCCCGCTACCGCCCCGGCACACTTAACAACCAAACACGTCCCCGCAATGCCCCTCCTGCCAACCTTCCCACCTTTCTCCCTCCCAACGCCCACATCATCTCCTACCACAACCATCTCAGTCCTCACGCCTTCCTTCCTCGCCTCCTGCTCCGCACGCCCGAAATTTAGCACGTCGCCTGTGTAGTTCATCACTATGACAAGCACGCCCGCGCTCCTTTCGATTCTCCCGAGGATGCATTTGCGCACAGCATCCGCATTGGGTGAGGCGAAGATAGAGCCTGCGACCGAGGCGGTCAGAAGCGAGGGCCCAACGAAGCCCGCGAACGAGGGCTCATGGCCGGAGCCGCCCCCTGAGATGAGGGAGACAAGTGGCTTGCTGGAGGTGGGATATGGCCGTTGATAGATGATGCCGTTGGTACTATCGTGGGCGACATGTGGGTTGGCGCGGGCGATGGCGCGAAGGGCGCTCTCTACAAGCTTTGCTGGCTCGTTGAGGAAATGCTTTGCTGTGATGGGTAAGCTCAAGTGCGATAGTGTGTAGTAGCTTAGATGCAGTAGCTTGCACTTACTGGACGACATTCTCAGAATCGTGATGTTACAGATATAGGATGAAGCCTAAGCCTATATGGCCACATGAAGTATGAACAGGAACACTGTACCAGACCTTAAGCTCTTATGCACAATTGCAGAATACAGCAAGCAAGACAGGACCCCGCATCTGCATCTGAATCATGCGTGAGGGGTCATTCATTTGCCTAGGTCGCCCACTCACTGTGCTAGAAGGATGCCTTTATCCGCAAGAGATCTTATAATGGTTGTGCATCGAAAATGGGCGCGTCGCAGACGCTGTTACAGCCCTCAAAGGCAGTTTGTAGAGCAGACCAGAGCAAAAGAATTGTAACATTCGTAAGTACCTAGGCTACCAAGTGGTTGTATGCCTGGCTGCCTTGATGCCTCAATATGACGCCTGAACAACATGAAAACCCGATACACCACCATGTCATGACTTCGTAAACGCTATGAGCAATCCCATACAACAAAACTGCAAGACACAACAACCGACGCCTTTTTGATCGCTCGGTAACAACAATGTGTGTACAGGAAGAAGTCCAAACAAGAAAGACATCGATCGACCTGAAAGCTCAAGGTAGGACAAAGAGCAGCATCGCCATGGCCAACGTCAAAGCAAAGCCAGAGTCAAGTGTGGCTCTGAAGCCAGCATCCGTTGGATAGTAAAGCAGCGGAGTGTATTCAGGTGTATCCAGCTGAACATAACTTGGGTGAGGCACCTCACTCGAAGCAATGTAGGTGGGCGCTGGCGGGCAGTCGAAGCAGGTTGGAGCTTCTGGGACATATGTGGGGACTACTGGTCCGTAGTATGGAACCTGTAGGACGGTGGTGGGCGTCTCTGTGGGAACATCGTAAATGACGGTCGACATCGCTGGGACAGGCGGGGCATAAGTCGAGATCTCTGGAACAGCAGGTGGGTAGTAGGTCGAGACCTCTGGGACAGCAGGTGGAAGATAAGACGGGGTCTCTGAAGGAGCAGGTGGGAAGTAAGTCGAAACCTCTGGAGCAGGTGGGATATATGAGGATTCAGTGGGGACCACTGGAGAGTAGTAAGTTGGTACTTCCACTGGGCTTGAGCCATAGCCATAGCCGTGAAGCTCATGTTGACGAGCCATAGGCGTAGCGAGAACCTGGATAGTTGTATTGACTATCGAAGTGGACACGAGAACGGGAACCGAGATAGTCGTGTTCATCACTGTACTGAAGGTGACAGGAAGGCCAACGACTTGAGCGGACGATGAAGCTTGCCTGGCAGCAAGAATACCAGCTGCTGCACTGGTGGTCGAGTTATCGAAGGGTGCCTCAGCCCTAGCGATAGTGTTGTTCATCTTGACTGCCCAAGACGGGATATTGCGATGGAAAGGCATATGCACCGGAGGACGGATCTCTTTGTCGGTCGAATTTGAGGTGCCAACGACCTGACGAGGAGCCACACTATTGAATCATGATCAGCTTCAATAATCGAAGCCTTTGAGACGAGGTGAAGACATACGTTGGGATTGTGGGAAGGCTGGTCAAGCTCACTGTCACGAAAACAGTTGGCTGCTCAGTAACCCACACGGTCACATTCTGAGTCGCTGCCTGCTGAGCAAACATGGCATTGATTACGGCGAAGGCCGAGAGATATCGAGAGACCATGTTGAGTGATGAGAGGTGTGATTGAGTGATGAAAGATGCTTATGGATTGATGGAGAATGGATGATGGATGAACGATACTCTGAATGAGATGATGAATCCTGTGATGAAAGAGAATAAGAAGAAAAGGACCGATCGAAGGTCTTATAAGTGTGTGCAATCCTGAGAGTGGAAGTTGCGTCGATTCAATCATCAGAAGGAGCTTCGTACACCGCGCCGCGCTGGGTAGTTTAAGGCCGTGAGATGGAAGGGATGCTATAACGAGCAGCGACCATCATGACTTCAACTTGCTAACCTTAATCAATTGTATTGGGATCATAAGCCACGTTGTTATTTGAATCAAGCAGTCCAGATATTTGTTTAAGCAAGCCTTCTCAAATTCCGCGTGGTCTGCGTCTGCCTTCAAGACGTATTCGCAAACCAGTATTTTGCTGAAGGTAGAACCCAACGGAGCTCACTGACCACAATGAAGGAGCTTGTGGACGCACACCAGCAGTTTATTTTCTGAGATCACAACTATGCACATCCACGACTATTTGCCTGCCCCGGCTGGGGAGAAGTGCGGTACATTCAACAGGTGGGCCTTAAGATCATGTAAGATATGACTGAATTTGTTAGAGAAACTATGCATGGGTTCGCTAATACGAAACCTAGAGACACCGCTACAATCGAACCCAACTCCAACATGACATGACTCGCAGCTTAAGCAGTATTAATCATAATTCTCGGGAGTGAAGACCAGCATCGAACCAGACGATCCTCCCAATCTCAAAACATTGCCATCCCCCTTCCTTCTCTCTCCCTCGTCCCTAATCCGATGTCCATCGTACTCGCACACATCCCCCAAAAGTCCCTCATCGCACCTCTCTCATAGTGCGTGTCCACGCTCGCAGTGTCACTTAGTTCTTCATCGACCCTCTGAACTGTATCGATATCCGGCATGGTAGGAACTTCAGTGGTTATCTTACTCTTCCTGCTGAAGATACTCGGCCGACGTGACTGCCCGCTTGACCCTGGGGAAGTAGTTGTCGACGCCATCGACCCCTTACGAGAATTAGATGAAAAGAATGAGGGTCGTCGTAGTGTACTGTCTCGACTGCTTTTCGTTGATGAGCCCCAGGAAAAGAGCGGGGGGCGTCGAGACGAAGGTGTACGGATGTAGTCAAAGCCTGGGGTTGTGGGAGTTTTCGCACTGGTGCTGCTTACGGACGATACTGTCTGAACCGTGGCGATGGACTGATGGCGCTGGTGCAAGGACGAAGATTCACTGCTGGTAAAAGATGAGATCCAAGAAGGTTTCCGCGTGTCGATACGGGTTGGGATGGGTTGGACTTGAGTGCGTGAGCGGTTCATTGTTGCCGTCTTGGGTGTGGCAAATGGTCAGAATGGAGAGGACTCCCGATGGATATCAATTATGATTATGAGATGTGAAGTGAGTACTAAACGTCTTAGAGGATGTCGCGTGATATTAATTCTAGGGAGACAGGGACTGTGAAACCTCGAGTCGGTATGCTCACAGTTCACACGACTCGACATTGAAGCTGAATGGCTTATAAGAGCCACAAAACAAGCATTCGGAATATCTACATAGTAATACCGGTTCCTCCACAATAGCATTGACCGTCACAACGCCGGTCGGTATTCCGGGATTTTCTGGCGTTGGTAAGGCCTGTAGTGTTCGTAATTGCACCGGTGGTACGAAGCAGCTCATTGGTCTGCAATGCGGGTCTTTACCGCTTTGGGAAGTATGCACAAGGGGGCCGGAATGGCGGGATTCATCAATCGCTATTTTTGGTGCCGAGCCATGGCTAGAGGGAAAACTATATGAGAGATGGTCCTGTCGTGTGCGGAGAGGCACTGAATTTTCGTAAATATGAGCTATTGGGTACGTACGCGTGTATGTTCGCTGGCCGCAAGCTTTGTTGTATGCAGCGTGTAAACGCCGAGATTGCGAGCAAGTAGGCGCATTTCGGGACTACTGTATATTCTATAAAGGTATCGATGGTGAAAGTTGAATATGCAGTATTCGCACAGACCACACGTTCACTCCTTAGTCAATGCTGCCACGCCATTCTGTATTCTATCCAGGACATCGTCCAACAGCCTTATTTCAAACAGCCCATGCTCACACCCTTCGTTTCCTTCCCATTCTCGTAGCTCACCTCCTTCTTGAAGTCCTTCTCTGAAATGATTACTAGCCTCCGTCAGTGGGCCTAAGAAGCGGCGTCCAATATCTTGGTCCTCATGCAGTCCCGCAATATTCAGAATCGCATGCAGCGGCTTTGCACTCAATAACAGATAATAGAAATTGAGAACCGCTAGGTAGAACGATATCTCGGCCTTAAACTTTGTGTACGACTCACTCAGCGTCGGCAAGCCGAGGTCGTGGGTCAGGTCTGGGAACAGGAACGGACCTGCAGTAGATAGCGCAATAGGCGTAGCGAAAATGGACGTCTCTTCCTTAGCCGATAATGCTGTGGTCGACGTATGTGATATTCCGAGGCCATTGAAGTTTCCCAGAGTAGATGTATTCGCTTCCAGCGTTTCGCCTTTCAGCCAGCCCACCGCAGACACTTTGAGGTTCTCATACGGGCAGTGCTCGAGCGTGTCGCGAATAAATGTCAGACGAACGAACTCGTCAGGATAGGAGCGTAACACCGTTGATGTGAGCATATGTGCGTGATAACGCAGCGTTGGAGATGAGGTGTTTGCGGAAAGAAGGGAAATTAGCTGCAAATATCCAGTGAATTGCTCATCGTTTTCAGGTTCCCCAAAGTCGTTGTCTTCTAGAGCTATGATGCCGAGGACTAATATTGCATCTATAAGAGCTTCGTTCTCGGTACCAAGCATAACGGGTTCAGTTGTATTGAGAAAATTCTTGACTATAGAGTCGTGCTCAGGGAAGATGGAGATTCCGATGTCACCGGAAGCATTGTCGTATAGTTTCAGGGCTACAGTGCGAGCAGTAAAGAGGAATAGTGAGCCGACTCTGGAGAACGAGATGTCTTCTGCTGAAGCAGGTGTCTCGTCTTGTGCAAATGGCTCACCGGTGGGTTCATCAGCAGGATTTATGACATTTGAGTAGAGCTCTTGGGAGTCAATTCCGAGTTCTCGACCTAAAGCAACAACTTGAGACACAACCAGAATTCTATTCTGTAAGTGTTCGTCTTTCTCAAAACGGTCTTTGAAGGTCGGCTTTCCAGGTATTGACATTCCTGGGCTGAACTTTTCATGCGTTCGACTTGACCATGCTAGTCCAGGGACATCGTCGTTTGATCGTAGATGTAGCATGTATTCTTCTAATACATGTGTTAAAAACCCTTGAAGCAGCCGGGTGACCACTTTCGACTCTTCTGCTCCCGGTGCTTCACTACCTGCTTCAGCTTCTGGGTCTGTGGCAACACCAATGACTGTGACGGTGGGTACATGACTACTGCTTTTGCGAGGGGGCAAATGCGGGCGTTTTGATCCAAATAGGGTCTTGATCAAAGTGATGACAGATCCTGTAAGTTCTCCGAAATGTGACGATGCTTTCGAATAGCTGGTTAAGACTGCTGGAAGACTCATTGCGAGGAAGCCGCTAGGATTTCTGGTCTTCAGTCGGGGGTGAAGTATTGTCAACATAGAAAGCAGACTTTGAAATTGTAGGACAGCTAGCGGAGGCGTCTGATTCGTTTGCGGGGCACCTGACGGTCCCGCGTTGCTTGTTATAGTGTCATAATCCTCACCGTCTGCTTCAAGAGCATCGTATTCCAAGTCTTGTTGCCTCAGAGCCTCTGCGACTTTCAATATGACCTCCCTAGGATTACCCAGGCGCGCAATATCTTGCAGACAAGATTCAGACTCTGGCAAGAGAGGGAGTAGAAAGCGAACAAGATCCCAACCTGTTCCTATGGTGACCTCTGTATCCTGCAGAATATCATGGAGTATTGGCAGATTTTCCTTAGTCAGATGAGGCTCGACTCTAACGAGGTAGTCATTGTATTCGTCAACTGAAGCACCTGATTTGGGCAGCGCCACGCGCAATGGATGTTGTTGCTCAGCCATTGTCTGTGGCAACAGGCAAAAGCGAACGTTTTTGTGGGCGACAACAAGGATGCAGGTAACGAGTGCTGGGGTGTTCGACTAAAGTTGGATAAAGATGAGTAGATGAGTCTGGAGGAGATAAAGCATACACAACAAGCTTCGATCTCGATCTCGATCCCTGTCAGCGATAGAGTTATGTTATATCATGGATGCATTCAAGAGGTGGGGTGAAGAGAGGCGTCATCTGATTGTGACTTTTTTAGCACAACTCTTGGCAATGCGAGTCAATGCGCAACACCTCTGTTTTCCATAAGAATTGAGTTTCTTCATTGTAATTCTGTATACTGGTAGTAGTATTCATGTGAGATGATTACTCTTAAATATCTATCTATATACTTATTAGGCTTATAGTTGTAATCTATTAACATCTGCGTAATGGCTGCGCTTCACCCACTATACCATGCTGCAGAGGCACACGTGCGGAGTCACGTGGTGGTCCACGGCTCAAGTCGTATAGAGAGAATTTATATATATAATTTTTTATCTTCTTCTCTAAATTCTAAAGTTTTACTAATAGTCAATTATCTATAGAAGCTTGTAAAGTTAAAAAGAGAGAGAGTAAGATATATAATCTCTAGTATTTTAATCTACTTATATAGAGCTTCTTCAGCCTGAGCCATCTACCTATGTGATCCTTAGATAAGATAATTAACTTTGTCATGTTTCATTCTACGAAAGTTTCTACTATCATCTCTCATCGCCCTTAACTGACTGCCCCGGCTCTTTCTAAGCTGCTGATTTACGAAGCGCCACTCCCATGATTGTAGCACCGAAATTCCACCCTAACGAAACTTATTCTGTTTGACTTCTTTCTTCCCATCTGTCATCACTCCTATTCAAGATTTAGCGGCGCGTCAATTCAATTCGACTCCTTTGAGTTGATGGTCTACGCTGACAATCTGGCTCGCATCTCAAGCTCGCCGGACCATGAACTGGGGTAGCTGCGCCGAACTTGAAAATTTGAACAAAGCTATCAATTCCTTTCACAGATCCCAAGAATGCCGGGGAGAACAATTGACGAGCTGGGCGTCGAGTTTTCATCAATCTCGCCTGTCTTGTTGCCTAGCGAATGAGCTTATCACCGACGAGAAGCGTGGTTCGTCTAATTAGACTTATAGATGGAGAAGCCTAGATAGCGCGATTCCCCATTAATAAGAAAGTGAAAAATCCTAACGATAAAGTTGAAATTGAAGTTACGACAATGAAAGTCATTCGCTAGTATACTAATATACCTATGGATGCCTAAAGTAAAAGCTTGGGGACTGGCCACGGAAAACGAGCTTGGACTTAGGCCTTTTATTATTACTCCCTCTATTAAAGGTGTTAGCCTCGCTGATTCATATTCTTTGCGATTAGAACGACTAACAGTCTAGAATACTCCGAGAAGACATCGACGATGCAAATATTCAATTTATCTACGAGTAAATCGCCCGTTTCCTACTTGAACTCTTTAAGCTCAATTTCTCCTACATCCGCAGTCTATCCAAAGAGTCGCACAATGTCGATACTCATTTCACTACAACAATAGCCTCACGTTATTGATAGCCGCCTTTCACTATACTATTCCGGAAACTAACAGCTGGTTCATAGCATATCAAGAGCTATATATTTTTTTGAAGAGGCACCTATTTCGCCACACCCTTTTGGCCCTATCATCGGCTCGACACATCCCTTTGGTGGACAGGACGAGCAGTAGGTATGGATTAACCCAACAATATATATCTCTTGAAGAACAAGTCTCAACAAATGCTGGTAGACATGCATGTCTCTTCATCTATGTCTATGTAGACCAATTCCCATACTGACAACATTGCCACGTGTGAATGCGAAGGTCGACTCGCGCACTTGTTGTATCATATGTCCAAGATATGGGTCAAGATGTACGCCTGATGGTTATCATCTAGGCCGTATTATCGTTGTCAAGACATCAGTATATACACAGTGCAAAGCGTGGCGCTGAACACCAGTCATATCCATATCAACTACCGTAGCCCAAGATGAGACTCGCTGTGCTTCGGCAACGAACGAAAGCCCTCTGCCAGGCCGATATTAAAGAGTCCTCACCTTCAAGCGGGTGCCACACTGCCACATGACCACTCGCGAGGCTTCTATGAGTAAACTTAAGGTCAGGCTGGATGTATGGGTCTAGTATTTCCGCGACTTTTTCTTGATCGCATTAGCTCCCATACTCCTAGGCAGCTACTACAGCTACTAGAAATATGTTTACATATCGCTATCCCATGCACTGGACCTGAGAGCGCTCCCTTCTCTTTGCCCTTTCACATGCAGGCTCCGTCACAAGATCTCTGGCTCAATACGATGCCATCGGGCCTGCCTCGGTTTTGCGTCGTTCTCATCCATCCCTGTGTCTCAAATACGTGGTATACAACACCTCAAAGTCACATACGCATCATTTCAATCCGTTTTGTGCGCCCATACACAATGTCAAGTGGCGATACACCCTTTGTGTCGCTCAGGAGCCAGTCTCGGGTGCAATCAGTACAACCGAATCGCCTCGCACGAACAGCATTTCAGATTGCTTCTTCACCGTCTGTGGTATCCCCATTAGTCTAATCCTGACGGCGGTTTTAATATAGGGCTTTATATACCCGCACTTCTCCCGAGTCCTCTTCTTCAGCTTCTTCGGGGAAATAGATTGTTTCTTCGACATCGCCGAGAACAAGGTTGCAATGCTGGTCGTAGGCCTAAGCTGGGTCAGCTGAGAACGGGAGGGATGAAGGAAGCCTCCGACAGGGGCAGGAAGGCAGGAAGACAAGGGGGAGTGCGAGTCGCGTACGTGCAGCCGGCCTTTAAGCTCGCGGTCACCGCGCATCTTGACGAAGACGATCTCGTCCAGGCAAAGGCGCACGAGGTCGAGGGGTTCAGGAGGGGCGCCGCTGGTATCGGCTGGAGATTCGGACATTGTGGGAGACGTCTGATGAAGTCTAGAGCGTAACGTGAGGCTGGTTAAGTCAAAAAGTTTAGCGCAGTGGGAGGAGGAAGCTGTATGAAGGGTCGCTGTTATGTATCATGATCCCGAGGTTTGGCCGGTGGATGGAAGTCCTACAAATGTGGCACGTGCAAACAGGAACCCAAAAAGGAGTCAAAGCCCTCATCTGAAACTTACCAACACGGTCTGCATCGCATCTGTTGGCCGTCAAGACGTATACACCTCCCTAGATACACTTTTGATAAGAGCGTGGGGCCCTTGGGGTCCCAACTCATTGATGCGTCCATATGCGAAGAGAGCGGCGGAGGCGATCACTAAGGCCGTACTGAGGCCAAGGTTCCGGGAAGAGACAGCGAAAGGGACAGAACTGAAGGCGGAACCTGTCAGAATCTCAAGAGTGTACACACATTTAGAGACAGTTGTACCGATTCGAAAGTATGGATCGACTCCAGACTCTGCGTTCAACCTTCCTAAGCACTCTATGCCACTGCCTCTCAAACTGAGAAGAAGTTCCCAAAAGGATATTATAGACGAAACGGTTCTACTGTTCCCAAACTCTGCAGACGACCAGAGCTCAGATACCCAGGAGAAGAAACACGGAATTCTCAGACTGAGCGTGTTTCCTAAAACTAGTAGAAGCCAGAGGAGGCCTATGGAAAAGCGATTGACACAGCGAATCCAATCCATAACTTCATCGCGCAAACCTCGAGGAATCACTCCAGATCGTTCTTCAACAGCAACCTCCGCAAAACATGACCAACACAGAGACGACCTCGTAGTGACGAATCCACAGACAATACCTATAGTGCGAAAGATCCGAATTGGCACCGCTGCCTCAGTTGAGCCTACGGGGCATCGTAACGTTGTGCGAAGACACTACACAGGACCTATGCAGTCCTGTCCAAAATTTACATATCACTCTGCAAGAAGCTTCGATAACGGAGCCCTCACTCGTTCAACCGTGGATTCTGATGGCAGCCTATTCGCGATTTAGTGTCTGATCATGCGGGAAAGGGGCAGACATGTGACGTAGATTCCTGAACTTTGTGCAACGTTGTACACGTTCTGTTGAAAAAATGCTTGACTTCGGGTCAATAAAAGGATCATGTGTTACCCAATTGTGGTGAGTAGAGTATGTCCAGAAGCCGTTCCTGTATGAGCAGTCAAAAACGACATTGACCATCAATGCACGATGAACAGATGTAAGTTGATGAGAGAATCGAGCCGAGTTAATATATTCATCCCATCGTCTCGTCATCAATATAATAAAAGACCCCATCTAACACAGAGCATCCCCAATCCACCGATCACACTCGATCTTCAGGGCACACGAGAGATCTATCTACAGAAGAAAAAGGAATGAATTCACCCAAATCAGCCTGGGCCGAAAGACATCAAGAGTGAGTGTGTGTGGTGTATCGAGAGGATGCCAATAAGTATTAGTCCGGGGGATATATGAACGTCACCAGCGCCCGGGTGAGAAGTCTCCACGTTGTAAAACCGAATTGCAGCAAGCCTAACTCCGAACAATGAGAATCGTGATACGCCGGCAACGCCTATGCTCTCTACACACTTGTGAAATCCAGTGGTGGTATATTTTTTTGCTCTCCAAGACATCAATGCGAGGCGATGCAATGCAATGCAAGGCTATGCTGTGCAGACGTTCCAAGGCATTACAGAAATGTACTTCTTCTTTTCCTCGCATATTTGGGAGACACTCATGACTGACGGTTGCGAATCTTGTGAGTCAAGCCATCTACAATGCTGTTCCTCGACTTGATAGGCTGCGGCATGCACCATCCACGCCTGAGCTCCGTCTCTACGTAGATGGAAGCAGACCTATATTTTTTGTCGGCGTACTTATCAAACACAGCTTGATGGTGTTTTCGTGGATCTTCGCAACATTCAAGAATGGTGTTGACCAGGTGTCGTAGCTGATTCAGGGTGTAGCCTGAATAATGGATGTGGTGAAGAGACCAATCTCCCTTGCCGAGCATGTACCTCGCAAGACAGTGCGCACCGGCAGCGGTGAAGCTAGGTGGGCACCCAACGAAGCGTTCGTCCATGATAGTAACTTCTAGGAAGTATTTGGCAAGAGTACGTGTCTCGAGGTCGTAATCATCAGCTTTGCTAATGCGACGAAGGAAGCTCATAGGACCGGGCCAGCCGAGCTCGAACTGAAGCATGCTAAGCATAAAGCGTTCTGCTTTCAGAATCTCCTCGACGTTGTATCCGCCATCGACCATGTAGACTATCTCCTGCACGGAAGGGCAATTGATCTCTTCGTATTTGGCTGCGACGAATATGGCTGTCGCACCAACGAGTTGAAGCTTGCCAAGAGAGACAACCTTGCAGGAAAGGAAGCGATCGACGTAGTTAACTGAGAGGAATAGAGTCTCAGGGAGCAACGTAAACCTATGATGGACTTGGACAAGCCAATCCATGAGTACAGACCTCATGGACCATTGGATCTCTGCTTGGGCGTCCATGTAGTATGGGTTTGGTCGCATGCGTTCCTATAAATAATGAGTACATATCCTTCAGACAATTAATGTCTACTAACCTCAAGATCTCTCATGTAGTCGAAAATCTCTTCTCCGTATTCAGCGACCATGGATGTGTCATACTGTTCGTCTTCAACATCTTCAATCGAACGTGTCGACTCAACCTGGAGTCTAGCAATGGCAAGTTCTCTTTCGACCTTCTGGGTTACGACCGGTACGAGGACAATAGTGACACCCTGAGTGGTATTGTCACCCCTGGAGCGCAAGGAGCGTGCTGTAGTGTAACCTTCTGCGTCGTAGAACTCTTCCTCTTCCTCCTCTTCGGCGTCCCAGTATTCAATCAATTCAGAGGCTGGTGCAGTTGCATTTTTTGCAATTTCCTCGTCACGTTGTTGTTCATACACTAGAGCTTGATCTTCTAGGGACGCGAGATAGAGATTTCTTTCCTCCGCAGGAATGGGTGCTGGCTCAGTGTCGTATGCGTCTGCAGATTCGTACGGGCGCGGCTCGACGAACTCCTTCTCTGCTCTGAGAACAGCCTCGACAGCGGGCACTGAGCGCGCTTCCAGTCTTGTCGGGCGCTTGACAGCATCTTCAGCAGCCGTCTGTATTAGCGCATCCAAGTGAGCTTCACGACGAGCATTCAGAGATTGATGTAACGATGCGCCGTTGCTCGGAACCGGAACTACCTTAGCGGGTTCTGGATCTGAAATGGCCGTATATTCTTGCGAATATGTCTCTCGGAAGACTGCCGTACTCTTCTTGCCAACCAGTCGACGCGACGCAGCCGGCTGATCCTGCGTGATAGTCTCTCTTGGCGCGACTTTTAGCGGAGCGACGACTGGTAATGTCGAAGTATGACCATGAGCCTTAATTCCCGCGTGTTGCAGTGGTCTTTGAGCTGGCCTTAGTATGGCCGGGGGTTTGGTCAACTCAGCAATTGAGATGTCCGTCGGGTCCTTGGGGACTTCGCTACCTTTCTTTCCGCCAACGACGATGTCATCTCTTATTGCTGGATTTTTTGTTGTATTGCTTACATCTGCGAAAGCAGTCCGTTTGGCGGTAGGCTTGAGAGCACCGGCCTGCATGAGTGTTGATAATGCTGGAGTTGACTTGTTCCTATGGTGGATGGTCTTTCCAGAGGGTAGTTGAGGAGGGAGGTTCTCGTCGCGGATCTTCAGGATTCGCAGTGGTCTTTGAGGCTATCATATATGTCAGTGCAGGTCTTGAGTTATAGTTGGTGTCGTCGCGATGGGCCAGATGACCAAACAATGACAAGACGAGACGTGCGAGAGTCGATAGGACGAGGACTCTAGGATAATGCAATTGTCGCGGAAGGGCAAACATACCTTTGCATCCATGCTGACTGAGAAGGAGGGACAGGAATACTGTCCTTTGTTTATTAAAGGCAGAGGAATGGCATATGCGAACGAAAATATAGCTGGCGACAAGTAATTGGCAATGGAAAAGGAGGAATTGACAGGATGTAGCAGTCGGCAGGCGAAGCGTCGAAAGCAGCGTTACCGGAGCAATAGAAGTATTACTCGAGTTAAAGCGTTGCTGCAGATGGAACAATGAGGGAGATCTGGTGATGTTCGGCGTTGGGTGGGTTGTGATGTTTGTATACTGAGTAGAAAGATTCGGCAGGTCGTGTTTACGTGTTTTGGCTGGTGCAAGCTTGAGCTTTGGACAGCAACAGCCAATCAGCGACGCGGCATCCGGCAGCCCTGGCAATCTCTAACGCTTAGACTCAAGACCGCCTCTCGAACCTCTCAAGTTCTTTATGTTAGACAACGATGATATTATGAGAGAATTAACAAAATCGCAGAGACAATACCTCTAGCTTTTTGCGTTTATCATCTTACTAGAAGGTATGTGTACCTAGAAAGCCATAACTGTTTGTGGCTATGCTGATGAGGAAGGTTCCGTTGTGACACCGCCCGCCAAGTGAACAGGAGGGAGCGACGCCCACCGTACTCCCGAGGTCCATATTGAACGGGTGTGAAAATACCTTCATGGATTACCATAACAGTCCTTCTTCTCGTCTTTCCAAACACACACTGCGCACAGCTCGACGTATCGATTGGCACTCGTGTTCCACTCTTAGTGCTACGCTGTCATGACGTATATTTTACAACACATCTATCAGGGCATTTATTCATGTAGAATGATGGTCGTGCATCGCTCCATGGTAGTGTTTACCAGAGAACACTGCTTATTTAGAGAGGTGGTGCGCTAGGAACAAGGCACGAGCCAATCATTTGGTCGGCACAACTACGGAGCACCAGGCTCAGCGCGAGCAGCTACGTCATATAAATCGGCGCGTCTCTCACTGCTAAGTCAAAACCACGAACTGCTACATGAAACCCCAGCACATCGTCCTAAATATATTTGAAATATATTTTGTACTGTATTCCATACTACAAGGTATGTACATATGAGATTTGTTCTTTCAAAGGCCTAGTTGGAGTTGTTTCTTGAAATCGAAATTCCTCAACGCGTAGGTCTATAAATACCCCTGTCATACGCGCTTGATCAGGTCCTCACGTGATATTATGAAGTGTTGACAACGACCTTACAATTACTTCAATCAACATCTTACCAACCCTCAAAGTCATCACTCATAGTTCTCACAATATTTCAAAGCCTCGAAAATGTCGATATCGGTGTATAGCCAGCTGGCGAGCAGCGCGGCACTGCCGCCCAGAACTGGCCTATCAACGAGCTTTCTCCGCAGACAGCTCAAACTCACCGTCTCCGCAGCACGTTTTGCGACTTTCTTCGCGCCCACGGCAACACAACTGTTTGTTGGAGAAAACAACATGAACCATATTGGTAGTACTCAGGCGCATCTGTTCCAACGGGTTTGAAGATTGGCGCCGAGCCGTGTGGCCCTCAAATGTGGTTTCTCCCTGTGGCGAGATTCCAGTCACCGACCCCCACTTGCTGCGCCTGACCGCTTTCCACTCGCCCTCGACTATCTCTAGATCATTTTGACGCCTATACCGTCGTATTGATGGCCAAATCAGCCTCATTGCGTTGGGCAGATAGTCGTGATTGCACCGAAGCCCATAATGGTTGTGTGACGCAGCCCACGCGCTATTTCTCTTTCGCCATTGCGCATCCACCATACACAATCCACTGTGCGAAGGCATTTAATGGGATGATCGCTATTGCGCAGGAGAATGATGTTAAGTGCTCTGAGACCGCATGATACAGATAGTACTCAACGTATAGATTGATTCCCCGCACGGTGCTCAGACTATGAACAGCTCGAGCAGGCATGCAGAGTACCGAGCCGGACCGGGAATGGGATGACGTTTATCGAAGAGTATCCCACCAGGAACTTTATCACCATAGGTAGAGAGCTGCTACAAGGTCATGACGGCGCATAGTGATAGATTCCTGAGCGGGCAATTATCTTATCATCTGTCCAGGTGGTTCAGATGTAAATTTGGAGCACCCAAGGAATTGGGTGTCCCTCATAGCAGTTTCACGAGATGGGCGGTTGAAATAGGTTTAGAAAGGCCGCATTTCAAGCTTGATCTAGTATGCCTTTAGTTGACGTTTGGATTGGCCCAGCTTGCAGGCGCTTTGCTCGGTAACTATCGCTCTCGGAGTGGCATGCCTCCAGCTACGCCGATTTCCCAGACCGACAAGGCGCTTCCGGCAGCTGTGTTCTTGGTTCATCGTAGCCGCCAGGACATTGTCTGATACATTCAAAGTCTGTTATCGACTGGAAATGAATGTACAATAGGAGCATTGTTAGAGTTGCGACCCATATTGGAATGTGTCAGGTGCGATGATCGTAGGTCAGTGACTGCTGCACCGACTGAGACTACAATCTGAGCAGGCTCACATTCTTGAAACAAGCGTCTGACCCGATAGAACCGTGAGAATTATTCCTTGCTTCATTTACTCTGTCTAAGAGTGAATCGAATCTTCTGCACGATTTTGAACCTGCTCAAATTGCATGTTGGCTATGCGCAGTTGCTCCGGAGTAGTCTTAGATAGATCGGTCCTTGGGTAGCCTTCGCTTCAACCTCTGATCCCACCATCCACCGTTCTCTTCCCAACTCCACCCGGACACTCTTACTCTTCTCACCTCACAACGTTCGACAATCGCCATCAGACTCGTCTCGCTCCCTCCTCCGACTATTGTATCTGGCGCTTCATGGCAACTTTCTATTTATAATCCGCCAACGTCTTTTCCTAGCTCCTCGCCCTCCTTCCCTCTGGCGAAGGACAAGGCGCTTTGAGGACTCACGACAACCAGGCTACAGACAGCACTGGACTTCATCGGACTTCTTCTAGTAAGTTTAACTATCCGTTCATGTTATGCGACCGTCTTTGGGTTCCCAAAAATGGTCTGCTATCTCTTGTGTGTGTTGCTGGGCTTCGCTGCTGCGACCGACCGGGGACTCGCCCTGCGACATTACTTGGGACCGAGAACCAAAGATGGCTGACAACAACCACATCCCACTGACCAGAACACTGAGAACTTTTCATATGCTAACTTCATATATAGGGCCGTTCGCGACCCCAAAAAAAACAAAGCCTCTTAATAGAATCTCGTCGCCGTCCTCCCACCATCTGACCTCAGAAGGAGAGCATTTGTCAACGATCAAGAGCCTGCCGCACGACACACCTCTAGGCCACATAGTCAGGCTCTGGGCACAATTCAGAAAGATTCAATTATGAACATTACAACAGTCCTCGAGAATGGTGCGCCAAATAATGGTTCTCATGCCGCCAATCTTGGTGCCACGAATCGTTACGCTACTCGGCACTCCACGACTACTGAGGCGGGTTTCGAGCAGCAGTATCCATCCACGAGGGATGAAATACATCACGATAGGCGATTGCCAGGCCTGACTCAACTCGACATCCCTCCCTCGTCCAGTTCCTTCAGCAGTGGCACTACTCAGCAGAACAACGCATCTTCTGCTAACAGTGAAACTCCCAAGCATGTTCGTTTCATACACCTCCTTGATGGAGGCGAGCGCAGTCGTTTGGCTTTGTCGACCAATATCAATGCGCACGACACCACACAGTCGATCATCGATGCTGTGCGGAACTTCTTTGGTCTCTTCACCGGTCGTCTGGGTTTCGAAGATGAGTCTGGGTGTCACATCATCCCAAGTTACAACAACTTTGGCCACGGCGGCACTATCTTTCTTCGTGGTGAGCCCGAAGAAACAAACAACGCTGCTCACCTTCAAACGGAGGCGCCGCTTCAGTCCCCAACCAAAACCTTTCCGATGCTACCACCCGCATCCAACCAACCCCTGTCTAGACCTGGGTCTCGTATATCGAGCGGTATTCAACTTGCACCCGGCTTTGAATTCACACCGCAGGTATCGCCCACCAAAAACGAATCTTTTGGTTGTAACCCACCAGGATATGTTGAGCACAGAGGCACAGACGAATGGATCATGCGCCTTCCTGCCGGCAGCGTTGAGGATCCGAACGGTACTGGCTCGAAGATTGCAAGTGCTGATATCAGCGAGGCCAACATTGTTGACGGAGGCCGAAGGAAACGGGCAAAGTTCGATACTCAGGTAGGCGCTGACTAGCAATCAACGATCTTCTGTCTAACCGTTCCTTTATAGGACTTACCTCTTTTTCAGCCGATGCAGGTACCGTCTACTCAGTCAATGTCATCTGCGTCCCCTGTTCGGCGTCCTCCTCCACAAGCGTCGAGTGCCCATGACGGTTACGCTTTGTCCCACACTGATACTACTCCTCAGAGAGCTATGTCGCAGAGAAGCTCTTTGCAATACAATGGGCCAAACCGCCGTCGTGGAGTGCTACCCACACCTGACCACACGACAGCAAGCGCTATGTCAGACGAGGACGTGGCCTGGCAATTAGTCAGTCTTAGTGACATTGGGCGATTGCCTGGTCAAGGGCGTACATCCACTTCCACTCTAGATGATGCGTTCAGCGGCAAAGCAAATGCATCAGATCTAGGTGACGAGTACAGCGAAGAGGAGGAAGATGCTCCAATCGGCGCCCCGAACTTCAATATTTACCAAGACGACCAACCTCGCCACAGCGCAAAGTCACGAAGCCATTCAAGACGCGAAGCCGACGGTGAAACAAGCGGCGAAGATTGTGAGGACGGTGACGACGTCTCGTTCAAGGGTGCGAGCAGCGAGATGTCGGGAGTCGATAGGCGTAAAGGCCCAAAATCAACGTCGAAACATCCCAAAAGCAAAGCATCCAAGCCACAGCAAGGTGGAAAGGGTGTGAAGAAGGAGTATGGCTCCAAACAAGCCCCTCCTTCCCCTCGCTCTCTTTCCAATTCATCGCGCAAGCCTTCCAACGCTTCCCTGGGGTTCACTGCGCCTCTCACACCACTTGCCCCGGATGAGACTGACTTGTCCAGCAAACCTCGATGCCAGCGATGCCGCAAGAGCAAGAAGGGCTGTGACCGACAACGTCCATGTGGACGCTGCAAAGACGCTGGGCTCGGTATCGATGACTGTGTCAGCGAGGAAGAGACCAACAATAAGAAAGGACGCTATGGACGACACATGGGTGTCATTATCAAGAAGGATGATGAGGAGTCCATGTCTCCGCATGCAAATGCTCATATCCAACCACAGAAACAAGCGCCATCACAGGCGCCGCAACTGCCACCATATCCCTACGGCCAGAAACCCTCGGATGAGATGTTCAAGATGGCACAGCAAGGCTTCGCCGGGCTCTCATCCAAGGACAAGAAACGTAAGCGGTAGCATGTCATCTTGCTTTCTCTCCGATGACAGCTTATTTCTCTTGCTGGTCCTTCAAATCTTGTGCTATTGAGTTCAAGAATAGGGTGTCGAACGCACGGACCAAACTGCAATGCGACGATGAACGAATCTCCTTTATCTTTGTTATCTGTATGGGACTATCGCCAAATGCGTTCTATCGCTTCAGGCGTACATGTTGGGTGAGATTTTTTTACTGTGCTCGCAATGGGAGTTACGACATGATGACTTGTGATTATCCTTTATCAGATTGAGGATGTGCTACACTGACAAACATTGATGGAAAAGGGTTTTGGTGGAACATTTGCGACTAATATTTTCCTACTTTGATTCGTCGCCTTGCGCTGCTGCTGTTATGCGCTAGGTAACTCAACTACCTTGCACCTCTCAGCTGTCTATATTGGAGTGGTACAATCTTTCCTTTGCTTGTTAGTCTGCGCATCTGGAGATTACAACTGCAGTCCTTGGATAGGATGTAGAAGACAATGAGAAGATTTTGATACATGGTCAGTCGCTTGCATATTGGGCCCTGGTGCACGATGGAAGCGGGCAAAGGTGTATGCGCGCCCCGCCATGACCCCAGTCCTTACGCTGCATTACGATGAAACCATGTCGTAGCGACTTTCGGCGCACGTTACCTTGTAGTGTAGGCTTCCCTATGCTCACTATCTAGAAACCTCATGCGGCCACATGAAGTCTCCAGTCAACATCAAGACCACTCCCTCACAGGTTCGACCATCACTGCATTCTCATTTCAAGGGTCCTGACTCCTGGCTCTGGTCCTGACAGCGCATGGCCCCATATCGCGGGAGCTAGCGGTACCAGTAGGGATAATCCCTGTTTGTCAGCCGAAACGCCGGTGCGGGGTGAAAATGACCGCCAGCAGGATGATCTACCTGCGCTACGCTCGAAGGAGGAATGCGATGAAATTGAGGAGATAAAACCACGACAATTCCAACGAAATCACAAGGAGCAGATGGGACCACTATCTAGACCCTCATAGCAAGCTCATAGAGCTTCATACTCTCTATGTCTCCAAATTTGGTAACCCACGACCCCGGGATAATTAGTTCGGATCGTTCCCACCGCACGGGCAAGCACGTGAGTTACACCTGGATCTGCCATCCATTGTACTATGGAGCACAGGCATATAACACATGGATGTTACTATCGTGCTATTTAGACATTAACATTCTACTATGAAACATTAAACAGTGGTTACCTCCTAGTACTATGTATATCGCAGGCTCAATCTCAATCTCTCGATAAGATAGACGGGCCGACTCCTGATCAAAATTAGCTATCGATAAAGAGGCTCAGTCGCTGAGACCCTCATCAACACACATCACGCTTCTATAATCTGCCTAATGCGATGGCAGAACTGCCTGTAGGACATGGCTACACAGCCTAATGCCAATCATCCGTCTGCTAACATGTCGTGCTCGTCTCCGTCTTTACAACACACCAACATGAGCCATCGCAAATGGTTTTCAGCCCCCGCTAGGCCGGTCGTGGCCTAGGTCCTCTCTGCCCTGGCGAGAGATTCCTTTGGTCGCGTCCAAGCAGTTTGCTCCGCCTCACCGATTCCTTTCCAATGTAATTGTTGTTTGCCGTCCATTACTCAGCCTCATGCCGTCCCCTCCTCCTCCTTGCCATTCTTCTATGGATTTCGTCTGTCAACATCGTTCTGTATAGTCTTACCAGCGCCGCTTTGATCTACGCTGCCATTACTATAACGCCTGCTGACGGTGCGCAATAAAACACGATCATGGCTGGAGCAGAGCCCCCAATATCTTCAATCAAAGCCCGCATATCTGCTCTCAATCTCGAACAAGTCGGTGCTGTGCCAGGAGCACCTCCTCCATATACCTTCGACGCTGTTAATGCTCCGAGAAAAGCGCGACCTCCTCCTCCACCGCCGCCCAGCCAACGCCCTTCAGCGCATCGTAACCAGAGCACGAATAATCCTCCACTACAAAGCAATGGCTCCGCGACAGATCGAAATTATGGTAATGAACCGGCGCAGCAGATTGACACGAGTCTCGGACCCGTCAGGAATGCTCCTCCTCGACCTCCACCTCGACCTGCACTGCCTCCAAGGCCTTCACAAGATTCTGTAAAGCCGTCAACACCTGCACTGCCACCAAGGAGGCCTTCAGAGCAGAGTATTGTCAGTAAAAAAACGTCAATGGACTCAATATCATCGGCAACATCTGTGAAGACAACGGGTTCGGCCCTCTCGTCCCGCACAAGTTTCAGTAACACGAGTGGCGCTGCAGGAAGGGATGAAGTGTACAAGGTCAAAGCGCCGGCCTTTGACCCTTCAAAGTTGCCTGCACTACCACCCAAGAGAGAAAAGACAAACGAAAGTCTAAGGAATGGGAGACCAGCTCTGCGATCTGGCAGGCCCACGTCTGCGGCCCCTATGGTGAATAGGATTATTTCTCCACCACCCGTAGCACCAGATAGATCAGTGAAGGCTCCTCTGCCTGAGCAAAAAATGGAGCTACCAGATTGTGAGACTCCTCCGATACTGCCTACAAGACCTGCACTTCCTACGCGACCAAATACTGCGCAGCGAGAAACACCGCAATCGACCATGCCGAAACGATCAGCTTTAACCTTTGGCATGAATCGAACGACGGAATCCGCTCCATTTATACCAGCCGGGCGTCCCAACGATCACCAGGGCGCTACCCAAGACCACGAGCACGGAACCCCGCCTCCCGTACCAATGTCCTCACGTCCTGATCTGTCAGTAATCATGGCTTCCAAGCCCAAGCCTGGGGCCGTCCCTCAGTGTTTGAAATGCAGAGACTTTTCAGCCCCTGATAACCATTCCACACGTTTCCCTCGCCATGCCATTCCATCCACAGACATCGCATGGCTCGCTCATCAACTCTGCTCTCCCTTCCCCTCCTGACCGACAAAGCACGTGTCATTTTCACATGGCTACACCACAATATTGCTTACGATGCCGACGCATTCTTTAACAACACTGTCAGGACTAAGACTCCCGAGGAAACCATGGCCAAAGGCGCAGCCGTATGTGCTGGCTACGCTGGCCTCTTTACTGCCATTGCCTCCCACGCCGGCCTCGAAAGCGTCGTAATCAGTGGCTACGGCAAAGGCTACAGCCACAAGGCCCTCCAGCCCGGACAGGCGATCCCGCCATACAAGTCGAACCACGCCTGGAACGCCGTCAAGCTCGAGCATGGCGAGTGGAAGTTGCTCGACAGCACGTGGGGCGCCGGCGTACTGAGCAACAAGTTATACAAGAAGATCTTCAACGAGGACATGTTCACCATGGACAACATCGAGTTCGGCACCCGCCATTTCCCTACAGATGACTCGCAGTGGTACCGCAACGACGGCCGCACGATGACATGGGACGAGTACATGCTCGACGATGTCGGCGAGCGCGTCAATGTGTATGGCGCAGCTACCAAGGAGCACGGCCTGGGCGCGCGCACATTCTACCCCGAGCAGCGCAGCATCCGCGTACACTCTCCTACCGAACCGCCAGTTCTGCGCTTTCAGTTCGCGTACAAGTGCAGCCATTGGGATAACGCACGGAACGGCGAAGGCCCGCCATACGTCATGACCTTGAAGGTGGAGGGGAGAGATGGGAGGAATGGGGACTATTTGCCGTTTGAGACGGACGGGCGGATGTGGTGGGTGGATGTCAGACGAGAGGATCTTGGGGCGCCTGGACAGACGATCTCGGTGTTTGCGGTGACGAGGCTGGATAGGAAGGATGGGAGGGGTGTGTCGGTGAAGGAGTACAAGAGTAAGAAGGGCAAGACGAGCATGAGTTTTGGGGGCGTGTGTCAGTGGAATCTGGTGTGAGTGAACATGATGTCGCGTGCAATCTTGTCCTATTTCGAGTATATGTTGGCGTTGATTTAGATACCAGGCGGCGGGAAGGATATGAAGCATTTTCCGGGCAAGGGGGAGGGGGGGTCCCGGGTCAGGGACCTACATACTCTGTAGTTTTGGCAATTTCGGTCGTTGCAGCTTTGTACGCGAAACGATGACCACGTTTTCAGTTTCTGTGATTTGAGTCACTCCTCCTCTTCATGGCTGACGAATCTGCTCTCTCCCATGGCGTATAACATCTAGTCACGTAACGTCTTTCCTTCTGTGACCTTTTTCCCACTCCATGGTCAGAAATAAAGGACAAGATTGGTAAATAGAGCGGAGGAGAATTGTGGAGAGAGGAATTGTATTGGATCCTGCGCTGTGGATAAAATCTAATCGTACAGCGTGGACTATATGAACGCCTGTGCTATGCTTTTCTTCCGTACATGATACAAACCACCTTTTACTGTACATTCCTTGCCTCATGGAGCATGATCCTCCATCATCACCATAACCAGCCCTTTTTCTTCTCCTCCTTCTCATCCGTCGCATTCTCCGCAAGCTTCTCCGCCGCCTTCTCCCTCTCCTTCCAGTCCTCACTCCACTCCCCCTCCTTCTTCCGCATCTTCAACCCATCAACCTCCCTCCTCACAGCCTCACTCACCCCCTTCTCCTTCCCCTCTCCACCCATCCCCCTCTCCTCAAACGCCTCCTCCACAAACGACCTGATCCGATCCGCAACGCCCATCTCCCCCTCCCCATCCCCCATCTCCCTCTCCCTCTCCACCCTCTCCCGCTCCAACCGCTCCCTCATCAGCGCCTGCACCTGCCGCGCCCTCTCCGTCGGCATCTCCGTCCTATTCTCAAACATGCCCCTGAGCCAGCCCGTCTTTTTCTCGCCGTCCGCTGCACTATTACCACTGCCAACACCACCAGGACTCCAGTACAACGTGCGCAGATGATTCGCGCTTAGGGCGGTCGTGCTGCCTAGGAGAAGGGTGTAGACGTCGAGTTTGCGTGGGGGCATGGCGATGAGGATGGGGCAGGCGATGACGAGGCCCCAGGAGAGGTTGCGGGACATGGTGGTGTAGGATTCGGTGCGGCGGGTGGTGAGGGCGAGGGGGGATGGTGGTTCTTCGGTGGTGGTGGTGTTTGGGGTGGGTTGAGATGAGGGTTGGGGTAGTTGCGGAGGCATTTTGAGGTTTTTTTTGGTAGCTTGGGGGTTGTGAGGGTTTGGTTTATGAGGTTTTTGGTTTGAGGTTGTGGAGATGTCGGCGTTGTTGCTGCGCGCAGTGGATCGATGGAGGATGGGTGATGGTGAGCGCATCATGAGCTTTGTGAATTTGATTAGACCCATGTCGGTGGTCGGAGCTTCGGGGGTGTGCGGCGGGATTGAAGCTACGGCGTGGCGTTCTCATATCTACGACGGGGATCCACGGTAAGCTGTCGTGTAGTCAATCAACATTTCAATCGTGGAGTTCAATATCAGAAGGGGATCATCTCATATTAAGAGCTTTTCTTCTTATTTACAGAATTTTGCTACCATGTAGCGCCGAGAGAATCGGTAAGTGCTAGTATTAGACGAAGGGACGACGTAAGCGGTTCATAATGCAAGCTGCTGTGAGCTTTCATAAAAATCCAAAGAAAGAAGGACTCTGAGGTGTGGACTCAAAGGCGTTTTATTGCAGACATCAGTAAGTAGCGTCCGATTTGAGAAACATCCATTTTCCGTCATGGCACACTGGCTGAGACGTTTCTGATGTGTCCATGCGATAAGTCTTCCCCCGGTGCTCCAATTTATATCTGCTCTTGTGGTCGTCATTTTGCATCAGCTCAACTGTCACTTTGCGGTCGAAGAGGTCTTCTCCATAGAGCTCAGAAATGGCTCTTTCAGCCTCCAAGCTATTGGACATGTTCACAAATCCGTGCCCAGGGTGACGACCAGACCTCTCAATAGGTATAGAAATGGACGTACTACACGGTGGTCAGAACTTGTACAAGACTATCGGTTATGCGACTTACACATCGAACCCTTTGAAAAGTACCTCCAAGTCGCCCTCAGTGGTCACCCAATCGAGATTTCCGATTCGAAGCACAACGCTCTCACTGGGGGTATAGTCCTGGATCGTACGCACTTGACTATCGACGCTCTCCGACTCTGATTTCACAATCTCTAGCTCCGTGGGTGTCATGCGGTCGTATTGATCCCCCAGAAAGTTTGTCGTGAATCCACCCCCTCGTCTGTGAACTATGACTTGTCCAGCATTTGCAGTACTGCTAAAAAACCAGATAATTAGCAAAGTTATATTGCATTGTGAGGATATAAATGACGCGGATGTAGATCTACTTGATTTCGCCCGATGAACCAGCAGCCAATGGAGTTATGTTCCGAAGCATGTCATTGATGTCAGACACGTCAGATATATCGCGATATCGTTTAGATTCAGGAGACGCTTCGGCATTTTGGAGGTACTCGATGGATTCAAACGATTCGCGCAGTCGCTTCCGGCCTGCGGGGTTCATCTTAGAGGCCTTGTCACGTTGTCGCTGGGCTTCTTTTGCTTGAAGTCGGCGCTGGACCTCTTCGGTAATGTCTTCGTACTCGACAGGCTGCACATTGGGCTCGTTCGATGCGGCCACATTGTAGCCTGCCTCTGTGGCCTGTAGAACCCGCTTATTTGGTGAAGATGATTGATGTGTGAGCTCTTCAACGGCCTTCCTTTTTCCATTGGGATTCGCACGACGCTGGGTGTGTGGCAGTAAATTACTGACATCATTGGGGAGCAAGCTTCCTGGAATTCGCCCTGTGATAGGCTTTTGTGTCTGTGCCTTTCGTGATGAGCTCTTGACGGTATCCTCGGCTCTGATTGCGTGTTCTGGAGGTATAGAAGATGAATCAATATCTTTCGGGGCATCAGCAAAAGCTTCTACCAAGAGATGTCTGCCACGTAATATTTTTCCGTTCATCTCGCTGCACGCAAGCTGCTGCATTCTCCCAGAGTGGACGGAGACGATGGCGCACCGGCACCGTCTTCCATCTTGAACGAATCGTATATTTGATACGCCATAGCCTTCAAACTTTACGGCTATGTCTTCTGCAGTGATCTCATTGGCTAGATTGCTGATTCTGATCAAGCAGGCGAAAGGTGCTGTACTCGGCTCGGGATGTGGAGGTGCTGGAAACGCAAGGTTGGTGATGTTTTGAACTGAGAACTAGTATATGATGTCAGCCTTGAACTCCATGATGCGATCACTTCTACGTACCAGGAGTCCCTTCAATTTCACTGCTGCCTGTCGCGACTGCTCCGTGCTCACAGACATCGCCACCAACTCAAGCCGAACACCGGGAGGAATAGCATGCAGCGACAGCACTTTATTAAGTATGATATCATGATTCTCAAAGTTCGCTATGTGAGCATCGAATAAATCGGACCAGTTATCAGAGGATGGCGTGTCTGAGGGTTGGACCCTCGCTTGTTCGAGCTGTCTTTTCAACGCGTGCACTGCGTCCAGGTGGTCGTCCATGCTGATATCCGTGGAAAGATTGGAAGTCAATTGGGTGACTACATGAGAGTCAGGACGAATGTTGTGCACAAGAGAGCGTGAGGGTTTCAGATTCGGGTGCTTGTATGGTGGGAAGACGTAGGCATAGGAGGAAATCGTGAAGAGTCGCGCGACAAACATTCAAATGACGTCGGTGCGCTAAGCTCGAAAAGGTCGCGCTAGCACGTGCTCATTCACCCAAGGTTTGTATTATGTCATCCCTATTCTTTAGATCTTATTTAGTACTAGGCTTTTAGTACTTAGACAAGCAAATCCGTCATTTCACGACGAGCCAGAGGCGATGCGAAGACTCGAACGGCAAGAAGTCCAGACTTGGTAGTCAACTTTGACATCGTGTCGATCCTGAATTTCAATGAAGGCAGGTTCAGGCTCTAGATGGGCGCCTGGCAGTGGCAGTGGAACCGGGCCGCTTCGCCAATTATCGACTTCAGTACGCACACCATCAGCTGCGTAATATATATGAAGAGAAGTGGCTGTCGTGGTCTACAAAGTTCGTAAACTGTACCGTGGACATGCGTGCTGCGATGCCAGGCGAGAGTGATGGTCTTCCGCCAGGTGTTCTTTCTGTCACAACTTGGCCGCCCGTATCTAGGCATTGCACCTTCCTGGACAAATCCCTTGATGGAGATACCTCTGCACCCTGCCGCGTCGCCTGCTGGCTCACCTGTGCGATCCGACCCTCTTGCTGAATCCAGGTCCTAGTCGCCAGATGCATCAGCCGGTGTATGTCGTACACCTCGAAGAGTACAGGCGACGGCCACTTGTGCTCTCGATACCTAGGATACCCGCTAATATACCAGAGATATTCCCAGTACGTTGGATTTGGTCGCTGATCAGAGATGTTGCGAGGCCCGTGTTGGAGCATCGTGCAGTGTATTTGGACTCTGCATGCAGATGATGCGTCCCTTTGAATACGGATGCGAATTACAAGGGACCAATTATCATACCATGGAAGACGTCGAACATGTGGTAATACGTTGACCATGTCCCGGCGCCGTTGTGATCCCGCATGCCTACAGCACTATCAAAACCCTCAGATCGAGCTCTCATACCAACGCCAAGCATCCAGAATCTTCTCATTCTGCTCCAAAAATAACGGCACATACTCTCTCGCCCAATCCGAACTAGAATAGCTCGTCCACAACGTTTTACAATTCTCCCAGTATTCAGGAAGCCAGCCAGACTGCTCCCAGTCTATAAGTGTAATAACGCGGTAGGGCGTAGAACTACTGACCATAATATTGGATTGGTGTAGGTCGCCATGCGTAAACCGGATAGGGGTATCATCCGGGAGGTCATAGCGGTAAGGCTCTATAGGAACATCTATACATTTATCCGGGAAAGCTTGGCGGCAGAGAAAGGCATACCAGTCGTGGAAGGCTTTGACGGATAGAAAAGGGCCACATTGTTCGGTGTAGCATTCCACGCTGCGGTCGTATATATGGTTGCGAAGAATGTTTCCTAATGCACGTATTAGATGTCGATCTACTCTGTACATTTAACTGAACTTGCCGATATACTTATCTCGCGGATCTTGTTGAAGGGTTCGTAGGCTCCGTATTATTTCCCGTAAATCCTCGCAAACGACCCTCCGATTCTTCACGTCCATTTGCTCCCAAACGCTCTCAAGCGTTACGCCCCGTACTAATTCCATATAAATAAATGTATCATCTCCATCAGTACGCCATCCATATACTTCTGGCACCGGGACTCGTTTACCTAGTATCTTATAAATAAATGTGTCATCTCCATCAGTACGCCATCCATATACTTCTAGAGTACCGGGACTCGTTTACCTAGTATCTTATAAATAGAAAATAGACATAACGCCTCAGGGAGCGTTCGATCGATAGGTCCCCATTTAACAAAAAGGTTAAGATCGGACCACGAGGCCGGCGGCTTACGTCCATAGCTGCCGATTAAATGCTGTCTCCGTACGTCTAGGCATGTTTGGGATTCTAGCTGCTGGCGGACTCGTATACGCACTTCGTCGGGCGTAGGCAGCTGTAAGTGATGCTGAAAGAAAGAAGATTCGCGACAATCATAGTTTTGGTCAGAGGGTACTGTAGATGGTGATAATGTGAGGGCCATGGACAAGAAATTTGTGGTCGAACTCGTAATGTTATGGAGAAAGGCTCAGATACTTGGGAGGTTGCAATGATTCGAAGTCACTACTTGCAGGCAGGTGGGTAGTGGTGGGAAATGGATTGCAGTCTTATCCGGATCTGCATGTGGAGGTTGTCCGATGCACAGTTCCCCGCGATTATGGCGAAATTCGCGCGCTTCGCTCTAACGGCTGTGGTTGACAAAATGCAATACTCATCTAGCTCCTAAATATACTCAAATTTGGAAGAAACACGATATCAGCCGTTCTACGTTATCCCGCCGTCATAGATGCCTTACCCAGTCCAAGGCACAACATGTTTCCCATCTCTCAGATTCTGTGACACGAAAGATGCATATGGGACTGTGCCGCATGGCTGGCGCGTAAAACTGTTGCCTGGGAGCAAAGTAGACGAACACTAACCAGTGGAGAGGAGCAATACACTCCGGCATCCTGCGAGCATCACGGTACGGTACGCCATCTTTCAGCGCCGCTCTACGTGAACAGCGTGGGCCATAAATATCCTCTGATCCCCGCGTCCAAAACCTCAGCCAGTACGCACATCTCCAACTTCTATCTCCTTCTCAAGTCATTCAATGCAAGCGTTGCTGGTACCAGAGGAGATACCTCAACACCAAAGCAAGCATCTCAAAACACGACTACATCATTGCTTCACTCCTCTCCGACCTCACCACCACAACGTCAAAACTGTGTAACACTCACAAGACTGCCTCATTCCAGCATTCCCAACCTCCTTCTCCGCGGAACTGCGCATCCCCAACGACGAGCTCTACCCATCCCCCAATATCCACGTCCCAAACATACCGTCCTAACGCAACCCATCTCCCTCGCCCTCCCCTTTCGCCATGGCTCTCTCCACACGCACCATGTACATAGTGATTTCCGCTACCCAACAGGGAAAGCCTGCACACTGGGCAGTCTTCATCCCCGACAACGATTTCATCGACGGAAAGAAAGGAAAGATAATCCACAATACCGGTAACCCTGCTACTGGCTTCACGCTCGAGTTCAGGCGCGGCGCCGACTATACCAACACCAGAAAGCGATACATGTTCTGCACTCTCGCCCAAGTCCACAGCAACTACATCCGTGATGTGCCGGTGACGGCGGAACTTAATGAAAGCACTGCGCGTGACCCGCTAGAATCGGTCGCTACGACTGTCCCTAACATTGGGCGGAGTCCCAAGCCCTTCGACCACACTCACCCTGAAGTAAGTGGATTGCTCGAGACTATGCCAGTATGCGTTTTTGCCACGAGCTGACTAGCGGCCAGACCAAGAACTGCCAGGACTGGATCCACAATTATATAGAGGCTTTGATCGCTGCTGGATACATATCAACTGCAGCTCGAGACGCGCTGGCGAACATGCCAAAGTTTATATGATGTCCTCGGACTTACAGTCCTAGTGATGTTTCAGCTGCAATCGACGATCGAGCTGTGTTCCCCGGTTATCTTTAAACCTGCGATCCTATAAGCGGCACATGTGCAGGTGGGAAACTATACGGCGTCAAATTCGAGTGGCAAGGTTGCAGAGTGTTAGTCTCGAGCTGCATACACAGTGACCTTGGCCGTTTGATCTGGTCGTGTGACTGACATTGAGCCGCGTACAGGATTGCTGATTGCTGACTCTGGAGAAGAGCCAGTTTCGACTCTGACTGGCGTACAGTACATGGACAATACAGTAGCATTTGATCATAATCCATGACAGACGTGTCTTGTTTCATATCGCACGTTAACATCTGCATCCACCTTGGAAAGCTCATTCAAACGAGCAGAGTCATACTCTTCGTGTTTTAGGTTATTGGGATCTTGGTTTGCGGAAGAGTACAAGAGTTTGTTGGAGGCGAACGAGTTGAAGCAGGTGCTGAGCTGTTTCTAGGAAAGGCCCTCTGTATCGCTTTAGAACGTCAATCAACATAGTGACTACAGCTGAAGCAAGCCTTTCGAAACTAACATTGATAAGCGAGTACTTTATGGTCAGTGGAGTTACGCACTGGTTGTTGGAGAGCCGATAGTCTCCTTGCATCGGGATAAGAGCGAGAATGTCTAATACCCAGAGTGATTCCACGATGTTCTGAATCGTCCGGTGGTTCATATATGTCATTCGTTCTAAGGGTATGGAACGCCTCTCGAAGCTGGTGTGTAGCGTCAGGGCTTCCAATAGCGAAGAACAATTTAGTGTTCCCGATTGGGACTAGTGGTCCTTCCTCTGCTTAAATAGCTTCCACAGAGACTCTCACTCTCTCTTCTTCACTCAATACAATTAAATACCTACAACATCTACAACCTCTATTTCAACAATAGACAAGCCGTTCATGGCATCTGTGCGGCGGCTGGGATGGGGTTGTTTTCGCGATGCGTTTTCGGGGGAGGGGGGGGCGGAGTATCGTGGCTTAGGATGTATAGTGATGATAGTCATCAGCATTGACCGTGGGGAATGGTATAGGCCTTTATTAAATAAAGCGTGTCAGGAGGAAACTGGTTTTGGTGAGCAGACGTCGAAGTGTATTTTTTGTTTCTTATTCACGGGCGCGAGTGCGCATACGATGCATGCTGCTGATAGACTGACTGCTAATGATCTGTATCGTTGAGAGAGGATGCAGATCGTGATGATTGCGGATTGGTGCACTTCGTCTTTGTGTCCTAATGATAGCCTGCACTACCCGTCTTGTGTTGAGAAGAGGAATCTATAGCGTAGCCGTATGTATGACTGACTATCATTCGAAGAAGTAGTCTTCTACGCCACGCCCAGTGAGTTGGTCGGTATTAGAACGTCATGTAGGAGTGGGTCTACATTAACAGTGGTACAGAAAAGAAGCATTGCTGATCGCTCCGGTTACACAAGATCGGCGGCGGCAGCCGTAGTACAAGATGGGTACTACCTAAGCCAGCTTAGAAATGACCTTCTCGACATCAACAATCCAAATCTCGCATTCTCGAGTCATGAGCATGTATCTACCAGACGTAACAATAAGGCTCGCACTGGGAACCGGCCAGATCCCGACGACCGGGCAGACTATCATTCCGCGGCCATGTATAGATGCATAGCATGTACTATCATTACCATGGCATGAGAACGACTTCTTCCTTCGTGCGACACATGCAGCCCTATCGAGTCAGAAATGTAGCGCGGTAGGGCTGCATGTGTGCTCGTCTTTCTCTGGACTGCGAATGGATGCGAATGCGAACAGGCGGCGACGTCTAGAGCGAGTCATCTGCGTGATGTGCAAGCATTGCCACAGTCTAATGGCGATATAGTGCTGATGCACACATAAGCCTGTAGTCGTCGCATGCTACCTACATGATGAGCGGACGCGTCGTTGCTGATGCGTTAGTGGGGAGAAATCAAGCCTTATCGGATGGGTCGGCTACTCCAGGAAGAGGTGAGGTGGCTACAAAAATGGAAGCAAGAAGATTCTTCACCGCATGTTGACGATGCTATGTGGCTTTAGATGCGCAGGATGAAAGATGACGACATGAAGGAGTGGAAATGAATGTGGAGGCTGGGGTTGCTGCATAAGGTGTGATTGAACAGTCAGCAACGACATGGATCAACCATGTTCAATGTTGCGGGAGTGCGATAAGATGGAGAGTGGGCACGTGAAAGTTAGATAAGCGATCCGAGTATCCTGGATTGATTGATTGATTGATTAATGATTCATGACTCATGCATGATTCAGTTTGTTTGCGATGCAAGTCTCGCTCAGCTTTCACACAATCCAGCCTGTACAGCTCAATTCTTCCCACCTGAGTATTCTTGAATGCTCACCTGGGTGGTGAATGGCAGGTGGTTTGTAAGAGGTGGGCAGCTGTTCTAGGCTGTGTCATCTTCCAAGCCGTCTGCCGCGTCGTTCTGCACATTTGTGTGACCAGTTCGCAGCTCAAAAGACCCTCATGGCTCGTTGTGTGACTATCTGCAGTGATAGGTCGACTGGGTCAGTTCCTGCATGTCGAGTATGCATGTTTCGGATGCTTCGGGAGAGTTTGGGTGCATCCATCTACAGTGTACATACAGAATATCATCTGCACATGCACCCCATACATGTCTAATCACGCACCATTCCGATCGCTCCAGACCGGCGCCGCGTTCAGATGACAGATGACCCCTCACCACCACCACCATTTCGTCCACCACCACTACTACTACCACCACCACTACTACTACCACCACCACTACTACTACCACCACCACCACCATCCCACGCACACGCAGCCATACACAGTCCATGATCACGCGAAGCTGTCAAATACTCATATGCCTGTCCAATACCAGCCACCCCATGATACGCCCTGCTTGTTGCTCAACAGGGTTCACCGCCTCGTGCCGTAAAGGGTGTGCTGCTACTCTCCTGTACCATGCGACCCAGGGTCCAGTGCCTGTTTTGTGTCTTTTTCCTATATTTCTGCATAGTCACTCACCACAACAACTCCACTTAGTATTCTTCTTGTTTCCTTGTTTTATGAGCGTGAACTTCCCCTTCATCTCGATCTCCTTCTTATCTGCCGATCTTGTGTATGCAATCGTCGTTGCCGTCTCGCACGCACGAACGAACGCACAAACGCAGGTACACACGCAGGGCACACCATTAGGTCTCAGGTGAACGATCGGTCGCGTCTGAGTGATCGCCGCCTCCCGTGCACCCCTTCAATGAGGTACACCCACGCGCGGCTCTGCTGAGTCCGCGTATGCTCCGGTCACCGCTATATATTTGCGCGTGAGGAACGTTCTGCTGCGACTACATATTGCTCCCTGCCGCCACCAGATTGGCCCCCTTCTACCTCCCAAGTTCTCTTTGCACCATCAAGCGTCCTTCGCTTCATACTGCCTCGACTTATCGACCGGCCTTGAGTCGGATCACCAGAGTAGTCGTCAGGCCTGTGTACTGTACTGTCGTTATCTCGCCCAACCTCCCCCCATGTTCTGACTTCCGCCTTGTACCTTGTCAGACATACCCATTCCCCCTCGGACTTCAGCAGTGATGCCTTCGTTCGTCAATCACACCCGGGGCTATACCTGGCCACCCTCAGTACACCTCCTCGACTCTTCCGATGTCGCCACTCATCTCGAGTCCGTGGCAGAAGAGCTACCAGACATCAACGAGGATCCCTTCGCCCACTTCATCAGCCCCGTCACCGAAGAAGACGACCCCTACGACGAAGAGTACGACTTCAACGCCGGCATCACAGTCGTCGAGCAGCCGCCAAACAAGGTCAAGTCGCAAAAGTTCCGCACCACTGTCGCCAAGAAGTGGGCGCAGTACGTCGCGCTGCACCATACCCATATCCACAGGATATACCACGGACCGACACTCAGTCAGATCGCAACAATCGACGAGCTGCTGCAAGAACCCCCCGAGCTGACGGACGACGAGGCCGTCCCGTACAAGGTCGAGGTTCGTGCTCCTCGAGAGCCCACTCGCGGTCGCGCCCAGGATCTCCTCTTACCAAGGCCTCGCTTCAGCAGAGGCCGACGATACAGCCGCACATCGTCAGGTCGTCGGCACTCGTGGCGCGAGCCGAGCCCAGACCTATTCACTGTCATGGAGGAGTCGGAGGGACAATCGATGCGGGAGACTGATGATGGCGCGAGCCGGAGGTCGGAGCGGAACGTCACTGTGGTCGAGAAGTCGAGGCTGTGATAGAGTCCCCATGGAGAGAGCATACTGGAAACAGAAAGACTGCTACATATCGGAGTTTTTTTTTTCACGGGATGCATAGGAATGGTGTCAGGCGTTTGTTTCTCGGATTGATATATTTTTTTGGGAAGGGGAGCATGATATTGGCGTTATACACGGGTCTTTCTGTTCGGCATTGGGGATTTCCTTGCTGTTTCGCATCGGCTTCATCTTCTTCTGGACGGACATAGGAACAATATGTCAAGTGAGTGGGTAGGAGGATTCGACAAAACATATCCGGAACGGTGGTCTCCTATCAGTTGTTGGTATCGCGGAGGATTCTTGTCCGCGGCATGGTATATTAGCGCCATTGCATCGCGATGTTTCGATCAGGAACACTTTAATAATATACACTTCTTTCTTTTGTAGTTGTGGTCGTTTCGCAAACGTGCGGTGCATCGAGTAGTACGTCACAGGTTTCGTGGTCGGTGCTAGCCTTAGCGTTCCTCTCGCAACGGCGCACGGACCAGTAAACAACTGTCGTCACCAGCCACTCCAACCTCCTCGTCCTGCCACATCATTTCACCATAATAATTCTATCTACAGACTTAGCACGCTTTCTCACTTGTAAGAAACACCTTTTCAACCATTCTGGGACTTTTTACGCCATCATTGACCTTTGTATTAGTCTCGCACGCGCTCGCTGTCAGAGGACTAAAGAAAGCCGTCTTGCTATCAGTATACGAAGCTACATTCCGCCAACGACCGTTTCTGAGGTCGAGGTAGACTCATTTTACAGCTGAGCTCCGGCTCCAGCGACGCTTACGCCTCACACAACTGCGACAATCGTTACATCCACATCATGGCGCCTCTAACAACGTCAACCATTGCCGACGTCTACGATGGCCTCTCGCCCATGGCCGTCCATGCTTTGCATCGGAGAGCTGAAGAGGTCATTCAACATGGTCAAGGCGCTGCGCCTCCACGCTCCTTCAACAACCAAGGCTTCCTAGCTCTGTTCGCTATCATAGGCGGTGGCATGGTCATAGCAGCCATCTGGTTCTTCTTCTGGGCCAAGAACGGCGGGTTCAAGTTCCAGGAAGGAGACTGGGAAGAGTACAAGTCGACTGTGCTGCGACGCAAGGGTCCGGATGGCAGGACTCTGAGTAACGCGACGAAGAGCACCAAGCTCGGCGGTGGCAGTGTTGTCCACGGCGGCGGAGACTATGGCCAGAGCGAATACACCGAGTCGTCCGGATACACGGAAAAGAGCGAGATGAGGGAGCCCGACCGCGGTCACGGCATTCGAGGTGGCGGAGGACAGCACTCCAGTCGTTACAGCAACCGCAAGCCGCGAGACCCTGAGCTGGCAGAGTACCGCCACGAGAAGCCTGCGCGTGTGGGAGGCCTGAACCGCCAGAACGACGGCGTACACTTTGATTACTCCAACACCGGCTCCGATCTGTCACAGACTCCGCTCGTCAAAGGCAAAGACAAGGACAGCAGCAAGACCCGCGCCCAGAAAGAAAAGGAACGCAAGGCAAACGCAAAGGCCGCCCAGAAACACCTCAAAGCCGCCCAGAAGGAAGCCGCCGCGCAAGAGAAGAAGGCCAAGGCCGAGGCCAAAGCCGCCGAGAAGAGGCAAGCACAGAAGAAGAAGGACGCCGCCAAAGACAAAGACAACAAGCCTCCAAAGCCCTCGTCGTCCGGCCAAGCCTCGAGCTCGAAACCTCGCGCCCCGCCGACCGAGTACACCTACGACGACACCGCCACCGTATACACGAGCCCCTACACCGACTACGTGCCTCCTTCGCAGCCGTCGTCGACGTCGCAGGGCTCGCAACCATCGCAGCGCAGCCAGCCATCCTCCTACTACGACTCATACCGCCCGCACAACACCACCCGCTCGACAAACACCCCTCCCCGCACCCACTCCCAGTCGCCCCGCAAGCCTCGCCGCGTCTTCTCCGAGCGCGACTGGGCTACCGGGGTCAGCTCAGACTCCGGCACCAAGGCCTACCCGCACTACATTCCTGGGCTGAGCTCGGCAGGCAGTGTCGCGGTCGAGGACAGCGTCAGCCAAGCGGGCGCCCGTAGGGAGAGAGATCGCCGTGGCGGCGGAAATGGGTATCGACGCGGCGGTGGACGGAGGGATAGTCTGGATGGTGATGACTAGGGGGAGGGATGTTGGTTGGTGTGTGTGGATGGATGGAGAATGGAGAATGGAGGATGGAGGAATGAAGGAATGAAGCGCGGCATTTGAGCTTTTTACTGTAGATTAACAGGATGGATGGATGGATGGATGGATGGGAAACATGATGATTGGGTGTTCTGGTTCTTTGACGACTATGAGCGATTGTTTCGGTCGGGGAACGGGCGTTATTGCTTTGTCTGCGTGCGGAGCTGGGTTGGCAGGATGACGACGGGATGGGCACATCCACCTGCTGGTCGAGACGACATGACACACACTGTATGTATGTAGAACAAAACATGAATGAAAGGAAGAAAGCACAAATGCAATGCAATGTCAGCTAGCCAGCCAGACTGGATAGGATGTGCCTGCTCGTTCGTGCATGCATAATACGTGAAGACTCACTCACTTCTTGCCCCTGTCCCGGGAGGTCTCTTCCGAATTGTTTGTTTTGTTTGTTTGTTTGTTTGTTTGTTTGTTTGTTTGTTTCATTGCGACAAGCAAGCAAGCTACGGTCTCTTGGATCTCCTCCGTGTTGATCTTGCGGGCAGAGAGGGCGAGCGACCGAGGTCTTCAATGTCTGGGACAGCTGTAGTGGTGTGAGGAGGAATGTCTTCGAGCTTGACGCGTGCCTCTCCGTCTTCTTCTTTCTCTTTCTTCTCTTTCTTCTCTTTCTTCTCTTTCTTCTCCCTCTTCTCCCTCTTCTCCTTTTTCTCCAGCTCACCAACCCCATAATCATCATCCCCATCCCAATCCCCATCCCCATCCTCCCCCTTCCCCCCCATCCCACTCCTCCCCCCACCAACCGCCCCCGGACAAAGCCCCTCGACCGCAAGCCTACAAACCCCACACCTCCTCCCCACCGGCAAACAAACCGACTGCCCAAACCCCACAAGCAAATTATTAACATCATGCCACAGCCCCCTCGGCAACCAAGCCTGCAGCTTCTTCCTCGTCTCCTCTGGTGTCTTCGTGACATGCCAGCCCCACAGATTCGTGATGCGGTGGACATGCACATCCACGCCGATGCCCTCGTCGCGGCCCCAGCAGGCGGACATGGCTAGATAGGCCATTTTGGGGCCGACGCCGGGGAGGGACATGAGGGCGGGGATGGAGTCGGGGATGTCGGATGCGAAGCGGGTTTTGAGGAGAGTGGCGGTGGATTTGATGTGGGTTGTTTTGGTGTTGTGGAAGCCTACTTTGTTGATGTAGGTGTGCAGGGTGGGGGCGGGGAGGGAGAGGATTGTTTCGAGGGTGAAGCCCTGTGTTTTGGGTGTGTGTTAGTGTTGGGGAGTGTTTGGTGTGCTGGTGGAGAGGTTGGAGCTGTTTGTTTTGAAGGGGGGAGAGGAGGGGGACAGGACGTACACCGGGCATGTTCTTCTGCATATTCCAGATCGTCGGCGCCGTAACGGTGTCTTTGGTCTGCGACGAGAGCATGAGCGCGATGAGCGTTTGGAAGCGGCGGTTGCGCGGGTCGGGCTCGTTGTTTGCAACCATTTCGCAGCCCATGGTGTCGACGGGCGCGGGGGTCTTGTTGCGCATCTCGCGCGTGAGTGTGTACATGCGTTCCCAGTTTGGGGGCGGGTCGATGGGCTCGTGTTCGGGGGCTGCTGGCTTTTGTTTCTTGGTTTTCGGGTTCGTCGTCTTGGGTGCTGCTGGTTGTCTGCGCGGTTTCTTTGGGCGGATGGTCTTGGTGAGGGTGGGTTCGGTGGTCGATGTAGTAGTAGTCGATGTAGTCGTCGCCTCAGCGCAAGTAGTATCACTTGTACCAGACGAGTATACACCACCACCGCGTTTGCGCTTCCGTCCAGCAGTCCCCATCTTAGACCCAACCTCCTCCTTCTCACTCTCCGCCTCACTCTCAAAATCAGACGGCACCGACGACAGTTCCGACTCCGACTCAGACACCACCTCACTCTTCACAACCCCAACTCCAACTTTTTCTATTGCTCCATTTGCACGGGCTCGCTGTGGCCTGGACCGACTTGATCTTGACAGCGCAGTCAAGAGATGAGACGTCTCCTTTGAGATCCGGGAGGTCTTCATGGTGCCTGGTTAGGCGGTGTTTGAGTGGTGGTGATGTTGAACGTGGTTCAATTGATTGATTGATTGATTGATTGATGGATGGATTTTTGGCTCTCCTTGCTCAGAGCTCAGGGTTGACCTCTGCACGGACCATCTATGGAGGTAGGGTAGCTTGACGTCTGAGCGTCAGGGCAGGGCATCTTAGGTACGCTAGTGAGACGCGGCGCGGCAGGTTCCCCACGCGTTTTAGCGTGATTTGATTATCGATATGAGATGAGATGTCGGACATTGCCCCGCATCACTACTGTAAACGATTGCTCTGCACGCACGAGACAGTTTCTGCACATCGGAGTTGCTGGCGGCGCAGAATAAATCTCCTGCAACAAATTACGTGCATAGCAGAGTAGTCCACATGTGTGAAAAAGCTTATATACTCTCCCACGAAGCGCGTCCCACGTATGACGAAAGACACTAGGTCTAACTAAGATTTTTGTGAACCACTCCATCTATCTCTATTCCTACTTCCATCTCTGCCTCGCACGTACGTACACCTAACAACCACAAGACAACAACAACAACAACACCCACAACACAACACAATGCCACCACCACCACCGCCCTCAATCCCCGCCTTCGCAGCCGCCCAACTCTCCCTCCTCGACGCCGAGCTCAAGGCCGAAACGGCCGAGACCAGCCTCCTAGTCTCGCAATCCTCCCCCACCACTCTCCAACGCGCAGGCCTCGCAGTCCTAAACCTCCAAGTCGCGTCGCAGCGCACCGGCTTCGGCGGCAAGACAGTCGTCGAACTCGAACTTGACGCCGCGGTGGGCGGGGGAGATATCCCGGAGCATGGGCTGCGCACGGGAGACATCGTGGCGGTGCAGGAGCAGCCTGCGGGCAGTGCCAGGAAGACTGAGAAGACGGAGTTGAGGAAGAGAGGGGTGGAGGGGGTGGTGCTGAAGGTGACGAGTGGGGTTATTGGGGTTGCGCTGGATAAGGATGAGGCGGATGTGCCTTTGGGGAAGCTATGGCTGTATGGTTGTTGTGGGCATTATGGGTAGAGTGACTGTGTGGCTGACGGGTTTTGTAGGATTAAGCTGGCCAACGATGTCACGTATAGGAGGTGAGCTGTCCTTGGAGTGTGCCGGCTTGATATGGAGAATCTGACAGCAGTAGGATGAACCAGACGATGAAGACGCTGCAGGATATGAAAGAGTCGGAACAGTCGCCTTTCATCCAAGTCCTGTTCGGTCAGGGCACACCGTCACCCGTGGACGTCGAGCTCGACAGATTGAGTCTCAAGGACGACGAGTGGATCGATCCATCCCTAAACGACTCCCAGAAAGACGCAATCAGGTTCGCCCTGGCAGCAAAAGAAGTAGCGCTGATCCACGGCCCGCCCGGAACAGGCAAGACACACACGCTGATCGAGCTGATTCTGCAAATGCTCAAGCGGAACCAGCGCGTGCTCGTCTGCGGCCCGTCCAACATCTCGGTCGACAACATCGTCGACCGCCTCGCGCCACACAAACAGCCCATCGTGCGGCTCGGCCACCCAGCAAGACTGCTCCCCTCCGTCCTCAACCACTCCCTCGAGATCCTGACCAAGACATCCGACGCCGCCGGCATCGTGCAGGACGTCCGGAGAGAGCTCGATGCCAAACAGGCCAGCATCCGCAAGACCAGAAGCGGCAAGGAGCGACGGGCCATCTACGGCGAGATGAAGGAGCTGCGCAAGGAGTACCGGGAGCGAGAGCGCGGCTGCGTGGCCGAGCTGATCCGCGGCAGCAGGGTTGTTCTCGCGACGCTGCACGGGGCAGGCGGCTTCCACCTGAAGAACGAAAGGTTTGACTGCGTCGTCATCGACGAGGCCAGCCAGGCGCTCGAGGCACAATGCTGGATTCCGCTGCTGTCGGCCAGCAAAGCGGTGCTGGCAGGTGATCACCTCCAGCTACCGCCGACGATCAAATCGCTGAATTCCAAGGTCAGGGGCAGTAGTACGAGCAGTAGTAGTAATAACAGCAAGGGCACGAGGATGAGTCTGGAAACGACACTATTCGATCGGCTGTTGGCGCTGCATGGGGCGTCGATCAAGCGGATGCTGACGACGCAGTACCGGATGCACGAGAAGATTATGAGATTCCCATCCGCGGAGCTGTACGAGGACAAGCTGACAGCCGCGGCGGCGGTGAAAGAGAGACTGCTCCGGGAGCTGGGGTATGGGGTGCAGGACAGCGACGAGACGCGCGAGGCACTGGTGTTTTGGGACACGCAAGGAGGGGACTTTCCGGAGCGCAGCGAGGATGACAACAACAACAACGGCGATGCAGCAGGTAAGACGACGACGACGACAGGTAATAAGATGGGGATGGGGCTGCGCGAGAGCAAAAGCAACGAGGCAGAGGCGGGGTTGGTCAAGACGCATGTCCACCGACTGGTCGCGGCAGGCGTGAAAGCAGAGGATATTGCAGTGATTACGCCGTACAATGCACAGGTGAGTCTAGCAGTAGTAGTTAATTAGCAGAAGCGATGTGTGTCTGTGTCTGTGGAGGAGAGCGAGCAAGCAAGCAATGAAGAGCGAGTCAGTTAATGAAGAAACAAACGGCAGCTCTCGATTCTCTCGCAGCTGCTCAAGGAAGCATTCCCCGGCATCGAGCTCGGCAGCGTGGACGGATTCCAGGGCCGGGAGAAGGAAGCGGTGATAGTCAGCCTCGTGCGGTCGAACGCGGAGCACGAGGTGGGATTCCTGGGCGAGCGACGGCGGCTGAACGGTATGTCGTTGTTGTTCTTGTTGTTGTTTTTATTTTTATCAACATGCAGGCAAGATAGAGAGACTGACAGGTGCAGTGGCCATGACGAGGCCGAAGCGACATCTGGCAATCATAGGAGATTCCGAGACAGTTGGCCGGTGAGTAGTGGGCAGTCCAATACGATCCCCTGTGCATCTTGCAAGCAAAAGGCTGACGGGTTGTTGGCAAACGCACTAAAAACAGGGGCAGCGAGTTTCTCAACAAGTGGATGTTGTTCCTGGAAGAGCAGGCGGACCTGCGATACGCGACGATGGAGGACGTGTTTGACGAGGGGACGGCGGCGATGGCAGCAGCCGCCAAGGACGCGCAATGATGATTACAGATGACAGTAGCAATTGGAGGCGTGGATGGGAGTTTGGTAGTGCAGGTACCAGTGCCAGTGCCAGTGCCAGTGCCAGACTGCTAGTGCCAGTACCAGGTACGAAGAGTAGAGTAGAGTAGTAGGTAGTATAAGCCATCAAGCCTCGCAGACGGCACGCGCGCCAGAGCAGCAAGCAGCAAGCTAACGGGTAAGGGGGGTCTTTGGGGGTCTTAAGGGGGGGGGGCCAGATAGTAGACAATCGATAGTAGCAGTAATAATTAGTGCCTTAGCAGCAATAGCAGCAACAGCAGCAATAGCATCCTGTGGCTGCTGCAAGCGTCGTCGCACAAACACGCGAGAACGACATGCCCCAGTACCTAGCCTGAAACCGCATTGAGATATGAAACCATGGCAGAAACAGAGCAGGGCAGACAGACAGACAGACAGACGTATATTCGCGCGTTGCTGAGCGGATACACGTGTAGAAGTGTGAGAAGCCACACGTTTCTAATTATCGTGGGCATGAAATACTCCATCCATACAGTTTCATTAATTACTGACTGCTGCCAAGTAACTAACTATCCAGGGCAGTTTTGTACCAAGCCAGCAAGCTACCAAGCAAGCGAGGGCGGAAGAAAGGGAAGGAAGGAGAAGGGGAGGGAGGGGGCAGAAGAAGGACAGAAGGGACAGAATGGGATTGTTGACGCGGAGATTGGTCGGGGCGGTCCCGGGGCTAGTTGAAGCGGCAGTAGGAGGAGCAGCAGTAGCAGCTATCGATTGCGTTTTGTTCGGCCGGCCGGTGCATGCCATGCCTCCATAGCTACTGTAGTGGACTAGTTAGAATGGCATGCCATTGATGCACGTCTTGTTTCGCTGGGGGTGTGTATGTATGTATGAGAGAGTGTGGATGGTTGTCAAAGGGTCTGGTGATGGGATGCAGCAGCTACAGCACCAGACAGGACAGGACAGGACAGGACGTGTTGTATTGTTTCATGTCCAGTAGATGGAGTAGCAGGTTCGTGGAGTGCAGTGGAGTGGACTGGCTGCTTGACCGTTGATGGGCAAGGGAGAGAGAGTTGTGCAGGCAGGTAAAGGTCTGCTGGCGTGGTGCATGCATGCAGGCTGGCAGGTAGCAGGTAGGTAGGCTGGTGGGCAGGCAGTTTTATGGAAGAGGGGGAGGGGCAGCAGCTAGAGGAACCAGCAAGGGGACTACTGGGCAGTTGGCCGCCACGCAGCCAGCTAACCTTGCGCTTGTTCCTGGCTTGTTGGCTGCCTTTTTGCCTTTTTGCCTACCAACCGCTCTTCGACTGCCCGTCCGTCCCTGTTCCTGCTGCTGATGATGACGATGCTGCTGCTGATCTGATGTCCTGCAACTGTGCCGCATCCACGCATTCACTGATCATCATCCTCAACCTCCACACATCTGGACAACGCACACCACACACCCGTCCATCTCAACCCACATCAGATCCTCACGATTGGCTCCCGTCCTCTCCTGCTGACACACCTTCCTTCGTCGTCCAGGGTCGCTGTGCCGTGGATTGGCGGCCTTGCTCGCTTCCTCGCTCCCTCGCTAACTGGCTGACTGGCTGACTGACAAGGGGGGAGGGAGGGGAGGGGGGCCGAGATGCAGGTATGTAGTACTACTCCATGTACTTGCCCTGGCTCTGAAACAAACCTCCCCAGCAAATCCCCCTCCCTCTCTTCCTTCTTCTCTCCTTCCTCCGCCCATCCTCCTCACTTCTTTTCGTCGCTCCATGCTACTAATCCTGTATGGAGCACGGGATTAAGTAGAGCTGGTCGGGGCTTTTCTTTTTGTTACGGCAGTCCTGGGAGTGGGTATTAGGTAGGTAAGGATATATATCCAGGTATTTATAGAGCGGAGCGCTGGCTTGGTATTTATATATTATTTTTATTACCCTGCCTGACTGACACTTGAGACACAACTGGTGGGGTAGCTTGGAGACGGTGACAGCCTGTCGACGACGACCTGCCTACTACATACTAATTACTTACTGCCTTTCGCTGGAGACCTGTGGGCTTGATATACGTAGATACTGCCATCTATTGCTCTCAACGCTGCCGTCGCTCAATGCATGCATACCATACTTGCACTTAATTACTTGCCTCCCGTCCCGTTAGAAACCAGCTCTATACAATAATGTGGAGTAGAAATAGTGCCTGGTCCCCCCCCTACCTAGTCCCTCAGTAGTCCCCCCCTCAAGCGCACCAGCAGCTCCACACCAAAAGAAGGGCAAAACACCAATTCTTCCAATCCAACCTATCCTCATTCCTCTCCTAGTCCTCCAGAAACAGCAATTCAATTTCTACTTTGATTTGTTGTTCTTGCACTATCATCACTTATCTTTCCACCCCCGGCCCCCCCTCCCCCTCCCTTGGCCCGCCTCCAGTCTAGAGCGATCAGCCGCACGCGCTCTTTGGGGAAAACTTGGAATGTCGAATCTCCTCCCCCCCCCCGGTTCCTTTGTCTGACCTGCATCTGACTTGTCTGTCCATGCTCCGTCCCGCTTCACTCACACTCATTCATTCACTCATTCATTCATTCATAATAATTTAGTCTTGCTGCTGCACGCTGCACCCAGCTTCCAGGCCCGCTTCTCGTTCTGTCACTGCGACCTTTTTATATTATCATCTTCATCTTCGTCCGAAGCCTGTTCTTTGTTTTCTCTCCTCTTGCTTTGACTCTCTTGTCTGTCTATCCATCACTTCTGCACTCTCCTTGATTACCCTCTTCACTTTCTGCCGCCTGCGCTTTCGTCAATTGTTGTACAGCATCCTGTACACACGTTCCCTGTGTCTCTCTCACTCTGAGCAAGCCACCACCTGCCTAGATCATGGAATGCTTCAACATACGCTACCTTGCCATTGCCTAGCTGCAACTTTGCGGGTAGTAGTACTCGTCCTTTTCTCGACATAAATCCAGCTCCTCCACTGCTGCCGCCGCCATGTCTCGGACACAGGAACTCCTCGTCCCGACCCCCGCCACACAGCCTCGTCTGGAACGCTCGAGCTGGAAGGTTGAAGCAATACGACGTGGTAAGCTGAAGATCAGCGGTCCACTGCCCGTCAATGAACAGGACGACGATGTGTTCCAACCCACCAAACCGCTTCTGGATCCGCCGTCCGCCCACCAAGCACCTCCCGAATCCACCCTTCCTCCAAAGAATGCAGACGCCCTGGGTATATACAGTCAGTCGGATTTTGAAGGGGGGCGTACGCATGTACCTGATGCTGGCATGCAAGCTCGAGATCCTCAGCCCAACCCTGCTGCGCCAGAGCTACCCTCCTTCGCCGAGACCCATAGGCATACACTGTCTGATATCACCGAATCACACAGAAGGCCGTCTCCCAGTGTCGTTCGCTCTACCACCGATAGTCCTGCCGAGCAGCTGCCAGCCAAAGCAAGGCGCCAGAGTGGCCTGAAGAATGTCTTCAAACGCATGTTCAGCCGCAGAGGGAAACGTGAAAGCAGAAAGGACATTGCTTCCTCGCCGCGGCACGGCTATTCTCAAAGTGTAAGCTCACACAAGACTCTCTTTTCCGTCTTTTGTGTGTGTGTTTGTGTGTACCTGGCTAACCGGCATGTGTGATACAGGACCCGGGAGCTTTGGCGCTCGCGTCCAAGAAAGCCTCAAACGTGTACCAGACTGCACAACCTTCCCAATCCACGCTCGAGCAACCACAGACAATACCAGCCACGGCTGAAACTCGTGCTCTGGCGCCCGTGCAGGAAGTCCTGATCCTCACTCCTCAGCGCTCTCACCTGCCATTCCCCATGAACGTCAATGCGCCCGATGAGACAACCCCACTCTCCGAAGCCGCCGAGTTTGACGAGAAGACTCCTGAACTGAAGAAGCGGAGGGCTACCTTGCCCAGTGTGGTGACAAACTCTGCCGAAGTCTCAGCGCTAGCTGCCGTCTGGAGTCAATCGGGCACAAAGGTCACGGCTGCAGAGGAACAGGCCTTGAAAAGTCCCTCGCACTCGCAGATTGGGATCGCCTTGTCGAGTCCGAATCAGGCTCTGCGTGTCCACCGCAAGTCGCAAAGTGCAGGCGCTTTGCGTGATCTGGCTCGTCGCCACAACGAGCCATTGCTAGCCCCCAATAATAAGACATCCAGAGCGCCCATGCGAAGACGGAGTGCTGAGATCCGGTATTGGCGAGAAAGTGTGGGAGCACGGTCCTTCAGCGTTTATAGTGACCTCGCCCCGCGAGAAGACATTGACGATTCTGTTGTTGACGACGACAAGGAGATTGAAGTCTACGAGGGTGCTGCGGCTGCTGATAACCCGGTTGAGCAGAAAGCACGAGCCATGGGTCCTTCACACATCCTGGCCTTTAACTTTGGAGATCTGGCCGAGGCCACCCCGACCGCAGCACCGGCACATTCGTCTGAGAATGTTGTTGACAGTCGATCTCAGCGATCCGTCTCTGCTCGATCCGAGCCAACCCAACAGTATGCTGCCCCTCGCAGCAAACCACAGACTGTCATCATCGCCGACGCCCCAAAAGAAAAACGCTCCTCACGCCAGCGCAGCAGCTCCACCGTCCGCGAGAACTTCTCTCGCCCGTCCTCTGTCCGTGAAGCCTCCTCCGCGGCTGCTGCCCATGCCCAGGCTCAGAAATCCTTTCCCCCTACAGCAGCCTCAACACCTCTACCTTCCCGTACCCCTCGCACCGCCGCTGCTCAGCATGATGAGAAAACTGCCGGTCACGTGCCCACCACAGTCCGGCCGTCTGAACCATCCGCCCACGACCCGGATTTCCCCTCTCCAGCAACCCAGTTCCACGCCATCTACACCATCCTTCGCCACGAACGCTCCGCGCGGAAAGTGCTAGAGAAGCAAATCCTCGCACTAAACCGTGAAGTCTCCGACCTCCGCGCCCTGACCCTCAAAATGTCCCGCAACAACGGCGGCGGCGCAGGCACATATCCGACTCCCAGCCCGGACTTGGCAAATCACAGTGCCGACGCGTCATCCTTTCGGCGCGAGGCCGAAGACGAGTTCCGGCATGAAGACGAGGGTCTCGGCCAATCGCTCGGATACGACCACCTGGCCGCGTGGCAGGACGGCTTCGCGCCCAACGACCGCCGCCGCGAAACCGCCATCTCGCGCTTCAGCAAGTTTGACACGGAAGACGAGGCCGAAGACGCATCGTCCCGGGCCGACGACGAGGAGGGAGCGGAGGAGGAGGAGGAGGAGGAGGAGGAGGAGGCCAACGCCGATGCTGACGATGACGACAATGATGACGACGACGACGACGACAACGACAATGACGCGCTCGCAAAACTCCACCGCGCATCGGCCCAAACGCACACCACACACGAGTCCGAAGGCCTAGTCATGAAATCCGCGCCTGCTCGCAAGCGCACGCCGCCAACCACCAACTCTACCAAGGCTGGCAGTGTGAGCGTGAGCCAGAACTCGTCGGCGCATAGCACGAACGTGGGCAGTCCGGACGTGTGGGAGACGCCGCTTGAAGAGGCGGTGGCGTACGGCTTTGGCTTTGGGCATGAGGATGGTAGTAGCGGGAATGGCAATGCCGGGCATGCAGCGTCGCGTGTCGTCAGTCCTGGCCGCTCCGGTGCTGGGGATGAGGATATGTTTTGAGCGGTCGAGGCGGAGATGGTGACCAAGACGAAGAAGACTAAGAACAAGCAGAATATGGAACAGAAGAAGAGACAGAAGCACGAGAAGGTGCACGACGAGAAAGTGAATGAGAATTGGGAATAAGATTTGATGATGATGCCCATTTGGCTGGTTTCTTGGGAACAGGGGGTTTTTTGTCTACATGTGTAGTGTGTATGTGTACGTGTGTACGTGTGTGTGTGTATGTTTTTTGGAGAGGCGGCGGCAGCGGCAGCAAAGGCAAAGCAAGGCAAAGCAAGCAAAGCTTTCGAAGAAACGCATAGCATATTATCTATATATATTCTGTATGATACCCCCAATCCACCCCCCCCCACCTTTTTTTTTAATCTTTATTCGGCAAAGCTCCAGAAACAGAAAAACAATCCCACTATTTATTTATTTTGGAATTGTCTTGGTTGATTTCTTCGTCTTCGTTTTTCGTTTTCATATATCGTATGGATCTACATCTTGTAACGACGACGATGATGTTGGTGATGGTGTTGGTGTTGATCTTAATCTTGTATTCCTGTATATTCCATATCGATATATATATACATATAATGCCATCCCGACTCGTCAAAGGATTACACTTGTTCAGGCTACATCGCCACACTCAATGAAACAGCTCAGCAACAGCGAAAGAGAGAGAGAGAGAGAGAGAGAGAGAGAGAGAGCAGCATTAACGATGACGACGAAAATACATAGGACTTGGAACTAAAGACAACCCCATCACTACCATCACCACCACCACCACCACCACACTCTCTTATCCATCTCTGACCATCGAACCATTGAACCATTGAACAACAAAGGGAAAAAGAACATGCCGAATAGCAGACTGTGCCTAACATGCCCGGATTAACCCACACGACCCACAACATTACATCCTCCAACCTTCTGCCCCTGATTACCCCATCTTCAGCCCCTCCCGGTCCCCCTGCCCCTGATAAGGATACATGCTGAGATACACACCGCTATCCATTCATACCTAATATTTGACTCCCCCATCATCCCCATCACCCCCATCATCATCAAAGAAACGCCACGCTGTCATCGTCAATCACCTCCCCACTCTTCCGCTGTCTCAGAAACATATCCGCCAGACGGTGTCCTGGCGTCGCAGAGCTGCCATGACTCCTGACGCTTGCCGTGTCGTCAAGGCCAATCTCGCTAAACTTGCTGACCATCGGGCTGTTCTCGACTCTCTTCAACGGCGAAGGTGTCTTGGCATGCTGGTACGGCCCTTCGATTATCATACGGAGCGTATCCCCTTCAAACTGTGGACTGCATCCCGCCTGCTTGCGGATCATCTTATTGCGCAACAGGTCGGGACTGCTATACTGTGCGTGCATTTCCAAGGCTGACTTGGCCTTGGAAATACGTCGCCCAAGCTTGCGAGCTCGTGCCGGTGAGGGCGTGGCGGGTGTGACTGGTGTATTGGGGATTGCCGTCGCAGACTGGGTATCATGGCCCGACGACATACAGCCCCCAACACTGCGAGGACTCCTTGCCGCCAGGCGAGAGATGCGAGGAAATGGACTGACAGAACGCTTGACAGGCGCATTTTCCTTGGTCAACTCTGTGGTCGAGGCACTGATGGACTCCGGCGTGACGGCACTGGGTGACTTCTTTCGGACGCTGCGAAGCGTTGCAACGCTCTGGCTACTTCCTCGTCTGCTAGTCTCGATCATAGGGAACCGGTCATTCATACGACTACTTATGCGACTACCTGGCCTGCTCTCCAGCCTGGGTCGAGCCAGTCTCGGCATGCAGCTGGGAGCAACGCTGGTCACTGATTGCTCGTCGTCCTCAGATATTTGCGTGCGTTCACGGCGGTGACCTTGCTGTTTCAGATCTAGTTCATTGATTGCAAGCTCTGCACTGGCTAACTGCTCAAGCTCAGCAACTTCCTTCGAAAGCCAGGCTTTCCAGTCTCTGCTCGACCTCGCAGAATGGCTAACCCGTTTCCCCGTTGGTGTTGGTGTCCCAATGGTCCAGCATGAGACAGGATGGCTCGTAATTATGACTGCACTCCCAGCACCTTCCTTGGGCACTGCATATGGTAGGTTTGTGACGCTGTCCATGTTTACGAAGGAGTGTTGCGAGTTAGTATGCTGTGAATATATGCTCGGAGAAACACAACGGGCCGGAGTCCTGCTCTTCGGTAACACAATCCCATCAGCTATGGAATCGTCATAGGTAACGTGAGTAGCTTTGGGAGTCCCGAAATCATCCCCATCTCCGTCAATAGAAACCGCCCTGCAGTCTTCGGTCGGTTCCTGACCACGGTCTAAAAAAGAATTGGATGAAGCCATCAAAACCTTCTCATTACTGGCTCGTTCCAGGCTGCGATGTCCATCGTCCAAGGGTGACTTCCAACGATGGCTGGCTCTTTCTGCACGAGCGGCTCGTTGCTCAGCACTCGGAGGATTCGCACGCTGGCTTCGTTGCAGTCGACCGACCGATGAAGAATTCCGATGCGACTGTGCATACAGAGAGCAACCATCTGCTGGTTTTGTCGGGAACTCATCTCCTGAAGATTCCTCTCTCACGTCGGTGAGATCGAACGGCGGGACACTTATTCTACCTCGGACGCTCGAAGCCCGGCTGAGTGACACAGGTTCATCTGGACTCACGGTTCTGATCGTCATCCTGTTTGCTTCGTTCCTGCCGGATTCCATGGATCTGCGGTGTTGCTGCGATGGAAGAGAGTCCAAAGCAGACGTCACAGGATTGCCATCTTTATCGAATTCAAGCTTCGACACTTCAAGCACTTCAATCTCTTTGCGAGCCATTTCTTTCATCAATGCAGAGTATACGCGCCGCGGCTCGACTGGATATGGTCGCTTATAAGACGACGAATCGTCTTCTAGCTCACTTTCGAGTACACTCCTTGCAAGCAGTGTCGTCGGCCGAGTTGGCACTGGCATCGCAATGCTAGGTCGACTCACTTCATGTATGATCGATAATCGCTTAGGATCATTCAATGCCGCATGCCCGGCCGTTGAATCGGTCCAGCTCGTCACTCTCGACTTTGATCGTGACGAGGATGTACCTTCGCTGCTACCACTTCCCTGCCGCATTGCTAGATGCGGGAATGATGGATCTCTAGGCACAGGCGGAGTTCCAGGCCGACTAGGATGCAGACTAGATCTACTGCTCCTACTCCCGTCACCAAGAACATTGGATGTATCGTCGGTCGTCTTCGAGTTGTAGTAGTAGTTTCGCGAAGCACCGACTTGTTGAGCCGGCATTTCTTGCTGAGTGATGGTCGGCGTTCTTCGGAATACCTTCATGATCTTGTCCTTGAAATTGCCCGAGAGTGATCTCGACTTTTTGTGCTGTAGAGGCTGCGATTGGACTATCTCCTGTCCAGGAGTCGTCGCAGTTGATCTGACACTATTAAAGGACACACTGCCAGCTTCTGTACGCGACGACTTTCGAGAACTAATGCTCTGAAGTTTCTTGAATGGAGTGAAGATTCCGGATGAGCGATCTCGTCCTGCAGACCTCGCGCCATCAAGCTGATACCGTTGTGTCGCCGAGTATGGTCTACTTTGGACTGGGATCACACTGTGAGATGGAAATGGTGGTAAGGCTGTCAGCTTCTGCGGAGTATCGTTGGCCAGGGTCGGATCGATGAGGGTCATGGAGCATGTGTCTTCATTGTTGTCCGTGGTCTGACGACTGCTGGCATAAAACATTGATCGTGCTTTCCGCAGGCCTGTCCGTACAGGTTCTGAAGCGATGCTCCGAGTCGGCGTCGCTAGCGATGTCAGACTCATCTTGCCTCGCAAGTTTGGCCCACTGGCTGATGGTACGTGGCTCATTATCTGTGGCGGAAGCCCTCCGGACATTAGGTTGCCGTTGCTTGTTGAACTTTGAACAGTATTACGTCGAGCAAGATGGGCTCTTGGATGTTCTTCAAGAGAGTACCGAAGTGTTGATCCCCGTTTAGCAAGATGACTCCCTTCTGATCTTCGGCTTATGTTGCTCATCGTACGTGGCAGAGCAGTGCTTGCGGTTGTAGTCGTCAGCCTAGTTGGTGTGACGCCTGCGTGGGCTCGTTCGTACGCAGTGGTAGCGGCGAGAAGAGCTTGCTGCTGTGCTACCCAGGGGTTGACATGATCTGGAATATTAGAACGCTGGTTGGGGTTTACCGTCGATACCGACTTCGACCTGCGAAGACGATTGGCGTTCTCGGGAAAGCTCGCAAGCATCTCCTCTGATGGTAAAAAGCGTTGAGTACGAAAGGACTTGATCTAATTGATACAGTATCCAATTGAGACAGAAACTATGCGGTGAGCATGAGGAACAAACGTAACCCTGATGGGTAAAGTGACAAGAAAAAGTCTGTTGAAGAGAGAAGGAAAAACGGCTGCTGTTGACGAGAGACATAAGCAGATACATGGCGTCCAAAGTAGTAACTACCTAAAGAAGATACACTGAGTTACTCTACTCCTTCTCAATGCGTCCTGGTCTGAAACGCAAGTCCTCTGACTAGACTTGTAGCTTCGTAGTGGAGATCATCAAGTGAATTCGACTTCAGATGTAATGGATCTCGGAAAGGGTCGCAGATCACTCATCGCTGTGAGCGATCTCGATTCACTTCCGCTCTGCTACCACTCAACTTGATGACATACGCTAGCCAATTGTTGAAACTTCCGTGCAATTCACTAGGACAAGCGGTGTATAATCGAGTGACGATGGAACATTTGCGAGCTCGAATACAAAAACTCCCAACATCCGGATCTTGTTCCATCTGGGCAATTCAGCCATCGCAATCTTTACACTAGAAGCTCAACCGCAATACCGTGTTGTGATATTTTGGTGATGAATCCAACGGCGAGCCAAACAGCAGGTTTTCCTGCGAACAATGCCATTGGGGCTACTTCTAGCAGAGCACGCAATGGAGTCGATGCACTTGAGAGACCGGAATCCTCGCCAATCGCAGCCGCAGAAAAGGCCGAGGATAAATTCGTCCTTCAGGCGAAGTCTGACGAGACGGTCAAATCCAGAGCAGGGTTCTCGCATTCGGGAGCGGCGCTTCCTCCTATGATACCTGTTGAGTTAGCCACCGACGACACAAAGGTAGTCGTCGAACTTTCATCAGACGAAGATGCAAATGTACACTCCAGCCCAAGTAAGAAGCGACGTACAGCTTCTGGAGATGTGCGATATCACGAGCAGCGCATCAGCACAAGACGCCAAGGACTTGCTACCTCAACCAACAAGTCCCGAGGACGTGGGCGTCGTTCTGATGCCTCATCCACCACAGACGCTAGCATGAGCACTCGCGATTCGCTTCCTCTAGAGCCAACAACACCTCAGAAACGACGTCGTCGTGCAGCCGTATCAAGAACCACCAGCAGCTTCGATGATGAGGATGAGGAATATGATCCGTTGTCTGAACCTAAAACACCACCAAGTATGGGCTTACGCGAGAGACGCACACCCACTCCGCGAAGTGCTAAGGCCACGGCACAAGCGAGGATGGCTTATCTCGCCAAACTGAGTCCAATGAGATACACAGCAACGTTGCTTGCTGGCCTGAATGGATTCACTGATTGTACGGAGGAGGAGGTCGACCGTATCACAGAAGCTTTGGACGAAGTGGGATACGAGATCTAAGCAGCGCAGGCAGAGATGGGTATCGGAAGGCAACTCGAGAAGATATATTACGGTGTTGATACACAGTTGGCTCATATGATGAGGAAAGTGTACGGCGATTTTAGGTCAGAATCTTTGCTTACGGCGATATGGAGTGGGAGATGTGGTATTTGCACGTTGATCTGTACCCAGTGTTGCCTGGAAGATGTATGAGCATCATCGTGTCGACTACAGAGCGTATGTAGCTGATCATGCTCAAACATGTAGGGCTTAAGTGGACTATTATTAGCTGGTGTGTGCACGATGCAGTACCTATGAGACGTGGTGTATGGTGAAAGGATTATCAAATGCACACCATTAAGCATCATTGCTGGAAGAGATATATCATACCTGTGACAAGGATTAGGTATCTGGTTTCCTCCGGTGAGATATAGTCAACCAGCCTTGTATTGTACTATGTTCATCCAGATGGATCCATGTGCTACAGACTTTGCCGTCCTGTCTGCGTTCCTTCAGCTTCTCCTGTGGCAGTTTCCACTCATCCTTCCATGAATTTGAACTCTTGTGACTTCTATCTTGGCCAGTCTCAGACTGCCTCAGAGTGCATGATACAAGTTGCATATAATAGTATCTAGACAATGTGTTTCGCCTAGGACGTGGGCACGTTCGGCGCTGGATTGAATTGACGCGTTTCCTCATGGATCTTAGTTAGCGCCCGCTCCGCGCCCGCGGTACGTTGCAATCCGCAAACCCTCCTCACCAACAGCCCGCTTAAGTTCCTTTCCTGTCATCTGCTATGGACCGGCTAGTCTCAGAAGTGAGTGGATATGGGATACACTGTGATGCTGCGATCGCCAAATGATAAGGATAGGACTCATTGCCGCCGCCATATTTCGCTCAAACTCTAGCGCATTTCACCGCCAACCTCGGCGGCAATATAAATCCACTCGCAATCCCCTTTCATCCATTCGATATGGCCTCGTGTCAAGCAAAACGAAACACCTGGAAAAGTGGGCGGCAATGCTTGATGCCAGAATGCGAAGGTGAGTAGTTATACCCACCGGTTGTGGACTGCGACTGATCGTTAATAAAAGAGAAAACACGCCCACGACTATCTCCTTATAGTACCACACGCCTTCGCCGTCAGACTCACACTATATAAGAATAGCGAACCAAAGCACACGCCTCCCTCCCCAATTAGCAAAAGTCCTGGCAAAGAGGCATGTCATTGCTATTATCTTGCCGTGCAATAAAGCTAACTTGAGTCAAGCTCCTGCATAACAAAGGTTGGAAACGAGAACGATCGCATTCAAAAAGCCAAAGAAAAGGGTACGGCCTAAGGAGCTACAACAATCTCAAGCCACTGGCTGAAGATGGGAACATTTTCAAGGCGACTTACTGATCTGGAAAGGAGGGATCCACGTAGATGAGGACTCTGTTTACCGTGGAGTTCCTCCTTCCCTTCACCTACCACGGTCTCCTGTCTGATGCAGTTTCCGTACCCCTAACCCCCCGCAGGAGATTTTTAAGGAGCTAATATATCCCAAATCAATTGCCTTATTCCTCCCATGCCACCGACAGGAAGTGCTCACTACTAGGGAGATGCGGGAGGGTACGAGGGATACCCACTCTTGCTTAGTGAGGAAGCTACTGGGTATCTATTACTAGGACGTTGACGGAGGCGGACGTTCGACCTTCTGTATCTCTAGCAACGAGAAGCGCCAGAAAGCGCCATTGTTCTCAGTATCGAGAGCAGCAGCACGACGGAACGGAAGATGTTATCTTTGTTCCAGTGCTTTGAAGCCCTGAAGAGCTTATGCCCAATCTGCAACTTGTTTGTTGCTTCCAGTCGCCAATAATACCCTCTGGAATTTGATGGACAACGGCTTAGATGACTACCAGCCCGTGATAACGTGTACGATGTTCTAACGCGTGCATCGTACCGATTCAGTCTTGCTTGGGAATGTTGTAGGCTCAACTCTCAGTCTCTCTCTTTCTCCCCAAGAATACTAACCTATTCTGGTATGTGTGCGTGTCACTGTGTATCTCACAGTAGCGTAAGCTGTACCACGGGGCACAATTGCAAAGACATGGTCGGTAAGCTAGTAACAAGATATATAATCTAACATTGTTCATGGCTACTGAACTGCCTCGGCGTGAGCAATGCGAGCAATGTGGAAATGTAGAAAATGAAAGTAGCTCTCTTTCAGCCAGGCCAGACCAGGCCAGGCCGACGGTTAGTAGCGGGCCGTTTGCACGGAGAGCCCGGAGAGGACGAACTACCTAGGTAGGGTATTACTAGTACAGTAGGAGTATTATTAGTAAATAAAGAGATGCAAGGGAGTCAACAAGTGCGTGTCAAGCTAAAGATTCAATTCCTTCGAAAGCGGGCCGCTAATTACCCCGCTATCAGTAAGACAGCGACGACGAGACGCGCTCAGTCGCATTGATTGGCTGCTTGTGTCGTGTCAAAACATGCTGGAATGATAACCGACGGCTTTCTTCCCTGTTTCCTCTTCCCTGCATCTTTGGGCTTGGGGGCCTTGGGAGTTCTCAGGTGCAGACTTACCCTTGTTCTAGTGGCTTTCTGGAATTCTGGGCCTGTCACGCTCTCGACTTTGGTCGCATGTGTGTTCACTTGACCAAGAAGACGTGATGATAGCGAGAGGAGGGAAGAAAGAGAAGAATGGAAAGACGCGATACGCAAAGACCCAGTCGGTACCAGCTATATCATGCCTATGTACGACCTGTGTGAAAGGCTGCTATGTGTGTGTGTGTGTCAAATCATTGCTGATATCTATCCATCGCCTAGTCGTCGTTCAGGCTCACCGTCACGACGGCCGAGTCTAGCTAGGTAGGCCCCCCTCCCACTTGGACCTTTGTTTGGCCGGTAGAGCGCATTTGTACACATATACAGCATGTAATTATTAGTGGGTAGCCATGGGTATGGTCATTCATGGGCTGTGCACGCCATATTGCTCGAGTCTTATCGCGGAATTCTTCTTGTTGCTTGTGCATCGCCGCATGTTCCGCCTCTGTGGAGGTCTGCCATGCCCTGCTACGCCCGCCAAGAAGCTGCTAGTTCTCGCCTCCCAGGGCTTTTCCGCCGCCACAATGGAAGATATGAACTTTGGACGGCTCTCATTGCTGCCTTTGCGCGGGCCAAGCTCAAGGCTTTGCTCAAGGTTGCACCCATGAGTTGTGGTTGTACTTGTAGTTGCTATCGCTGGCCGGTCTGTGCCAATATGTAGCCGTGTGCCCCATGCCCTCTTGGGGAGGTCAGAGCAATCAGATTGAGACTGCGCTATAAAGCTCTCACCGGCCCTCATCCGCCCGTGTCCACGTCGAATCTTTCGTATTCCAGTCGTCGTTTCGACACCTGGTCTCGTCTCCTCTCGTCTGGTCATCCCACTTCATCGTGCCAGTTGCGCTACTATATTGATATAGTGTGGTAGACGCCGGCGAGCTGTCTCGACCTTGATATCCCTTCCCTCCCTCCGTCTCTCCGCACCTCCGCTGTTAGCGACGAGCTACCCATCCACTACCCCACCGCCCACGCACGCCTCGCCTGACTGCGCTTGACGTTCCGGGCTGTGAATAGTCTCTCTCTCTCCACCACGCACCGCGCTAGTATCTGCTTGTCCACAGCAGCTGCTCATAACTCACACCTTTTCACACAGGCCCTCAGCTGTGTCTCTCATTTAAGCCTTGCAGCTCGCTGCTTGTACAGGAATAACCTTACATCTTTCTGCCACTTGATTCCACACCATGGCCATCTGGAACAGGAAGAACCACAGTGATACGGCCTCCGACGAGAGTCCGCAGCGCGCTCAGGAATTCGGAAAGTCTGAACAAGACTATCCTCAAAATGAGACCATCGTGCTGGCTGATGGCCAGCAAGAAATCTCAAATAAGGAGGGCACAAAGCTTCACCGTGGCCTCAAGGCCAGGCATATCACTATGATTGCCATTGGTGGTGCTATCGGCACTGGCTTGATTATCGGTACTGGTGCTGCTCTCGCGAAAGCTGGGTGAGTCTATCTGATGCGACACAGTTTTGTGTGTAAATACGGAATGAGCTGACCATATCTACAGACCTGGCTCAATCCTCATCTCCTACTCCATGGTCGGTCTTCTCGTCTTCATTGTCATGGCTGGTCTCGGTGAGATGGCTGCGTGGCTTCCTCTCGGTTCTGGTTTCTCTGGCTACGCTACTCGTTTCGTCGATCCGGCTCTTGGTTTCGCTCTTGGCTACGTGAGTTTCCAATTCTCACTCCAGGCAGAATGTGAGCTAATCATTGTGCGCAGACCTATTGGTTCAAATATATCATCGTCACGCCCAACCAGCTGACCGCTGCTGCTCTGGTAATCCAATTCTGGTGTCCACCTGAAAGAGTAAATCCTGGTGTCTTCATCACTGTCTTCTTGGTGGCAATCTTATGCATCAATTACTTCGGCATCAAGTTCTTCGGTGAATTTGAGTTCTGGCTAAGCAGTATCAAAGTCGTCGTCATTGTTGGTCTGATTCTGCTCTCCTTCATCCTCATGCTTGGCGGTGGCCCAGACAAAGATCGCAAAGGTTTCCGTTATTGGCGCAACCCTGGTGCTTTCAAGGAGCTCACGATCGGCGCCAACCACATCACGGGAGATACTGGTCGCTTCCTTGCCTTCTGGGCTTCAATGGTCACGGCTGTCTTCGCCTATCTCGGAACTGAACTAGTCGGTGTGACTGTCGGCGAAGCCCAGAACCCTCGCAAGACCGTGCCACGCGCCATTAAACTGACCTTCTATCGTATTCTCTTCTTCTACGTTCTTTCTGTTCTTCTCTTGGGCATGAACGTGCCCTACAACTCCCCCGAACTGATCTTCGCCAACAAGGGTACCAATGGAGGCGCCAACAAGTCCAGTGCCTCTGCCTCGCCCTTCGTTGTCGCCATTCGTCTCGCAGAGATCCCACATCTACCTGGCATCCTCAACGCCTGCATTCTCATCTTCGTTTTCTCCGCTGCCAACTCGGATCTCTACATTGCGTCACGTACGATTTACGGTTTGGCTTCGCAAGGCAAGGCTCCTCGAATCCTGGCCAAGACAGACAAGCGTGGTGTGCCCATCTACGCGCTTGGCTTGTCCTCGCTCTTCTGTCTGCTTGCATACTTGAACGTCGCTGATGATGCTCGCGTTGTCTTTGGCTACTTTGTCAATCTCGTCACCATCTTCGGCCTGTTGACATGGATCAGCATACTCGTCACACACATCTTCTTCGTGCGCGCCCGAAAAGCTCAAGGTATTCCTGACAGTGCTATGCCTTACACATCTCCCGGTGGCATCTGGGGCACATACATTGCGCTCTTCTTCTGCTGCCTGATCGCAGTGACGAAGAATTTTGACGTTTTCATTCGCAACCCCAAGACCGCAACCAACGCTACCGGCTACGGTAACTTCGACTACAAGAACTTCATCACTGGATACCTAGGCATTCCGCTGTACCTGATCATGATTTTCGGATACAAGCTCTACTACAAGACGAAGGGCATTGCGCCACTCGAGGCAGACTTCTACTCAGGCAAGGCTGAGATCGATCGCGAGGAGGAGGAGTTTCTGGCCAGGAAGGCTGCTATGGGTGAGAAGATCAAGGGAGGCAACTGGTTCTACAGGACATTTGTTTCGTGGTTGTTCTAGATGTGGTGGGATTTTTTATTGGAAAGGTTACATATGGGAAATGTATGTGTGGTGATGATACCAATTACGTAGGACGATTATTACGACAGGAAAAGTTGATGCGTATTCCTGAATGGACGCTAGAAGCGTGCACGTGTTTCAAAGTACAAAAGACGTCGTGGACAAGCCTGGTCTGATTGATGCTGACTGTGACGTGATGTGAAGCTTTTCTAGGTACCTAGTAGGCGGGGAACACTCCGTAAGACCTTCCCCGAATCCAACGGCGCCTGCTTCCGTGCATCAAACATCCATCAACCAACGGGAAGAGCAACTTGACGACGCGTCTCATTCCGCTTGATCCGATCGAGGATCATGGCCTCGACGTTTCTGTTGAGGCATCCTGGCTTCTCAACTCCAATCTTTTCATATCTCTGAGATTCATCCGCTGACATGGACGGCGAATCTGACAAACGCCAGACACCCTTGTCTCCCACTCCGGATTATCCCATGTCAATAAGAGTCCAAGAGAATCGAGCTCTTGGAGCCGGCCAAGGTATTCGACACAGCCCTGATTCAGACGACCTCCAACAGCGGCCTACATATGCACACAATTCTCACGTCTTCCATCATACACATACTCACGGCTTGACGAGACTTGCTCAAAAGCATCGCAAGGCCACGCTCGGCCCACTTCAGCAATGGGAGGAATGGGAGCAAGACGGCAGGGGACCCTATCATGAATACGTCCACAAATGCCTTGAAGCTGGATGGACCAATCTCCAGGTATATTAAGTACTGCCCCTGATCTAATCTTTACTGAAGTTGTAGGACCTTGACGACTACTTGTCGGTCGATTTCGAAGACTTGAACCTGAAGATCTCTGTCATGGACATCAAGAACGACAACACAGCTCAGCACTACGAAGAAATGCATGACGACATAGAACTGGCAGAATTCATGCGTGAAGTGAAGCCATTTGGATGCAAGTCTCGTATATATGTCGTCGAGCAATCTGGCTACATATCAAGCAGTATCATGGAGTCTTTCGGTAGCGCTCTACAGCTCGATCCTCGCTTCTTCCAGTGGCATATCAGAGGCAGCAAGCACATGTTGTCTATTGCCACACGAAATCGGACGCCCTTCATCACACTGAATTTCAGAATCAGTGATCCCTCGGGGGAGACGCCGACTGATACAAAGACATTCAAAGCTTCCATCTACGTATCACGTGCATCGCCCGATTTCTGGACAGGTCAGTTTTGTCTTACGAACGTAAAACCGGCACAAGCTCATGCGTACTAGGCGTCGTGTTCATCAGCTCACATTCGAAGGTGATGTTGTCCAGCCACAGCTTCCTGACACCACCCACGTTCACACCGGACTTCAGCAACATTCCCACTCCACAGAAGCCGGGCCCCAAAACCTTTCGCGAACTCTACATCGAGATGCTCGCGAGCTCCAATCTTGCTGAAGCTGCCTTGTCACCTTTTGTCGCCTTCTCTCCGCTGTTCAAGCTCAACTGCTACACCTTCAACCAGCTGATGTACACCTTCCGCCAGGAGGATGCGAAAGTCGAGGGCGTTTCCGAACTCTATCCCGTCAACCTCACCGAGGAGATTCGCAGGTCCTTGGAAAGCGTCGAGCGCGGCGGCAGTCTAGGCTGGAAGGCGAGCTCGACCCCCTTTGAACAGGACACCAAAGAACGCCTCCGCGAGGACTTCAATTACGCATTGAAGTCGTCCGAGATGCTCTGGCAAGCCCGCGAGAAGTACAACGACACGCACCACCGCCGCACAAACGCCCGCATTTCCGCGCTGGCCAACGCATTTGCCTTCTTGTACGCGTTTCTTTTGTTTCATTTGTCACAGCTACACGTTGCTGACTCGTGCCGAATACTGACAGATTCTACAGCTTCGCCCCCATCTCGCTTATCTCCTCCATCTACGGCATGAATATCACTGAGATCTCGGGCGACGATAGCAATCCCCGGCTCTGGCAGTTTTTCGTCGCTGTCGCGGGCCTTTGTGTCGTTATTATGCTCATCATTGCCGTTAGTGCCTGGGTCCAGATGGCGGTCCAGTTGCATCGCAGGGCGCGGTTCAAGGATATCTTGACGTTTGCTCTGGGTACCAGTATGGCGGCGACCGTACGGCCGAGGAAGGCGTCGACGGTCGTGTTGGAGTCTTGAGATGGACGTGCTGGTCTGGCTCGCTGGTCTGCTGGCTCGCTGGTCTGCTGGCTCGCTGGTCTGCTGGCTCGCTGGTCCGCTGGCAAGGTACGTATGGTATAGCATAATATACTATAGAAAGAAGAGGGAAGTAAACTGGAAAGCTCGTTCATGGGATGTTTGTTAGGGTTGGGTATATATCCTCAAGCATGGGCTTCCTTTTTTTGTGGTTTACGGTGGATACATTTAACGTCTTATGAAAATTTAAGAGAGCACACACCTAGGCATACTACTACTTACTACTAGTATATACCGGCATCAGAGTTTTGGAGGTGGTGCTTAATGGAGATAGAAGATAGAAGATAGAAGATATTGAAGAAGTATATGTATGTGTATTATATGTATGCATTGTCGTCTAGGATACGTGGTTGGATGTGGGCTATGGGATATGGAGTTATGATGTATCCAGGATTGTCGCTAGTACCTAGGTATGATGATTAACAAGTACGGTCAATAAGTTAATAGTGATATGTTGTCTTCCTGTGTATCGTCTATGTTATGCTGGGAGAGGTGAATGATGTGACTGAGTTCAATTGTGTTGAGTGAGAATGAAGCAGAAGCAGGGAGCCAAGGGGGTATCATGGATATGCATTACTACTACAACTGAACGGGAGACACTACTACCAACAATCAAAATTCCCAAACCCGCCCGCACTCTTCTTGACCTTCTTCCGCACAGGCTGCTGCTGTTGCAGTTCTCGATCATCCCCTTCGCCCCAACCACCCACAACAACGTCGTTCTTCCCCTTCTCCCTCCCCTTCTCCTCCTCAATCGCAGCCTTGAGATACTTCCCCACACCCGCCACAGCACCATCCGTATCCCCACCCACCACGCCATCCCGTCTAATCCTCTTCCCCGTCCACGTCGTCCGATCATCCTCCGTCCCGCCCTGCCTCCGCACCTCCTCGTCCGCCGCCTCCCTACTCTCCTTCTCCGCACGTGACTTGAGAAACTCCTCAAACGGATCGACAAAGACGACGACCTGCTCGATGACGACATCGTCAACGGGTCTATCCTTGTCGTCTGTAGCAACGCTCTCGATACGGGAGAGGACGTCCAGCCCGCCGCCATCCGGGAGGACGCGGGCAAAGATGGTGTGTTTGCGATCGAGATGCGGGGTTTGGCGGTATGTGATGAAGAACTGGCTTGTGTTTGTGTTTTTCCCTTTGTTTGCCATGGAGACGGTGCCTCGGGAGTCGTGCTTGAGCGGGCCGTCTGTTTCGTCGGCGAAGGGTTTGTTCCAGATGCTTGTGCCGCCGCGGCCGGTGCCGGTGGGGTCGCCGCCCTGGAGCATGAAGTTTCTGATGGAGCGGTGGAAGGTGGTGGAGTTGTAGTAGCCGCGTTTGGCGAGCTGGACGAAGTTCCAGACGGTTTTGGGGGCGAATTCGGGGTGGAGTTCGAGGGTGAGCGGGCCGTGTGAGGTGTGCAGGCGGGCGTAGCCCTTTGTTTTGATGCGTTTGGGCTTGAGCATGTATTCTTCGTCGGTGAGGATGGCGCGCTCGTTGGAGGTGTGTGGGGTGAGGCCGGTGCTGGTGAAGGAGGCGGCTGCTTTGCCGGTGGTGTGTTGGGCGGAGTTGTATGCTGGTTTTTTGATCTGGTTGAGGTGTGCGGGTGCTGCTGCTGTGCTGCCGGGTCTTGTCATGGCCGTGGCTTGCGTCGCTGATGGCCCGGAATTGGCGGCCTTCTTCTCTCGTTCCGCTCTTGCCTTCGCGATGGCCTCTTTGGCCTTGACTATCTTCCCGGAGCTGCCGAGGGCGTCTGCGTTGACGCCGCTGCTCCGCTCCGCCTCTTGCGCGTCCGTCAGCGTCCTGACACCTTCTTGGACATATTTGAAGCTGCTCAAGTCCCTCGCGCCCAGATTCTGCGGGTCCTGCAGCGTGATCAGGTCCTTCCTCGTAAAGTCCTCCTCGCTAACCAAGTCCTTCCAGTTCTTTGCCTTTATATTCAACCGATCAATCGTATCCCACGTGAATACATTTCCAGTATTTCCGAGGGCCACAATATGGCTGTTATCCGTCAAGACGCGGTACGTGACAGGATCTACAAACTCGCCGTCGTCGTTCTTCATGAAGTTCAGCTTGATCAGGTCGGCACTCTTCAAGGGCGTGCCGTTGATAGGGTTTGTGCCATGCTTCTTTAACCATTCCAGTATGTTCTCCCAGTCGAATATCACTCCGTCGGATGTGCAGACCGGCTGTTTGAACGGCTGTAGGGAGACGGCGCAGAAATTGAATGGTAAGCGGCGGAAGTTTGCGCCTGGGATCTTGGCCTTTGAGGCACTTGAGCCTTTCGAGGCGCTGAACGCATCTTCAGAGGACCATTCTGAGTGGGTGATATATAGCTTGTCCGTACCTTTTCCCATCTCGATCGTGTAATGCTTGACACTGGTAATAACCAGATCCGATGATTTGAACGAGCTACAACTTACGTATAGGTTCATGCACAGAAGCTAAGCGTGACAAGATATCAGCCAAGACATGTATATATAGTCACAGAAAAATCTGCGTTAATTCACTTTTGGCATCTAGCATCGTGGTTCAACTTCTGCTCTGTCGCACCAGCATTATAATTCATTCGCTATAGCTTCATTCATAATACTGTGATAGCTCACTCAAACGACATGATCGAGTTCAACATGAATGAGATGCAAGCTCAGACGACTATCAAACGAACGCCAGAGTCAGGCACCCAAATTGTTACTTGAACCGCTCAAGCTAGGTATCTTCAAAATCCGTCCATGGCACCGAGAGCATGCCCAATTGATACTTCAAAACGATCGACAAATAAAATCAGGGGTAACGCCAACCCGTTCAAAGCCTACCAGATCATCCTTCTTTCCGATTGGCCTTCTTCCACAGCTTTCCAGCCTGCTGAGCTTTCCGATCCGGTCGACGTGTATGTTCTTGCTCAAATGGGTCAGAGGTAGTATACTCAACAGTCTTGTTGATCAGTATATCCTTCAGACCCTTCAAGTTCCTGATAAGGCGATCGGCATTCCTCCGTGCTTGCCCAATGCGAGCGTCCGTAGTGACGGCTATGCCCGAGACGATGCGCTGCCGAAAGGCTGTTGTCTTCTTCATCACTTCAGTCCTGGCCCTTGCTGATGCGCTATCGAGCCACCCGTCCACAACTGCTTTATACTCATTTATGATTGTCGACGCAGATGTTGAATTGAGACCGAACGACTTAGCGCGCCTTGTAGCTTGCAGGAAAAGCCTGGAGCCAAACCATGGACGACGAAGGCTGATCTCCGTCGTCTGGTTGATGAGAGGTTTTGAAGTTGTCCAGACTGTCACGTTGACCGCATCTGCCTTGGCTAAGTCTTCCAAGACCAAAGTGTAAGGCCCTTCGTGCTTTCTCGGCACGTTCACTTTTACATTCCAGTGTCCATGAGAGACCTTAATATTGATGCTCGGACGTCGTCGCAATTCTGCCCAGCAGCCAGGGGTCGTGAAGACCAGTTGGCGGCGGTCGTGCAGCTTGACACTGACCGTCTCGTTACATCCTGCGGTGGCGGACGTCATATCACGTAGAGGCTTCCCCAATGACTTTGACGTTGGTGCTAGGCCTGTCACAGCGGCAGTTGTTGCCGAAGCTATTGCAGTCGGGGTGGTGACGGCGACAGATACGGGAGACTTTAGGTTTGAGCTTTGCTGATAGTGTTCAGTGGCATATGGAATGGGCGGTTGCAGCAGCATAAGTATGGGCGACACCACGACAAAGAGGGTCATAATGATTGTTCCCAATGCTTGGAGACGTTGAGAGACAGTAGATTGGGCCCAATGTTCCCTCGCTGTCTTTGGAAGCTTCTGTTTCCAGGCGCCAAACGATCCTAGCAAGGTCTTTTCGTAAGTCTTGGGCAGGGAGAAGAGGAACGCAAGATGTTTGTTAAGTATGAAGTTACTCATGCTCAGGAAGTAGTCGATGCTCACGGGGTATGGTTCACAGACTTGAGCGCTATCTCCATCTGGACCCATGCGACCTTCAAGGATAAAGCGAAAGTATTTCGGCACAGCGTGATGTCGGTCGAATCCATCCAGAGGCCCTGCCACAGTTGTGTGGAGACATGGAATGCCCTGCCTAGCCAAAGCCCGGTACGCGAAATCAACACGAGCTCGACTAGAGTAGATGGGATCGGGATCCCGAAGAAATTCCTCATTCGTATGACAGAATATCGCTAAGTCTGGAACAATCTCACTGGTAGAAGGATATCCAGTCGAGAGTATACCTGACTGTTCAACTCCTATCCTCAAAGCTCGCTTTGAATCGTCGATAACCAAATCGGTGTGACTCGCTTGTCCTTTGGCGACGTAATGTATGTCGGTGACTTCTTCGTCATGTATGTCGAAGGCGAAGCCGTTGCTGATTGCGAGGGCCGCGCTGACCTTTTCGATGACAGGCTGCTTGAGGCTTGCATCTCCGATATACAAGAGCCGGTATGGGCGATGCAGGCGGATATGATCTTTCGCTAGGTGCTGACCGACGGATAGAGAGACGAAAGGAAAACCAACGCCCTTGAGCTGTTCTGGCATGCTCGTAGTATCCAACTCTAAAAGTGTTTGGAGTAGATCAATATTTTCATGTCCGAGTTCAACCTTGGTCTCCGAGATAGACAAGGCCGGAATGCTAGGCTCCGATAACGCTCGAGTTGTTAGCACACTGTCTATTCCTTCTGACGCAACCATGGACTCGCATGGAGTACGATGTGCTAGCATAGTCCCATCGACAACTTCTTCCTCATGCACAGCGTCCTCGTCTTCTTCTTCATCCCCGGAGCTGATACTTCTAACTTCATCTGCCGCCTGGTCGTCAGCGGACGTCACGGACGTTGTTTGACCATCGTCAGAAGATGCCTGGGAGATCTCCGAAGAGGACATAAGATCGTAGCTACTGTCGTCGAGGGCGTTTGGCATCTCTACAGGATGACGCTTGGGGGTGGACCGTGCCATTGTAGCATGGGCGTTTGGGTCGTTGACAGTAATATAAGGTGTCTGGAGAGAAGGTTGACTTCCAGGTTCTGTGTGTTCCAAGTCGTTAGCGGGAGTTGCCATGCTTGGATATGCACAACGTCCTCAATGGTCCAGGGAAAGACAAGGTCCAAAGCGCAGTGAGTATTATTTGTTGCTTGGAGGACGTGGCCATCAAACGCATATATGGATGGAGCATACATACATAAGCTAGCGGCGTTGGGTGCCTAGTCGATCCTCGCCTCGTAGTCAGTCACACTCAGCGCGTGGTGTCAGGTAGGTTGTGTAGACTGACAGGACACCTTGAAGTCAAGTGTTGAAGTCTAGTGAATCGTTGTAGCTGCTCAGATCAATAGCTGAGCATCAGTTGCAAGAACGTTGACCGGGCTGAAAGACGGTAATGTCGAGCTTGGCTGACTGCTAAGTACTGAGGTGTACAACTGACTGCAGGTCAGGAGGAAGGTGGGGTGGGTTGGCATGGACCATGCCGCCCACGATTGATGGGCGATTCGTAGCTTCCTGCCCCGCCTCGAGATAACGTTAGATGGACACTAATCTATGTTGGCGATAGTGAATGAAATGTCGCGTCTGATCGAGATACGCAGAGCATGCCCATGATACGTGAAAGGTACTCTCTCACATATCTGCCCATTATCATATGCCTTAGTGAGATATGATTGCATTTATCTCCCTGTCACAGTTATTGAAGCTGTCAATTTCGTACGCTCTCGTGGGTGTAGTGGATGGACATGTCAAGAAGGCAGATATGGCTTGTAGCATTGTACCAAGCCCTGCCCTCTAAGTCAAAACAGCGCAATATGCTGCAGCTAGGAAAACCTATGTACATGGATTGAATCCTGTCTCAATCATTTGTTGATGATTCCGCTAAATATAGCGCCCATCGAAGTGCATCGTCGTGATGTGTAAACCCCTGAACGCCGGTACAAAGGAAGCGTGCGAAGGTATACTCGCCGCCACCATGACGATGCGCCGTCATTCGCTTGATCCAGTTCTTGCAGCCGTATGAAAACAGATTGATCTAGAAAGTGTATGTGCACAAGAATGATGAAGAATCAAACAAGTAACAAATGTCGACGTCCTGGTCATCAAGGTGAGTCGAAACCACCAGCTACGTCGACCCATTCGTTGAAACAACTGCCCTCTTTGCCTTCGACGTCTACAATATCGGTATCGCATTTACATCGGCAGCCCACTCCATTCTCTTTGGGCGGATCCCATGTTGCCCAGTAATCATCCTCCTCTTTCCGCTTCTTCTCATCTAATGTCGTCTTCTCCAGGTACGGCTCTCGCTCAAGCTGACGTGCAGGTGCATTCGCTGGACAGTGTTGAATCGTGGTATGTCGATAGCCAAAGTCTCGAAAGTAGTGTATGTCTCGAGGGCTCAGCAGTGCCCCTGCGGCCAGGGAGTGAATAGGTGCGTCCCCCCACTGGATCACAGTTAGTCTATGATCAGTGGAACCAACGTAGTACAGTACATACCCGTTCCATCCAGAACCCTCCACTTCGATCCATCATTTCGAAAAAGTCGTTATACTCCTTACTACGAAACCAGTCCAGGCGTGCAATCTCAAAATTGCTCCAGAAATGGCACATGTTGTATCTCTCACCCTCCATGGCTTCAAGATCGATATCTGCCATATGGCCGCTATTAGGGTCTGTATTGAGAATCTCTTCGGGTAGAGGTTTTTTCCCGTCGCTTGGCGGCTCTTCTGGAGTCTCTGGCTTCTCAACAAACATTTCCCAAAGGCCTTGCGACTTCAATTTATTCAATCGTTTATACGCAGAGGCATATCTGAAAATGTTTGGCACGGTCTCTTTCAATTCTTTGACGGCAATCGTGAACCCATAGGTCTTATTCTCCCGGATCATGTGCATGAAAGGATCACTGCATGCATATGAGTATGTGCTAAGATGAGAGTTGAGTTCAGTAGAGGTACTCACTATGTGATGTCACAGAAGTATTTGATCTCGGGCTCCAATCGCCAATACCATTCGTACTTTTGCAGTAGCTCATGGTTGTAGAAGTACCTTGCTATCCGTTAGCCGCTCATACAGAGTGAACAATTGGCATCAGTATCTCACCCAGAATAATAGCGACACATGTGGTGATAGCTTTCCATGCCTCCGTACATGATCGCAGCGTCACCTTGCTTCGCAATACCTTCTTTTGCGACCTTCTCGTCCGCCCAGTCAGGGAAGCCCCATGCCGACTGTTCAATCTTACCCCATTCCACAGTCCCACTCGTGTAGTTCTCAACTGTTGCCTTGAATGTTTCGTTGAATTCGCCGTCGTTGAGGAAGACGTAAGGGTAGTGAAACCAGCGATTGAAGTGCCGCTCAATTGATTTTACGGACTGCAGGACTCCATCTAACTCCTTGTTTCTTGCAAGAACGACAAAGGCGGCGTTTGCGCGGGGGGCCGATGTGTCTGGTTCTAAACAGCCTGTGACGAAGACTTTATCATGCTTATCACTAATTCGCCTGCAATTAAGCCTGTCAGTCGTCTGCGGTAATATGGGACGTACAGCACGTGCATACCGTATGGTAGGGGGCGCTCCCGCAGGTACAAGCATGCGACCAGGAGATGAAGGATGTCGAACGAAGAGTACGATTATTAGGATTATGACGATGCAGGGAAATATGAGAACAATTCCAAGTGGGATCGATACTGAAGAATCTCCTTTTAGCCGAACACGACGTTGGAAAAAGCCGAGGCGTGGAATGGGCTTGTCTGCCTGTCGTGGAACGTTCTTAAAGGATGGTAGGGCACCATTGGGTATGCTCCGTGTGATGTTTCGCATAAAACTCATATTGGCGGTATGGTGGAAACCAAGAATGAGAATGATTCAAGGCACCGAGTCTCGTCAAGACTTCGCTAGCCTTTGGGGCCTGCTTTGTCGTCACTCTTGGGAGACGTTGTAGACCCGTATGCGTAAGCCCAGATAAAAGATGTGCTTGATATCGAAGGGATGATAGCCAGTCATCTAATGTCGAGAAAGAAGCAGACGTAGCGAGCGACACTGGGAAATGTCCAGCGAGATTACCAAAAGCGAAGTCCTAGTTCGATGCCGACAATCTTCGCCCAGGGGTCGTCAGTCACGAAAAGATAACTGGCGTAGCCACGCTGAGTCCGGTCCCGGAGCGCTTCAATGAAAGCTCCTCTTTGTCTTGGATTTTCCGATGTAATAGTACGGTGTAATATCATGACCAGCTCCGATTATGGAAGACCCAGTTGTCCAAAGTACTGCTTGGTGTGCGGCAAGTTGGTGGAGTTTGTATTCTAATTACTTGTAACATTTTCCAGGCCCATATGATTCCGCCAGCTCCTTAAAAAGCTCGGACCACTGATAACGATTACAGTACTTGGACGGTGCTTCTGCAACCAAACGCGCCACTTGGACGACCAACCCCAACAGACATCGCATGATTCACAACCATTGAACACCTCCTGCAGACTGCTACAAGACTGAGGAAGACTACTCATACCAAACATCTCGTGCTCTTTAGGTTCGTGGCTCAGGCAACCACACAAGATGAGTATAAAATCGAAAAATCTTGAATATGGTGAGCTCCCAAGTAGGCAGTTAGGCGCCGGCTCATATATGGGACATAGATTCCAACGAGCCCACGTTCTTGCGTCGTATGAGAGGCGAGATTGGCGGACGAGTAGAGCCTGAGGGGGAACACTCAGCGGCTCGATTGAGCCGTCGCGGGAAGACCGAGAAAATTGATGATGATGCCCCAGCCTATGTCATGGATGGGAGTAACGACACGCTTACGAAGGAGGAGTATGAAGCGCTTGTCTCTGAGAAAGACGCATCATCAACAGACCACAACAGTCTTGCCATACACAAGGGTTCACAGGGTGCAACTGGAGCTGGTGAACAGATACAGGGACCATTATCTGAAGATGCTGAGCTGTATGTAGCAGAAGCTGGTCGCCACTCTAAAAAGCGCAAGATCGGAAAGGTCATCAAGGATGCAGACGAGATTGACCCCACCTCAGAAGTCACCAAGACTGTCGCTCCTACAACCAAGAAAATTACAAGCAAAACAAAGAAGGCCAAAAAGGCTATCAAATTATCATTCGACGTCGATTGAGCCAATTTACGCGTTACATTCGTCAGTGGTCTTGATTTGTGCGCCATTGCTAGGCGGAATCCACCTCTTATCTTGAGATCCAAAGCCACGCAACATCGATGCTCGGCTATGCAAAAGCTGTCAAATGTATGACTCTTTCAAGTACGCCAAGAGTGAGCGTCGGAGTGATGTTCTTTGAAGAACCATGGAGACTTTCCCTCATATGTCTCCCCCGGGTGTTCAAAAGGTAATCTAAACACGGTCTCGAAGACTTTCGATGACACAGTCGCATCTGCCTCTTTATCAATGCTCTCTAGAGCTGACTCGGACATCGGAACCACCACGCCGCATTCCCAGTTGCGGCAATTCAGCTTCGGAATCTTCGTTGCGCGATCTCTAACAAGCTTGCCCCAGGCAGATTCGGAAAAGTTGGCGCTCCCGAGATAGGCCCATGCAATAGCCTTGCCCTCTCTCTCTCCACGTGCGAGAATCAGCTATTGATCCTGTCAGTCTTACCTCTATATTCAAATTTTGACCCGATGGACGGACCTTGTTATGGCTGAGAAGCCCGTTTCGAATGGACTTGTATTCACGCATGCACGCTTTCGGGAATTTTCCTGAATTCCAGTATTGCTTCTGCAACGTTATAATCCCGGCACTCTGTTTTCAGATCAATCGGAGTCCATCAATATAATATAGACGCTCCCAGTCCAACTTACTTCGGGTCCATCTTTAATACTCTTCACGGTGCCCTCACTCGGGAAAAGAATCCGGATCTTCGAGCGCAAGTGTTCGCTGGAGATGCTACTAGAGCTCTTGCTAGTGATGTCTTGTCCCATCGCAGATCGATAGAGACATTCCAGGATCTGGTCGTCCAAGGAACCAAGTGAGGCGCTGGCGTAATCGAGCGTGAGCTTTTCGCTGGACTGGAGGCTTAGTCTCTTGATGGAGTGCGACAGTCCTGGTAACCCCGTCCTGTGAACAGTCTCATCTGTATGAGAACCAGCACTTTAGTTTATTAGCGCGTGCAGGCCAAGGGCAGAAGTGCTTCCTTACACTGTGTGTGTAAATCCAAATTTCTTTGTTTCAGTAAAATCAAATTTCAAGAGCTTCTGACAGATGTCATTGTCTATGCCTAGCCTTCTCAAAAAGTAAAGAAACTCTTGCCCGAAGGGTGGAAGAGCTTCCTCATTGGTTTGTTGGCTTTGAAGGCGAGGAAGATCGATCATGAACACCAAATTTTCCATTGCCCCAGTTTCGCCCCAGTCGTATTTCATCAGGTTGGCAGTCGGAATGACAATCCGAACGTGCGTGCCGTGGAATAAAATAATGAACTTGCAATGCATAGAACTGATCTGGCCAGACATGTCGGGGAAGCACAGTCGGATATACTGAAAATTCTTCTTCGCATCTGACCTCCACTGTTCCTGGTCTTTTTTGTCTTTGAGTCCCATAGTGATTGTAATAAGCGATCTGATCGGTGCGAACTTCAATAGTAACCACTGTAGATCGATTTGAAAAGCACTTAACACAACGTCTTCGATTCTATTCTTCTGTATCACTTCTTCGATCTTGACATCATCAGACCGGTCGTAGCCAAATGCCCAAGTACGCTTGATGACACCCTTGGGAAAGGATCCGGGAGCGAAGGAAGTCATGGAGTTTTGTGGAGTGGCAGGTGAAGCTGGAGGCCGCCCTGAAGCAGGGTTGTCATCTCTAGTGTCGCTGAGGTCGACTATGACAGCTTTCCGCCGTTTAGAACCCTTACTATCTGTTGAGATAATTTCGATGTCTGGCTCGAGGTTTCGCTTCTTAACTGACCGAGCATTTCGTTCCGCAGCCAATTCCTTTAGATTCAGCCCGGCACCAGTAGGTTGGTTCTGTCTCCATGACTGATCCTTTGAGACATCCTCGACAGTGTTTCTTCGCTTCTCACCTGCATCTGGAGATTGAATATCTGCTTGTAAAGAAAGAGCGATAGCCCTTTCAATTTGAGCTTCCTCATCTTCTGAGGATGACATGATGAGATTTCGTTCAAGCGTATCTACGTACGAGCGTTGTGATAAGCATGATCTGACGAATCTAACCGGCAAGGTCGAGATCAGGCAAGTAGTGATCGATCTCATAAACACTAATATGCTATCCAAAATTCATTTTAGTGACGATATGACCTCATTGTAGCCATGACGCGCGGTTTCAGCTCCAGGTCCTAGGTTGGAGCTAGCTCCGCGCCAAGAGACGCGCGTGCACGTGAAGAGAACTGTGGCGTCATGCTAGATCTAGCTCCAGCTCTCTAGGTATGAATTAGATTAATTTCAGTCGCGGAGCTTGCGTCATGCTATTTTAAAAGTGCAACTGCACGTAGTTACGATGTTGCAACTATGGCGGACCATAACCCTCGCACGCTCGTCTTACTGATACTTCTCATTATCTACTTCACTAGCACTCCGGAGACTCAGCATACGACCGCATTGTTCCGCTTGAACAGTACTGAAATAGTCGCGAAAGAGTACTCAGAGCTCTCGGTCCTAAATTCCACACATCACGGCGATTTTGATCCTGTACAAGAAAAATGGCTTGGCATGCCTGGGCTGCGTAAAGAGGATGGATTTGAGTGGAGCCTGTTCAGAGGTGTGAGAGAAAAAGCATACCAGCAAGCTACCTATATCTTGGGAGATAGAGTCAGAGGTGCTCTCGGAAATGGCTTGCTAGCGGAGCAGCGCCCCATACTGTACAAGAATACAACAGGGTCTATCTATGGAGATTGGAAGCGTTCCGACATAGGAAAAGAAATTGAGCACAAACCTGTGAATCTGTCTGCGACAGCTCCGGACTACTACTGGGTGAATGGATATGACCGTAATATGAGTTCATCATATGGTGGTACCATTGAAATCGAGTTCACTGAGCTTGATACTGACAGAACGGCCCGGAATGGCTCAGTAAGAGAGATATCTGCTCAAATCGAAGTTGAAGATGTCAGCGGTCTGAATGCTCAATGGACAGCTATATTACACGGAATTCACTATGTCAATTCAGGTCATGTCTTGCTTACAACTACCAGTGAAAAGTACTCAATAAACCCTTGTGCCATTATGCATAGCTGACTTTAGAGCAGATTTGCAGGCATCTTTGCTTTACCACATATGGCTTTGACGAACAACATGTTTGCGATGGCCCAAGATCTGCTCAATGATACCATTCATCGAGAGATTCAGAAGCATTCTGGGTCTCTGAAACATCGTGCTTTCATTGACCCCAATCCATGGTCTTCAGTACCTGGAAAGGTCGACGAGGAAGGCCTGTCTAGTCCTCACTGCGAGTACGTTCTATATCTTCAACAACACCTAGTGGAGGATCAAGATGTCGAAATAGACTATCTCGACTTTGTAGAGACTGAATTGCGTTATCCAACCGGAGCTCAGCTCAAGCAAACACCGAAGCTAGTGTATTCTATGGTAGCCTTTTCGCCAGATTGTGGCTTCGTCATCGAGTCGAAGGGAGCCCCAGATACATTCACCGCCTCGAGTAATCACCTACAAGGCTATAAAAAGGAGGCGCGAATATTGGCATTCCGACACGTCGTTGAATTCCTGGCATGCATTTTCGTCGCTCAAGTCTTCTTCCTTCTGAGACAAATGAAGGACACATCTACGCCTTCAACGCGCCATCGTGTCAGCTACTATAGCATTTGGATAATTGCCATGGGTGACGCCTTCTGGTCCATGTGCCTTCTACTATTCGGACTCGTACATGGCTCGTTGTTCTACACGACGTTTGCGACCTTTTTCCTCGGCTTTGCATCGGTCTTACATCTTAGCGTTCGATTCATACTAGACATCTGGAGTGTCCAGTATACGGAACGTCTGAGGCAAGAGAGACAAGAAAGAAACAGCAGGCCGGTGACTGCCGACATTCCCAGTCAAGACATGCAGAACGCAGAGGGACTACCTTTACCAGGTACTACAGTGCAAGACACAGGCGCAACACCTATTGTTCTTCCTTCTGACCAAGATGTTACTGCGGAGGCGCAAGTTCCGAGCAATCCCACGACGGCAGAAAGCGCAGATGCAAATCGCCAGTTTATGTACATGCAATTCGTTCTTTCGATGCTTGTCTTGTTCATTCTTACTGCATTTGCACTCAGCTGGCCATCAATCTTCCGCAACGCATTTTTGAATATTCTCAACTTTGCATACTTATCCTTTTGGTGCCCCCAGATCCATCGAAACGTCGTCCGCAATTGCCGGAAGGCTTTGAGATGGGACTTCATCATTAGCCAGAGCGCCCTGCGTCTGATACCTATCAGTTATTTCTATGTTGTGAAAGACAATGTACTATTTTCGACAAAAGATATACATATGATGTATGTATATCTTCTTTGGGTTTGGCTGCAGATCTTTGCGCTTCTGAGCCAAGAGCACTTGGGTCCTCGATTCTTTGTACCCAGCAGCTGGGTCCCGCCAGCCTACGACTATCATCCAATTCTCCGTGAGGATGAAGAAAGCATGAACCTTCCTATAGGCTCTGACCAGGTTGCAGACGCGGATGTTTCCTCGCTACCGGCAAAAACGGGCGGCGAATCAAAAGAAAAAGGTAAACGTGTATACGATTGCACTATATGTGCGCAGGATGTTGAGGTCACTATCATACCAACTGGAGTCTCTCAAGACTCACTCACCACGAATTTGCTTACTCGCCGAACGTACATGGTCACGCCTTGTCGACACATCTTTCATAAGCCTTGTCTCGAAGGCTGGATGCGCTTCAGGTTACAGTGTCCAAATTGCCGGGAGGCTCTCCCTCCACTTTAAAGTCTGCATGTAAATAGTTAATACCGCATACATATGGCCCTAAGTCCAATCTGCAAATATGGTAGTGCATAGTATTGCACGGGTCATGCTTACCTGCTTCTGGATTCTTTTTACTTGAAGTATCCGGTTCGCTATGTATTAGATGATTCTGGACTTGATCCCGTACAGGTTCACAAATGCTGTAGATTACTGCTATGGAGCGTGGAACTAATTGTAACTACAGTAAATACATGTAAGCTTCCCTGTAAGGAACATCCGAAAGTAAAGGCGAAGCACGCTCCGGTCCTACGTACCAGCATGCTCTGCATGCTGAGAACAAGAAGCAATCCGTGGATTCGAAGATTTGTTGTGGATATGACGCACGCCGCCTCGGTTTGAGTCATAATTTTTGTTATACACAAAGTTAACGAAGTCTTTTTTTTAAGTATTATTCCTTAAAATTAATACTTAAACATTTCTTGTACAAACTGATATTGATTGTTGTGCTTCACGAGTCTTTCCTCATGGCTTGGGACTTCGCCTTGGTAGCCCTGCAAGTATACTACTAGGTACCAATGTTATAGATTCACGTAGCTCAAATGCGGCGATGTTGTTGGTAGTACTGAAGTGGACGTTGCAATATTCCAGCTCTGTGTTTACGTGGTTTTAGTACGATGAAAGCGATGCAGCTAAAACGTAAGGGTCCGCTTACCGCTATACTTAGTTCAGCTCTGATACTACCGCGGACGGTATGTGTCAGCAGGCCACACTTTTTTTTGCTAAGGGCACACACCTTAAAAGCATACTTATATATATTAAACCTACTCTCCCCCTCTCTAAATATCCCTCTCTTTATATATAATACGTGCCTATCTATATATATTTTCTCTCTTTATATAATAGTATAATAGATAGTCTATCTCTAGATAGAGATTATCTTAAAATATACCTCTAGTTATATCTAGAATAATCTCCTAGCCTAGATTAAGCGTATATATAGTATTATAGTATTCTATTATATACTTAAGCGCTATTTCTCTATATAGAAGATTTAAAAGGACTCTTCTTTACTTCTCTCTTCTATATAAGAGAGTCTATAGAATAGAATCTATACTCTTACCTTTAAACTAGCTCTTCTAGATACTAAGATTATTTAGATTCTCTAAGAAGAAGGGTTTAAGATCTTATAGAGTTCTCTATATTACTATTATATAGATATAGATATTATATAAAAGGTATAAGATATTAATATATAATAGACTAAAAGTAAGAAGGTAATATAGCTTATATAGAAAGGCTTAGAGTTAGAAGTAATTAATAGATTTAGTTAAGGCCTACTCTATATATATTTTCTAGAAGCTAGAGTCTAGATTATATAGTATCTATACTCTTCTATCTATTAAGGGTAGACTCTAGGTATACTTAACGCTAGCGTACTACGCCTACGCTACTACTCTCTCCTTACTTAATGGAGCTAAGTAAGCCCCTTTTTAATAGTATACTCCGTCCCTTATCTTAAGGAAGCTAAGTAGACTCTAGCTTCCTCTCTTATTAAACTTACTATATTCTATAAATACTCTTACATCTATATATATATTATATTCCTATAATATTAAGTTCGATTCTATTTTACTCTCTAAGTACTTTACTATAGACTTCGGAGATAATACGTAGAGTAATACTAGGGGCGAGCTAGGCTAAGACCTAGATCTAAATATAGGGTTATAAAGCGCTAAAGAGGCGATCTTTAATCTACTATAACGCTAGTAAGCCCTTAAATAAGAGATTCTTACTATAAGAAACTAAGCCTTCTAGAATTAATCGAGCCCCGCTATAAATAAACTACTAAAGTCTCTACTTAAAAAGATAACCTTAATCCCGTAAACTAACTAGAAACTATTAGGACCTAGGGACTAGAAACCGCCCTTCTAGGACGGTAAAGTAGCTACCTTCCGAGACTATCTATTATAGTTATATAGCTTCTATAAGGTATGATCCGCGCTTAAGCTAAAGCTATCCCTAGATTACTATTAGAATACTATCTATAATACTCTACTAGTGTAAGAATAGGGTTATTAGATAGTAGTATAGTTAGATAGAATAATAGGGTATATTCTATTATAGAACGAATTACTACCGAACCCTTTCGGTAGGAATCCGAGAGTATATATATAAAGGGACGCCGATCTATCTAGTACGTAACTATTTACCGCCCTTTATATTACCTCCTAACCCTATTAGCTAAGGTATATATAGGTTAGATCCTACCTAAGGCTAAGTCCTAATAATTATCCCTTCCCTCTAGGAAGCTACCCTTAGCGACCTAGATTATTATCTATCTCTATATCTCTATTCTAAGTCTCGTAAGACCTTAGTTATTCTCTACGCTTCGTCTTAGATATTTACTAATATTTACTAATCTAAGATTTATATAAGCGTTTTTCTAATAAACTAGATTTTATCTATTCTAACTTCTTATATAGGTAAGATTATCTAATTAGGCCTAGCGTATCACGTAATATAATTAGGTAAGCCCGGGTACTACCTATATTAAAATCTTTTCTTAGAAATATTCCTTTCTTTAAAAAACTTCTTAACTCTTTATAGAGTTTTTTAGATTATTAGATATATTACCTAATCCTTATAGATATAGATTTATATAGATTTACTATAATTTAGTACGATTTACGTAATTTACTAATTTTCGTATTATCCTTAGCTAGTAATAGTATAATTCGTAATAATCCGTATAAATCGGTAATAATTATAATATGGTTTTCTAAAATCTTAATACTCTAAAGTAATTAGTACGGAAATAGGCGCCTTTAAATAATCTCTATCTTATATACGTTACCGATATATCGAAAGCTATTAATCTACCCTAACCTAGGCCGGGCTCTAATAATCTAGCTATATATTATTATAGTTATCGCTTTCCGTCGTATATTACTTACGGTAGTACTAAATCTATAATATATAGTACTTATATAACTAAGAAGCGTTATTACTTATAGGTATTTAAGTAAGTTTAAAGAACTTTACGTAGGTTTACTTATATTAGTATAGATTACTACTAGGCCTCTAGTAACCCCTACTAATAAGGAGCGTAGTACTACTAATTATAACGCCTTAGAGAAGGCTTTCTACGAGCTATATATCTAAGGTAAGGGTTACGTCTAGAAGTACGATTCTAATAAGATCCGTAAGGATTTATCGGAATCTACTATAGCTATTATTACCGCGATTACTAGGTATTATTATTTTTCTTAAATCGTTATAGATTCTTACTAATATATATTAATCTCTATAATTATAAGGATTATAGACGTAGGATAGTAGTCTAATAGGTTATAGGAGGATTCGGGAATATATTTAAAAGGGTAGTCTACTCTTCTAACGAGGTTGATTTCTAAAGAGTAGGAATTAAGTATATGCGGCCTACTTATATAGTAGTCTCGCTTATTCTAGCTAGCTTAACCTAGGTCCACCTATCACGGACCGTACTAGACTATAGTAGTCTAGTTAAGTCTATCCTAGTATTAGCCCTAATAATATTCTTCTTCTTCTTATGCTTCGCCCTAAAGTACTTAGCTATATATAAATCCGTAATTCTATAAGCGTTATATTTATACGCGTATCTAATTAAATCTATATAACGTTATCGATAGTCTTTATATTAGTAAACTTAAGCTCTAGTTTACTTTTATTTATACACGCACTTATCCCTTACTTTATAGCTACTACCTTAGAGGTAGCTCCGCGGGTTATATAACCGCTATATTAACTAAGCTTATATTTAGTTCTCTTATTCTAAATTTTCTTCTCTAGTATATCTACCTTACTCTTAAGGTAAGTTATTAATTTATATACTATCTCCTTTAGTTTAAATCCGTTCGGGTCTAGAGTAGTCCATTTTTATTAGAGCTAGTTCTATATAATCTATTCGCGTTATTATGGTTACTAATTTAGCTTCTTTAATTACCTTTAAGACTAAATAAGTATTCTACTCTTAGATCTCTAGCTAACGTATATATATAGATATCTAATACTAGTTCTATTTCTAAGCCTACCTCCTCCTCTCGCAAGACTCACTCTAAAGAAATTATCTCTACCCCGGCTATACTAGCTAAAAAATCTACTTATCGTAGTAGTATAAAGGCGCGCTCTAAGTTAGAGAAGAAGATAGCTAAGGCTACTACTACTATTACTACTAATATAGCCACTAGTCACTCTAATCTAGGTAATTCTAGTACTAGTATTGCGGAAGAGGTGGCTATAAAGCCTACCTACACCTACTCGCGCCGTCTATCTACTCTACCTCCTTTAGAGGATAAAGAAGATCTCGTCGTAGACGATAATCGAGAGTTTACGCCTTCGCCGCCTCGCTCTAAATACTATTTCTCTTTTCGGTCTAATATAGACTAACTTAGTTACTCTAGATCCTTTTAGAACCTTAATATTTACTCTAAACCTAGCCCTAGTAATAATAAGGCCTAGGTCGCCGAAGATACTAAACGTAGTCGCGGTTTACGCTATAGGAAAATAGCGAACTACGGTTTAATATACTTTAAGTATATTAAGGCTTACGCCACCGGCTCTAAATATCTCTTCCGCTCTAACTCTAGTATTAGCTACTACTCTACTAACTACGATAGGCCTATATATCTAATCTTTAAGCTCCCTACCCGCTACCGCCGCTATACTATCCTTAGTAAAGTTTATCTTTAGATAAGTCTATTAGGCTATTTTAGTCTAGGGTAATCTAAAGTCGTCTATACTAATACATTTTTAGGTTTCTATTTATATATAAGATATATATAACGATCTTCGCGTCCGTGAGACTCTCGGTAGTTCTAGTAGTTATCTAGCTTCTATACGTAGGGAGTTTAGGGAGCGCTATAAGCTCTTCCTAGAGGTTATTAAAGTATAAGTTTAGAAACCGTTAATTATTATTAACCTTAGCTTATAATTTTTAGTCGCCGCGAGATTCCTAGCGCTTAGGCTATCTATTCTAGGGAGTTGGTTTTAGCTACTAAGGCCGTAGAAGAGATTCGTACTATTCCTTCCCACCCGCCTTATACTACTAACGGGTCTCATAAGAGATCTACTAGTTCTCCTTCTAAGTTACCTTATAAGAGGGTATATATTCTATTCTAGATTATTCTAGACCGCGTTAGCTAACTTTAGGTCTAGTCGCTCCGCTCTAGCGCTTAGTTATTATCTTACTAGGCTCTAACTAAGCGCGTAGTTACTCTAGAGGATAAGGTCTCTAACCTCTGTCGCTCTATTACTTAGTTAGTTCATTCGCTATACTCTAAGAGTAATAATAAGATAGAGGAGTAGCTCTATGGCTCTATTTACTAGGGTTTCTATATAGTGTATGTTGGCTCTATCTACCTAGTTTCTATCCGTTTTAGTCCTTTTTAGACCGTTTAGATACCTATCTACTAGTTTTCTAGTAATTTAATTCTTAACTTAATAATATTATATACGTTCTTATTTATTCTATAACTATTAAATTTTAGATTCTAATTTCCTTTAAGTTACTTAAGTATAGGTATTATATATAAATTAGTTTATCTCTCTAAATTATATTAGAGTACCTAAACTAGTGGCCTAGTAGTTATCGGTTTAGATACTCTAACCTTTTATATTATATATCACGAGTTTAATTCCGTAGTAGAGTACCTTTTTAGTTTCTTAGTCCTATATTCTTCTCGTGTATAATAGTCTATATTAGTCTATTCTAGACTTCTCTATATTATTCTATTATAATATATCGCGTTGCGTGCCTATACCGGTTATTTATATTTTCTTCGCGTTTAGTAACCGTATATCGCTTGAATTATAGGGCTGCCTTATAGAGTTTTCCTAGTATACGTTTAGGATTCGTGATTTAATACTTCGTTCTCTATGGTATCCTTCTTCTTTCTACGACGGCCCTAACGGCGCTAGGTTTATAGTAGTAACGTGTTATCCTATAACCTCTATTTATATATAGCTATCGCGGTACTTAAGATATATACTATAGGTTCCTAGGTATCCTTATCCTTAGTATAGTTCTTCTAATAGATTTAATACTTTTGGATACTATTCTCGTTAAGCCTATGTTTAATAATATAGTCTACTTCGTATACGTCTAGTCTATCTTAGGGTATAATAGAGTATAATTACACGTTCGTACGTTTATATACGTTAGATCGAAACCTTTTAAGTAATAAGACGTGGAATACGTTATGGACTTTTATATCGTTTCCTAGGTTAAGCTTATAGACTCTTATACCGATATAACGTTTAATTCGGAAGGGACTAGCTATTTTATAATCGAGCTTTTTATTTACTTATAATGTTCGTATATTATAGATATTAAGGAGGACTTTATCTCCCTCCTCGTATACTTAATCTTTAACTAATCTATTATAGTACTTTATATATAACTTATTCGCTTACTAGATTATTACGTGATAGTTACGTACGGTTTTAAAGATTTTAATCGCTAGTTCCTACGCGTAGACGTTAACATCTATTATTTAGTCGAACTAGACCGTGTAAGGTTCGAAACCTATCCTTAGACTACGTTCTAGGTTCGTCTAGAAGGGCGTAACACCTATTATACTATAACGACTATTATTATACGCGAATTCTACTATACTTAGTAGAGAGGCCTAGTCGTCTTATTCGAAATTATAGAATGTATAAAGGTAGGCCTCGAGCGTTTGGTTCTATCGCTCTATCTAACCATCTATTTATAGATGGAATACTATTAACATGTTTCTATTTATACCAGCCATTTCATAGAATAACGTCTAGAATTTAGACGTGAATATACTCCCTCGGTCCGTAACAATCCTTTTTAGTATACCATGGACCTTAATAATCTTATTCTAGAATACTTATACTAGTTCTTTTAATATAATCATCTTCTACATAGGGACATACCTAGATATCTTTATAAGTCTATCCACGATAATAAGAATTAAATTATAACTTATTCTAAGTATCTCGCTTAGAGGTAAGTTAACTATAAAATCTATAGTAATATCTTTCTATATAAAGAGGGGGACTAGTAGAGGCTATAAGTTCCTATATAGCTTATACCTAGGTACCTTTATTCTTTAATAAATCGGATAAGTAGCTATCTATTCTTTAATATACTTAGATATATCTTCCTAAAAATAGTACTAACGAATCGAGCTTAGGGTGCGTATATACCCGAAATGTCCTACTAGGTTAGCGTTATAGTATCGGCTAACTATAGTAAATCGTGCGTTACCTATTGGTATATAGTACTTTCTATTATAGTAGAGTAAGCCGTCTATAAAGGTCTACTTATAGTCTACTTCGGTCCGTAATAACCTATCTTACTATATTTTACGTAACTTTAAAACTATTAGGTCTGTCTTTTATAGATCCACGATTAACTAGGCGAGGTCTACTTAATATATACGCTAGGTACCATCGCCCTCCCTAATAGCGCTAATAAATGGCTCGCTAGGGACTTCGGTACCGTGTCTTTAGTTACCGGCTTCGGTCTTATAAATTTAATTACCGGTATTAGCGTTAGTATCTCGCTAATTATTGAATAACTTATTATCTAACCTCGTCCTTAAGAGTTAGGCCTATAGCTACTCTAGGACTCTATAGCTACTATAACTCTAGGCGCCTTCTTTATAGTTAGGTCTTCTTAATATTCTATTAGCTAGGTTTATACTTCTAGATTAATAGTAGATTATAAAGTAGAAATTTATAAGCTACTTAGCCTATTAAACCTATCGATGATTTAAAACTATCATGCTTATAAACCCCTTTAAGTTATAGTAATTAGTTAGTAACTTAACGTTATACATAGTACCTTTAAGATAATATCGCCACTACTTAAACGACTCTACTATTACTAGTAGCTCTTAGTTATAAATAGTATATCTAGTCTCGACGTCGGCTATCTTACGCGAGAAGAACGTAACTAGATACTATTAGACCTTTTTAGACTCTATTAGTCTAGGCTAGGAGAGTATATCTAAGATTATAAATTCTAATATATTAGTTTTAACGTGAATAGGTTTAGTTAGGTTAAAGTGCACTAGTAATAGGGCGGTTATAAATGCTTCTTTAATCTTCTTAAAGGATGTTCTTTCGACCTTAGTTAATTTAATAGGTTATAATTTAATATTATACTATTTCTATCTACCACGGACCGTAATAGACGAGTCGGTAGTAGTAGTATACGTATTAAGTGGTGCGGCTAAACGGAAGAAGTGTTTAATAAATTTTCGGTAGTAGTTAGTAAAGCTAATAAAGACACGTATATGTTAAATAGATTTTAGTTTAGGCTAGTCTATAATAGTAGTAACTCTATCTCTCTCTATAGTTATACCTTAATTAGTAATAACGAAGCTAAGAAAGTTAATATAGTCCTAATGGAACTCGTATTTAGATAGCTTAATATATAGCTTATACTTTTCTAGCCTATCTAGGACTATACGTACGTGCTAGATATACTCCTCCTCGTTATCTAAGAAGATAAGGATATTATCTAGGTACATAATATATATTATATCGAGTAGGCCTACTAGCGCGTTATTAATATATGCTTAGAAGGTACCTAGCGCGTTAGTTAGTCTAAAAGGGACTATAGTATACTTAAAGTATCTATAACGGGTTCTAAAAGCCGTTTTCCATTCATCGCCTTCCTTAATACGAAGGCGATAGTAGATGTTACGTAGATTAAGCTTAGTAAAGATCTTTACGCGTCCTAGTCTATTAATAGACTTAGAGATAAGAGGTAGTAGGTAACGATTCTTTTATATAATATTATTTAGGCTACGGTAGTCGATATATAGACGGAGGCTCCTATTCTTCTTCTTTATAAAGAGGATTAGAGCTCCGGCTAGAGATATACTAGGCCTAATCTATTCTTGCGTAAGGTTCTTTTCGATATATTCTTAAAGGGCTTATAACTTAGGTTCTAAAAGAGAGTAGATAGGTCTATATAGAGGTTACTAGCTATCTTCGAGATTAATAGTAAGGTTAGTAGATTAGTATTAAGGTAGTTTAGAGGAATCGATCGCTAACGCGATATATTAGTATATTTTATACTAATATAGTAGGTTTTCGTCCACTTTAATACTAAGCTCGCTATTTTACGTAAGTAAGAGTACGTAGATAGTAGAGATCGCCTTCTTATAATCTTTCTAGAATTATTTATCGTCGATAAGCTATACTAGTTCCTATTAAGGTAGGTTTATGCGCTAGCTAGCTATCTTCTTAAGGAAGTCTAGTTTTAGATTATATTTCTTAAGCTATAGTATACCTAGAATTATATCGAAGGGACTATCTACCACGATAAAGGTTAAGTAGTAGAGTTTCTATTTCCCTCCGCTATCCTAGATGCTATATTTAATAGTATAGGTACCGTATGACTTAATAGGACCGTTAATACTATAGAACATAGTATCTATTAGAGCTTAGATATCGGCGTTAAGTTCTCGTGCTCGTTAGGTTAATATAACGTTAGTAGCCGACCTACTATTAAGTATTATAGTCTAATATTATCCACGAGGGACCTTAATAGATCTAGTCTATAGTTCGATATACTATTTAGCGGATTACCCCTCTATTATAGTCGCGTCTATAAGTCGCGAGGGTTTCTTATAGACTATTAGTTTTTTATATTCTATGCTAGGTAGTTAGGCGCGATGTATTCTAGCTACTAGTACTTATAGTATATAACTAGTTAGTTAGTTATATTAGCACTCGGTAGCTTCCCTAAACGGTACTTAGGTACTATATAGTCTATTCTACTATAGGTATAGTAAGTAACTTTAGGTCGTTTATACAAGTCAGTCCTTATATCTTAATATATCAATTAGTAGAGAGATCCACAATACAATCCGCGTGGTTTTAAATTTAAGGCGTGGTAGTAGCCTTATAACGTCCCGCGAGATCTATTACTAAATCGGTTTTAGTTAGACGATTTTACGTTAGATTAGATTATTAGAGATAGTTATATACTAGCGCGGCGTTAATTATTTATTATATACTAGTATCGCTCCGCGAGGTTTATAAGAGCTTAGAGGTCTATAGGGATTATTATTATAAGGTTAAGACGGTCCTTTATATTTAGGGCGAGAGACCGTTTAAAGTCGTCGTACTATCAAATTATATAATCTTCTTTAGCTTCTCTCTAGAGGGGCCGAAGGTATTTAAGGAGTTATAACGGTAACTAATTATCTCGTTATCGAGTCTTAAAGATATGGCCCTAGACCTAGTCGCGTTATTTAGCCCTATCGCTAAAATATTAGAGAAGAAATTCGGTGAACGTGTCCTAGTTATAGGTATTCTTAGAATGTTTAATTCGGTATACTATCTAACGTTCTAAAGGCGTTAGGTTAAGGTAGTTCTAGGCGAATCTAATTTTATTACTATCGTTTATAAATAGATGGAAGAATCGGCTATATTAGTAAGCCTATACGTGGAAACTCTTTCTACTTTTACTATTAAAGTAAGATAGTTTCTTAGGTCGGGGTAATTAGGATAGTAGTAGACTAGGATAGATTATTTTAGTTAGTATAGGTCTATATAAATATAGATTAGTCGTTACTAGAACTAAAGCGCGTAATATAGCTTTAAGTCTCGTAGTACGTTCTCGAGCTTTATTAAGTTCGCGTAGTTATTACTTAAGTTAAATCTATTATTATCTCTCTTCGTGTAGTCTAGTATATACGTTATTATAAGGTGTGGTTAACGTTAGGCGATTCTAATAGATTAACTTATTAACGTTAATAAGGTCTAGTCTTATATTAAGGTTAGGTCTAGTATAGTTCGAACTAGACTAAGATAGAGTATAATAGACTCTATCCTTATATTCTATAATATCTTCTATAGTTATACGGAATATCGTGCGAGTTATTAGTACGATAGCCTATAAGATATAGTTATTAGTAGGGGTAGTTATAGGTAGACTATTCTTCTCGTTTAGGTTAGGAGAAGGTCTACTATAAGAGGCGGTACCACGAGTGTTATAACGAGTAGTTAGAGCTATTTCTATAAACTACCGTCGTGCTATATAAAGAGGAATTAAAATATAAGGATTATAGACGTAGAATAGTAGTCTAATAGGTTATAGGAGGATTCGGGAATATATTTAAAAGGGTAGTCTACTCTCCTAATAAGATTAATTCCTAAAGAGTAGGAATTAAGTGTATACGGCCTACTTATATAGTAGTCTCGCTTATTCTAGCTAGCTTAACCTAGGTCCACCTGTCACGGACCGTACTAGACCATAGTAGTCTAGTTAAGTCTATCCTAGTATTAGCCCTAATAATAATAGTGCTAAAATCTCTACTACTTCGGACTTCTTTCTATATACTAGCGATATTAAAATTCCTAGAAAAGGTTCTAGTAAAAAGGCTAAGGTTCCTTCCTTACGCGTGCTAAAGAGCTATAAATTTAGAGAAGATAGCTCTAATCTAGAAGTTTCTATACTAAAGGTATATAGTTCTATACCGATCGTTAAATCTTTTTACTAATTTATATAATTCTTAGCGTGCCCGCGCCGGTCCGTCTCTCTCTATTCTAGGTTCTACTACTCTATAGGTTTCTATAGAGGAGTTTATAGCTATAAGGCGCGCTATATAGAATTTATAGCGTCGGAACGAAAGGCTAGAGACTTATATTATAAAGCTCTATACTATACTAAATAAGAACTAGCAAAAGGAATTAGATGTAACTATCGCGGTAATTAGTACTTCTACTCCTACTCCGACTTAATTAGTTTAGATCTATACTAATTAGTACTAATATATCTCTTTTATCTAGTATTTTTAGTTTTTTAGTTTTAATTTTAAAGTAATCTTACTTCTTCTAGATAGATTAGTACGAGTTTATAAAGATCTATATAGATCTTTATATTTTCTTTTAGCTTTCTTAATTTTATCTTTCTTTAATAATAACTTCTTTAATCTCTTTAGTAATCTATACCGATCTATACCGATCTATACCAATCGGCACCGATTTTCGATATCTATTTCTCTCGGTAAATTATTTTTCTAAGTCTCTTTTTTAGTTAAATTTTTTAAAGTTCTAAGTTTAAACTTTCTAAGGAAGTTCCTTAATTCCTTAGAATATTTTAAAAATCTATGTCTCTTTTACCTTCTTTCTTTTAGGCGGCTATCCTTAGTACTAAACTATACTAAAAAACGTCGAATTACCGTACTTTAGTATAATTCTCTACGATTCCGCGGCTTCCTTTACTAATCGCTACTTATATACTAATATTGCTACTTTACTAATGTTTATTATAGGTTCCTAAGTATCTTTATTAGGATTATATCCTTTCTAATGAATTTTATATAGCTATATACTATCTTCGGCGCGTTACTAGCTAAGTATCTACTTAACTTTATAGATATCTATACCTTCTTACGTAACTACTTTATATAGTATCTATTTAGAATAATCTAGTAATAATAAGGTATAAAATAGCTCGAGAAGCGTAATATAGAATATATTATATATCTTTAATATAGGAGGGAGTTATAACTCGTACGCCTAGTTATTAATTACACGAGTAATCTTATATAGATCTATTATCGTATAGTTAAGCTTCTTCTTTAGCCTAATACTATGAATATTCTTACTATTTAGTAAAACTTTATCCCTAATATTAAAGATCATGGGTTTTCTGCCCTTATTATAGTGCGATTTACTATAATTTATAGTATCTTATAGTAACTTTATAACGCTTCTTTACGTTTAGAATAGTTCTATAGTAATTTCTATTACTTTAATATTAGATTATTCTACTTTAAACTAAGTCCCTAAGAACTATATATTATAGTTCTAACCAAAGTTTACTTCGAACGGACTTACGTAGGTTAATATATATCGGCTATTATTATACGCGAATTCCGCGATATAGACTAACCTTATCTAGTTATTCTACTTATAGTTATAATATATATATAAATACGCCTCGACTATCTAATTCTACCGCTCTATCTATCTATCTATTTATAGCTAGAACGTAGTACTAAGTTTCTACTTAATTCCTAGTGTATAGTAGAAATCCTTCTAAAATTTAGACGTTATCTATGGACCTCTATCCGAAACTATACCGTTCGGTATACCGTAGAGCCGGACTACGTTATAGAGTAGTATATCTATAAGATCCGGTACTTAGATTATCTTTCTTATAGGGATATAGTATAATATCTTTATAAATCTATCTAGAACTACGAGTAAACTATTATAAATATACCTAGAATACTTACTTAGGGATAGATCTATAATAAAATCCATGGATAATTCCTTCTATGCCTCCTTTAGCATAGATAATAGCCTTAATTCGCTATATAGTAAGTGTCTATATACTTTTATATACTAGTAAACGTTATATATTTTTACGTAGTCTTTTATATATTTATAAAGACCTAGCTAGTCGTACATTCTTTAGATTAAATCGACCGTCCTTATAACGCTAAAGTACCCTACTAACGCGTAATTATACTATTCCCTTAAAATATCAATTTATAAGCCGCCTTCTAGTATATAGAGTCGGCCTTAGAAGTAGATCGCGTCTAATTATTATTCCTACCTTAATAACTACGGCGGATCTATAGCGCTTCCTTTTATACTTATAACTTTCTTTACTAATATATCAGAATTCTAGGTAGATTTAATTAAGTCTTTAAGGGTTTTCTTAGTTTCTTAGACGTTTATTTAGATTACTTAATACCCGCTCTAATTCCCGCGGAGAATCGCCGAAAGTATCCTAGCTTCTAGTATTCTATTAGATAACTAGTCTTATAGTATCTAAAGTATAGTATAGTCTAACTTATACCGACTATCTACGTTATTCTATAACGATTTCTTATAATCTTTATACCGTAATAGAGGATTAGCTTTATTCTCTCTTCTAGCTTTATATAAGATTTTAAAGTTAAATATTAATATCTACTTAGCCTAACGTACTTATTAGCAATTAAGAACCTTAGTCAATATAAAGTAACATAGATTTATATAATCCGATAATAATTTAATCTAATATATAGAGCCTTCTAAATAATATTACTATTACTTAAAACTCTTAATAATTATAAGTAGTTTCTAGTTATACATGTTATAACGTATCTCTATATCCGCTATTTTATAGAAAAAGAAAGCGACCGGGTACTATTATACCTTATCTTTCGTATCTTTATATAGTTAACTAATAATTCTAGTAATTACGAATTCTAACGCGTTAGTTTCGACCCGAATATACTTCTTAGAATTAAAATACCTAAGAATCGGCGTAGTTATAAAGTAATTCTTTAATAATCGGAACGTATCTTACGCTTCCGGCGTTAACTATATCCCGACCGACTTAGCTTTACGCTATACTCGCCTATCTATAGAGATTTTACCGCTATTCTCTATAAGTTTATTAAGTAGCGCCGTAATTTATAAGAAGCCTATAATAAATTTATAATAATAGTTTATAAAACCTATAAATATTCTAATTTAACGTATAGTAGTAGATTCTAGCTATTCTATAATGGTCTTTACACGCTCCGGCTCTATTTTTAGGCCGCTATATATTATAATAAAGCCGAGAAACCTAACTTCTTATTAGTAAAACTTATATTTAGATAATTTTATATAGAGTTTATACTACCTTAGATAATTTAGTATTAATTTCACGTGTTCTTTATAATTCCATATACTATTAGAGTAAATTAGTATATTATTAAGATAAACTACGTAAATCACGTTAAGTAATTCTATAAGTATAGTATTAATATATCCTTAAAACACTCCTAGCGTATTTATTAGCCCGAATAGTATAATAGTATACTTAAAATAACTATATCTAGTCCGAAATGCGGTTTTCTACTTATCTCCGCGATGAATTTAAAGCCGGTAATATATATCTTATAAATCTAGCTTTGTAAAGTACTTTACCTTCATTAATTAGTCTAAAGATTTACTAATTAGCGGTAATAGATAATAATTCTTCTTAGTTACTATATTTAGTATCTAATAGTTAATATATAGACGTAAACTTCCGTCTTTCTTCTTCACGAAGAGAATAGATACGCTAGCTAATAACGTACTATAACGTATCTAGCCTCTTCTAAGGTATTCTTTAATATATTTATAAAGAACTTCGAGTTCTAGTCTTAAAAGTAGGTAAAGTAGACTATAAGGGACGTCTACTCTCTCTTCGAGCTTGATCTTTAGCTTATACGGCCCGTAATTAGGGAGAAGTGATGTATCTTCTACCGAAAACATATCTATATACTACGAATATACGTCGGGTAGCGTGTCTTTACCCTGATTATTACTATCGTCCTCGTCTTTATTAATAATTAATAAGAATATAAGATAGATTAGCGACGATTAGGTCCGTATAGCGAGGTTCTATATCTCCTTACTAATAGTTATAACTTACTAGTATAATTTACCACGGTATCGTTAGAACGTTAATATCTTCTTCTAAAAATTAAGGATAGGGTTTAGGTATCTAAGCTAAGGCATCCCTAGAATTATATTCTATTAGCTAATATTAGCTACGATAAATTTATTAGATATCTACTATTTTATTATCTTTAAGTTATGAACTTCGTAATTCGTTATAGCTTTATCTAAAGTTCTAACTTTATATCTATTAACTACGATAGTTTAGCTAACTTTACCGAGATTATATAATAATCTATACTCCTTTACGAGAATTAATAAAATATAGTTATCTTCTATACTAGTGTCTACTAGGGTCTATATAGTTTTATTACTATTTACTATAGATAACGATACTTTTAGTAATATTAGGTCTTTACTCGCTAGAAGGCGCTACGGCTTCTCCTAAGTATATATAATTTAGCTAAGGACGCGGTTAGATCTCGTGTACTAGCCTATTCTTTTTTCGGATTCTTATAGTTAGGCGAAATATATTCTATTTCTCTATACTTATAGTAACGAAGTACGCTATAATCCTACTATTTTACGATAGGCGTTATATTTAAGTCTATATCTTATCCTTTTCCGCGTTAAGAAGCACCGGCTTAATTATTTTAGTATCCTCTTAACGCGTTTCTACTCTAATTTACGCTCTTCTAGTACTAATCGCGGTAAGGTTACTCTTAATCGAACGTATTTAATGGACCTCGTTTCTAATCCGTATAGGGTTTATTAGTTTTACCTAGAGAGCTACGTTCCTTAAGGATACGGTAGTATTTATTAGCTTTCTTCTCTAATTCGTATAGATAGTTAAAACTTAATAATACTATCCCTAGTCTTTCGCGGATTAACGGAAGTAGTACTTCGCGAAACTAGAATATATAAATATTTTTCTATAGTATAGGGATATTATTCTATAGGTTTTAGAGGTATTATAGTAGTTAAGTAGATGTCTAGTTCGGTTATTATACTATACTTCTTAACTTAGATAGTACCTTTCTTTCACGTTCTCTATCCGTTCTAAGGGTGTTTAGTATAAATATAGCTAAATATTCCTAGGTTATCATAGATAGTAGCTATACTTCCTTCTATCTATCCTATTAATCACAGAATTATAAGTCTAGGTATCGTTCTCCGAACGAAATACGTTATACTTTAGTAGAAAAGAGTAGAGGGTTATCGAGAAAGTACTTTTCGTAGTCTCTCTTCTAGTCTTTCTACTCCTTTTAGTTCTTCTCTATAAATATAGTCGGGTCTTTAGATTTTAGTATACCTAGGGAAGAAGTAGAGTAAATTAGTAACGAAGCGGCTAGGTATATAGTGGATTATTATAACTCTAATAGTAGGTAAACTAATTCCGCCTAAATTAGTATAGGAAGTCGTCTACCTACTATCGTTCGGCGTAGTTCCTTAAGAGACTCCTTAAGTTCTTATCTCTTTATAAGGAGTTTCGCGCGTTCTATCTATTCTTTAAGGGTTTAAATCTCTCGAGCCTAATTTACGACGTATTTCTAAAGTTTAGTAATGGTTTATTATAATATCTTACGTGGCTCTGCCACGACTCGTTATCCGGCTTTATATTATTAGAAGTTACTTAGCGTATCTACTATTTCTTCGTCTAAAAGCTCTATAATTTAGTCTAATATTTCTACTTCTCGGTTAGAAACGGCTAGGATTAATACTAATTATAGAGGATCCCTATTATTTAATATAGTATTACTTATCCCTATAGTAGATCGTGTTAACCTTCTCGGTTCTAGTTAGACTATCTTAACTATAGTACTATATAGGGAGTAATTCGAATATAAGAATAGGGTTATTAGATAGTAGTATAGTTAGATAGAATAATAGGGTGTATTCTATTATAGAATGAATTACTACCGAACCCTTTCGGTAGAAATCTAAGAGTATATATATAAAGGGACGCCGATCTATCTAGTACATAACTATTTACCGCCCTTCACGTTACCTCCTAACTCTATTAGCTAAGATACGTATAGATTGGGTCCTATCTAAGGCTAAGTCCTAACAACTAGCGCGTAAGAGAAACTAAATATAATACTTCTAGAAAAGAGGAGACTCTATAAAAGGTAAGGACCCTAAAGCCTTCTTTATATAACTCGAGTATATATTTATAGATAGTAATAAGAAGGCTAAGGCCTTAGAAAAGCTTTCGTTACTTAAATATATAAATAGCTAACCTTAGTATAAATACTAACTTAAATTTAATAGGCTTCTACTAAGTACCGGTAGAGATAACTAGAAAGATAGCGTAAAAATTAGCTATCTCTAAAATACCTTCTTAAACCCCGCTTATATATATATAGCCTCTATACTAAGGATTATATAGATTTAAAAAAACTTCTTACACCCTAACGGACCAAACTAGTCAATTCGGGGTAAAACAGCGATTTATATATATCAAACGATAGAGCACACCGAGTATAACAACCTCCGACATACGTATATACGTGTAGCGTATAATACGCGACGATACCGACGTGTAGAGACACTATATATATACGCTCGAAGACTCTTCGATAATATGAGCATAGACTATATCTAATAAACGCCGACACGCCGACCCCCTTTTATTAGTTAAGGGCTACCCTTAACTAATAATTATAGCGGCCTTAGGTACCGACGTACCTCGGCTTCCACCGGGTATACCCCTAATACTAGTACGGTAGAAACGGCTATATAGCGGCATATCCTAGGATAATTAAACCCCCGTCTAATTAACGACGAATAACTAAGGGCGTATAACGCTATAGATAATAGAGACGGAGGGGACCCCGCCCGGGGAGACCCTCCCGGATAAGATTAACTACTAGGTAGCACGTGTAGAGGGGGAAGTCGAGAAGGGAGAAACGGCCCTCCTTAGTATTTTCCGGAACCTTATCTAGAATATTAGAGAGCTTACCGTAGGAGTAAAATAGGCGCCGGAACTAGACCCGGAATCTAGACTAGATCGCATAGAGGCCAGCCTATAGAGGATCTAGGAGGGCCTTACCTAGGGAAAACACCCTAGCACGTGGGTATAGGTCGCCGCACCTATAAGCGGAATAGCCATGTTAGCTAAAATACTAAGGGTACCTATAGACGGGGCATGTAGTATATAAGTCGCTATCTAGGATAAAGAAGTACTTATATAAGTCTAGTAAGCGTCCCTAAAGGATATTATAAATAAGATTAATAAATAGAAAGGGATATGGTTAAATGTAGTGGCCGCTAAACTCACTCTAGGAGGTATAGTACTAACTACTACCACTAACACGGCCTAGTAGACCATCTTACGCGACCCGAACGTAATTAACGACATCTTCCCTAGCGCGTCCGTCCACGTAACCACGTACCCGATATAGATATATACCGTCCCCGTCCGAGGACACGTTATTAGAGAAGACGATATCGAGCGAATAGAGCGATCTAATAAACCGAAGTACCCTAGGATTAAGATCGCGAAGGCGTAGTAGAAGAACGTCTAAGGGATCAAGATAAAATTAAAAAAGTACTCTACTATAATAGTAGAGCTTAGGGACCCCGCTCTCGCCTATAGAATAATATAGGAGGGCTTCCTAGCTGAAGGAGAGCTACTTACGGCGGAACTATGGGATAGGGCATGGGTAATAACGCAATGCTTTAACTATTAAGGATATGGGTATACTAGGTAGAGGTGCTCTTAGAAGACCGCCTGTGGGTGGTATAAATAGGGCTATAATACTAAGGAATACCCTTATAAGACGTAGAGCGATGAGACGCGAGATAGGGACACCGCTAAGTACTCTAACTATAACGGGAAATACCTATCCTAGTCGGTAACGTGCACGAAACGTAAGTAGGTCGTAGAATATATTAACGCGATAAAGATAAGAGGAGCGAGGTAGATATACTAAGCTATAAGGCCCTTGCTGCCCTCGCCGCTATCCCTAACTTTACTTATAAATCTAGTAACTACCCCCCGAAGGGGAGAGGATAACGCGTAATAGTATACTATATAGAGAAAGATAGGCCGACCCCGGGGTATACTTAAAGCCGCTACCGCGTGAGGATAATCACGCCTTAGCGCTACTAATATATAGACTCGAACTTTCCCTAGCACCTAATAAGGGTATAAGATATACTTATTATTATATAGGCGAACGTATAACATAAACAAGAAAACTAAGCGACGCTCCTAGAAGAGACAGGAGCCGTAATAATAGCTATCTAGGAACTATATAAATACTACTAAACTAATAAGCCAATAACACACCTAGGATACTATACTATCCACCCTATAGGCCCGGATAGAAGAGTCATGTTTTATATATATAAGTTGATCCCGCTCTTAGAATAGTCTTATACTAAATATAATAACCTCTAGATAACACTATATCTCTAGATAAGTATAGGGCCTCTCTATATCTATAATATCTATAATTAATAGCGATCGCTTACGCTAGACGATATACTCGAGGGCACCACGACGCCGGGATAATACATCCTCCTAGGCGACTTTAATCTCTACTATAGGTAGTAGGGAGGCCTAGCCGTCGCGAGAGAAGAACTTAGAGTAAGGGAACTATATACACGGTGCTACGACTTCCTATACCTCCTTATATCTATAGGGTAGATTACCTAGAGGAAATATAAATAGGACGAGAACGGGTCTACGCTCGACCTTACCCTCGCCACCGAGCATATTAGCCATAGAGTATAGTACTACCGCCCGAGCCGGATATAGACGGACTCCGACCACGAATGTATGGAAACCGTAATAGACGTCTCCACTCTTAACAAATAACGTAGAAAATAGCTATAGAAGGATACTAATTAGGATAAATACCTAGAGGACCTAGAATCGGTAATTCTAGACCCCTCTATAGTCGACGTATCTAACGGCCTAGCCATAGATAAGGCCGTGTAAGTCCTCCTTTAAGTATACTAAGCCATAAGAGATAAACACGTGCTATACCGAACGTATAGACCCCTAGAAGCGAGGGGTATACCTTAAATATAAGAGTATAGAAGAGACGCCCGTAGACTATATATATATGTATACTATATCCGGATAACTAAGGCGTGGGAAGAGTAGAAGGAAGTAGTACGATATCGTGATAGGGCCCTCCGTAATAAACGATGAAAATAATAGTATATAATTACCAATAAATACACACGGTAAGCCGTAGGGCTATGGCGTATAGTAAAGTAGACTAAGGGTATAGACGCGCCGACGCCGCCGCCACTAATACCTCCCCTAATATACTAAGAGAGGGTTACTCTATAAGCCCGGAGAAGACGGAGATCTTATATAAAGTTATGTTTTCCCTCCCGGAGCTAGTAGACCTATTAGATATTAATAATACTAAATATCTAGATATAATTAATATCCTCTAAGAGGTTACTACGGAGGATATACTTAACGCCGTTAAAGTACTCCCGAATGATAAGGTACCCGGACTAGATAGAATACTAAATAGGTACCTTAAACGCACTATACTAGCTACCCTACCGCTTATTAGTTATATATTTTAAGCATGTATTAAGAACGGATACCACCCCTAAAGCTTTCGGGCCGTCTATACTATTATACTCCCGAAACTAGGGAAGAACCCTAGCTCCCTAAAAGGATAGAGGCTAATTGCCCTCCTCTTCTATCTTGGGAAGATACTAGAGGCTACGATCGCAAAGAAGATAAGCGCCGCAGTATAGAAATATAACCTTCTTCTAGTAAACTAGAAGGCGAAGGCTAGAAGCTCCCTAATTACCGCTATCTAATATATCCTTAAAGTCGTCTAGACCGTATGGAAGTAGGGACGTGTAGTAACGCTACTCTCCCTCGATATGGCCGGCGTATTTGATAAAGTAAACCACACGAGACTTATCTATAACTTACGGAAGAGGCGTATACCCGCGTAGATTACGCGGTTTATATAGTTCTTCCTCGCCGAAAGAGTTACCTAGATATATATCCCCGGATATCGAAGTAAGTACGAGAAGACGGCTTACGGCATCCTATAAGGAAGTACTATCTCCCCGATTCTCTTCCTCTTCTTTACTATAGACCTTCTCTAGGGAATATAATATATAGAGGTAGTAGGATACGTAGATAATATATACCTTCTAGCTATTAATAATAATACTAGCTAAATATATAGACGACTCGAATAAGACCACGGGAGATGCGTCTAATAGGTAAAGCGCCACGGAGTAAAGTTCGCCCCTGAAAAGTACTAACTCATATACTTTATTAACTGCCGTGGGAAATAGGCTACTAGGGAAGGCGAGTGACGCCCTAGAATAGACGCCTTCGACGAACCGCCGATATAAAGTATACACGCACTTAGCGTTATGATTAATAATAAGCTTAAATAGGGACCATAGGTAGCATACGCCGTTTCTAGGGCCCTCTAGGTAGAAGCCGCTATACGACGGATTATAGCCTCCATATAGAGAACCGCCCGGGATAAGGCACGCTAGCTATATATATCTATAGTACGACCCGCCTTTACGTATAGACACGAGTACTAGTATACGGCCCTTATATAGACTAGGCGAACGAAGCTTAAATCCATATAGAACCGTATACTCCGTCTTATATTAGGCGTATATAAAGCTACTAACACGGTGCTACTACGACGCGAGATAGACGTTATAAGTATATATAACTTCTACTAGATATAGAGGGTGGTATACTTTACTAGATAATAAGCATAGGAACGTGTAGAAAATATAGAATATACCTTCGCCGCGCTACGCGCGCGGGTTAGCGTATACTACTAAGTACTCTTATATATAGGCCGGACTCGACTACGGTATAAGTGCCCGATAGAAATAGACTCGAACTAAGTGGTATAAGAGATTAGGGATAACCTAGACGCCCTCCTAGACTAATAGAGCCTTCGAGAGCTTAGACGAAGTATATAGTTATAGATCTAAGATAAGTAGAAAGAGATACTCCGGGCCTAGTGGGCCTCCTAGTAGGATAGATACCTAGAGTGGATCCGAGGACCATAGAAGGAGCTGAGTAAATAGATATATAAAGGGCTTATAAAGGCCTAGGTATCTATACTCCTCTAAGCCTAAACGGGCGCTATAGAACTTCTATACTACCTCTATAAGAGAGGCGTCCCTAACGTGTCTCTATAGTATAAGGCGTGCGGCCGGAGAGGTATAATACGCCACTATCTTATAATATACCCTAATCTTTACACGTAAAGGTAGAAGCTTATCCACACGATAAGAACCTCCGATATCGTATAATAGCTTAATAAGTACCCTAAGGAAGTCGCCCGGTGGATGATTATATACCTACTACTCCTCTAATTCTAGTAGACCCGGAAATATATATCGGAAGGAACCCGGTATACATTAGAGGAAACCCGGCATATGCCGGAAGAACCCCTTAACTAATAACCTCCGCACCTATACGTGCTGCCTAAGGGTAAAATAACGGTAATATAGGCTATAGGCTAATAGGTGTACCCTATGGCTATATACTTAAGAAGAAATAAAGGTTTAACGAGATGTAATTATTAATATAAGGAAGTTTTCCCCTCTTAGGTTTCTTCTTATATAGTAGCTTAGACTAGAGGAGGCATAGGCCTATAGAGTACTACTCTACCTAGTTATACAATATTATTATTATTATTATACTAAGGATTATAGACTACTATAGCTTCGCGGAAGAGGTCGAGAGAATTATAATAAACTTAGAAGATACTAAGTAGTTTAAGGTAGCTAATAAGAAGTAGAAAAAGAATATAGTTACTATAATAAAAAGCACGGTAGCTATAAGGTTATATAAGTATTATACTATAGCTAAAAAGAATAAGAATAGAGATACTATTATAGGCCCCGTATATATAAGCGGAGACTAGAAGAAAGGATTTAGATTCCGCCGTAAGACGGAGGAGATACTAAAGGTAAAGTAGATTAACTAAGTAGAAAGGAATAGACGCTAGAAAGAAGGACTCTACTTCCGTTATAGGGTATCGGGATACTAGATTAAAGGCTACCCGTATACTAATCCCTCCTTAACCTCTAAAAGAATTATAAAGATTAATTAAGTTAAAATTATATCTCTATTAGAGATTAAAGATAATCTTATAGATTCTAGTAATAAGTACTTAGGAAATATATAACTTTCTCTTAAAGTTAAGAGTAGAGAGTAGAGAACGTACTAGTAGATAGATAGGCCGAGTTCTAAAGTATAATAGATAGAAACCTTATATATACGGATATAGTTCTCTAAAAAGCTATTAGGACTTTTACGCTTATTAACGAAGGCTACTAGTACTACGCTATAATTTAAGAAGACCTAATAGAAGGTCTAGAACTCCCCTATATAAATTATAGAAAATATATAATTAAGGGAGTAACGGACACTATAAACGACTCCGAAATTCGTAGAGTCGTCGCGTTTCGTATAGAGATAGATAATTATAGATAAGATATCTACGCTTATATAGTACCTAACTTAGCCTTCCCGCTTATTCTTAGAAATCCTTAGAAAGTATATAATAAGGTATAGACCGCGCCTAATAAGCGATAGTGTTAGGACGGGAACTATAATAGACCTATATAGACCATTCTAATCCATGCAGCCACGTAGTGGCTAGAGCTAGGTTAAGTCAGCTAAGTTAAGCGAGGTTACTATATAAGTAGACCGCATAAACCGATTTCTACTCGTTAGGAGTTAACCTCGTATAAGAGTAAGATTACTCTATAAATACATTTCTATATCTCTCTATAAACTATTAGACTACTATCCTACGTCTTCACTCTTTATATTTTAACTCCTCTCTATATAGCACGACGGTAGCTTATAGAGATAGCTCCTACTACGCGCTATAATACCCGTGGTACTACCTTACACGAGAGACTCTCTCTAAATCTAAACGAAGAGAATAGTCTCCCTACGACCACCTCCACCGATAAGTATACTCTATAGACTATTATACTAATAACTAGTATAGTATTCTATATAACCGTGGAAGATTACCTAGATAATAAGGAAGGAGTCTATTATACTCCATCGCGGTCTAGTTTATACTATACTAGACCCATTCTTACTATAAGACCAGACCCTATTAACGTTAATAAATTAATTCGTTAGAACCGACTAATATTAACCACGCCTTACGACGACGTATATACCAAGCTATACATAGAGAGGTAGCGTTAGACTTAGCTTAAGTAGTAACTTTGCGAACTCGACGAAGCGTAAGAACGAACCGCTAGACTCGAAGCCGTACTACGCGCTTTAGTACTAGTAGTAACTAACCTATACTAATATAGACTAACTTAAGCCGAAATAGTCTAACTAAGTCTATTACTATCCCAGTTGCCTCGGCCTAAGAAACCACCTTACTTTAATAGTAAAACCAGGAGGAGCTTTTATAAATAGGCTTACTAGTATAGCCGATTCTTCCATCTATTCACGAACGATAGTAATAAGATTAGATTCGTATAGAACTACCTAGACCTAACGCCATCTAAACGTTAGATAGTATATCGAATTAAATACCCTAAGGATGTGTATAACTAGGACACGTTTACTAAATTCCTTCTTTAATACTTCGGCAATAGAGCTAAGTAACGCGAATAGGCTTAGAGCCATATCTTTAAGACTTAATAGTAAGAGAGATAATCCCCGTTATAACTTCTCGAATACCTCTAACCTCTTTAGAGAGAAGCTAAGGAAGATCGTATAGTTTAATAATGTGACGACTTTAAAAGGTCTCTTAACCCGAGCGTAAAGGAACGCATTAACCTTATAACGTCTATCCCTACCGACCTTTAGGTACTCGCGAATCTTATAGAACGACATTAGCGTATAATAAATAACTAATATCGTATAGGCGTATAACTATCCCTATTAATCTAATCTAATACGAAATCGTCTAAAGAGGACCGGTTTAGTAATAGATCGCGCGGAACACCTCGTAGACGCTACTACTCTACGAACTCGAGAAGACGAGGCCCGTACCACGGATCTTTCTACTAGTCGATATATTAAGACGTGAGAAACGACTCGTATAAACGACCTAAAGTTACCTACTATACCTATGGTAGAATAGGCTATATAGTACCCGAGTGCCGCTTAGGGAAACCACCGAATACTAATATAGATACTAAGTTAGTTATATACTATAAGTGCTAGTAGCTAGAATATATCGCGCCTAACTACCCGGTATATAATATAAAAAACTAACTATCTATAAGGAACCCTCGTAACTCGTAGATATAACTAAAATAGAGGGATAACTAGCCAACTAGTATATCGAACTATAGGCTAGGCCTATCGAGATCCCTCGTAGATAATATTAGACTATAATACTCGATAGCGGTTTAGCTACTAACGTTATATCGACTTAACGAGTACGAGAACTTAACGTCGATATTTAAGTACTAATAGGTACTATCTTCTATAGTATCGATGGTCCTATTAAATCGTAGAGTATCTATACTATTAAATACGGTATCTAGGACAGCGGGGGGAAGTGGAAACCCTACTACTTAACCTTTATCGTGGTAGATAGTCCCTTTAATATGATCCTCGGTATACTATAGCTTAAAAAATATAACCCGAAACTAGACTTTATCTAGAAAACAGCTGGCTGGCGTATATACCTACTATAATGGAATCTAGTATAGCTAGTTAACGACGAATAATTCTAGAAGGACTACGAAAAGGTAATCTCCGCTATCTACGTCCTCTTACTTACTTAAAATAGAGAGCTTAGTATTAAAGTGGACGAAAACCTACTATATTAGTATAAAATATACTAATATATCGCGTTAGTAATCGACTCGTCCGAATTACCTTAATACCAATCTACTAACCTTACTATTAACCTCGAAGACGGTTAATAACCCCTACACGGACCTATCTACCCTCTATTAGAACCCGAGCTATAGGTCCTCCGAGAATATATCGAAAAGAACCTTATATAAGGATAGATTAGGCCTAGTATATCCCTAGCCGGAGCTCTAATCCTCTTTATAAAGAAGAAGGATAGGAGTCTCTATCTATGTATCGACTACCGTAGCCTAAATAATATTACGCGAAAGAATCGTTATCTACTACCTCTTATCTCCGAGTCTATTAATAGACTAGAGCGCGTAAAGATCTTTACTAAGCTCGATCTATACGACGTCTACTACCGCCTATATATTAAGAAGGGCGATAAGTAGAAAACGGCGTTTAGAACCCGTTATAGATACTTCGAGTATATAGTAGTCCCTTTTAGACTAACTAACGCGCTAGGAACCTTCTAAGCGTATATTAATAACGCGCTAGTAGGCCTACTCGACATAACGTGCATTATATACCTCGATAACATCCTTATCTTCTCTAATAATAAAGAAGAATACATCTAGTACGTACACGTAGTTCTAGATAGGCTAGAAAAACATAAGCTATATATTAAGCTATCTAAATGCGAGTTCCACTAGGACCACGTTAACTTCCTTAGCTTCGTTATTACTAATTAAGGTATAACCATAGAAAGGGATAGAGTTACTACTATCGTGGACTAGCCTAAACTAAAATCGGTTTAAGATATACGTGTCTTTATTAGATTCGCTAATTACTACCGAAAATTTATTAAGTATTTCTCCTAGCTAGTAGCACCGCTTAACGCGCGTACTACTACTATAGATTCGTCTATTACGGTCCGCGGTGGATAGAAATAGTATAATATTAAATCGTAGTCTATAGAATTATTAGAAGGCGAAAGGGCCTCCTTTAAGAAAATCAAAGAGGCATTTATAACTACCCTATTACTAGTGCACTTTAACCTAACTAAACCTATCCGCGTTAAAACTAACGCGTTAGGATTTATAATCTTAGGTATTCTCTTCTAGCCTAGACCAACTAAGTCTAAAAAGGTCTAATAGTATCTAGTTGCGTTCTTCTTACGTAAAATGGTCGATGTTAAGACTAGATATACTATCTATAACTAAGAGCTACTAGTAATAGTAGAGTCATTTAAATAGTAGCGATATTATCTTAAAGGTGCCATGTATAACATCGAGTTACTAACTAATTACTATAACTTAAAGGGGTTTATAAGTACGACGGTTTTAAACCGTTAATAGATCTAATAGGCTAAGTAGCTTACGAACTTTCACTTTATAATCTACTATCGACCTAGAAGTATAAACCTAGCTAATAGAATATTAAGAAGACCTAACTATAAAGAAGGCGCCTAGGATTATAGTAGCCATAGGGTTCTAGAGTAGCTATAGGCCTAACTCTTAAGGACGAGGTTAGATTTTAAGTTATTAGGTAATTAGCGAGATACTAACGTTAATACTAGTAATCGAATCTCTAAGACCGAAGCCGGTAACTAAAGACGCGGTACTAAAGTCCCTAGTAGGCCGTTTATTAGCGCTGTCGGGAAGGGCGATAATACCCGGTATAAATATCTAATTAACCTCGCCTAGTTAATCGTGGATCTATAGAAGATAGACCTAATAGTTTTAAAGTTACATAAAATATAGTAAGATAGGTTATTACGGACTAAAGTAGACTATAAGTAGACCTTCGTGGACGGCTTACTTTACTATAATAGAAAGTACTATATACCGACGGGTAACGCGCGATTTAATATAGTTAGCCGATACTATAACGCTAACCTAGTAGGACACTTTAGGTATGTACGTACCCTAAGCTTAATTCGTTAGTACTATTTTTAGAAAGATATACCTAAGTACATCAAAGAATAGATAGCTACTTATCCGATTTATTAAAGAACGAAGGCCCCTAGGCATAAGCCATATAGGAATTTATAGCCTCTTTTAGCCCCCCTCTTTATATAGGAAGATGTTACTATAGACTTTATAGTTAACTTACCTCTAAGCGAGATACTTAGAATAAGTTATAATTCTATTCTTATTATCGTGGATAGACTTATAAAGATATCTAGGTATATCCTAGTATAGAAGATGATTATATCTAAAGAACTAGCGTAGGTGTTCTAGAACGAGATTATTAAGGTCTATAGTATACTAAAAAGGATCGTTATAGACCGAGGAAGTACCTTCACGTCTAAATTCTAGACGTTATTCTATGAAATAGTAAGTATAAATAGAAATATATCTATAGCATTTTATCCTTAGACGGATAGCTAGACAGAGCGATAGAACTAGACGCTTAAGGCCTACCTACGCGTATTCTATAATTTCGAGTAGAATAACTAGGCCTCCCTACTAAGTATAGTAGAGTTCATATATAATAATAGTCGTTATAGTATAATAGGTATTATACCTTTCTAGACGAACCTCGGACGTAGTCTAAGGATAGGTTTTAAGTCTTAGACGGTCTAATTTAATCGAATAATAGACGTGAACGTCCACGGTTAGGAATTAGCGATTAAAATCTTCGAAACCGTACGTAACTATCGCGCTATAATCTAATAAGTAAACGACTTGTATACGAAGTACTATAATAGGTTAGCTAAGGATTAGACGTATAAGGAGGGCGATAAGGTCCTTCTTAATATCCGTAATATATGAATATCGCGAGTAAATAAGAAGCTTAATTATAAAATGGCTAGTTCCTTCTAAATCAAACGTTATATCGGTATAAGAGTCTACGAGCTCGACTTAGGAAGCGATATAAGAATCTATAATATATTCTACGTCTTACTACTCGAAAGATTTCGACCTAACGTATATGGCCGCATGAACGTATAGTTATACTCTATTATACCCTAAGATAGACTAGACGTATTCGAAGTAGACTATATTATCGAATATAGAATTAATAAAGATAGTATTTAGAAATATAGAATCTATTAGAAGGACTATACTAAGGACGAGGACACCTAGGAACTAGTAGTATATATCTTAAGTTCTATAATAGCTGCGTATAAGCAAAAGATATAGAATAGCGTATTATTAATATAAGTATAGCGACGTCGCGGTCGTCGTAAAAAGAAGAAGGATACCGTAGAGAACGAAGTGCTAAACTAGGAAATCTAGACGCGCACTAGGAAAACTCTATATAGTAGCCCTATAATTTAAGCGTTGCACGGTTACCAGACGCGAAGAAAGCGTAAATAACCATTTTAGAAACGCGACGCGACACACTATAATAGAATAACATAGAAGAGTCTAGAATAGACTAACATGGACCATTACACACGAGAAAAACATAGGACCAAGAACCTAAAAAAAGGAAAATTAGAATGTAGAAACCGATAGTTATAAGCTAAGCGAGCGCATATATAATATCGTTAAGTTAAGAATTAAATTACTAGAAACTAGCCGACGGGTATCTAAACGGTCTAAAAAGGACTAAAATGGATAAAAGCTAGGTAAATAGAGCCGGCGCGTACCACCTATAGTAGATCTAGAATATATAGAGCCAGGCATAGAGCTAATATATAGAGCTAGGCACAGAGCCAACACATAGAGCTAGACCATAGAGCCAATATATAGAGCTAAACCTATAGAGCTAGAACTATAGAGCTACTCCTCCATCTTATTATCCGTTCTAACCTCTAGTATAGTTCTCTCTAACCGTACGACATAGCGGCGGAGGACGACGACCTTAGCCTCTAGAGTAATAACCCGATCCGTTAGAGCCTAGAGGGAAGAGTCTTAAGCGCTAGAGCGTAGCGACTAGGTCTAAAGTTAGCTAATATAATCTAGAATAATCTAGAAGGGAATATATACCCTCTTACGAGGCGACTTAGAGGGAGAAATAATAGATCTCTTATAAGATCCGTTAGTAGCGTAAGACGGATAGGGGGGGATAGAGCGAATCCTCTCTACGGCCTCTATAGCTAGAATAGACTCCCTAGAATAGGTAGCCTAGGCGCTAGAGATCTTGCGGCGGCTAGAAAAATTAATAGGTATTAAAAATAATTAACGTGCTTATAACTTATACTTTAATAACCTCTAGGAAGAGCTTATAGCGCTCCCTAAACTCCCTCTATATAGTAGATAGGCGGCTATAAGGACCCCCGAGGGTCTCATAGACGCGAAGGTTATTATATATATCTTATATACGCATAGGAATCTAAGAATATATTAGCGTGGACTACTTTAGATTATACTAGATTAAGATAGCCCATTAGACTTACCTATAGATAAGTCTTACTAGTCATGGTATAGCGGCGGTAGCGGGTAGATAGAGTAAAGATAGGGCGTATAGGCCCGTCGTGGTTAGTAGAGTAGTAGCTAATACTAGAGTTAGAGTGAAAGAGATATTTAGAGCCGGCCGCATGGCCCTTAATATACTCATAGTATATTAAACCGTAGTTCGCCGTTTTCCTATGGCGTAAACCGTAACTACGTTTAGTATCCTTAGTGACCTAGGCCTTATTATTAGTAGGCTAGGGTTTAGAGTAAATATTAAGGTCCTAAAAGAACCTAGAGTAACTAAATCGGTCTATATTAGACCGGAAGAAAGAGCGGCAAGGCGGCGGCGTGGGTAAGCGCGAGGGCTTGCGATTATTATCTATAACGAGATCTTCTTTATCCTCTAGAGAAGGTAGAGTAGACGGCGTACGCTTTAGAGCGAGAGGAGAACCTATAACTACTTTATCTATAAGTTTAGTACTAGGATTACCTAGATTAGAGCGACTAGTAGCTACATTAGTAGTAGAGGCAGTGTAGTAGTAGCCCTAGCTACTCTCTTCTCCGACTTAGAGCGCGCCTTCGTACTACTATAATAGGTAGACTTCTTAGCCGGCGTAGCCGGGGAGGAGGCGATACCTTTAGAGCGAGTCTTATGAGAGGAGGAGGTAGACTTAGAGATAGGACTAGTATTAGATATCTATATATATACGTTAGCTAGAGATCTAAGAAAGGAATATTTATCTACCCTTAACGGCGATTAACGAAGCTAAATTAGTAACCGTAATAACGCGAATGGGTTATATAGGACCGGTTCTAACAAGAATGGACCACTATAGACCCTTCTAAACCTAAACTAGGGAAGATAGTATATGAATTAACGACTTACCTTAAGAGCGAGGTGGATATACTAGAGAATAAAATTAAAGGCAAGCGAAGCTAAATATATACTCGACTAAAGTAGTAATTACGTATCCTAGGTAGTAGCCATAAAGTAAGGGATAAGCGCGTACATGAACTAGTAAAAGTAAACTAGAATCTCGAGTTCACCTATATTAAGGATAGTTATAACGTTATAGGAACTTAGTTATAGATATATAGGTACACGATAGATTATAGAGACTTAGGATTATATATACTTAAGTACTTTAGGGCGAAGCATAAAAAGAAGAAGGATATTATTAGGACGGGAACTATAATAGATCTATATGGACTATTCTAATCCATGTAGCCACGTAGTGGCCAGAGCTGGGTTAAGTTAGCTAAGTTAAGCGAGGTTACTATATAAGTAGACCGCATAAACCGATTCCTACTCGTTAGGAGTCAACCTCGTATGAGAGTAAGATTACTCTATAAATACATTCCTATGTCTCTCTATAAACTGTTAGACTACTATCCCACGTCTTTACTCTTTATAGATAGTACTACTATAGCTAAGTAAAGCGATAGATAAACGAAGGTCTTAACTACTATAAGCTAGGGACCGCTAAAGAATAGGCGGACCCTATAAAAGAATATAAGAACTCTAAAGGGGCCCTTATAGTAAACACGGTATCCGCGGAGAATATCTATAAGACGCTAGAGAAGAAGAAAGAGCTTTTACTAGAATAGATACGGAAGATACTACCCCTATAACTCTAGAATATAGCTCTACTATTTTCTAAAAGGGAAGCGGATAAACTCGCGCCGTACTAGCTAGGTATTAATTATAAAATTAAGATATATAAGAAAGCGGACGGGATACTAATAGACTTACTATAGAGGCGGCTATTTAGTATAGTAAAGGACGAGCTCCTTATACTAGTAAAACTTCTAAGAGACCTTCTAGTAAAAGGGCTAATTTAGTATACTATATTAGAAGCTATAGTCTCTATATTATTTATAAGAAAGCCTAGTAGAGAACTCCGGTTCTATTATAACTACTATACCTTAAATACTATTACTAAGCCCGACTAGTACCCCTTACTACTAATACTAGAGACCCTCCGAAATCTAACGGATACTAAATAGTTAACTAAGGTAGACGTTATCGCCGCCTTCTACTAGATCTATATAGCCTCTAGTTATAAATATAAAATAGTATTTAGAACTTAGCTAGGGTTATTCGAATAGATAGTATACCTATTTAGGTTATTAGAGGCTCTAGTAACCTTCTAACGGTATATTAACTTCTTACTATAAGAATAGCTAGATAACTTTACTTTAGTCTATATAGATAATATAATTATCTACTTAAATAGGTTAAAGGAAGACTATTTTAGTAAAGTATATATTATTCTTTAGAAGCTCTAGGACGGAGGCCTCTACCTAGACCCTAGGAAAAGTAAGTTTACTTATAAAAAGATTAAGTACCTTAGGTTTATTATATATACTAATAGAAAAGGCGTAGGCCCTAATCTAGAGAAGCTAGAAGTAGTAAAGAACTAGTAGAAGCTAAATACCTAGAAGGAAGTACGACGGTTCCTTAGGTTCTATAACTACTACTAGATATTTATTATAAACTATTCTAAGCTAGCCGGGCCTCTTACGGTACTTACTAGTAAGAATACTCTATTCTCCTAGAGAAAGAATAAAGAAGAGTTATTCTAGGCCCTAAAGGAGAAGTTCTTAGAGGCCCTAGTTATAGTATACTAGGACCCTTATTAGAAGATATTCCTTAAGACGGACTATAGCGGGCTCACGCTTAGAGAAGTACTACTTTAGGAAAATAAAAGAACTCTTAGACCCGTTAGATTTTTCTTACGGAAGCTAAATAAAGTAGAGATTAACTATAATATCTATAATAAGGAGATACTCGCTATAATCTTCTACTTAAAGTTCTAGAACCCCAAGTTAAAAGTATATAGTCCCTTTACTATATAGATAGATTATAAGAATCTTAAATACTTTATAACGAAGTATTATCTATTAGAATACTAAATATAGTAGTATAAAACCTTATCTAGGTACTAGTTCTTCTTAGTTTACTAACTAGAATCTAAAATAGTTATCTCTAACGCTCTATTAAGACGGGAATAAGATATACTTAGAGTAGACGATAAAGAGTCTAGGTTCCGTAGATTTCTAGACCCTAAGAATATAAAAGATTAGCCGGTCCCTAAGGTAAGACTATCGGCGGCCTATACTACTAACTTACTATTTAAGAATATATTACTAGGGACTAAGCCTACCTACGAAGAGCCGGCTTCCCCGGGACCTTTCTAGAACTACTCTCTAAATAATCTATAGACTATAATAGTAGAAAAGGACTTAATATACTAAACTATACTCCGTATAGTAATAGAAGGAGTATAGTTATTTCTAAGCGAGGTAAAGCTAAAAGTCTAAGTAGTAGATTATAGTATTAGCTTAGAGGGCTACCTTAACTACTATAGAAAATTATAGATACTAGGCGTAAAGGTAACTATAGAAGCCAAGTATAAAGTACTAGAGCCTAGCGATTTAGAAGGGGACGTCCTTTGGACTAAGCTTATCTAGTCTATATATAACTCGCCGCTCTACGGCTACCTAGACTAAGATTCTACTACTTCTATACTAGCACGAAGCTTCTACTAGCTACTATAGGTAAGATATATAAGATAGTTTCTATGAAATTATAACTACTATAGGCGGAATAAGGTATAGCGGGAATAAAAACACGGACTTCTAAAGTCTCTCCTAGTCTCTAATCATTTCTTCTAGAAGATCTTAATAGACTTTCTTACTAATCTACCCGGCTTAGAAGGGAACTACTATTTATAGATTATTAAAGACCGCCTAAGTAAGACTATAGTATTATAAGCGATATCTACTATAAAGGTAGAGAAATACGCTAAGGCGTTTATAGATTACTAGGTAAGGTACTACGGCATGCCCTTAGCAATAATAAGCGATTAAGGAATAAACTAGACTAGCTATTTCTAGAAGACCTTTTATAGTCTTACTAGAGTAACCTAAAGACTAAGCTCTATATACTATCCTTAAATAGATAGAGGCCTAGAGAGAATAAACTAGAAGGTATAGAGCTATCTATAAAACTTTATTAATTAGGAATAGTCTAATTAGAAAACCTAGCTTCTAACTATATAACTAGTACTAAACGCGCGCTACTAAGTAGAGCTAGAAATAAGCCTATTCTTCGCTATCTATAGATATAATCTATTATCCCCCGTGCCTCTACGGATAGAAGCTAACTCTAGTTTCTCGCTCTCTACTAAATAAAGAGTAGAAACCTTTATAAAAAAGATAAAGAATATTACTAAGCTATATTAAGTAAATATAGTAGAGGCCGCCTAAAAGTAAGAGAAGTCCACGAATAGAAAGTAAACTCTAGTACTAGTATACTATATAGAAGATAAAGTATAGCTCGATTTAAGAAACTATATAATAAGTTAACTAAAGAAGAACCTAGACTTAAAGCACGCGAAATATACTATAGATAAAGTTCTATTACTAGTATCCGTTAGACTAAGGGGGCTTCCTAGTAATATCTACCCGGTATTCTATATAGATCTACTTAGACTAGCTAGCAAAGACCCTCTACCTAGATAGAAGACTAATAATAAATAACCGGACCCTATACTTATTAAGATATATAAAGAGTAGTAAGTTAAAGAGATATTATATACTAGGAATAAAGGGCGAGGATAGAGAAGAGAAGTCCTAGTAAAATAGGCTAGATACCACGACCTAATATAGAAACCCTTAGTAAATCTAATAGATACCGCCGTATTAGATAAGTTCGAATAGAAGTTCGGACCTGCTAAGATAAATAACGGCCTACTAGAGTAGTAGACTATAAAGAAAAAGAAGATATCCGCCTAGTAACCTATAGAATACACGGATAAAGAAGAGGAAGACTATATAGTCTTAAGAGAGAATAGAAAAGAAATTCATTCTATAGAAAAAAAAAAAGAAAAAAAAGAGAGAGAACTAAACGCTAAAGGAAAAGGCCTAGAGGCCGGCATATTCTAATAGGTCTATAGGTTAGCCTAATAGGGCCCTAATACTAATACTAGAGGAATACTACCCGTACTATAATAGGAGGTTAGTAAGAGAATTTAACTAGAGTCTAGGATTAAACTTACGTTTAACCCTACTAGGCTATTATATTAGTTATCTAAGTAGTTACCTAGAAGGCGATAGTACTAAAAGCGTGGTTAGTAATTATTCGTCTAGGGAGTCCGAATAGTCTTATACGGGAAGTAGACTAGCTACTTATAAAGGCTATAAAGCCTTTATAGCTTTTAGGACCTAGGCGAGGTCCTTATAGGCGTCTAGTCTAAACTAACTATTAGCCGGGCGTTAAAACACGGAACTAGAAGAGAAAAGAACTTATACCCCGGTATTAGTCGACTAAGTCTATACTATATAAGTAATATAAGTAATCTCCGGCCTAAAATACTAAGTTAGTAGTTATTATAATAAGAGTTCCTGAGTTAGCTTATAGGTTCTAGTAATTTACCCTTCTTAGGGTATAACGAGTATAGAAGCGACTTTAGTTTAACTAAGTAAATTAGTAGAGCCTAACGTGAATAACACGGAGTCTAATACTTACTACTTAGTTAGCGTAGTCTTTACTAGCTAGGGCATAGCCCTAGTAGTAGATAATATTATTTATCTATAGAACCCGAGCATTAGTAACTAGACTCTAACTAGACGAGAAGAGAGAATCTAATCTTACGATAGAGAAGGACGAGGTTATTAAGGTCTAGAAAAATAGAAGGGAAACTATACCTTTATACTTAGGACCCTTAAAATTATAAATAGACCTTCGTGAATAGAATATCGTAAATAGAATATCTATAATATATAAATATCTATTTACGTACGACTCTAAAAATATATAAATAACCCTTATTCACGTACTCTTAATGGACGAGTAAATGGTCCCGGCGTATACGATAATAGGCACCCTATTAACTAAGAAGTACCTGGTAAGGGATAGATTAATATAAAAATAGTTCTTAATCGAAGAACTAAACCCTTTCTTCTATATACTTAATAATAGGTCTAAGGCCTAAGAAGATATAGGGCTAAGGCCTAAGGAGATATAGAGCTAAATTAAAGTAGACGCACGGATGGTAAGTCTAGTAGAATTTTACTAGACTTACTACGTGAATATATATATTAAGTCTAAGTAGCCTAGCTTATAGGGAGTACTATACGCGGCGGTAATAGAGGCTACTACCATCCTATAATAACGATTATTACTACTAGAGTAATAATAGACACTACTATATTAGGAAGCTATTCTTAGATAGACGGCTATCTACCTAGTACTAGGGGGATATAGATATAAAAGGAGCTACTAATATAGAAATTAAACTATCTTCTATAAATAATCTATAATAGATTTAATAGATAGATTCTTTTAATAGAAGATATATACGCCACGATCTAATAGCGGGCGTTAAGTCTAGTCGCTAAGGCCTATATTAGGGGGCGTCGTATATAATAATAAGTATTACCACGAGCTAATAGTAATTACTACTATAATAACTAGGTATAGAAGAGCGGCTTTATTAAGGGTTTTCTAGGAAGCCGGTAGAAATTAGCCGGATAATACTTACTTATAAGTGGTCCGTAGCTAGGGTAAGATATAGTAATAAATAAGCGGAGGGAGGGAATAATATTAAGGGTAGACCCTAGGTATACTTAACGCTAGTATACTACGCCTATACTACTACTCTCTCCTCGCCTAATAGAGCTAAGCGAGCCCCTTTTTAATAGCGTACTCCGTCCCTTATCTTAAGGAAGCTAAGTAGACTCTAGCTTCCTCCCTTATCGAACTTACTATATTCTATAAATACTCTTACGTCTATATATACATCGTATTCCCGTAATACTATCTATATATAAAGACTTATTCTAAGAATCTATCTAGAGATTAGCTATTTTAGACTATAAAGATCTTAAATCTAGAGGGCGTATAACGCCGCTATTATAATTTTTAGTACTATAGAGGCTAGTATATTATAAAAGGTTCTAATTATATCTAGAGTATAGATAGATACTATAAGCTTAGCTTATATAGTATTAAGATCTATACCTATATAGATATATATTTAAGATATATTATCTAGGCCTATATTAGTATCTTATCTACTATAGTAGTTAGTTATCTCTTTTAGTTTCTAGAAACTTTATATAAGAATAGAGTTATTAGATAGTAGTATAGTTAGATAGAATAATAGGGTATATTCTATTCTAGAACAAATTACTACCGAACCCTTTTAGTAGAAATCCGAGAGTATATATATAAAGGGACGCCGATCTATCTAGCACGTAACTATTTACCGCCCTTTACGTTACCTCCTAACCCTATTAGCTAAGGTATATATAGATTAGGTCCTACCTAAGGCTAAGTCCTAATAATTATCCCTTCTCTCTAGGAAGCTACCCTTAGTAACCTAGATTATTATCTATCTCTATATCTCTATTCTAAGTCTCGTAAGACCTTAGTTATTCTCTACGCTTCGTCTTAGATATTTACTAATATTTACTAATCTAAGATTTATATAAGCGTTTTTCTAATAAACTAGATTTTATCTATTCTAACTTCTTATATAGGTAAGATTATCTAATTAGGCCTAGCGTATCACGTAATATAATTAGGTAAGCCCGGGTACTACCTATATTAAAATCTTTTCTTAGAAATATTCCTTTCTTTAAAAAACTTCTTAACTCTTTATAATAATAATAATAATAATATTGTATAACTAGGTAGAGTAGTACTCTACAGGCCTATGCCTCCTCTAGTCTAAGCTACTATATAAGAAGAAACCCAAGAGGGGAAAACTTCCTTATGTCGATAATTACATCTCGTTAAACCTTTGTTTCTTCTTAAGTATACAGCTATAGGGTACACCTATTAGCCTACAGCCTATATTACCGTTGTTTTGCCCTTAGGCAGCACGTATAGGTACGGAGGTTATTAGTCAAGGGGTTCTTCCGGCATATATTTCCGGGTCCACTAGAATTAGAGGAGTAGTAGATATATAAGCATCTACCGGGCGACGTCCTTAGGGTACTTATTAAGCCATCGTATGATATCGGAGGTTCTTATCGTATAGATAAGCTTCTACCTTTACGTGTGAAGATCGGGGCATATTACGAGATAGTAGCGTATTATGCCTCTCCGGCCGCACGCCTTATACCATAGAGACACGTTAGGGACGCCTCTCTTATAGAGGTAGTATAGGAGTCCTATGGCGCCCGTTCGGGCTTAGAGGAGTATAGATGCCTAGGCCTTTATAAGCCCTTTATACATCTATTTACTTAGCTCCTTCTATGGTCCTCGGATCTACTCTAGGTATCTATTCTACTAGGAGGCCCACTGGGCCCGGAGTATCTCTTTCTACTTATCTTAGATCTATAACTATATACTTCGTCTGAGCTCTCGAAGGCTCTATTAGTCTAGGAGGGCGTCTAGGTTATCCCTAATCTCTTATACCACTTAGTTCGAGTCTATTTCTATCGGGCACTTATACCGTAGTCGAGTCCGGCCTATATATAAGAGTACTTAGTAGTGTACGCTAACCCGCGCGCGTAGCGCGGCGAAGGTATATTCTATATTTTCTACACGTTCCTATGCTTATTATTTAGTAAAGTATAATACCCTCTATGTCTAATAGAAGTTCTATATACTTATTATATTTGTCTCGCGTCGTAGTAGCGCTATATTAGTAGCTTTATATACACTAGAGATAAGACGGAGTATGCGGTTTTATACGGATTCGAGCTTCGTTCGCCTAGCCTATATAAGGGCCGTATACTAGTACTCGTGTCCGTATGTAAAGGCTAGTCGTGCTATAGAGACATATAGTTAGCGTGCCTTATCCCGGGCGGTTCCCTACGTAGAGGCCGTAATCCGGCATATAGTAGCTTCTACCTAGAGGGCCCTAGAAACGGCGTATACTACCTATGGTCCCTATTTAAGCTTATTATCGATCATGACGCCAAGTGCGTGTATGCTTTATATCGGCGGTTCGTCGAAGGCGTCTATTCTAGGGCGTCGCTTGCCTTCCCTAGTAGCCCATTTCCTACGGCGGTTAATAAAGTGCATAAGTTAGTACTTTTCGGGGGCGAACTTTACTCCGTGGCGCTTTGCCCATTGGACGCATCTCCCGTAGTCTTATTCGAGTCGTCTATATATTTAGCTAGTATTATTATCGATAGCTAGAAGGTATATATCATCTACGTATCCTACTACCTCTATATATTATATTCCCTAGAGGAGGTCTATAGTAAAGAAGAGGAAGAGGATCGGGGAGATAGTACTTCCTTATAGAATGCCGTAAGCCGTCTTCTCGTACTTACTTCGATATCCGGGGATATATATCTAGGTAACTCTTTCGGCGAGGAAGGACTATATAAACCGCGTAATCCACGCGGGTATACGCCTATTCCGCAGGTTATGGATAAGTCTCGTGTAGTTTACTTTATCGAATACGCCGGCCATATCGAGGGAGAGTAGTGTTACTACACGTCCCTACTTCTATACGGTCTAGACGACTTTAAGGATGTATTAGATAGCGGTAATTAGGGAGCTTCTAGCCTTCGCCTTCTAGTTTACTAGAAGGAGGTTATATTCCTATACTACGGCGCTTATCTTCTTCGCGATCGTGGCCTCTAGTATCTTCCCGAGATAGGAGAGAAGGGTGATTAGCCTCCATCCTTTCGGGGAGCTAGGGTTCTTCCCTAGTTTCGGGAGTATAATGGTATAGGCGGCCCGGAAGCTTTAGGGGTGGTATCCGTTCTTAATACATGCTTGAAATATATAACTAATAAGCGGTAGGGTAGCTAGTATAGTGCGTTTAAGGCACCTATTTGGTACCCTATCTAGTCCGGGTGCCTTATCATTCGGAAGTACTTTAACGGCGTCGAGTATGTCCTCCTTGGTAACCTCTTAGGGGATATTAATTACGTCTAGATATTTAGTATCATTAATATCTAATAGGTCTACTAGCTCCGGGAGGGGGAATATAACTTCACGTAAGATCTCCGTCTTCTCCGGGCTTATAGAGTATATCCTCTCTTAGTATATTAGGGAAGGCATTAGTAGCGGCGGTATCGGCGCGTCTATACCCTTAGCCTACTTTACCATACGCTATAGCCCTACGGCTTACCGTGTGTATTTATCGGTAATCATACGCTATTATTTTCGTCGTTTATTACGGAGGGCCCTATTACGATATCGTACTACTTCCTTCTACTTTTCCCACGCCTTAGTCGTCCGGATATAGTATATATATATATATAGTCTACGGGCGTCTCTTCTATACTCTCATATTTAAGGTATACCCCTCGCTTCTAGGGGTCTATATATTTAGTATAGCACGTGTTTATCTCTCGTGGCTTAGTATACTTAAAGGAGGACTTACACGGCCTTATCTATGGCTAGGCCGTTGGATACGTCGACTATAGAGGGGTCTAGAATCGCCGATTCTAGGTCCTCTAGGTATTTATCCTAATTAGTATCCTTCTATAGCTATTTCCCACGTTATTCGTTAAGAGTAGAGACGTCTATTACGGTTTCCATGTATTCGTAGTCGGAGTCCGTCTATATCCGGCTCGGGCGGTAGTACTATACTCTATGGCTAATGTGCTTAGTGGCGAGGGTGAGGTCGAGCGTAGACCCGTCCTCGTCCTATTTATATTTCCTCTAGGTAATCTACCCCACGGGTGTAAGAAGATATAGGAAGTCATGGTACCGTGTGTGTAGTTCCCTTACTCTAAGTTCTTCTCTCGCGACGGCTAGGCCTCCCTACTACCTGTAGTAGAGATTAAAGTCGCCTAGGAGGATGTGTTATCCCGGCGTCGTGGTGCCCTCGAGTATATTATCTAGCGTAAGCGATCGCTATTAATTATAGATGTTATAGATATAGAGAGGCCCTATACTTATCTAGAGATATAGTGTTATCCGGAGGTTATTACGTTCGGTATAAGACCATTCTAAGAGCGGGATCGACTTATATATATAAAATATAACTCTCCTATCCGGGCCCGTGGGGTGGATGGTATAGTATCCTAGGTGTGTTATTGGCTTGTTGGTTTGGTAGTGTTTATATAGTTCCTAGATGGCTATTATTACGGCTCCTGTCTCTTCTAGGAGCGTCGCTTAGTTTTCTCGTTTATATTATACGTTCGCCTATATGATAATAAGTATATCTTATACCCTTATTAGGTGCTAGGGAAAGTTCGAGTCTATATATTAGTGGCGCTAAGGTATAATTATCCTCGCGCGGTGGCGGCTTTAAGTATGCCCCGGGGTCGGCCTATCTTTCTCTATATAGTATACTATTACGCGTTATCCTCTCCCCTTCGGGGGGTGGTTACCGGATTCATAAGTAAAGTTAGGGATAGTAGCGAGGGCGGCGAGGGCCTCACGGCTTGGTATATCTACCTCGCCCCTCTTATCTTCATCGCGTTAATATATTCTACGACCTACTTACGTTTCGTGCACGTTACCGACTAGGATAGGTGTTTCCCGTCGTAGTTAGAGCACTTGGCGGTATCCCTATCTCGCGTCTCGTCGCTCTGCGTCTTGTGAGGGCATTCCTTAGTATTATCTTAACTCTTTATAGAGTTTTTTAGATTATTAGGTATATTACCCGATTCTTATAGATATAGATTTATATAGATTTACTATAATTTAGTACGATTTACGTAATTTACTAATTTTTATACCGTCCTTAGCTAGTAATAGTATAATTCGTAATAATCCGTATAAATTAGTAATAATTATAATATAGTTTCCCGAAATCTTAACGCTCTAAAGTAATTAGCGCGGAAGTAGGCGCCTTTAAATAATCTCTATCTTATATATATTACTAATATATCGAAAGCTATTAATCTACCCTAACCTAGGCCGGGCTCTAATAATCTAGCTATATATTATTATAGTTATTACTTTCTGTCGTATATTACTTATAGTAGTACTAAATCTATAATATATAGTACTTATATAACTAAGAAGTATTATTACTTATAGATATTTAAGTAAGTTCGAAGAACTTTATATAGATTTACTTATATTAGTATAGATTACTACTAGGCCTCTAGTAACCCCTACTAATAAGGAGCGTGGTACTACTAATCGTAACGCCTTAGAGAAGGCTTTCTACGAGCTATATATCTAAGGTAAGAGTTACGCCTAGAAGTATAATTCTAATAAGATCTATAAGGATTTATTAGAATCTACTATAGCTATTATTACTATAATTACTAGGTAATATCGTTTTCTTAAATCGTTATAGATTCTTACTAATATATATTAATCTCTATAATAGTACTAAAATCTCTACTACTTCGGACTTCTTTCTATATACCGGCGATATTAAAATTCCTAGAAAAGGTTCTAGTAAAAAGGCTAAGGTTCCTTTCTTACGCGTACTAAAGAGCTATAAATTTAGAGAAGATAGCTCTAATCTAGAAGTTTCTATACTAAAGGTATATAGTTCTATACCGATTATTAAATCTTTTCGCTAATTTATATAATTCTTAGCGTACCTACGCCGGTCCGTCTCTCTCTATCCCGGGTCCCGCCGCTCCGTAGGTTTCTATAGAGGAGTTTATAGCTATAAGACGCGCTATATAGAATTTATAGCGTCGGAATAAAAGGCTAGAGACTTATATTATAAAGCTCTATACTATACTAAATAAGAACTAGTAGAAGGAATTAGATATAACTATCGCGGTAATTAGTACTTCTACTCCTACTCTAACTTAATTAGTTTAGATCTATACTAATTAGTACTAATATATCTCTTTTATCTAGCGTTTTTAGTTTTTTAGTTTTAATTTTAAAGTAATCTTACTTCTTCTAGATAGATTAATATAAGTTTATATAGATCTATATAGATCTTTATATTCTCTTTTAGCTTTCTTAATTTTATCTTTCTTTAATAATAACTTCTTTAATCTCTTTAGTAATCTATACTAATCTATACTAATCGGTACCAATTTTCGATGTCCATTTCTCTTAGTAAATTATTTTTCTAAGTCTCTTTTTTAGTTAAATTTTTTAAAGTTCTAAGTTTAAACTTTCTAAGGAAGTTTCTTAATTCCTTAGAATATTTTAAAGATCTATATTTCTTTTACCTTCTTTCTTTTAGATAGCCGTCCTTAGCGCTAAACTATACTAAAAAATATTAAATCGCCGTACTTTAGTATAATTCTCTATAATTCTACGGCTTCCTTTACTAGTCGCTACTTATATACTAATATTACTACTTTACTAATATTTATTATAGGTTTCTAAGTATCTTTATTAGAATTATATTCTTTCTAATAAATTTTATATAGCTACGTACTATCTTCGGCACGTTACTAGCTAAGTATCTACTTAACTTTATAGATATCTATACCTTCTTACGTAACTACTTTATATAGTATCTATTTAGAATAATCTAGTAATAATAAGGTATAAAATAGCTCGAGAAGCGTAATATAGAATATATTATATATCTTTAACATAGAAGGGAGTTATAACTCATACACCTAGTTATTAATTATACGAATAATCTTATATAGATCTATTATTATATAGTTAAGCTTCTTCTTTAGCCTAATACTATAAATATTCTTACTATTTAGTAAAACTTTATCCCTAATATTAAAGATCATGGGTTTTCTACCCTTATTATAGTGTAATTTACTATAATTTATAGTATCTTATAGTAACTTTATAACACTTCTTTACGTTTAGAATAGTTCTATAGTAATTTCTATTACTTTAACATTAGGTTATTCTACTTTAAACTAAGTCCCTAAGAACTATATATTATAGTTCTAACTAAAGTTTACTTTAAATGGACTTACGTAGGTTAATATATATCGGCTATTATTATACGCGAATTCCGCGATATAGACTAACCTTACCTAGTTATTCTACTTATAGTTATAATATACGCGTAAATACGCCTTAACTATCTAATTCTACTACTCTATCTATCTATCTATTTATAGATAGAACGTAGTACTAAGTTTCTACTTAATTCCTAGTATATAGTAGAAATCCTTCTAAAATTTAGACGTTATCTACGGGCCTCTATCTAAACCTATACCGTTTAGTATACTATGGAGCCGAACTACGTCACGAAGTAGTATATCTATAAGATCCGGTGCTTAGATCGTCTTCCTTATAGAGATATAGTATAATATCTTTATAAATCTATCTAAAACTATAAGTAAACTATTATAAATGTACCTAGAATACTTACTTAGGGGTAGATCTATAATAAAATCCATTAATAATTCCTTCTATACCTCCTTTAGTATAGGTAATAGCCTTAATTTACTATATAGTAAGTATCTATATACTTTTATATACTAGTAAACGTTATACGTTTTTACGTAGTCTTTTATATATTTATAAAGACCCGGCTAGTCGTACGTCCTTCGGATTAAATCGACTATTCTTATAACGCTAAAGTACCCTACTAACGCGTAATTATACTATTCTCTTAAAATATCGATTTATAAGCCGCCTTCTAGCACGTAGAGTCGGCCTTAGAAGTAGATCGCGTCTAATTATTATTTCTACCTTAATAACTATAGCGGATCTATAGCGCTTTCTTTTATACTTATAACTTTCTTTACTAATATATTAGAATTCTAGGTAGATTTAGTTAAGTCTTTAAGGGTTTTCTTAGTTTCTTAGATATTTATTTAGATTACTTAATACCCGCTCTAATTTCTACGAAGAATCGCCGAAAGTATCCTAGCTTCTAGTATTCTATTAGATAACTAGTCTTATAGTATCTAAAGTATAGTATAGTCTAACTTATACCGACTATCTACGTCATTCTATAACAATTTCTTATAATCTTTACACCGCAATAGAGGATTAGCTTTATTCTCTCTTCTAGCTTTATATAAGATTTTAAAGTTAAATATTAATATCTACTTAGCCTAACGTACTTATTAGCAATTAAGAACCTTAGTCAATATAAAGTAACATAGATTTATATAATCCGATAATAATTTAATCTAATATATAGAGCCTTCTAAATAATATTACTATTACTTAAAACTCTTAATAATTATAAGTAGTTTCTAGTTATACATGTTATAACGTATCTCTATATCCGCTATTTTATAGAAAAAGAAGGCGACCGGGTACTATTATACCTTATCTTTCGTATCTTTATATAGTTAACTAATAATTCTAGTAATTATAAATTCTAACGCGTTAGTTTTAACCTAAATATACTTCTTAGGATTAAAATACCTAAGAATTAGCGTAGTTATAAAGTAATTCTTTAATAATCGGAACGTATCTCGCGCTTCCGGTATTAACTATATCTTAACCGACTTAGCTTTACGCTATACTCGCCTATCTATAGAGATTTTACCGCTATTCTCTATAAGTTTATTAAGCGGCGCCGTAATTCGTAAGAAGTCTATAATAAATTTACGATAATAGTTTACGAAACCTATGAATATTCTAATTTAACGTATAGTAGTAGGTTCTAGCCATTCTATAATGGTCTTTACACGCTCCGGCTCTATTTTTAGGCCGCCATATATTATAATAAAGCCGAGAAACCTAACTTCTTATTAGTGAAACTCGTATTTAGATAATTTTACGTAGAGTTTATACTACCTTAAATAATTTAGTACCGATTTCACGTGTCCTTTATAATCCTACATGCTATTAGAGTAAATTAGTATATTATCGAGATAAACTACGTAAATCACGTTAAGTAATCCTACGAGTATAGTATTAATGTATCCTTAAAACGCTCCTAGCGTATTTATTAGCCCGAATGGTATAATAGTATACTTAAAATAACTATATCTAGTCCGAAATGTAGTTTTCCACTTATCTCCGCGACGAATTCGAAGCTAGTAATATATATCTTATAAATCTAGCTTCGTAAAGTACTTTACCTTCATTAATTAGTCTAAAGATTTACTAACTAGCGGTAATGGGTAACGATTCTTCTTAGTCACTATATTTAGTATCTAATAGTCGATATATAGACGTAAACTTCTATCTTTCTTCTTTATAAAGAGAATAGATACACCGGCCGATAACGTACTACGACGTATCCAGCCTCTTTTAAGGTATTCTTTAATATATTTACGAAGAACTTCAAGTTCTAGTCTTAAAAGTAGGTAAAGTAGACTATAAGGGACGTCTACTCTCTCTTCGAGCTTGATCTTTAGCTTATACGGCCCGTAATTAGGGAGAAGTAATGTATCTCCTACCGAAAATACATCTATATACTATGAATATACGTCGGGTAGCGTGTCTTCGCCCTAATTATTACTATTATCCTTATCTTTATCGACGATTAATAAGGACGTAAGATAGATTAGTAACGATCGGGTCCGTACGGCGAGGTTCTATACCTCCTTACTAATAGTTATAACTTACTAGTATAATTTACTACGGTATCGTCGGAACGTTAATATCTCCTTCTAAAAATTAAGAATATAGTTTAGGTATCTAAGCTAAGGCATCCCTAGAATCATATTCTATTAGCTAATATTAGCTACGATAAATTTATTAGATATCTACTATTTTATTATCTTCGAGTCATGAACTTCGTAATTCGTTATAGCTTTATCTAAAGTTCTAACTTCATATCTGTTAACTACGATAGTTCGACTAACTTTACCGAGATCATACGATAATCTATACTCCTTTACGAGAATCGACGAAATATAGTTATCTTCTATACTAGTGTCTACGAGGGCCTATATAGTTTTATTACCATTTACTATAGATAATAATACTTTTAGTAATATTAGGTCTTTACTCGCCGGAAGGCGCTACGGCTTCTCCTAAGTATATATAATTTAGCTAAGAACACGGTTAGATCTCGTGTACTAGCCTATTCTTTTTTTAGATTCTTATAGTTAGGCGAAATATATCCTATTTCTCTATACTTATAGTAACGAAGTGCGCTATAATCCTACTATTTTACGATAGGCGTTATATTTAAGCCTATACCTTATTCTTTTCCGTGTTAAGAAGCACCGCCTCGATTATTTTAGTATCCTCTTAACGCGTTTCTACCCCGATTTATACTCTTCTAGCGCTAATCGCGGTAAGGTTACTCTTAATCGAACGTATTCGATCGACCTCGTTTCTAACCCGTATAGGGTTCGTCGGTTTTACCTAGAGAGCCGCGTTCCTTAAGGATATAGTAGTATTTATTAGCTTTCTCCTCTAATTCGTATAGATAGTTAAAACTTAATAATACTATTCCTAGTCTTTCGTGGATTAACAGAAGTAGTACTTCGCGAAACTAGAATATACAAATATTTTCCTATAGCATAGGGATATTATCCTATAGGTTTTAGAGGTATTATAGTAGTTAAGTAGGTGTCTAGTTCGGTCGTTATACCACGCTTCTTAACTTAGATAGTGCCTTTCTTTCACGTTCTCTATCCGTTCCGAGGGTGTTTAGTATAAATATAGCTAAATATTCCTAGGTTATCGTAGATAGTGGCTACACTTCCTTCTATCTATTCTATTAATCGCGGGATTATAAGCCTAGGTATCGTTCTCCGAACGAAATGTGTTATACTTTAGTAGAAAAGAGTAGAGGGTTATTAAGGAAGTACTTTTCGTAGTCTCTCTTCTAGTCTTTCTACTCCTTTTAGTTCTTCCCTATAAATATAGTTGGGTCTTTAGATTTTAGTATACCTAGGGAAGAAGTAGAGTAAATCGGTAACGAAGCGGCTGGGTATACGGTAGATTATCGTAACTCTAATAGTAGGTGAACTAATTCCGCCTGAATTAGTATAGGAAGTCGTTCACCTACTATCGTTTGGCGTAGTTCTTTAAGAGACTTCTTAAGTTCTCGTCTCTTTACGAGGAGTTTCGCGCGTTCTATCTATTCTTTAAGGGTTTAAATCTCTCGAGTCTAATTCGCGACGTATTCCTAAAGTTTAGCGATAGTTTATTATAATACCTCGCGTGGCTCCGCCACGACTCGTTATCCGGCTTTATATTATTAGAAGTTACTTAGTATATCTACTATTTCTTCGTCTAAAAGCTCCGTGATTTAGTCTAATATTTCTACTTCTTAGTTAGAAACGGCTAGGATTAATACTAATTATAGAGGATCCCTATTATTTAATATAGTATTACTTATCCCTATAGTAGATCGTGTTAACCTTCTCGGTTCTAGTTAGACTATCTTAACTATAGTACTATATAGGGAGTAATTCGAATATAAGAATAGGGTTATTAGATAGTAGTATAGTTAGATAGAATAATAGGGTATATTCTATTATAGAACGAATTACTACCGAACCCTTTTGGTAGGAATCCGAGAGTATATATATAAAGAGACGCCGATCTATCTAGCACGTGACTATTTACCGCCCTTTACGTTACCTCCTAACCCTGTTAGCTAAGGTACGTGTAGGTCGGGTCCTACCTAAGGCTAAGTCCTAATAGAGAAAGCTAGAGTCTACTTGGCTTCCTTAAGATAAGGGACGGAGTACGCTATTAAAAAGGGGCTTACTTAGCTTTATTAAGTAAGGAGAGAGTAGTAGTATAGACATAGTACGCTAGCGTTAAGTATATCTAGGGTCTACCCTTAATAAGTAGATATTCTTCTATAACTCTATTATAGCTAATAAGCTATTAGAGATCTTTATCTTTAGTATTTATACTAGCTATTCTAACTATAGATCTTTAATACTAACTTTAGTATAGAATCTAATTATTATATAAGCTACTAATTAGCCTATTTAAATATAGAAGAATCGCGCTATATATAATAGTACTCTTACTCTAGTTATTATACGCCGTAGTACCCTTAAGGCTAAGACTCTCTTATTATAGCGGGCTTTATATTTAAAGGCCTTTATTATCTACTCTTATAGTTAGTAATATCTTCTTTAGAATTAGTTATTATATATATACTAATATTAAATCTAGGGTTTAAGAATACTATACTATATAATAGGTATATTTATATCTATAATAGTATAAATAAATTTAAGATATATATAGGCTATATTAGTCTATATAGCTACTTTAATAATATCTACTCTAACTATATATATACTAAAGTAATTACCCGCTATAATAAGAATTATAAGATTAAGAATATAAAGAATCTCTTATATAATAAGTTTATATACTATTTCTCTAATAGTCTACTATAGCTCTATCTATCTTTAGTTAGTAAGTATATAGTAGATAGCCTTAGTAGCTCTCCTAGTATAAAATATATTATATAATCTTAGAAAAAAACTAGTTAATATAGATTTCTAGGGAGATAGGTATTATATAATATATAAAGGTTATATTATAAATATATAGTAGTAGAAATTAAAGAAATCTATACTTAAATCCTATAGAAATCTTAAGCTAATAACTTTATCTAATTAATACTATTAGGTCTAGAAGGGACTTCTATAGAAAATAGCTATAGAGACTTCTAACTTCTAACTTTAACTTCTGACTTTTAAGTTTTAGAAGTGTGGCCCGCTAACACATACCGTCCACAATATGATACTCGCGTATCGACCCGTACTGCAAGATCAGCCGAAGAGGGCTCGTGCTTTTGCGGATTTCGACCGTTCCGGTATTGTCGGAGCGATTGCCATTGTGTCCGCCCGACAAATCGTCACTCTCACAGCTTCACCTTTAGGCTGCAAAACTGCGCCAGGGTCTGGTGCCATGCGCCAGCCAGCATTTATACCTCGTCTTCGAATCTCATAACTGCCAGCGCTTCGGTAAACGTCTTATGGCCAACAACTTAATGATACCGCCAAATCTGGCGGTCGCGACTCCGCAACCATCTTTGACGCCGCGAGACCTCCCGTTGAATTTGATTGCGCTCATCATACAACATGTGCGTCTGCAGCATAATTGTATAGATCTGATATGTACTTACGATGTTGCACTAGATGGACGACCTAGGCGATATAGCACGGCTTACCTGTACATGTCGCCTTCTATATTACATGGCTCTTCCGAAGCTTTGGGAACGCGTTACGCTTCGGTCATATACAGAGGTTAGATATATGGATGGGGTACCAGAAGGCTTCGGAAGTGGCTCGCCGTTTGCTATGGGTATCAACTCGCTGGTCACAGGCAATGTAGCTGCGTACGTCAAGAGCTTTGCTTTGACCGGAGAATGGACAGAGCTGAACATGGACGAATATACGAAAGGCAGAGTTCCAGACAACGCTATGATGTTGAACATCTCGCTTCGAGCAGCATTGGACAAGATGCCGGAATTAGAGACTTTCAAGTAGGCACTAGCACAAATCGTTACTCGGCATTACTGATATAGACGCAGGTGGGAGTTGAATCCTAAACTTTCGCTCAACGTGTATCAAGGCCTAGCCCAAAGACCGAAGCTGAGCTCCCTTACACTGCGTTTCCCTTCTACTCGAATGGCGAGACCAACTACTACGATCCCACCGATGCCTCAGCTCCGTAAATTCGTCGCCTACGAATTAGACCCTCTCTCCTACCCCGATGATATATCTATCCTCATAGCCCAATCGAAGAAGTTACAGGACTTGACATTGCATTGGAATCCAAGAATTCGAAGAGATGCCGAACAGAGCGTGAATGTTGGCTCATATTTTGGACCTCTTGTAGCTTCACAACGAAAGCTTCCTCTAAAACGTCTTGGGTTCCACAATTTCTTTGCAGCTGCTACAGGCCCTGAATTTCACGAAATTGTGGATTTCCTTTTCTTAGAATGCATCAATATCCTTAACGTGAAGAGCACTAGAGACCACAGCACAGTTTTTACCGACGATACTTGGCGCAAGAAATCAATGAAAGGCACTCCATCGAATCTGAAATCATACCGGGGAGATGTACTAGACAAGCCGCATGCCCTTATGCTTGCAAAATGCTATAAGATGGAAGAGCTGATTTTCGTCAACACATCCAGATACTACGGGACGGACGGTACATCATCGTCCAATGGCACTCCTTCGACACCTAATTCGGCGGACCCTGAAACTCCTAGATTACTCCGTCCCTCACCTTTCGAGCTCGTGCATGTAGCGTCGGACTATTTAGCCGCTATCCATACGGCTCATACACATTCCCTGAAGCGGCTGTTACTCTCAGATCAGTGGCTTCTAGAACCGACTGTCGTTCGAAAGCTTGTCAAGGCGTGCCCGAACCTTGAGCAGCTAGGTGTAGCTTTGGCGGATAATAGCCCTGAATCGGCCCGTATTTTCATTCCTGATGCTCCTAAAGTCTGGGCCTATCGAGCGCTAATAAAACCGAATTCAGAGCTGCAAGAGAAGATGCACGGCATGGATCCTCAAGACCTGGAGATTCTGGTAAGCTACGAATTCTGGAGACCGGAGTACCGCAACCTGAAATTCCTCGGTATGGGATGCACGCCGTATAAGTTAGGATCTGTGGGCAAACATCCGAACGGATCTGGAAAATTTCTTCGACATTGCGAGTCACTGACTTGGGCTCAAGTGTCACATATTGAAATATGGGGAATGGACAACACCGGCTTCTTATGAGAGAATGATCGCGCTTTGTGTACCAACCTACTACTCTGGTCTGAAATCTCCAGCTCGAGCTTGAAATGAGAAATCGACGGCCAATATGAGATATAACGACAAGCAGTGGGTGTCCTACGCCTTGGAGTGCTTACTCTCTCCGGTCTTGGTCGTCGAGAGGATCTTGAACCGCGGGAATCGCGCTACGCCAACCACCGTCTCGTCAATTAAGAACTCAATACCGCACTACTGGAGCATGCCAGACATCCTAGTAGGTCCAGTACACAAGACGTGTTACTGTGATTTATTTGATTGATACCACGGGCAGCCGATGAAGGTCATAATAGGCACATGTCGATGGATATAGATCTCGGAAAAATACATAATATCACCATTGACACTCACGAACCTTGACGTCACGAGTGAACTAACGTCAGGTATTGAAACCCAACATCGCCTTCCAACGCGTCTACTATATGCCGAGCATGGCGCTATGGCAATCGCCAACTCAAGATATAGCCCAAGTGTATCTGCTGCCAATTGTCAAATTGATATGCAGCCAAATATATGTCCGGCCCGCTGGCCTTACATACTAGTGACGCGATGATCTTCTATCAATATCGATCGTGCACATCATCCCAGCCAAAACATATTTGTGCCGGAATCCACGACTGTCCATGACCGACTTCGATCACGGAACCTGCCGATCTTACAGACGACATTCGGCTCCGTTACATAGTGCATCGTAAACGCCGAGATCTTGCGAGCTTTCGCGAGGTGACGCAGGCCGCGATCGAAATTCTCTTAAGGCCTCTATTCATTTTCGTAATTGCGAACAACATAGCGTATCCCTAGGAATCTCAACCGACCAGTATGCGTCCTAGAGTTAGGAGAGGTGCACATTAGAAACCTGCATAACATCACAAACGAAAAATACGAACACGCGAGTAAGACTAGCTAGTAAGGACTTCTTAAGCGAGTGTGAAGACCGTGGAAAGGCTGCACCTGGCGCCGGAGTTGGCTGGTGGCGCCCCGCCAGGATAGCCAGGTCACAGCCCTGTGGGATGAGGAGTCGTGCGGGTCATTCCGTCCGGTGTCTGATGGAAATCTCAGGACACGAAAATTCCCTTCTTGGGAGGTAGGCGGCCAATGAGCACGCCACAGTCTTTGTGGAAGAGGGCGCTGACGGTGCGGCAGGGAAAACAAGAACGACGATGGATGGGCGTATGATCGTAGTCGTCTTATAACGGATGGCTCTATCTCGAATTGAATGAACATCACACTACTATCAGAGGTATGTGTATGACTTTCTTTTTGTGATATCTATACGCGTACATTACTTTTACATATTTGCTTTTCAGGTTTCGTCTATTGTGGCATGTCGCACTACACGGGATTTGAGGGCGATAGACCTCACTTCGTAAGTCAGTAACCTAAGCAGTGCTAGGAAATTTTATTTTCCGTTAGAGTCTGTTTGATAGGGTTTCAGGCGTTTCAAAGACCTTTCCTTTGTGATTTCTGCTTCAACACTTCTTTCTGACCTCACATGCACGCATCTGAGGTACGATGTAATAGTCTTGATTACCAAGGCATAGTCTCGGCTTACACCTTCATCTTTCTGCTCCGAAGAGCTATTCATCACAGTACCGATTGTTGGGCGAAATCAGTATCTATAGACCGTCAGTTGTAGGCGGTAAGGAGACCACCACAACTCCAGAGCAGGGCATTTGTCCACCATCAAAAGACAAACATCATATTCAGAGCCATGAACGTCGGCGGATCGACTTGCAGATAGATAACTACTCGTCTTTTAGACAAGTCAAACTAAACACCAGAACTTCAAAATCGAGGACATCAGACGTGCCCAACGTACTTTCGCAAGAAGCCGACACGCAAAGTGAAGGCGAAAGTCAGACTGCACCCAGGTAATGGTGCATGATCCTATAACATAGTCGGAAGAGCTGAGTTCCCAAGCCGAGGGCAGACTCTGGAGGATGTAGTGTAGACATACAGTCACGGTTGTATTCAAATGCTAGATCTTCTTCGAATTTAACACCGGCCTTCTATCTACACAACGCCCGGTCCACGCAAGGCCGTGAAACCAGTCGCTGCAGATTATGAGCATAGTGAAGCAGATTATAATGCACAGAAGTAGTGCTGGCAGGCGGATTCGTGATATCAAGAGTCAATGCATCACTGCACAGTGAGTCAAGTAGCGTTCTTTTTCACCGCTTTGTATACATTGTTTTATCTCTCGACATATTCGGTAATGCCTAACACAAAGCCTGGTTGCGATATATGGCAGATCTCCGATTCGCGGCTACGATACAACGGGCTTGTTTCGAACAGAGTGCGCAGCCGTAGAAACAAAGAAAATTTATCTCGCAATTCTATCAATGGGAGACTGGTACGAGCGATCTACCTCTGAGCAGATGTGTGCTATGCGCCTAGGAACTGGCAATAACGCGATAAGTGCCAACGATATCATCACCGTTCTTGATAGGCCCTAAGAAATGTCAGAGCGGGTATCAACAACAGGTACTCCTATTAACTTACAGCAGACCTCTCCTTCAACCTCGCCATCATCGCACTGGCCCTTTCCTGTGCTACAGTTCATGGTAGCCGTCCAGCCGACCTTACCAGATTGACCTGCAGGTACTGAGAACATCACTTGTTTAGATGTGCTTTCGGACTCAGTAAACTCTGTGCTGACACCAAGACTAAGAATATCGGCAATGCCTAAACTCATCGAGGTGGACCACTGTTGCGTACGTTCTTTAGTGATCGCGACTGAAGTTCCTCCACTGCCGCCTTGGACTTCCTGGTCATAGACAATCTGCACGTTGTCTGCAGGCTTTGTGAGAACCTCGCCTCCTTGCCAGCTGTTCTTGGTGCAGTCACGCTTGGACAGGATACTACGTGTCTGATGCTTCGCTCCCTGGAGCTCTGGTGGAGGGCCAACCTCAGCAGGCTCAATAATCGTACCGTTGGCATGCTTCAGGTATACACCACCGCGAGCACCGACAGTTACAGAGCGAGCACCACCGAGTCCGCGGATCATCTTTGCTCCAGCACTGTCACAGTCGGTACCACAGCAAGTCTGAACCATAAAAGATGACTCCATCGCCAAGGCGACACATGCCGGCTGCTTGAAAGCACCAATGGCAACACCACAGCCTGCGAGATCTGTACCGGCAGGTGTCTTGATGATTGTAGCACAGCCTGGCTCATGTGCTTGCACATCGAAGAAGACTGAGTAGCCACTTTGCTACGATTAGCATTCCAATCTGAACGTTGAATATTACTTGAGACTCACCCTCCCTCCGTACCCTGGTACCCTTGATTGGCGAAAACATCTTCCGAGTTGTAGACGACGCATTCTGGGTAACCGGTTCCAGCACTGGCGACAGCAGATGGACACTGCTCACAGGTGTTTTCGGTACACATGTAGAATGGATCTTGCGCAGCCACAGATGAGGCAAGAGCGGCTATAAGCACGCTGACTGAGATTCTGGAAGGCATCATAGAGACTGGTTTGGAAGCAAAGATTGTGTGAGTTTGAAGGTTTAAACTGTGATGAGGACGAGTCTCTGGGGGAGGCAAAGTAAGTTTATATATTCTTTGAACCCTCCTTCCACAGAGATTAGATTTTTGCAATTGCTCCAAGGAGCCTAATCAAGTTGATATCCTCGTCTCAGATCTCCTGAGCAGCCCTCCTGAACAAAACAATACATGTCATCAAATTTTACGACCATCGTCATCACCGACCTGATTTCTCGTTTACATCAGTACAATGATGTAATAAGGTTACCCCAGGATTGACGCTTGCTCCCACAAAATAACGCTTCATCCTACGTGTTGAGCGATTAGGTACAAGAATCGTTCCGCGGCCTTTTAAGCACTGTAAACAGTAGTAGTTTCGCCTAACAGCGCTAATTTTACCAACGAACGTAAGTTCGCCGCTAAAGCTTCCAATCCTACTCCACGCCGTCGTGGCTATCACCACCAAATCGTGGGTCCAGATCTTGGCATTCACAGCCTTGGTGCTTTTTCATTTGGAATGTGGTGCTAGATCTACGATTCGACTCGCCTCCTGATGTTACTAACGACTTTAACTTAGATCCTTGATACAATCTCCACGAATGGCAAGTCTCAAATACGTAAAATTTGACCATGCTCCTCGTGATACTGTCAGGAACGTGCCGAATGGCCACGATGGAGCCAGGAGCTCGCTCAACGGTCAATGTGCTGCCTCTTGCCGGTCCGCGAGGCTGGATATGCGATTGTAGTATTCAAGGATCAGTCTAGCCTGTCTTGAGAGCATCCTCCGTCAACGAATGCTATCATTCGAGACGCTATCGCTAATATCTACCCATACACATGCGAGTATCCCGACCTCGTTCGTCGTCACGTGGCGTCTTTTCACTTGGCATGCATGCAAATAAACATCCCCATGGGGCTGGGAATCCTATGGTCAATATCGTAGCGTACAAGTCGACGTCAGAAACCCAAACTCAGATGTTGGCCATCGAAGAATGCCTTTGCATTTGGCTTGACCCAACAGACCATGGAGTCCATGAGACAATAAACTATCTGTGATGAAGCTAGACCTGAGGGAAGAGGTGACATCGTGGGCAAGAGAACGGATCCATGAGGATTTGGAATTGAGCAGTTCCCATCAGGAGCAATGTTACACTAAAGATTTGTACCATTAGAATATCACGAACTTGTGAGGACTGATGGCAATCCCCGTAAGACTAGCGTAACATAATCTACAATCTGAACTCCACACTCATTGAGCCTGAATTCTGGTATAAAAAGATGAGGCGTGCCTCTTCTCCACCTATTCCATCATATTCCTCTTAGACGATATACTGCGCCTACTGAATCCCCTTCTTTTCAGGTCAACGAAAAAGCTTTTTGCCTCAAGTTTTCACGATGCTCTTCCAACACTCTCTTGCCACCCTCATCTCTCTCTTCGCCCTCACCTCCGCCATACCTCTCTCAGAGTACAAAGCCCAATACACTGCCTCTGAAATTGAGGCCCTGCAAGCTCGTCAAGATCAAGAGTATAACTTCTGGTCTGTCCACACCTCCTTTTTCTTACACAAGGCATCGTCACCCCAGCAAATATTTCATCAGTCGCCCTTTGAGATATATTGATATATTAACGTCCGCAGGCGCGTTGACTTCTACACTTCCGGCTGTGATGATGAGCCCGCTAGTGGCTTCAGCGGCATGAACGACCAGATTTTCGAATGCACTGGTGGAGCTGAGGGTGGATTTGTATGTGCCTCATATTCCCTTCTCCCATTAATTATGTGTCATACCTACCTCTAGAGCCTCGTGTTGAGGAACGCCGCACTGACGTCTTCAATCACAGCACAACGCCAAGATGACTGATATGGCGAAGAACGGCCGTAAGGTCGTGCTGTACTCTGATCTTGCCTGTAGGAATGAGATTGGACAGGTTCTCAGGGATGGGACTTGTGTTGCTGCGGCTAGTGATGTAAGTTCTCATTTGACTCGTGATGTGAGAGTGCTAATCTATGGTAGTCGGTCATCGAGGGTTACGCTATCGTGCCGTTTTAGACAAGTGACACAAGAGTTTGAACGCTGTTTGTGACTTCGAGCATACTGCACCAGTTGTTTAGATTCACTCCATAGTTATGTAAAAAGATCGTAATAAGACTTGAACCCCTCTGCGCTTCACTATGAACACCGACCATACCAGAAACGCCTCACATGCAATAGCCGCTCCGAACAAAGACTCACTCCCATCTCAGTGGGTATTGACAGCATAGAAGTTCCAAAGCACACACCCCTTGTCGCCGCTTTCCAGGAACGATCCCAGATCCAGCTTGCTCGGATCACTTCCCACACATTGCCCCTTTGGCTCTACTCCCATGACTTTCCTAAGGTACCTTTTGCACCGATCTCCGTGAATCTCGTACTTCTGTCGTGCCCCACAGCCCCAGTTTTGAGGTGTGCCAAAGTCCTGATACGCTGCTTCTGCTCGCACGACAAGGTCGCCAAGGCTTCCTTTGTCAGTGACTCTCTTGCCGTCATTGGTGTAGTAGTAGGCGCATGCCGCCATACCGTCCTGAGCGCACGTGTCCTGAATAAAGGCATTGGACGCCGGGATCTTGTCAGGGTCCAGCGTGTACGACTGGCCGTCGCCGGAGCGGTCGCAGAACTGACTGATGACGTCTTCGGCCATTTCAGGACTGATAGCGATGTGCTCGCCCTGGCTGATAAAGCCCTTGTCTTTGTTGTCTGGATAGCAGGAGAAGACGTCTACACCATTGGGGTGGAACTCGAAAGCGCCGCAATTGTCTGTGTCCGTGGTGATGCCGCCGTGCTTATAGTTGACGCTGCCCGTGTCGCAATTATCGACAGTTTCGCTGAGGTACTTGACACAGAGGTCTTTCTCGATTGTGTAGGATCCACTGCCTGTACATTTGTCTGAGTAACTGGCTGTGAAGGCGGACTCCTTGATGTAGCTGCCGTCATCCTTGGCCTTCAATACATGGCCATCCTGTGCCGTGCAGAAGTTATTGATCGCGTCTATTGCCGCGTCACGGTACATGTATTTAACAAAGATGTCACTAGAAGGGTTTTTGCAGCTAGATTCAGTCCTTGGATCGGCGTTGACCATGAAGTTGTAGGTGCCGCAGCCTTGTTCGAGGGAGCCACCACCGAACATCGAGTGAGAATCATACTGGCCTATGTCTATCATCAGTATGTTGAGATGCAATGCGGTCTTGTGATTCAGAACTTACACATGGAAAGAATTCTGCCAACAGCGTCGTTACAATTCTTGGCGCATCCATCATGTGTGCTAGAATACTTAAAGTCAAATTTCACTCGTACACTCTGAAGTTTGTCGTTCTTCCATGAGCTATCGTTTGGAAGGTCAGGCTGTCCAATCTCCTTGCTCTGATCCTTAGTAAGGTCCATCTTGCAAAACACTTCTGCAAGCGCCTTGATGTATCCCGGATCAGTTCCGCGTAGCAGTTGGTTATTGCTGCCATACTTCTCACACTTAGGCGCAATCTCTTCGGCGTTATCTGGGGGTGAGCCCGCAGTCCATTGTGGCTGGTTGTCAACTTTCTTGAAGTCCACTTTTGAGCCACCCGTGGGGAATGGACATGACGGTGGGTCACTTGTCTTTGGAGGGTCTGTCGTCTTTGGGGGCTCGTTATTCTGGCTTGATGTACTATACTCAGGAGGGTTCGTTGGAGCTGGAGGCTCGCCAGGTATAGGTTTGTATAACCATGCAGCAAGGGCACCAGCGGCGACTATACCAGCACCAGCAGCAACGGCGATGGCAACAGTCTCTACAGCGCCATTTTCCTCCGTGAGTGTAGTTGTGACGGTGGTTGCGGCCGTGATAGGGGGCACTAAGCCACTAATCGCCAAGGATGTTGGTGTAAATGTTTGGACAACCGTCGACCCATCGGCACCAGTATTTGTGAGTAACACTGGAGTGACTACAGGTGTCGTTACTTCAGGTGCCTCTTGCGGAAGTGGTTTGGCAGCCACGTCTGTGGAGTATGAGTTCCATAGTAGGAGATAGGTAGCAAGTCGTCTCTTAGAGAAGGGGGTTCGTCCAAAGAAACTCATAATGGATGCAATGCTGAGTTGTGCAGTGAAGATTGTTCGGATATACATTGTGACAAGGCCATGGCATCAGAGAGATATATAGAGATGCTTCGTAGACTTGTTCGTGACTTGCTCAGTGAATGTTCATAATTAGAACATCTCTTGCATCCGCTAAGGAGGATCTTCATCGTTGATAGAAGCTGAAAGTCTGACCAACATGCTGTTTCAAGATTCATGAATCCATACCATAGCCTCATAGAGGCTATTCTCATCATAAAATGTGGATACGACCGTACGGTGGGGTCGGTGTTGTAGTCTGGAGCATAGAGAGATCTTAGAGCTAGACAACTATAGTCGATTACCTTTTGTGTGAAGATCGGCAATCGCCGCAAAATGGCCGTTAATAGAAGCTTATAGTGGGGCGAGGGGTAATCCCTGTAGTAGCGTGGTAGGCGCAGGCTTACTCCCAGATGAACCCCCCTCAGCCTCTGCCCTATGGCATCTATACGCTTAAGCATCTCACGTTATCTAATCGTCGCTATAGCTCGTACACATCCACTGTTGTGTTTCATGTGTAGTCTAAAATCCCGAAGATCTAAATTTGTGCTATGTGCGATTCATCCGCTGCCCCTTCAGCATGCTATCGTGACCTTGTTAGATCACAACATCCCACATCCAACATGGAACCGACAATGAGCCACTCAAGCTCGACGCGAAAATCTAATTTTGACCTTCGGCGGATCATAGTCACCCCAAATGTCACCGCCGCAGTCGCAAGATCCCGTAAGCAGAATGGCCGAGTCTTGATATATAGAGAGAAAGTTATGAGCCGATTAAACAAGACATTCCAGAGCATATCCTATTTCCTTCTAAGTCGACGAGTACAATGAAGTCCTTACTATTCCTCCCATTCTGCTCTCTTTGTGCGGCACTGGTTGTTTCGACTCCAGACAATGTCAAAGCTACGCATATCGCACCTCGCGTTGGCCAGTCTTTCACAAATCCAGACAACGAGCCTCAATACGAAGACCCAGTGACCAAGGCAAAAGTGGATAAGGCTAAGATTCTGAGTGGTGTAGGCCCCAAGGAAGCAGACGATAGGTGGTTCGATTGGGACGAGACCTGCACTGATGCCGACCAACGCAAGATCATCTTTCAGACCTTCGAGCATACTATTCTGATGGCAGATTATGGGGCTAGTCATCTTGATAATCTCAAGAAGGGCCTTCCAGAACCAGTAACGGATGATGCTTCAAAGCCGAACGACAATAATCGCAAAGCTATCTTCCAGACCGATCCCGCCTATGCCCAGATGTTTAATGGACACGACAATCGTATAAAATATGTCCGAGACACTTTTGGACTTGTGTCAAGCGAGGCACAAAAGGCTCCTGGTGCTAGAAATGGACAGAAACAGGGAGCTCTACGTTTCATTTGCGATAAAACTGGCGCAATCAGGAGCGGAGATGGTACGAAAGGGGCTTGCGAGTAAGTTGTTACAGCATCTGACAACGACTTACTTACTGGCTGACAACATACTATAGTGGTGGCACTCAAGCCTTTACTCTTGGTCCCTATGATCCAAAGTATGAGCCAACTATTGACATCAAGTGGAGCTTCGAGACTTCGTCCAGCATCACGTTTTGCCCACCATTTTTCGATGACAGCAAGTTCCCCAACATAGCCGATAGAGTCGGCCTCCCACAGGATCAGCAGACGTTGGACAAAGTCGATAACCGGGAGCGGATCTTGCTACATGAGTACACTCATCTACCGTGGGTCCGAAATCTTAATCCTGGGGCGAATCTTGACTTCATCGGATACCAGAATGCGGCGCAGGTAATGGCGAAGTCGGGTTGGGGACAGGCTAAGAAGACTCCAGACAACTATGCTTGGCTCACTGTATATGCCTACTTTAACAATGACGCTGGAGGCTGCCTGGACGATGCATGGCCTAAAGGTGAAGATAAACCTTGCAAGCTATGATACATAGCGGGCATACAGTGGTGGGGTTGCTAGTCTCGTGTTACATTGAAGTTGCTGGAGTTTTTTTGCCTAGTCCTGAATATATATCCTGAATTATCTCAACTTGTCTTCAAAAGCTCCTCGTACTCTTCTTGCCCAGGTACACCATAGTCATACCCAGACGGTGGCGGGTGATGATCCACGTACGACTCCTCGGTCCAATTCACATTAGACACGGGACAGTCTTGTATCAACGCATGGATCTCCTCAAGATTAGCATAAGGACTGAACATGTCATTTCCCTCTAAGATATTGAATCCTCGTACTTCTATTCGAGCGAGACGAGGAAATGACTGTATGGTGAGTACTTTCAAGACTTGCCCAAGGAAAGAGGCGGCAAGAACGAGGACATTAGGCTGCATGTATGTTGAGAACGTGAGGCGATCTGTCCCACAACCTGAAGAGTTGGGCTCCTCGTAGTGAATTGAATCGTTGCCAAAGTACAGGACGAGTGATTCGAGTGATTTCCTGGTCTTGAGCATGATTCGAACCGTGTGTTGATACATGGTCTCGTAGTTCCGAAGATCAATCTCCATGTTGATTGGCGCTAACTTCACTTCCAAATGTGTAAGTGACAGGGAGTGGGAAGATAGTAAGCGTAACGGAAACCACATGGGACCAGGAAAGACGCATGCGCTCCCTGATTCCTGCCGCTGGAATAATGCTTCATCAATAGGGCCAGATATCTCCGCTCTGTTCTTTAAATTGGGAATGTAAGGATCCGCAAGATCCTCAAGCATAGGCAGACCTCCTGGCAATGAACCCTCGTCTCCTAGATGGTCTAAGCGCAAGCTACGAAGATCGCTCGGCTCGAGGGCTGTGATGATGGCTCTCACAAGTTTCCGATTCATAGATCCTACGAGCCGGAGATCAGTGACAGCAGGAAACAAACGTGGTGGAGGTTGGCGACTGTATTCGATCTCACGTTCGCCGAGTATTTGTGCTAGGTCCAATCGAGTGACACTATTGAGCCGATCAAAGACCACCCAAGTTTCGCGGTCAATATCCGTAAGATCTGAACAATCCGAGTACACGAGTGTCCAAGTGAAGGAGTGGACATGAGTAGCGAGCTCTGGTCGGTCTGTCATGAGCTGGAGGAATGCGCGCTGGCGAGGAACCAGATTGCCAGGTTTGAATTTGTCATTGAAACTGGCGTACACAACAGGCATGACTACGTCATCCTCAAACTCAGGCAGTCTACCTCGATTGTGGCAGCTCAAGTCGACATGATAAAGAAGATATGGAAGGGAGAAAGCGTGCCATGCGGTGCAAGTGAGACCAGCTGCGATCAAAGACTCGCTGTCTCCGACCAATGTTTCGAAAATGGACACTAGAATGTCAGATGGTATTTCTGGCATCTTCAAAGATGGCGCCATCCTCTTATAAGTGATGGAATTAGTGTCGTGTTGCGTAAGATGTTAAAGCGAAAAGGCGTAGTTGCCTTCTGTATCGGTATCGACAAGCGTTTCAAGTCGCTTTGGAGGAATGAAGTGACGACCCCATCGAGGAGGTATAAGTTGAGGTTTTGGCTTCATGCGATGATGATGGAGGGTGAAGACAGGTCGGGGACAGCTTGGCCACACTGTTGGAGAAGTGAGATAGTGGTGTTTTGGTGGTATTCTAGCGCTGACAGGATCCATTCAGCCTCAGAGGACCCCACTAAGACTCCTAAATTAGGACACGATTCCCTGAACCTTGCGAAATACACATACTTGTACTTGCGATCAATAGGTGAAAGCATATTCTATCAATCGATGACGACCGGTCTCCATCGACAAGCAGTGTTGAGAGATGAGGGCGAAGCATTGCAACCGCATATACCCTTCTATTTATGCCATACGAGGCTATGGAAACATGAAGAACTATCTCATCGACCAAGCGCATGCTTCTCCTCGTAAATGCCGCATCATGTCAAGCTGACCTGTCAACAGGCTCTCACATGGTTTGCCATCCCATCGCCAGCAATATGCAAAGGACATCTACCATATTAGACATTTAAGGCATCCCACAGCATCATATTGCCACGCGCATTCCCTTCCTGGGGTCGCTATTCAGTCGCGCTCGTGATGTCCGAAGACACACGTCGGATTACGACAAACCCCGTCTCTGCTCTCCGCAGCCCTGCACTCCTTCGTGCGCGTCACCAGCCACAGTGCATTCCACTCCTTGTCGTCTAGCGGCCGGCACGAATGCTGCTTCCGACACTTCGGCCCACCGACCTCTTTACATTCCCCTCGCAGGAATAGGTATGGGCATAGATTGCCCTTACGTACCCAGTCGAGCGCCTCTTTGTTGACCGATAACAAACGATCCACGCGCTTCCCACGTTTATTGTACAGAGGAGGGCCAAGGCGCTCGGGATGGGCCTGAGAGTTTCGGTAGGTCTGCGTGCCAGTGGCAGTCTTGATCCCGATGGTAGTAATAGCGGCCAAGGCCGCGCCAGCAGCCAGAGGCACAGGCTTGGGCTCCCGTGGAGCAGCAGCGGCAGTATTTGTAAAGACTTGTGGTAAGGACAAGGCATGAGATGCTGCTTCGGCATAAGAGGTTACTTCACCGGTCTTTACGGAGTATGAAGGTTCTTGCGTCTTGCCGTTCCTGAAATGAGTCGCAGGGTCGATAAAAACTGTGTTGAACTGAGTTGTGCGGAGCGGACCCAATTGCTCGATGTCGGCTTCACTGAGAGGCGCAGAGGTATTGCGCAGCATGGTCATGCGGTGGAGACAGTGCACGTTCATGTCAAATGTCGCGAAATGCTCCGTTGTGTCAGATCCGAGGCCGAGTCCGAGGATAATATGCTTGCAAGCGTGAACTTGGAGGTGGAAGTCCAAGACGCCTTGAAACGTTAGTATGAAGTCCGTTTGGATGAGATGAGAAACACTTACCGCGTATCTTTTCCGCAGCGCGGCCCTTGCTGGGCCCGACGTCCGAGAAGTCACATAGTGGAAAGCGACCAGAGAAACCACTAAAGAAAGGACGAAGCTCACTGACTGAAGCAGCGCTTGCGCCTCTACTGAGCATGCTCTGGCAGAGTCCTTCCATGTTGGCGTATGCCTTGACTACGACGTCGATCACGTCGTTGTCAGTGATATTCAGCTCGAGATATTGTCTGATAGCACTGTTCAGCTTCTCAGCTGCGATGGCTCCACTCTTACCGCTCTTGGGAGTTAAAGCGTCGCGGAACTGTACAATTAGCGCGCTGTAGGCTTTGACAGAGAGAGAGAGAGAGTGTGTGTGTGTGTGTGTGTGAGAGTGAGAGAGAGAGAGTGAGAGAGAGAGAGAGTGAGAGTGAGAGAGAGTGAGAGAGCAATTGTAACTTACCACGAACGCATCAGAGCTTGCGTCCAAGAGGACCAGAACATATGGCTTCACGCCATCGACAGCTCCAGAGCTACCAGTGCCCACGTTAGCCGTCGCCAACGAACCAAACTCTGTTGAAGTCGTCAGTCTCGAGACAGCTTGGTCTGACCGTGGATAGAGTTGCAAGCGGTTCATGATGTGCTCCAGGGCACCGCTATTGGAGTCGACGGGAGACAAGTCTCCATTCTGTACGATGGACAGCTTCCATTCCAACAGTATCTTCGCGTCTACGGCGCGTTGGCGCTCGATAAGAGCTTCATCGCGCTCCTTTGTGGCTGTAGTCAGGAGTTCAATAACGCGCTAAACTTTTGTCAGTAGCTACGAATATCGAGGTGCTAGTCTTCCTTACAGCAATGAAGCCCTGGCGCTTGCGATCGAAGTCACTGTACTCAGCCAAGAGTTCTGGGACAGTCTGAGAGCTCGACATGACGTCGAGCCGAATATTTCTTGTTGTCAGATAAAAGATGTTTCAGACATTGAAGTGTCACCTTGGTCGAAGTAGATTGTTGAAGATATAGAAAGAGAGTTGTCAGGCAACAGTGAGCCAGCAAAAATAATGTAGAGGTCCGAGGTGCGAGAAGCATTAAGCAAATTTCATTGTTTTATACCCTGTGTGGTCATTTGCCTACCGCAGCAAGCACCGGCGCTAATTGTCTGTGGCACAGAGCGATTGAATGGTTAAAGTGAGTCTCGTGAAATGTTTGTTCACCTGCACTAAGCGTGGCGGTGCTACGCTGAGCCTTAGGTCTTAGGCAACAACAACAACAGCAGCGGCAGGACCTGCTGATCCTGGACAACGGATGACCTACATTTCTTAAGGGTATCGAAGGATCTTCAAAAAAGACTTAACGACAAAGCAGCAGATCAAAACAACTTACTTAGTAAGCAGCGAGTGAGTCAAACAATGCATCCATGGAAAAGGTCCCAATGCTTCGCTATCTCATCAGAGTTTAGTATATTGTGCCATCTTAGTAGCCAGGTAGGTGAACTCGTCCCAATAGCATTGAACATTAAACAGAATTCGCAACTGTCCGCGAGCGATGCCAGTTTGAGTGCTGTAGACAGCAAATATTCACCATACGTGTCATTTGACGAAGAGGAATTCACAATATGAGGAAGCTTGTGCTTTACAAGCATCACATCTTGCCATACTTGCTTGACCACATCTAGGAACGCCTTTAAAGTCTTTGGATGATGCCGTAAGAGGTAATGTTGAACTACATATACTCCTGAGCTCGCACATGTCAATGATTCAATGGATGAACGACGCAGACCGAGTTGCACATGATCTATACCAAAATATTATGATCAAGAATCCCGTCTCCATACCTTTCTATTCATTATCGTAGAGGCCAGATTGACCGCCAACACAAAGGTATCAAATCACCTTGTCAAATGTTACCTTCCTCTGCCTACAGATTTACCTACATCTGCGTTTCATCGTTCCTTCCTTCACTGTGATGGTATGGTGCTAGTCGTCATGAAACGATCATGCTGTTATTCATCATCATAGCATATTATCATCGTAGAATAATATAAGAGAAACTTGCGAACAAAGGCATGCGTGAGCTTTGGAAGGGTAGTGAGGAACGCGAAGCATCTTAGGAAACTCCCATCATACACTTGTGTGCTATGCTAGAACGAAGGGCAATAGCAACAAGTAGAATGGGAAGTCCTGTAATAGTGTCAGTACTCTAGAGGGCAGACACCTTTAGCATATAAGCATACAATCGGTATGAGATAAGTAAGGAAAGGTATTAATATACTCGAAACTATTGGGCAAGTGTCACGAGTTATCTTTCCCACGTGCCTTTGTAACACAGTTAATATCGGAATGAGTCACAGCCTCTTTTCACAGTGTCACAATCTTACTGGGGTTCTCCGAGTCTTTTGAATATATGATTAACACGAGACTAAGACACTAATTGAACGACGAAATGCTTCACTACTACAGTGTGTCAACTTTCTTGTATCCGGCACAGTATGACCGAGGCACAAGCAATGACGGAGTCAAGCTCGAGCATAGCCACTTTTATATAGTTCTTCTCGATTGGAGAGAGCAAATATAGGTAAATATACATAACCCCAGCTCCTTATTGAATCGCCCATCGTAGGATGATGCAGTGAGTGGCTTTCCTCAATTTATGTACGAGTGATGAACAACGTTTTCTTGGATGGAACAAAGGAAATATATTCATCAGGCACTGCCTGCATAGTATAAGCGTATTGACGGCGGACCAAATGCACGCCTGTTAGCGGGGTGGAAGGTCAGATGAGTATAACGAAATGCTGATTCCGGGTAAGGTCAATGATCTCATTTCTTTGGAGGCTGCACTACGAGCTCTGTGAGAGGGCCGTAATGACAGAATCTTCGACATTCTATGGTTTGGCCGTGATTTCACCCTCCAATCAAGGCTCTTAAACTATTTGAGATAACATCATGTGGAATGAGAGGAACCCCTAGATATACTAATCGTCACTGTCATTCTGAATACCATAGGTTATTCGCACCACCCTTACGTGAAGAGTATAGAAGACTATATTCGTGTTAAGAATCCACTTTCTCATGAAGGACCTATGCAATTCGAGGTCATCTATCCACTAATTATTTCAATGCGGAAGTAGATGCATCTTCAGTCGTACTTTTAAGATCATGATACGTAGTATATGGATGATTGCCGATGGATGTATATACTTGTAATGGTTGTTGCGTGCTTAGAAACAGGCTGTAGAACTGACAGTATACATATATATATGAGACGCTGCATTAGAAATCTTTGAGGAAATAGCATAGTGTACGAGGGAAAAAAATGTGAACGAGGCACTCCATACTTCACTAACCGTGTACTTAACCGCGTCTATCTTCAATACTTACCCCTATCAAAACAGCATAGTTTTAACAATCATCATCACAACAGAAGGGGCACATCGCAGATTTTTCCGCCATGTATAGCATCCGTCCCTAGCCATTTTCCCATTTCAAAAATATTACTCAGTCTTACTCACTAATGCGAGACACATCTCCCACTGTGTCAACCAGCACAAGAAACGAAGGATACATCGAAATGTTTCCCCGAGTGCAAGATGGCAATTTTGCCAGTGTTGTGGATACTTACGACTTGAGAGGCGATGGCAAGCATATAAATATGTGCGGTTGCAATGAAGTATTATGCCGGGTTGGTACTGTTCAATTAGATGACTTGGTCACACCACCCTATAGTGAATGAGCTAGGGGTTTCAGCCTTTAGATAAAGTGTCAGCTACACTAAACGGCCGTGAATGTCGCAACAAACATCTACCTGGAACACATACAGATAACCATCAGCGCGACCTCACACCAATACACATCACCATAGAATAGGTGCCGGGTCGGCGCATCAGCTGGACATGTGATTAGACTCAGATCTCTAGATCATGCAGAAATGACAGTAAGAGAGGACTCGATGACCTAATGTGAGGTGGGTAGGACTCTCACACGGAACTACACTAAGACACAGTGCTCGTTATCAACGTTACCAAACCTCTAATACAGAATATCACCACGGAAATCCCGTGCCAAACATAATGATTGCATTGCATCCTTTACAGATACTCATAGCATGTAATAACGTCATGAGCTAAAACAAGATCACCAACGTGTTCTTTGTTGAGGTTGTAAAGGCGCCATCTCGCTGCTTCAACGGAAAATCTCTGGTGTGGTGGATCACGGTCCAGAAGTAGAAGAAATCATAGTATATTCTGCATGATTTCTACATCAAGGTGGACGCCAGGCATATTTTCCTGGCTCTTCCTGTTATCTACATCGCAGAATAGCGAATGAGCTTGTATGTTTTAGGCTCGGTTGACGATATAGCATACCTGCTGGGAAACGTGGAAGACTATTCGTTAGCGATTGCAATACTGATCGTTACTATCACACAATACTACACATTGTTATCACACCGCACTGTCATCAACGACATTGGGCCGCGAAGTTCTCCAAGCGAGCAGAAAGATGGAATCAGTTCCGGTTCGTGTACCGGGCGCTTCTAGCAAAACCGCAGAGTGGTTTATATCGAAGCGGCTTGTGATATCAGGACATGTATCAGAAATCAGTTCTACAGATATCAGGTTTATGGATGTGCTCTCGAAATTAGTATCTGACAAACATGTGACAAGTGTCGAGTAAAGAGGTGCATTCTCTTACGGTGACTGCCTGGCATCACTACCTAAATACTTGACAACGATAGACATTTGCCTGACTAGGCACTGTTAATGAAATAACGAGATTGTGGTACACTGAGGTACAACTGAGAATATCAAACTTTATCTACTGGCCATAATGGGAGTATTGTATAATCTAAATATGCACACAAAGAAGGAAAGCTTGAGGAATCTTAAGACGAGGGCTTGCAAATCTGCATCTATCGAACAAGTGGTATATTAATGCCCGTTCCCAGACGCCTTATTAATGCTTGTGGGAATGCCTTGAAGCCTCCTAAGTCCAGATTGGTACAAAGGCCGCCTAAATTGCGAAGGGGCCAGCCCGTACAAAAGCCTATTCAGCGCCAACCAATTCTTGCTATGTTCATGACACCGTCATCACATATCATATGTCGACTAGAACATACCGAAATTACGACGCAGAGGCGTTTCTGCGCCTGCACTGCTACTGGCCGCTGAATACCCCGAATCATGGTCGACATCATCGATGTCAATGTCGAATTCGAGTTCTTTGACGCTTTCACCGCTTGATTCGGTGGCTTGGCCATCCCAGCCCTTTTGTTGTGCACCACGAGTGTTCCAGCGCAAGGTGCGGGAGATGCTGTCAAACCATTCCGTGGGTTGGCTAAGAACTGTCGGAAAGGGGTACTGTGATGCTGCGATGGTAACGTGATCGCCAGGGCGGAGCTCGACACGACCTTTCCCATCGAAGGAACAATAGGCCGTGGCGCGAGAATTGCCAGGGACGGCGACTTTGAGGAGCATGGTGTCGTTGAGAAGCATAGGACGGAAAGAGAGGGTATGGGGGCAGATTGGAGTTAGCAGAATCGCAGGAATATCGGGGTGTACGAGAGATCCACCGGCTGAGAGAGAGTATGCGGTGCTACCGGTCGGAGTACTGAAAATACAGCCATCGGCTTGTACGACTGTCAAGAGATGATCATCGCCGTACAATTCCAGCTGTGAGACGTAGGGCGATGGGCCACGGTCAATGACGAGCTCGTTGAGTACTTCGTATTGTTCGGACTCAATATGATCTTCGCTGGAGACGCTTACTCTAGAAGTGTTCAATGCTGCTCGATACACGGTGCAAGTGAAGCGCATGCGAAGATTCACTCGCATACCAGCATCGCCCATAACCGTGTTGAGTTGCTCCTTGTAGTTCTGGAATTGGAAGTTCGTGAGAAAGCCTAAGCTGCCGAGGCTGAAGGACAAGATCGGAGGAACAATTCTCTGAAACAGCCAGCTAGTAAACAGGACGGTGCCATCACCGCCTAGAGTGCAAACTAAATCGAACTTCTCTGGCGAAGACCAGCAGAGATCCGGCGTCCAGTAGCGGAGCATATTTTGAAACCGTTTATCCTTGGCGAGCAGGCCAGCTTCGTCAAATCTCTTGGATCTGCGTAGTTTCGCATCAACGTAAACATTGACACCAACGTCGGAACCGTAGCGCGGTGTCGTGAGCAGCCATTCTGCGAGCTCTCGTGTAAGGTGCACCAGCTCATTGTCTCTGGCCTTCGTGATTATCATAATGTTTTTGAAGGTCATCTTAATCGGGCGACGTTGCAGCTGTTTCGAAACCTCTCGAACACCCGTGGCTGTCTGCATGAGTCTGGAATGCGACATGCTTGCGACATCTTGAATCTCTTCCAGAACCTTATCGATATTAACAGCATTATCGAATTTTTTGTGAAAAAAACATGGTGAGGCCAGTGCTGCAGCCTTGGTGGCGGTTAGGCAGTCCGGATCTAGTCGTAACGATGCCAGTGCTTCAGAGAGCCTGTTGCCCTGCGAATACTCTTGCCGCGACCCAGGCTTCTCCCACAGACCGTTCATCGAGTCTATTGATATGTTTGAGGTGGATGGAGGTCTTGATACTAATGCTTTGATAAGGGTTTGCTTCGGAACGTCGAGAGATTGGGCAGCTTTGTGGTGACGACGGTCCTTTATAGTCGTCCGAGGGGCAGCGCTGTGAAATTCAGAGCGCTCTCTTTCAGAGCGCAGGATGCCACAAGGACCGGATTCTCGGTAGTCGATCTGAAGCAGAGAATCGTGACAGGCGGTTCGTGGAGTGGAGAGAGCAGACCCGGAGGTGCTTATGAATGTGGAGCTGTTCACTACTGCATTGTGTTGATGAGGCTTATGTTCGCGAGGTGTGTCGACATACAATGTCGAGGCAATGGAGGTGGGCTCGAGAGGGCAGGGGGAACACGTAAGATGCGACTCTAGGGCCTGTAATGTTATGATGGAGGTGGCCGAAGCAGCGGAGGAGATGTCAGATCCGGCGATAGAATCATTTTGCGAGTGTAGGTTGGTGGGTGATGGCGTACTGTTGGGTGAGATCATACCAGTAGGTTCTTCTTGGATCGGCATTTCCATTTCGGCCGGGGCGGGGGTCCTCGGGGGATCGGGGAGATCAGGTCAGCTAATTTGCGGTGGCTGCGGGGTCGGGGTGCGCGGGCTTTTGGCTTGGGATTGCGCGTATGCACTTGTGTATGCGGCACACAACACAGACGATGTTTTCTTTTTTACCGGAACAATGCCCGAGAATGTATGCAGACGACCTCGTGAGCTGCAAGAGGGCCTTGAAGAACAGAGAAGCCGACAAAAAGACTGAAATGGTGAGCCGTGGTTGGACGGACGTACTTCCACTCAAGGTTGGCTCCAACTGTGACAGTGATGGCGGCTGCAGAACGACCAAGCCTCAGAAAGCTTCTAGGCACCGCACAGCGAAAGCGGTGAGGAGTAAGAATGATATGGATATATACAAGGAATAGGATACGAAGCCACAGGCTCAGTTGAAGATGCAAAAGACACGAAGAGCGAAAGCGGGGAGCTGCAGAGATACCTCACAAATTGTAGACGCCGCAGCGTTCCTATATTGCGTTCGCGCCTCGTAACATGAGCCCTCACTGTCGGAGTATATGTCTCAATTCTCTGCGAGTGAGACCATCAAACTTGCTGATGCGAAGCGTGTATCATCACCGTGGATCCTCAAGCCCGGTAGCTAACATACTCAAGTCTCACAAGTGCTAGTTCTTAACAACATGGATCGGATGCTTACTCGTGCTATCAGCTTCCATAAGGTACCTCCTCAATTTGTTCCTTCGAATTGACCGATGGTCGTTCTTTGATGAGAGCTCATGTCAACGGCAGCTGCTGTGTGACGGAATAGAGGACACTCTTTCGCAAACACGCCCATAAAAGACCGTGCCGAACAGTCCCGTCTGATCGGATTCATCACGTTGAGATGTCAAATAAATGCAGCAAAAACTTGTTCATCCCTGCTGACACGTGTATGCGACAGATAACAAATATATCACACATTGACATCTCCACCGCTCCGCACAGGTAAGCCTGACCGTCTCAAGCCTAATCCCAAAACATGTAATTATGCTTGTCTCAAAACATCTCGCTAAATACCACCCGGAGACCCGTTGCCAATATTCGGTAAGCTCTCCCAGAATTAGTGGTCGACCTTTCTTCACCATTCCGATACAAGTGTCAGAGCCCCACTATTTTTCGACTTCGGCTAGTCTCAAGAATCTGTTCAAGGGGGAGAGGGGCTGCACGGTCTCTATCACCGTGCTGGAACGGGAACTAATGCAACGATCGGAGGGCCCTTCCCTTTGTCCTTTGTCGTGTAACGTTATGTGAGGAACTTTCTCCCAGGCGCTACAATGCATACTCTCAACATAATTATCGTACCCATCTCAAGCCGCATCATCTATCTCACTGATCCTGCACGCGGATAATCGCAAGAACACGCCGACAACTGAATCCAAATAACATTTTTATTAGACTCTAGAGCCGTATCTTGATACAATGCCATGCGACCATCTCATGCCAATACATGATTTTGCGACGTCCCCGCAATACTGCAACACCGCTAGGCGTTAGCATCTTGAATGATTCGTGGGTATATGTTCATATTCTTCAACTCTCATAGCTACTTATGCATTACTCGTCCTTTTTTCAGATTTATTTGCGTCGGTAGCTCACGGAGGAAGTCAAAGGTTCTTTCCTTCTTGCCTCCCTTCCGGATACTATGGATCACATCGTCGATAATCTAAGCACCCGCAACTTGACTCGTTTCGTCGACCTGGAACCCGGACTTAGGAGAAAAGCATGGCATTGACCTGGATACCGCGTACAACTGGGTATGGCGCGACCTTATCACTCTCTTTTGCCGCAACATGCTCTATAGACGTCGGTTTGCCGCGAATGACGATTCAACTACTACCTAGGTGTATAGATACAAGCACCGTCGCGTCCGATAATCTGCATGCACCAAACATGACGTATGCGGGGAAGCTTTCTCGCTGTCGGCCAGCACCAATCAGGACGTGGAGCTATGGTGTGATATTCAACACTTATAACAACGCCTCTGCATAACAAACATCGTCCGATCCTGAGTCTTCGATACAACGCAATCTCGCTCTGCCACCATCCTTCCTGCTTTGCTCACCAAACCTACCAACGACTACACCACCTCCTATAATCCCACGACACACGCCAATCTTTAACCTCACAACCTCTTCTTTCAAACTCCCAAAATGACCTCCCAACGCGTCCTCCTTCTCGGAGGCCACGGCGCGATCGCCCAATTGATGACCCCGCTCTTCCTCCGACGATCATGGAGCGTAACATCAGTGATCCGCAGCGCCGACCAAATCCCCACGATCCGTGCCCTCGGCAACGGCCAACCAGGCACCATCGACGTGCTGATTGAAAGCCTCGACGACGTCAAGACCCAGGCCGCGGCGCAGAGCGTCATCGACAAAGTGCAGCCGAACTACATCGTATGGGCAGCGGGTGCGGGCGGTAAAGGCGGGGCAGAGCGCACGTTTGCTGTGGATCGCGATGCTGCGACACACTATATACGGGCTGCGGCTGCATCGCCGGGGGTGTCCAAGTTTTTGATGATTAGCTATATTGGAAGTCGGCGTGGTCGTGCGGCGTGGTGGAGTGATGAGAGCTATAAGGCGGTGCAGGAGGTTAATGATGGGGCGCTGGCGAATTATCATGTCGCAAAGCTGGCTGCCGATGAGGTGCTTGTAGCTGCTGCAAAGGAAAGGGGTAGTGAGTTTGCGGGGATCTGTCTGAGACCGGGCACGTTGAAGGAGGGTAGTGCAACGGGCAAAATTTTGCTTGGTAAGACACCGGGTCGGGGTGAGGTGCGGAGGAGTGATGTTGCGGAGGTTGCGGTGCGGCTACTGGAGCAAGATGGGGTGGGGACTAGATGGTTAGATTTGGTGGCAGGTGATGAGGGGATTGATCAGGCTATTGCGAGAGTTGTGAAGGAGGGACTTGATTGCTACGATGGAGAGGGCTGAACGTTCGAGTTGGAAAGACAAAACTTCCGGATTGTGGATGTTACAACCCACGACAAAATGTAGGATAAGCAATTAACGAAGTGTTCGTTTATATAGTGTGCTATGCGCTACTTGGTACTTGGTAGCCTTTGGGATATCTTTGAAATACGACTTTGATGAAACAATTGCCTAACGCGAGGACTTGTCAAATGGGTAGGGAATTTACTTCCGCTCAGCATCTGCCTGTTTCTGCAGATCAGCCTCGACACCGCGCTGAAGGGTTTTGCCACGGTCGTGTTGCTCTTGAGCGGCAGCTTTGGCTTGCTCATCCCCAGTAAGACCCGCAACAGCTCCAGTTAACACACCTCCAGCGCGCTCTTTTAGGCCCTGACCAAGATCACTCAGTTGTCCTTGTGCCTCTTGTACCTTTCCCTCTTCATTCTGACGTTGGCCTGCTTGCTTGAGCTGCTCAGAGCCCGTAATGCCTCCAATAAATTCTTTGCCGGAGCCTATGGTTTGATTCCAAGAGCCATCTGTACGGTCTTTGTTATCTGTAGCCACGCCATCAGCGGTCGCAGTGACAGGGCCAGCCTTGACAGTAGCATGGGAGAGATCTGAACGAGCTTCGGCTTCGGCCTGTTTGCGGTCGGCAGCAGCCTGGTTATCGTGAGTAGAACGATTTGTAAGCATACATCGCCGAACATACTTTATCACCTGGATTGCCAGTAACGGCGTGAATGCCACTCTGGATGGTGCTTGAGACAGAGTCTAGAGCGGATTGAAGAGTGGATGTTTCCTTGTTCGACATGCTGGAGGTTGGTATGAGTATTTGAGGATGATGTATTGACTTTGTTTGACGAGATCGAAGTTGAATATAAGTAAAGAGCAAACAAGGAAGAAGATGTCAGTGACAGATTTAAATATCCAAGGTCTGAACGCGCCTTGCATAAGGCCGCGACGTCTTCACGGATAGGTGCATGTGAAACATGACGTCAGTCAGCCACACGTCCCCACCACTTCCACAACGTTGGGCCATTCAGACCAACCTTGACAAGTGAAGCATCCTGGTTGTGTCCAGTGTTTGAGCGAGTCTGCTGATACTTGCAGCGCCATCCCGTATTGTATCTGCTCTTGGAGCATCCACATGGAACGGGTAATGACGCAAGATGTTGCGACTCGACGGTGATGCTACCCCCGATGGAGAGTCTAGGCTGTGATCTCGCAATGCTTTAAACTTCAGCAGTGGTCTATTTGTTGTGGTTGTCATAGAGTGTTCCACTTTTCTCGGAAATGTCAAACGGTGTTGCTGGTATCAGCCCATGCCCTCCATGAACGCCCTAAAGTCTCGAACTTCCCTGATCCACATATAACGAACGCATATCTCTTGGATCTCGTAGTAGAGCTCTTCAGGGGGTATCAGGGCCTTTCGTACCAAGTTACGCATGAACAAAACCAAAAGCTTCACAGATCTTCTTTGCGCTTCCCGTCCGACTTCTCCTTGCTCTTGAATGGAATCGTTGCTTTCGTATAGTGATGTATCGGGTATGACAGTCTGTCTCTGGCCCATCTTCTCGATGTGACGCAAGCCGTGTTGTATGTAATTTCTGATAGGGTTCAGTGAGTCAACACGTAGGGACTCTAGTGTACCATTCTGTAACAAGCCCGTCAAGAGTTCGAGGGTATTTAGATCCACTGGTAGGCGCGCAATAATCTTGTCCGCAGTCTCAACTGGATGTGAGCTTTCTTTTATACGTCGAAGAATTCCTTCCTTAGTATTGTCTATCGGGATATCAATCTGCGAATTTGACTGTGATCCAGTTGATATTTTATAGGAACTCTGTGCAGTTGATCCTGTAGTAGATTGTGCTTCTGGTGATTGTGAACGCTCGTATATGTCTTCGTCCTCCAGGATCCTGACGAAATCATCCAGCACGAAGTGCATAAGCTCTAACTCAGAGAGCGTCTCGAGGAGATCTCTAGGCGATTGATGCGAGATACGCATGAGTGTATCCGCATGCAATATTTGTTGTACGAGTAATACTCGAACTCTGTGAATCAGTGGCCAGCTCATGCTTTTGCTCGTAATTTTGCTTATTTCCATACTTTCAGGTTTCCGGTCCAGTCGCTGAATCACTTCAACCCAGTGCGAGAGGAAGGGATTATATCGCATAGGGGTCTCGGCATAGATCGAGTAAAGGAGGTATTCGCAATGCAGAATACGCGCGAGAATAGGTAGGGACGGTTCGCACGAGCCTTGATCAGAAGAGTCAGCATAAATCTTGGTTGGCTTTGTAGTAGAGTTTGTGTACCAGTAACAGCACCTGCTTCGAGCAAGTCAAGTTTCTGTTTGAGCAGAAGTGCATCTTGAAAATTCTCCGTCACGTCTGGAGCGTCTGTGCTACCTCCCCGCGCTGCATTGCGAATGTCTTTGAACTTGCTGCTTGTGTCTGCGAAACTCGAGCAAACGTCGGAGAGCAAGGACTCCAGCCTTTCGGCTATTGTTTCGGATATCTCCATAGGGACCGAGAAGTATATATGATATGGAGATCGAGGAAATGAATCATGGGGAACTTGTACACGTAATTGTGGTACTGCTGCAACGTTGCTGGTAAGCTATGGTCCACGGGCTGGAGTTAGAACCTGCTTCTGCTGGAAGCTTTGGGTGGGCTTGGCAAGCTAATCTATTATTGATGTGGGCTATCCCGACATACAAGTCCCAATCCTCATCTGGGGACATTGAAAGTACAACTTTGATCACTGCATAAGTGCACAGGATGCGGCATGTTACTTTCAACACGCCCTGGTTAATTATAGGCGTAACACATTCGATAAGTCCGACCTCATGAAAAACCCGAAGGCTTTGAACCAAAAAGAAAAGTGGTATATTACTATTCAAATCCCCAGTATTAGTGCGACTACGGAGAGACCGATTTCACATATACAGAACGACGCGCAGCAGCTCAAGCACTTGCTATGTTGGGCTAATGACGGCCATTAACAGGTGATGCACCGCAGTCGTATTCGGAAGCGCCGGATATGCATAGTCACTAGAACTGACCCATGCGTCGACCATGGATGCGAAGTTGCGAGGGTTTTGTGAGACTATCCACCAGAAGAAAACCATCTGCCATCATGAAGGGTATCGCTTTCGTTATCGGTAGGTTATCAGAATTTCAATATGATATACCTACAGCCCGTCAGTGACTGTTAGAGGACCATGCGCAGGTGTACTTACAAGGCGTGAATGATGCCGGGAATGTAACCCAGGATAGTCAACAGGATGTTGATGCAGAAGTCCGCATTACAGCCGCGCTCGAGGAATACGCCCAATGGGGGAATGAAGATGGCGAAGATGATCTTGATGATATCGCTGAGGAGAGTGTAAGCGGTTTCTCTCTCTACTATACACACGATAGCACGGAAAGACTTACGAAGCGGTGAAAGGCATGGTGACGGGTTGGTGTCGTTGACTTGGGTAGCTGAGTCAAACTAAAGTAAGAGATTGGAGATGGATGTTCAAGTCTTGAATGTATGGAAGTAACAGTAAGAGTGTGGAGAGGCAGGTCCACGTCTTTATGAATGTCGGAGAAGTGTAGCGGTGGCCGGACAGCAAATAACTGTGACGTAACTTAAGAGGCCATAGCTCCTACCATTCACTCAGCAGGCTTTAACTATTATTGCTAGTCATGCCTACCTGAGACACCCCCGCCACGCACACGCTTGCCTGCCCTTTCATTTACTGCCGGTCCCCCAATTATTGACCGGCTATCCTGCACCACCTGCACAAGCAAGAATGAAAATGCCTAAGCCACAAACGCGCAAGTCCCCGCCATCGCTGTTTGGTTTGTTTGTTTCTGGCTGAGATGTATAAAAGGTAGTTAATTACAACCGTTCTGGATTGCTATAAAAGTGGTGGCACCGACTTCCCATACTCTTTGTGACACAGCAGTCATAATCTACTCGTCCAACTAACATCAGGAAAGTCCGCTTAGTAGTACCCGCAAGCTTGAACGACGGCCGTGTAAAGTACAATATTAGTATCAAGTATCGACTCTATCGAGTATCAATATTAGTATGGCATGATCGACGTCTGCAACTGGGACTGGGTCTGGGCTTTCACCCTTGTTGTGACGGCTGGCGGTGGCTGGTACCCACAACTTACGTCACCCGCGACAGCGCCACATACATCAGCCACAGATCGAACATGTCAATCGTTCGTCAGCTGGCGATCAGTGTAGCGGATGCGCGTCCATACTGCTACATAGGGCGTGCATCGTCAGGAAAAATGTGCCGAGCGGCTCGTACGTTCGAAAGTCATGTTGCGTCGCAGGCTTGCAGCATTGAAAAGGCCTCGTAAGCTTTCGTCCGCCTTTGAACCGCTATGCGCTTATGCCGAGACCCCCAGAAGCATCACGTCACACGCGCAAGACATGGCAGGGATTTAGACTGGATCGAGACCGGGTATCGGCATGAACTTGAAGATAGAAGCGCTCTGTGCCCGTGGTGACAGAACGACACCAACATCGACAATTTTCCAAGTCCAGCTCCCTCATCACCTACCGATTCCACCAAAAGCCAACTCGCTGGGTCGTCGTAGATTGACGTGGTAATAATTGGAGATGATCGGGGGATGGAACGCTAAGCTTTGCGCCTTTAAGACAGGAGTAGCCGAATTGGTATTGCGTCGATCGCACCCGACCAAACACTCATCCACATGGCCGATGTAATCAACATATCACTCCGTAATCTGATGCAGTATTTATCGGCTCAACGTTCTAGCGTTTACTGGTGATCGTTTTTGTCGCCATTTTCTCCATCTCACCTGATGGACAGGACCCTTGTAACAAGCCCTAGACGGCCAAGGTCCATTTTCAGCACTACACACACAAGCTGGAACTTACGCTTTCAAAACAAAATAAAGTAGGTACCGTCTCAAATTTCTCCTATGTAGCAGAAGTATACAAATCATAACCACGATGCAAATTGTATTCCCATGTCGTACGAGATTTCGTACATAGATATGGCGCACATTTCTCATCTCAACATCAATGTTTCGCAGAGGACGCTTAAAGGAAGCGAAGATCATCTTCACCCAGCGGAGCCCCATGCCAAGGAAACTTGGCAGAACTTCATATGAAGACATTTCACGCCAATCTGATTGGAGTTTGTTATACATTGATAGGATCTACTGTAAGCGCTCATATCTGCTATCCCCATGGACCCACTGCGGTACGGTCCTATTCGGGTGCCCCCTTGATAAATGGACGATTTCCGCAATCCTAGGTCGATGATTCACCCCCTCACATCTGTGGAATGGCTGACCGACAGCAGATAGTGATCAATTTCGCTGGTATGTACACATGTCACGGATATGAGATACTGGTTGACCTTGGGTAGCTGGCGGCGGGGCCGGGACCGTTGAGGCATTCGCATGCCATCCACTCGACACTATCAAGACACGTATGCAGTTGTGTCGCGTTGTCGCGAATGCTGGCGTACGTCTACATTGATATCATATTTACGAAATATCCTATAACATGTCTAGCCGAGCCTAAGTTTCATTGGAACGACTACCTCAATTGTCACCCACGAAGGAGTCTTCGCCTTATATAATGGTCTCTCCGCAGTCCTTCTGGGCATGGGACCAAAGATCGCAATCCGTTTCTCCAGCTTCGAATTCTATAAATCCTTGTTCCAAAAACCCGACCGCGCGCCCCAAAGCCACGTACTCTTCTTGAGTGGTCTTGCTGCTGGTGTCACGGAGGCTATAACCGTCCTCAACCCCATGGACGTGCTCAAGATTCGGCTGCAGGCACAGAAAGCTGCCTCTGCACAGATCTCACCCAATGCTACAGCCCCGGTGTCGGCACGCCCAAGCCTCAGTGTGGTCTTGAAGAACATGATCGAGAAAGAAGGTGTCTTCGCACTCTACCGCGGTGTCGGCCTCACAGCAGTCCGCCAAGGCACGACGCAAGCCGTGAACTTCACCGTTTATAACATCCTCAAGGATTTGCTTCGCAAGTACCAGCCCGACAAGGATGTCCTGCCCAGCTGGCAGACCATGGGAATTGGATTGTTTGCAGGCGCATCGGGCCCGATATGCAATGCACCGCTGGACACTGTGAAGACGCGTGTGCAGAGCACGACGGGTAAGTTCAGCGTGTCGCAGGTGCCGGGCATGATCGCGGTCGTAGCGAGAGAGGAGGGTGTTCGAGCGCTGTGGAGGGGGATCACACCGCGGCTATTGCGTGTTGCGCCAGGACAAGCAGTGTCCTTTACGGTATATGAGTTCTTAAAGGGCCTGCTGCAGAAGTCCGGATGAGGAAGGGCTGTGTATGGCGTACCCGCGGGTAAGCAACGCTTTGACAGGAGACGACTTAGTGTCTTACAACTTTGAAGAGCTGACGACTTGCAACGGGAGAGTAAGCATCCTAGACAGTAGCATGATAGACTGCTTCCTGAACGCCAGCTCAACCAGCGACACATTCGCATTTGAGATGCGACCTCTGCTTCAGCTCTCGGCATGGCTATTTACGATAGACCGAATACAGATTTATAGGATCATCTGCGCCACTACATTTTAGAACAAAGCTTGTCATATTTTTCAGCTGCATAGATACTCCGACCCTAGAATCTCCACTTCGATATAGACATCGTTAGACTGGGAGCGTAGTGGAAGTGCAATATCCTTTCATAGTGACTTCGGCGTAAGCACGCACCCATCCTGAAGAATCGACAGTATTCCGAGTAGTGTAGGATCAGCGGATAGCTGCAAACAAAATTTTTGTGATAATAATTTAGGTATGACCTTCCACGAATCTGAAAGCAGTCTCTGGCATTGACGAAGCTCGATTACCAAGATATTCAGTGTCCCACCAGACTTTCTCGCGCCAAAAAAACCGAGACTGGACAAACGTTTTCTTCTCCGAAAGACTCCGCGCCAAAATTCAAAGGATGTCAGAGAAGACACCATAGTATATAGAGATGGCAAGTCTCCATTCATGCACCCAAGAAAGGGACATCTTGGTCCAATACACTCCGCCACAGGTATGCGCCACAACTCATAAGAAAAGCCAAAAAATCGAAGTATGTAGCTTCCAATTATACCACATATACCTACCTTATTCCATATGTCCCCATAGCCATGACATCAAAAGAGTGTCTCCCTTCACAGCCTTCCTCAAGTACCCTGGGACTAGCAGGCGATCCTTGTGATGCATGACTCTCCTTCCTGTAACCCGAACTTAGCGGCGAAATAGATGAGCTACTCAAACTACACTTCCACTGTCTGACGAAACTCGGCGTGCTCAGACCGACACTAGACTGCCTCTCGCCGACTTTTGCGCTGGCCCACATAGCACTCAGCGGCAAGCACAGCAGTGCAGACGTCTGCACCAAGCTGTACAGCTGCGCAACATCACTGGTAAACTGCACGAGTGCGAACAGACTGGGGATCAGGAAGGTTTGCAGGCTCATGACGAGAAGGACCTGCAGTGGGCCGAATGCCCGGAGGCCGATGGTGCGGCGCTGGTAAATCGCACAGACGAGTTTGCCGCAGAAGATGAGGGACGTGGTGCAGATGGTGATGGTCAGCAAGATGTTGCATGCTTGTGGTAGCCATTGCCAGCCGGACGTGATTTCGTTGTCGACGATGGCCTTTGCGTTGATCGCGCAGAGGCAGAAACGGAATGTCAGAGTGACAAGCGCGAGCGCGAGGGATATGCATTGGATGACTATACGTTGCCAGCGATACGTTGCGATTGTAAGCATGACGCGGATCTGCAGATTGAGACTTGCGAGAATGCATGTGTACACGATGAAAGGGAGAATGGCGGCGGTGACAGATTGCGCGGTGATGGAGGTGGTGATCCGGGAGGTGTCGCCGGTGAAGTAGACGTAGGGATTCCAGTATTCGGTAGTAAAATATACTGCTTGGAGCAGATTGCGGATTGCGTTGGCAGTGAGGCCAATGCAGTTTGTGATGAAGATTATGGATCGTCGCCTATCAGATTTGGTGAGGGTGAGGAGGAGGATGAGCAGCGTGATGCTGGCACCGAATTGGCTGCCGTAGTTAATGCAGGCTCTGGTGGCATACAGCTGCCATCTCGAGAAGTCTTCGAGGGTGATAGACATAGTTTCGTACTCCGGGACGACGGTGATGTTGATGGTCTGGCTGAAGGGATCGAAGCTGCCATTAGTCGTGTCGTTCGTAACGTCCATCGTGAGTAATTCGCTCAGCGAATTGACTCGTATTAGACGGTTGAGTAGTGTGCATATGTCGAGTCGTGGATCTTCGATTTGAGTTTGGGGATGTCGCTGATGAACAATGACAAAGGGGCGAGCTTTATGACTTGAAAAGATAGTTGGCGATGGAAATAAAGAAAGCTAAGGTTATAGAAGATAGAAGAGCTTATACTGAGGTACCCGTAACTGTTCAATACAATATAGAGATGACAATACCTACTTTGGACGGCTCGTGTATCTTGACCAGGGGAACAATACGAAGCCCAATAAGGTAACTCAAGGATCCACGGGCGGGACAGGGATGTTTTTGGCGAGCGCCGTACACGAAATAATCTGATCCGCGCAGAGGACAATACTAACATATTCATCCCCCAGCCAGACCACTTTATCTTCTTCGTAACCTTGCATGAGAATATCTCAAATGGCTCCCTTTTAGGGTGTAAGCAAACATTGTGCCTATCGCGCCTGGGCTCGCATCTCGCTTGTTGGGGATGCCAAAGTCGTGATTGCTTCCCCCGTCAATCATTATTCGGCCCTTCGCCACGTGTGCCGATTGGATATTTGGTAGACTGATAGTTTCCCGACTCGCCAATAGGATCATAGAACATGGGCGTTTCTCCGATCCAAGAATGAGATATCTTCTTGCTCTAACGCCGAACTCTAGTCGTCAGAGCCAGTATCACGAATGGGCACGGCAGAAACACTGGAACTCCGACATAACTCTGTTGACCGGGGGTGTTTGGCCCACGCACGTGATCACGCGTCACGGCGCGTTTCCCTATCAGGTCGCTGAGACGCGTCTCGGCAGGTTGAGGTGCCTTCACAGAAGACGTTGACATCTCTGCACTCACATTAACGCTGGCCTCACCATTTTCATTCAGATGCTGGATAGTACCTTACTCCAGCTATGATATCTCCACGATTCGTGATCGAGAATCTGTCCACAAAGAACGTCACCGTGCTCGCAGCGCACTTGAATAGTAGATATGAAATTATCGGCCATTCTGACGATGTGCTCTCCGTTCGATTGGAAGAGGATCGAGACAGAAATATTGAAGATAGAGACGGTTTGCTTGGCATACTTGGTAAGTCGACTAAGGCAGCACATTTTGCAATATTGATATATCCCAAAGACTTCTGCCCCAACTTCGTGCTTTGCCACGCCAGAACCACCCTGATGTTGAAGCCTGCACCAACTGCTGGACACCCCAATGAGTATTCGGCTATCGTAGACCCCCAGAAGGGCGGTCCAGCAGCAGTCGCACTCAGAGATGGCGATACTTTCTACTTCTCAGAAAAAGAGTTCGCCATGCAACTAAGGATCATGCCAGAGCATAGTGTCGAGGAAATTCAAGTCACATCATCTCCCCATGGAGAGCAGGATTCAGCAAGACATACAAGTGGGAACGTTCGCGCAAACTCAAGCCGAGCGCAAGCACTTGACGGTTCTTCTCGCGTCACACCCCATGCATCTTTCATCAAGATTGATACCGTTGCTGAGACACCCACCATGATTGAAGGCCGGCACAGACACGCATCGAAGTCACCATTCCTGAACGGGGCTAATGACGAGCGTCCTCCTGCCACGATCTCAACTGAAGCTTCCGATGTCGGCAAAGCTACCCGAATACCTTTCAATCAGCGGGTTCGATCTGTCGCCGCATCTGATGGAGAGACAACAGACGAGGATTCCGAGTCTGAAAATATTGAAAACTTTGTGGATCAGAGCAAACCTGCCGTTGCAATAAATGGCGAACCGACACCGTCGGAAGATGTATTCTCGACTCCCATGGACCGCAATGGACCGACCCGAGCAGATCAAAATAAAGATCAAACAAAAGCAGTCATTGTTGAGATATCTCAAAATGTACAGTCGCAATCAAAACGGCGCGCAACAGGGGAAATCGAGAACGAGAGCAAGGGACCACCCAAGAAGAGGCGACAGAGTCAAACCTCAACTGATGACACGCCTCAGCGTGCTTTCAAACCAACAAAGAGAGGAGTTGGAAGGCCGAAGAAGGGCGCTGCTTCAGTATCATCTGTCACACCGACGAAGCCAGCAGGCTCGTCAAAGCAGTCGCCACCTGGAGCAGCAGGTTCACTAGAGGCTACTAGTCCACGTCCCCGGGTCGCTTTCAGCAGTAGTAGCAAGATACTTCGAACATCAGCCCATAGGAAGTTCTTGACAAGCGTAAAGTGTAAGGTGATCGACAACGCCTTAGATGAGGATTTCGACATCTTTTGTGTAGGCAACGATGGACTCAAAAAAACAGGCCAATTACTCATGAGCGTTGCTCTTGGACGGCACCTTGTGACTGATCATTGGGTCACGGAGAGCAGTAAGACTGGCTACCTCCTTGCAGCGGAACATTTCCTTCCAAGTGACCCAGAACATGAAGATGAATGGGGCATGCGTATAGCGGATATAGCTGGAGACTGTCGCACCGAGCTCTTCGCCGACATCATCGTCTATATCACACCCGCGGCGAAAAAGGCTTACGGCGCTGGCTTTAAAGAGATCGAGAAGGTTTTAAGGACAGCTGGTGCTAAGGAAGTGGTATCTGGCTCACATCGAGATCTCGATGAGGAGACTAAATATTGCGTCATTGTCAACGAGAAGTCGGACTATGATGCTTCCGCATTACAGCAGGCCGGACACAATCTCTATTCCAAGGACATCATCTCGCTCAGCATACTCCGAGGACACTTAGATCTGACCAGCGCCGAGTTCCGAATTGAAGTTGAATCAGCAAAGAAAGGTGGAAAGAAAGGTCGCTGAATATACTGCTTAACGCAGCCCTCATTCTAGCTTTATGACACCCCAAGTAACAGAGAGTATGATTGCATGACATGATATACAGCATTACAATAACATACGACCTCAGACGCGATACTGTTTCCGAAAGTGACAACGCCGAAACCCAGCCCCGCGTGCTCAGATCGAGACTAGGTGCGTCCAGTCAATTTACCAGGATTTCAATCGGGAGCGGCCACATAGAATAGACCGCCTTGGCGTGCTTCAAATCGTCGGTCTTGCATCAGTACACAGACAGTACCAACGCTGCGAACTGCAATAACCATATATTGAGACATGGAATACGAGACCGCTCTGATTACTATATTGGGAGCGAAGGATTTCACTTCCGCTGTCCCGACATCGTCACGCCTTTACTCCACCAACAGAACTTGTACATCGAATAATAAGGGTATTCATACCGCTCGACATAGATACCAAGATCAAATGCAGCTAAGTAACATGTGGAGAGTGAGGTCAAAGAGCGTTTGCTGTCTCCCTCTTGAACGGGTGAAGTCAAATTTGCCAATGGTACCAGCAATGGTGTAGCTGTTCACCCGTCAATCAGGGCCAATCACTTGTAAGATCACACCTTAAATCTAAGTATGTACTATTCCAATGAAAACAAGATGTCATGCGTTATAGAAGTGTCAGTCCAGGGGCCCGTCTATATATGAGATCGCCTTTGCTGCCTTCTGCGGATATGACATGGATAGTATCATCCGGCCCGTGACGCCGACTCGTTTATGCATTCTCATCTATCGGCCATGTCAACTCTCCTGTCGATGTTCTTCGCGTCTTCTACGTAGCTTACTATGCATCTGTGGCCCGCTCATTTGTGTTTCATCTATTTCCTTGCCAAGGACTCGGTTTCAAGAGAGCAACTGAGGACCGCAAAATACAAATCTTGGTACAAGTGATAAGGACATTCCTGGGCTTTAAGAGTGCGCAAACATCCTTTCTACAAATTTTCTTTCTCGATATCAAGCACACATCTCCTCACGTGGGTCACCGTTTGACCTCCAACGGTCACAATGTTGTCCCTCGCCCTGACTGTGACTGCTCTAGCAGCGTTTATCTCCGCATCTCCAGCAGACTTGTACCCCAATCCATTCATTAACAAGGCCCAATTTGTGAACCCGGCCTACGCTGCCAAGCTGAACACCACAATCGCCTCCTTCGAAGCCAAGCACGATACGCTCAACGCGGATCGGACACGCACGGCGCAAAACATCAGCACCTTCGTCTGGGTCACAAGGGCAGTAGACATTGCCGCCATTCCTGTTGCTGTCACCGCGGCTCGCACCGCGCGATGGAAGACTGGTAAAGACCAGATCATCGGGCTTGTCCACTACAATTTACCAGACCGTGACTGTAGCGCCGGCGAGAGCGCGGGTGAGTTCAGCTCGGCTAAGAATGGACTTGAGCTATACAAGAGGACCTTTGTCGACAAATTCGCCATGGAACTAGAGAAGGCGCGTGATTTGACGTTCGCGGTCGTTCTGGAGCCGGATAGTCTGGGGAATGTGGTTACGAACCAGGGGATTGAGTTCTGCAAAAATGCAACGAAGGTGTATGAGGATGGCCTCGCGTATGCGATTCAGAAGTTGCAGTATTCGCATGTTCATCTGTACGTTGATGCTGCGCATGGGGGATGGCTTGGGTGGGATGATAACCTTCCTCTTGGTGAGTACATCTTCGGCCATGATGCTCTTCCGTCCCGCTGATGGACATCTTTTTTCTATGAACCTGAATTCATGACTAACTTGGTTTGTAGCCGCTGCCGAATTCTCCAAAGTCATCAAAATGGCCGGTCCACACTCCCGCATTCGCGGCTTCTCCACCAACGTCTCGAACTTCAACCCCTATATCGCCAACCCCCGTGCCAACTACACACAGTACTCAAACTCATACGACGAGCTCCACTACGCACAATCCCTAACGCCCCATCTACTCAACAACTCGCTCCCTGCACACTTCATCATCGACCAGGGCCGTGCCGGGCTGCAGAATCAACGGGCGGAGTGGGGCGAGTGGTGTAATGTCAAGGCTGGGTACGGGCTAAGGCCGAGCGCGAAGACTGGGAGCGAACTTGTGGATGCTATTGTGTGGGTTAAGCCTGGGGGCGAGAGTGATGGTAAGTGTGGGCTCGAAGGAGCGCCGGGATCTGGGCAGTGGTTTAATGCGTATGTGGAGGGACTGGTGAAAGATGCGAATCCAGTGTTGGATCCTTTGAAGTAGCGTTGGCGATCAGTTTCCTAGCTCATATACAGGAAATTTCGTACGGGTTGGATGACGGCGCACATAATTGTCACCACACATAGAACTCTATTATATATAGATCGTCGCTCCGTGTAGCCCATTTAGACTGTTGCCATGAATAGACTGTTGCTAGGTTGGAGATCCCCTAACGGAAGACATAACGCGGCGTGAATCGCTGTAACTTTCTTCGTGTATGTTCCTGTCAGAAAGTTCTACCTACTTACTCAAACCATGAAGGCTCATGTACAAGTGAACAGTTATAACAACAACTCACTGTGTCGCCCTCGCTAGCAATCGGACCCCCCCCCATTTCACTTGATCTACAGCAATAGCTTCATTATGGATCAGTTGACCACTCATGTTATGCACTGCCTTTCGCTCACGCTCAAGTGAACAGTTGACTGTCTCGTACTTCTACGTCAGCCTTTCGCTCTTCTCTCGTTCTTGCACCATCGTCACTTCCTCATTGACCTGATCTGTATCTCTACAGACCCAATGAAGAATCCTTTGAAAGACTATAAAATTGCCGTTACTGGCGTCCTTCGAGGTAATAAGCCCGAGGACATGAAGAAATGGATTGAAGCAAATGGCGGCAAATGGCACCCAAATGTCACAAGCGAGACCACTCATCTCCTCTGTTCGGATAAAGCATTCGAAACGCGAGCCACCTCAGGTAGAGTGCCTTCTCTCTCCTCTCTCGTGTCCGCAATGTCTAACAGAGCCTGCCAGTTCTCACGGCAGTGAAGTTCAACAAAGCCAAGATCGTAACATACGACTGGCTCGAAGATTGCCTCATCAACAACGCTCGTAAACGGGAAGGCCCATACTTGCTGCAGAAGCAAAAACAGGTCACCGAGAAGCTCAAGCATGAATCCAAAGCCGCTGCGAGAGCAAAAGAGAAGCGTGCAGTACAGGAAGATGGTTCGCGCTTCCCTTCCTTCACTCGGCCCCCTTTCCCGTCTTCTTTCCGTGTAGATTTCGCTGACATTGCAACAGCAGCTGTATTCGAAGCAGGCTGCGTATCGGCAAAAAACGAATTGATGTCCGGTACGTTGTCCCACCTCGAGGAGATCAAGGCCACAAAGGCAGCAAATGCCGCCATCGTCAAAGCCGCACGAAAGGCGTTTCTGAAGAGCAAGAAAGACGCCGTCCAGCGCAAGGCCAAGGACTCGCTGTCCGCATCCTCTATATCTGTAGAGCCTGCAAGCGCGCTTCAGCTCAGTGCGTCTGCCGGTCCCGGTGCGTCTTAAATTCTTGTTCATACTCTGTGTCCTCCCCCGAACTTGGAGATCTATTACATGCTAGCATCTAAGCTGTGTAGCGAACATGCCGCTAATGTCTCGCTTTGCCTAGATAATCACCACGTTTACCGCGATGCCACAGGCTTCGACCTCGACATCATGCTCACGCGCATCTCATTCGCCTCAAACACAAACGAGCGCTACGCCCTGCGTGTCTACGAGTCGCATACCCACCCACACACCTACGCGCTGACCGTGCGCTACACCCGCTCGCACACCCTGCCTGTCACTCGCACTCTCGTGCCTATAAGTTCGTCCTTCGCTGACGTCTTCGGCACATTCTGTGCGTTCTTCAGGGCGAAGACGAGGCTGCATTGGGAGAATAGGTTCGAGAAGAATTTGAGGGACACAGTGACTAAGGAATATGTGGACGGGTATGGCGGCGAGGAACAGGCCGTGAGGATGGGGATCTTGAGTGTTGCGAAGGGCGATACGAGGTTGTGGCCATTCGAATATTATCCGCCTATGGAGGGGCCACAAGGAGTGCTCGTGGAGGGACTGTCCGTGGACATGAAGGAGAAGTATATGAAATTCGACATTTGAGCCGTAGACATGGACTATGCGCGTTTCACGGTTGTGGTTGAGTCAGAGTTGAGTGATTTGGGGGGCTAGGATAGACTATATGCGGACGATATTTGGGGAGAAGGAATGTTTTTTTTCGCAGGTTGCGCTTGGGTGTCACATCATTTATCAATAAAGAACCCGATCTCGACGGGTGTCATGCAAAATTTGGATCTGAAATGGGTCATGAGCGTTCATCTAAATTGGAAAGAATTAGCACAGCTCAGAAAGCACGCACAAAGAAACGCTTAAGATATAGTTTGCATTTCGTGTCATTAATGTTCAACTTGTTTATCCGTCTATGCTGCATGCACAGCAGATATGAAAGCCTGGATCTTGGTCAGGTCTTGCTTGCCGTCGGTCTCCACCCCACTGCTCACATCAACGCACAAAACTCTGTTGCTTAGTTTACCAAGACTCTTAAGTACAGTCTGGATGTTGTTCGGATGTAGTCCACCTGCCAGGCTGATCTTTATATCTGGATCCGCCTCCAGCACCTCGGTGACTTTTGTTGTGTCTAGTAGCTCACCCGTCCCGCCAATACCAGAGTCCAGTAGCGCAAGTGCGTGGTAGCCCCTGAGCCCCAAACCTACATCCTCAGGTCGAAAGCTTTTAATGACAGGTACGGGAATCAACCGTGCCCATTCCAGCGGCTCTGAACCATGAAGTTGGACGACATCTAAATTCAGTGCTTTCGTTTGCTCGATAACGTGCTCCAGAGGTTGATTTCGGAAGACACCGACAAGCAGTGCGCGATTTGGGTGCAAGAGGTGCTCGGCGGCAGTAAAGTCGAACCATTCGCGCGCACCCGAAGCGTCAGTCTGGGTTGGCGGTAGACGGACGTTTGGACGGGGTGTGGCATGCACAGCCGCCGAGATCGCGATTGCGTCTTTTGTGCTGACAGTGCGTGTGCGGTTCTCGGCGAGGATCATACCGATAAAATCTGCACCGGCCCGAATGGCCGTTTTGGCGGCGTCGACAGTCCTAGTGCCGCATATTTTGACCATAGGAACTCCGGAGCCTTGTATTGAGGGTGCAGCAGCTGCGGGGGAGGCCTCGAGGAGCTCACGGATGAAGACGGAAGTGTCGGCAGCGCGCATAAGGGCCTCACCTATGAGAACGGCGCCGACACCAGATTCAGCATAAGACTGTACGTCTCTTGGACCATTGATACCGCTGAGAGCGCAGAGCGTGGTGTCCGAAGGCACGAATGAGAGAAGGCGGTTCGTGGTTTCCATATCAACTTCGAAGTTGACAAGGTTGCGATTGTTGACACCAATGACCTTAGAACCAAGCGTGACCGCGACTTTCATTTCGGCTTCATTCTGTACCTCCACGAGGGGCTCCATGCCGAGAGACTGAGAGTAAAGATAGAGACGCTTGAGGACAGGCTCATCAAGCATCTTAACAATAAGTAGGACCGTGTCAGCACCAGCGAGACGGGCCTCTAGGATTTGATATTCGTCAAATATGAACTCCTTACGAAGAACTGCAGGGCGATTGGGCATGCCTTCGAGACTTTGTCGTACAGCGCGAAGGTCTTCGATACTGCCCTTAAACCAATGTGGTTCAGTGAGGACTGATATCACACTGGCCCCTGCTAAAGCATATTTGCGGGCTTGCTCAGGGGCACAAGCTGAAAGAGAGATTATACCTTTAGATGGTGACGCTCTTTTGATTTCCGCCATTAGTGAACAGCGGTATGCAGATTGCTTCAGCCGCTTTGGAAATGAGATCTGAGGTGGTGCGAGATTGAGTCGGTATGATGCTTCAAGGTCAGCAGACCGTTGAGATGGTATTTCTTTTTGCGTAGCCACATCTTGCCTTCGTTGATCATAGATTCTTTCTAGTATAGAAACTTTCTTTGTGCCATTGGTTTCTTGACTTTCTGTAGCTGCTGTTGCACACTTCGTGGCAGCCAAGCTTGTCATGTGTGCGTTCTCTGCCCAAGTTCCACCTTGCATTTTTAGAAAATTCCTCAACATGACCCGGCCTTCTGCGGTCAGGATACTCTCCGGATGAAACTGAACACCTTCGACCACGAATTCTTTATGGCGAACACCCATGATTACGCCTTTGCCACCGTCCGGGCCAGCGGCAATCCACGAAGTAACTTCCAAACATTCTGGTAGTGTTGGGTGTGTTCCAGCAAGAGAGTGATACCGAGTCACTGGTATATCTTGTGGTATGTCTACGTAGAGGCCCTTAGTATCATGGCGCAAGGGTGAAGTCTTGCCGTGCAAGATCTCGCCAGTGACATCGACGCGGCCGCCGAAGGCAGAGTAGATGCACTGTCTATAGCACTCTTAGCAGATACAGAGAGTATAGAGATCATCCTGTGCTCACTCTCCCATGCATACTCCCAGGATCGGTATTTTGCCGCTGAAATGGCTTATAGCAGCTTTGCTGATGCCAGAATCTGTCTCTGGGTGACCAGGACCAGGGCTGACCACCAGTTGGGTTGGTTTCTTCTCAATAAGCTCTTGAAGACTGATTTCATCATTACGATACACTGTCACGGCGGCGCCTTCAAGGACAAGATACTGGTACACATTCCAAGTGAATGAGTCGTAGTTGTCGATCAAGACCAAGTTGGAGGCAGTCGCAATTCGCGGCGCTGGTTCTGGATGACTAGGCGAATGATCAATCAAGTCCTGTCCAGTCATTTTGGAAATATTTTGGCAGTCTACAGTGTTGCAGCGTAGCAGCGTTGCAGTGCTCTAATAAAGATCAGTCGACCCGCAGACACCGACCTCACAGTCATAACTCGCAATAATAATTCAGGGCACGGGCCCACTAGGTGGAATATGACCAGCCCTGCCAAGACATCGAAGCTACCTAAGCGCTATCAGAGCTCTTGGGATGTTTTGGTTTGCGCGCTCTACAACTTTTGCGACGCGACATCTCTAGATCCAAGAACCCAAACCGCGACTTCGATATAATGCTTCCACAGTGGAGAAGCTCCTGATTCCATGGCAGCTGCTCTGCGATTTGATCTGGAATCTCTGCTCGCCGCAACATGGCGTCACAGAATCGAGCTCCGGATTATCTGCCGCCGCTGAACGACTGCTTCAGCGGCGAAGCAATCATCCTGTGTGTACTGCTCGACCCCATTCGATTTGGAAGCTAACGTAGCTTAGCTCCTGGGTGGAGGCCTTTCTGGCTTTGTGCGATCTCGATATTCTGAGTCGAAAGTATCGGAGGAGTGCCGACAAGGCGGCCGCGCAAGTCAAGTACCCAAGTGGCATAGAACATTTCCTCACCCAGGGGCCTAGCAGAGAGATCCTGCGCCGAAATCTATATCCTTTTCAAAAATGCAGTCCGGACACGAAGAAGGCGTTTGATGCGACGACTGCGCCGATCAATGTAACGCCTTCAGACACATCTAAAACGCTCATCGAGGACAGCTTATGGCTTTCCAAACAGACTGGGATCGACGAATCTGCAAGCTTGAGAGTTGCCCTAATAGAGTACCAGGATAGATCACGGATCCAATTGGCATCTGGGTTGACCGAAGAAGAAGCTGTGGGCATACAAGAAGCATGGAAGAACTCTAGTCTGAGAGGGCCTAGTTTCAGCATGAGCACTTCTGTATTAGGAATACCTACGAAGACTGAAAGGCAAACATTCTTATCTACAGAAAGGAGAAAAAGAAGGCTATTAGAAATTTACATGGCCGAAAAGAATGCAATACTTGCTGTTGGTAAGCTTCTCCTTCAGCATGCCTTGTCAGATGGGCTAGACTGCCTTCCCTGGGTCAGTTCACTGTCAAAAGATATTGCCGATAGCCAAGGATTGGAGATACCGCCCACGCAAGATGGCCCTGTAAGGATAAATGGCACAGTCACGAAATTCATACCTACCGGCATAGCAGCCTTGCGCGCAGCAGTCTCCAATGCCGCCATCTGTCCGTGGGAAATGGTATCTGACGAAGGAGATTTCATTGTTCTGTGGGGTTCACAGCAAATGACAGAAATGATACAAATTTTGCAGTATCTCTTCATTCATGTGTCGGCGTCCACAGTCCCTCAAGAGGCACAAGATGTCGCTTCCTGGTATTCCTACATGGCGGAGTCCGAGTTTTTCGCACGATACGAACCTGTAAGTCAATCGCGTTGTGCCCAATCACACCGGTGCTCTAACGCATATACAGCCCGCGAGTCAGCAGAGCATTTCGCATTTTCAACTGCTCATTTCTAGTATCTCTTTGTCTATTCTGAGCACGCAAGCTACTATCGTTAATGCCGAAGACTATGCGGCAGCATTGGTCGAGTCCGCCGACAATAGGAACATCGCGAAACACCTATATTTTTCGGATATTGAGTGTCTCCACATCATACACGAGGCTTTATCAAAGGCTTCAGGGTCTGGTCCTAGCCCAGCGACACCGGCTATCTTGGCTTGGAGTCTTATATCACGAGCTTTACTGTTTCAAAAGGAGAATATCGAATCTACCACGTCACTTGGTATCGATGATAGCCCTGAAGAACGACGTCAATCTACCTCTATTCCCACGGTCTTCGATGAATTCTCAAATTTTATGAATCAGCACCGTAGCGACGACGACCCACACCCAACGATGCTCATTGCGATGTCAAGTATTCAGGACGGCAGGGTTTTTCAGCTCATCGTGGGTTTCATGTCTTTGCTCGCATCTGCTTGCGGATCTCATAATGAGCTCGTTATTGAATCTCATATACGAAAAGTTTTCCTGGAACTTATCGGCGAAGCCGTTGGCATCGTTCAATATTCTCAAGAGATCGTTCTTGCCACTCTAGCTATCCTGAATGCGGCTTTTACTCATGATTCCGACAGCGTAGCCTTAGCCACAATTAACGCAGTGCAGTACCTCCAGAAGAACGACCTCCTGCGCGAGGAGATTCTTGGCAAAGCATTACTGCGCTTCCCTTTCGAGATCATACCAGCACTCAAACTTGGTCGGGCAGCAATGCTAGTGCGGAAAGACGACGAATCACCTGAGTCTTTCACAGAGCTACGCAACATGAAAGCGTTCACTTTATCTGTTCCAACACGTCAATATCAAGTCCTTTTCCAGACAAGAGAGGACGAGCACGGAAATCCACGGGCTCGTCTGGACGATGAATTACGACTCTTCGCTCCATTGACCAGCTCCAAGACCAGCTGGCGCAGTCGACGTGAGGGTTCGCCCGCTGACACACTCTTGATAGTTCCTGCTGGCTCCGAAGGCTACTTGAGTCAAGGTGAAGGGGCCCATGTCGTCTCACTGGAATACGAATACAGTGCGATCGACTATTTAGCCAAGCTGCTCTCTACAGCTACTGCGAACGCCGATTCCGTGGCGACCATGTCAGAAAGTGCACCAGACCTCGAAGTTATATGTGAATCGGTCGCTTTCTTCACATCTATACTCAGTACTCAAGCAAAGACAGAAAGTGCAGAAGGTAGCGCACTAAAGATACTCGAGCAAGCCCAAGTGACTATCGACTCTGATGGTGATCTGATATCAGTAGTACTCGACATTTTCGAAAAGAATCTGAGGAGCGACAAACTGCGCACTGATAGCGATCTGACAGTTGAGCTTTATAGCAACTGCGTTGCGTTTCTGGACGTCTTGCTGCTCATCCAACCAAGCAGAGTGTGGTCTTTCCTAGCCCGCACGCAGTTCCTCGAGCTGCATCGCAGTAACGTCAATCTAGCATCTATCATTCTGGCTGTTGAGACTGTGCTCGGGCAGTATGATTTGCTGTTGAGCTGTATTCGACTGACGAGCTCTTTGGTCGAGAATGCAATTTCTACCACGATAAAGCCTGCCGTATCCACCAAAGCATTGTCACGATTTGGCTCTGTGCGGTCACGAGCCGCCCCCAGCCCGGCCAAGTCGCAATCGTCAGTGATAGCTACCTTCCTGAAGGTCTTCACAGGCGCGTTAGAGTCACTTCCTAACTGGCGATTCAACGACCCGACGGATCAGCTTAAAATCAACACGTCTCTTATGCTTCTCTTCGACAAAATACTCACTTATACTTACGGCTTCGATGATCCGACCAAGGAAAAAGGACATGTTGGTGAAGTCATGTTTCCTTCCGCAAAATACCTTTTGGATATATATCTATCGGTTTCGTCGAATGAGATGGCTGTATTACCAACATTGAATCTGCTGGCTACGGGGTTGAAAATGAGTCCTTCGCCTGTTCACATGCAAACCTACGAGCTTGTCGTCACTCAAACGAAGGCTACGCTATCGTTCAGCACAACACTGCTTCGTGTTGGTACTTTGATGAATCACCCTACGTCAAGATTTGAACAGCTACTGTTCAGATCAGCGCCTATAATCATCCGACTGTTTGCACGTCTGGGCTCGTGTCAATCCAATGTCCTCAAGCTTCTCACGGCCATGATCGAAAGCGGAGGTAGGATGTCGGACGACCCGCCCTCGTTACTTGGTCACCTTGGAACAGATACCGCGAAATGTTTCTTGCAACTCATCTCATCGTATCCTCGGCGACTTCACCAAGATAACACGGGCGTCAGCCTTTGGACTTTCCTGACCACCATTATCACTGCCCGGCAACAGTGGCTTACCGTCTATTTACTGACCGGTAAATCTCCTCGAGAATCTTTCAAATCTACCACTACGGCGTCGTCCGCCGAACAAACTAAACCTGTCTTGCAGGTAGCGTTAGAGAAGGTGAAAAACCTGAGCAATATACCTGAGCAGGAGGCTCTCGCAGTTTTGAGGTTCTTGTCCGCCGTGCAGAGCTACGTGCCATGGGCGCTTGTCAAGCACGAAACAGAATATAGGACATCGAAAGATAGCATGGTCAGCACTCTCAGCAACATGCAATGGGATAGCAAGAGCAGTAAACAAGAAGAGAAAGCGTATCAGCTCTCTATAGCGGCCATCATCACTGAAATTCTAGCCATGGAGATTCACGATGCCAGGAACCGAGGAGCAAAGGTAGATACACGATCTTTGTACCCACACTTACATCTTCTCCGTAATAATGGTGTGGAACCCCCGGCATTCAACAACTCCCTTCACGCAAGTCTACAGAAGAATCTGGAAACCAAATTCCCGGGCAGTAAATTGGAGCGCTTCAAACATACGTCAGTTACTGCAACATATCTTGGGACCAATTATTGCTACGATCTCGATCTAGCAACAAAATTACTTGGTGGCGACCAAGCGTGGAAGCAGAATAGTGAAGACGGATATTGGCACGAGTTCTGTCGGGCCAATATCAACCTATCATTCGTTGAGTCCCAGATCATGCTTCTCAACAGCTGGAAGCTACTGACTATCGAACTAAGTCACGCCATCTCAGATGATGATCAATGGACACAAGCATTGGTACAAACAGCTAGGGACTGTCTGAAAGCTAATGCCGAATCACAGCTTCCAGAGGCACTCTTCGAAAGACTGTCATCCGTTCGCGTTGACTTTGCTTTCGCGTTGATTCAGAAATTGGTCAACATGAAATGCGGGGATCCGAGTGCTCTCGAGTTGGTCAAAACGGTATGGGACACCATGACTGCGAGCGTGCCAGACTTCAACAATGTGTTTGCCAGTCCCACCGCGGAGTACTATCGCTCACTCCTAAGAGTCCTATTCCTGACATTGCAATTTCACGTCTGGAGCCCAGGGGATAGGGGCAATACGAAAGGCCCCAAACAAAAAGCCTCGGAGCTGCGAATGACTATCGATGTAACACCGATTCTGCTCGAGATTCTCAATACAGTCATTGCGACTGGTTTCCGTTGTCTTGCGAATATGTTACATGAAGACTCATCACTCTGCTCACCGACTGATTTTGTGCTCCTGACGGCAATACTTCAAAAGCTTCTGCTGGTCCCAAGCATAAGAACGATCCAGCACGATATTGCGTCTGACATTGCAAAGAGTGAGACTTCACGATATGCCACTACGTTATTCTCATGGTCAGATCGTCTTTCTGCGAATGATGGGGACCCTCTGTACGGAGAGCTGAGTATACTATTCCTTCTCGAGCTCTCGATCATCACGCCTGTAGCAGAACATCTTGCTATAGAAGGAGTCTTGTCTCAGTTGAATGATGCAGCTATCATGGAATACTTGCGCCGTCCCAACGGAACTGGTCCTTTCGATCATCCGCCACGCATGTTTTCCATCTGGACTCGAGGAATCCTTCCGCTTTGTCTGAATCTCCTCCATGCTGTAGGACCGCCTATCGCTGCTGAGGTCGCCACTTTCCTTAACCAGTTTCCTGGACAACTCGAACGTGCTGGTACGTCGCTCAGCGGCCGGATCGCACCGTCAGTCTCCAATCCCAATGTTGGCAGGATCACGTTAGGCATGGCATCCGAGGCACATTCGCTTTCCCTGATCTCGTTGCTGCTCGATCAATACCGCCTGAGAGGTACATCGGAAGGAATTGTGGCGGGCGAGGTGCCATCCTTAGACTGGGACAGGATGGGGGTGAAGGAGGATATTGACGGTTGGCTACAAGGCAAACGGGGCTTGCGCGACAGGATAGTGCCTGCCAATGAGAAAGAGCTCGAGTTTCTTGGGGTGAGAGCATCAGATGCAGCATCCGAGAGTAAGCTTGAAGAACGTATCATTGCCGAATTTGCCGGAGCATTGGAATGTTTGAATATGAACATACAGAATTGAGCGAAAAGTTAATAATGTTGTAAGTTGAATGCATTTGCGCGGCGCTGGACGAATTGAAATAGAGGCTCGCTCATGGAGTTCGAATCAGACCTGTACCATGCCTATCCTTAAGCTACATACGTGCTGAACATTACAATGTGTACTGTGCACTGGTTATAGTTGTTTACTCCATGTCGAATAATGCGTCCGTGGTATATGCCCACGAATCACCGGCAGATGCTGATGCAAAGAAGACTATAAATTGCTTTGATGGGCTATTGTACTTCCGAATCAGGCCTAGATCCCGCAGTTCTGCTGAGCCCAGCTCAGGTCTGCAGCGACCTGCGCCTCCGCTTCCACGCACTCTTTGCCCGCTTCCGGGTTATGTCCGTCCCGTTCTTTTCACGACGTTAGTATCATTGCACATCTACAAATATCTGCTCCAGTCCGCAGTTTTGACACTGGGGAATACACTCCGTCGACAGCCCGCTACCGTAGCGTTGATTGAACTGGTTCAGGCATCCAATTTCCAGAAGTTCTTGGCGGCGCGCTTAGAATCTCCTTGGATCTTCGTTTGCTACCAAGCTTACCCTTGCCTTCTTTCACCTTGCAGCATTTCGCGCGAGCGCTTCTCCATCATCATCAATTGCGCAACTTCTGCCGCGACCCGCATCTCATCCCTTCTACTTCCAGGCGATCATCTATTCATAGTCTCGTCGCCATGTCATATAATCAATACAGCGGCAATCCTTATGGCCAGACGGGCGAGAGTGGTTACGATGCAGGCAATCGCATGGAAGGTGGCTACGGATCTTCCAACCCATACGGTGGCCAGGGTGGATATGGATCATCAAACCCATATGGTGGTCAAGTACGTGCACCGTATACCAGGACTTGCAATTGTATCACTGACAACTACGTAGCAGCAACAAGGGCGCGTAAACCAACCACCGCTTCAGCACGAAACTTCAAACTATTCGCAACAAGACCACTACGTGGCAGCAGGCACGCAGCCAGGACTGAACTCGGTGCCTGAACAAATGGGACCGCAGCCATTGTCCCGCGAGGAATACTTGGAGAGGATCGACATGGTCAAACAGCAGATTAACGAGCTCACACACAACATCTCTGAAATCGGCAACCTTCACCAGCGCATGATTGCCAGCCCTGACAATTCGTCTAGTGCGAGACTCGAAAACCTGGTGTCTCAAACACAAATTCTAAATACGAATATCAAGGACCAGATTAAATATCTCGAAAAAGATGCTTTGCGGAGTGAAGGCAACAAAGTCAAGGATAGCCAGATCAGGAACCTGAAAAAAACATTCCATGCGCAACTATTGGACTACCAGAAACAAGAAAACTCATACGAGCAAAGATACAGAGAAACAATCGCGCGACAATACCGCATAGTGAATCCTGACGCGACTGATGCTGAAGTCGAGGAGGCTACAAATGCGAATTGGGGTGACGAGGGTATCTTCCAGACCGCCGTAAGTTTCCAGACCACCAGGTTGTGCGCACTGATCATGAATCTACGACACAGCTCAAAACCAATCGCGTCGGCCAGGCCAACTCGGTCCTTGGCGCCGTTCGCGCCCGCCACAACGACATAGTTAATATTGAGAAGGCCATGACCGAGCTTGCGACTCTCTTCATGCAGCTAGATGAACAGGTCACCTATCAAGAGCCGCTCATTCAGAATATCGAGCAACAAGCAGATGCCGTTCACGAAGACACTAAGAAGACCAACGTGGAGCTCAAGAAGGCGACCGAACACGCGCTTCGCACCCGTAGGATGAAGTGGTGGTGTGTCGGTATTGTTCTAGTCATCCTTGCTATCATTGGTATTGTGCTCGGTGTGTATTTTGGCGCCGTCAATCCTCCAGGCAACAACAACAACAACAACAACAACAACAACAATGGCAATTAGCGGCCATCGAAGACGGTAAATACATGTCACTCAAGATCAAAAGCGCCAATAGTATATTTGCGTCAGCAGTATGACCACACAGTGAGGGCCAATGCGTGGGCAGTAAGAAAAGGCATGTCATGGCAGATTGGGCAAATGACTTTTCATAGTTGGGCGTTTTGTGTCTTCAGTGTACACCAGAGGTCTGTACTGGTTTCTGGCTACGTACTGGTTAATAATTAATACCCCTATCTCTTCGCATCGCTTTTCCCAATGCAGTTCTGTATTGATGAAGCATGTCAGACGTCTAATTCGTAACACCCACGTTCAATGTGTTGATAGGTCTCTTGAACAATTTGATGTGACTGCTGTCTTTTCACAAGCTGTCAGGCCTGTCATAAGAGTCCTGTTGAGCCGCTTCACATGTCTGCCACATGCGGAGCTGATATGTCCAAATGTAGTTTCGTACGCTCTGTGTATCATACTCCGTTCGTTGTTCTCTATTTACACTGCCATGCTGCAGTTAGTTTTCCACCAAAAATGGCCATTTCAGACGTCGTATGATCATCTGTAACAGCACCAACAGCACCTCTCAGTCCACAGACAGCTCTGAGAATAGGGCAGGGGAGACGTTGCAGTGTATGCTCTGAGCCGCTAGGTAGGCCCTAAGAACATACCTCTAGTAGTATATATATATACCACCCTCACTAGTACCAAAGCCTTTCGTGCTCGACATAAAGGATATCATATTCATCTATATAGATGCAGCTCACATGCTCACTTCGTACCTCTGTCGTGGAAGCATCTATATCAGATACCGGTCTCGAAGTATCCTTGTTCTATTGAATCAAGAGCTTCTCGCAGACCCTCAAAGAGACTGTTCATGTCCTGTGCGTTGGACTGGAGTCATGTTAGGGATGGTGTTGATCGTTATCATATATGTGTGATGGGGATCGTGGGCGGCAAGTGTTGTCGGGGCATAAGGATGTGATGCCCATGTGAGTCCACTGGCTTTGTGAATGGCTTTGGTCCCTGGCTTGGCAGCTACTTCACTATCTATATCTAAACGTAGGTTTCGTGGCCTCTGCAACACTCATACCTGCTGCGTCCTTGTGGGACATGTGGGCAGGGGATAGATGTGTGGTGTGTCGAGGACATGATGGTCCGACCACCTATTCCATGACTTTACTCGCGTCGGCAAGGCCGAAGTTTGACGCGAAGCGCAGGTAGCGTTGGTGATGATTTGCAGCATATGAATACGATACCGCTCAGCACCAGCCGAGTTTAGTGCTCGTATCACACGTCATCTCCAAGGAGATGCAGGCGTGGACGGCATCACTATCGAACGGAGATAGGTCCGAGTCATTTCACAGCGAGGACGGAAGCCCATCAACCTATCTCAGCAGGGTAAGCGTCGATATCACAGTCATTGCCAGACGACGGAGGATAGCGACATTCAAATTGTGCTTTCTCAAGGAGTGAATACTACTTATGAATTGGAAGGGGTAGTACTCGAAATACCAAACCTCAAATAGAAAGTGAAATTCTAGGCTACAATTACAAGCTCTGTTACGCGATCAAGCACTGTCCTATTTACACAATTACCACTTGCATTAACTAACCACTGCTGGGTAAGACGTGTCTTATCCACCCTCTAGGTATGTGTACGTATCCTATAAAAATCCTATATAACCCATCAACAACACCCTGTTCCACACCATCCCAGAACCACTACCCAAGCGCCCCTTTACTATCATGGCGTCCTATGATCTCCACCATCCAAAGCCTGAATTCTCGGATTCATGCTCCCCTGTTCCTCTTTCGCATCAAGGCAAACAGATCTTGTATCTGTTCCCCACGGACGCAGTCCTGTTCATGGGGTTGTCATACTTGTATCCGTGGACATCGCCTGCCATGCTCTTCTTCGGTGCTTTATCGTTGTGTTGATGATCGTCATAGACGTGTGGTGGTGGTGGTGGTGGTGGTAGTGGTGATGATGATCATGATCTGATAACGACGCTCGCCGGCACGCTTTCCGTGACAATGAGAATAGTGTATATATGATGCATGAACCCGGGCCCGCACACACTCGTCGCTGTATCTTGCATGAAGGCATGTGCATAGTGTTTCAGGATGGTTCAGAATGCAGGCAGCGACCGACGAGGAAGCGTGTCTTCCTCTGCTAGTAGGATGAACTATCAACATCAATATGATATATCATCACACGAAAATACACCACGGAAACTTCAAGGAGGATATTATATATTGTGAGAATGATTGAGAGGAATGTGACGTAACCATGTTATATGCCGGGTAGATGCAGAGCGGGGGGTTTATGATGGTTGGTCTATCTTATGACATATATATATATTATGCGGATATCTGCACCACAGGTTCTTCGTAACGACGTTCAGGGGCGACTGATACATATCCTGCCTGGGCTTTTTGCCAACCGATGTTCCATGCTTCTAACGATGTTGTTGTGGTATGTGACTTTATTAGTCTCTGTCACGTTTACGATTCCGTTAGAGACGGTAGAATAGCTCTGCGCGTGCGTGCGATTGTGCGATTATTAGGGTTTTAGCGTATGTCTCATTTACGGAACCCATTGTTACGTGATGATGAACGGGATGGGATGGTCATGGTGTTATGGTGGTGAACACTATCGTTCAGATGCCCTTCATCTAAAATGCTTGTTCTGTGGTGTATGAGATTCTGTTTGGCTAGTTACTGAGCAAGATTAATCGAATAGTGTACACTCGCGACCCAATGTCCGTATTCTGTCTCCAGCGCCATTCGTTGATCACCATCATATACATATAACTACGATAAGCAAGCATCTACAGTCTAGATCTTGAAAACTTCCGGTAAGTATTAGCGTCGACCTGACTGGAGCGTCAACACTAGATCACCTGTCGAGAGATGAATAGTCATATGCTCCGGTAAGGAGAGGAATCTTGTGGTGATGCTGTGGTGATGCTGATTTATGTGCCAGGCTGCAGTGCGGTGATGATGTTGTTCATCATCTCATGGTGGCAATGATGACAGATGTCGTTGGACGCGATATGATCAGTGAGCATCATCTGTCGTCAGTCGACATTGCGTATCGACACTGTGTACGCCTTAACGCTGGTCGCTGACCACCGGAATCACATGTCGGCTATATCTTCGATATTAGCCTGCCTGTTGGCAAGCGGCGAGTATATTCGATGATAGCATTCATCATTCGCCAGGATCGAGGAACGCGTCGTCGAATGCAGTTCCGTCACCACCGGTCGGACCATTCATCCAGTCTTCACTGTCGTCTTGGTCAAAGCTGAACAGATCATTGAAGTCATTCTGGTCGTTCGTGTTTATAGCATCTGTCGTCGTTGTAGCAGCTTGCTGTGCGGCGGCTGAGGTTGTTTGCAATGTCGTAGTGGCAGGAGCCGACGTAGTTGGGTTGGGATTGGAGACCTCTACTTGCAAGTCTGTTATGGTGAAATCGTCTATACCGTTACTGGAGTCTAGGTTCATGTCTCCTCCGCTGTTTGCATAGTCCTCAAGGCCCGCGAGAAGAGAATTGGACGCGTTATCGCCTATGGCAAAGCCAAGGTCGTTGTCATTATCGTTGGTATCCATGTCTTGATCGTTGCTCAGATCCTCGAACATCTTGTCGATGTCGACGTTGCCGATCCCAGCAGTCGTAGGGGTCTTACCAAAGAGATCATCAGTAGCTGTGAGAGGGTTGTTAGTAGCCTCATGCTCAATCTCAGGGTCAGATTTCTTGCTCTGCTCGTTCGTTTGTGTCTGAATTGGTGGCGGCTTTACAGGCTGTGGGACCCTTGTGTCAGAAATGGATGTTGCATTCTTCTCCTCCTCGGGCATAATTGAAGGCTTCGCGTCGTCATTGGGTGCATCTCCCACATCTTCCATGTCCACGTCCTGCGTAGCTGTCGACTTCTTCTCTTCGTCAAGAGTTTCGGTCAGATCAGGCTTCTGCGGAGATGCAACGGCAGGGGCTGGCGCAGTCTTTTGCTTCTCTGCAGCCTCTGCCTCTCTCTTCTCTCGTTCCTTTTGCTTGACAGCTAGGTCTCTACGTATCACCCGTTGCGCAAACTTCTGTCTGGGTGATCAGCAGGTAGTAACAAAGCAACCAACTAGACTGCTTACAATTTTAGTTGAAAGCTCATCCAGATGATTATGGTAGCTAGACAATGCAGCTGGAATGACTTTCTTCAAGCCACTCTGTGCACGTTTTGAATCACGCAACGCAGGATCAGCAAAGAATCGACCGGTTTGCAACAACTACGTGCGTCAGCAAGGATCATGGCTCTATCAGTGCGAACGCCCTCACCACTAGGTTCAACATGGCTTGAGCAGCATCAATCGGATGGTGTGGAGGCGGAGTCGCTACCTGCTGCTTCTGGGCATCCATGATGGTGAAGAAGAGGCAGGAGCGAAGCTTGAAAGCCAAAGAAAAATCTAAGCTTAGTGGATTCGCGCCGATCGGCAGTAATGGAGCATGCGAAGCAATTAGGATCGCTGTGGGCGAACGGTCACGTTAATGAGCTACTACTCCGCAGCTGCAGATGCAAGATGCAAGATGCAAGATGCAAAGGCAGCGCAAGCCAGAGCAGGGTACAAGCGCGGTCGATAGATTGATAGGCAGGGGAGAGTGGAGACAATGGGTGTGTGTCTCGTTCGATTAAAGAACCACCATGGGCAGGCCAGCAAGGCGGCCTGGTCTTCGTGGCGGTTGGAACACGGATACGCTCGCTAGCCAAAACTATCGGGGGGGGGGCTAGGCTAAGTGACGGCCCGTCTCGATGGTGTGAGAGAGTATGTGTGGACGAGGCTTAAGATATTATATCATCATATAGAAATAATTGCATGTAGAGAGAGATGGTGATTACAGTGAATACAATCCATGGTGTAGCAGTTCCTCTAGTCGATACTAGCGCTAAGCCTGGAGCAGGCTGGCGAGTAATGTATTATAATTAATGACATGTATTTAACGTTATCTGATATCAGTCAAGAATGATGCCTGACAGCAGCGACTCGGGAGCGACACAACCCCGTTGCAGCCTTAGAACGGGGGCCTCAATCTCCTACTGGCGAGCGAGTCACCTCCACCCCACAAATCGATTCTTGTTCAGTGAAAGGTGTTTGGTGTGGCCGCTAAGTAATGTTGAGCTAGCGGGAGAGTGGAGGGAAGCTCAGGCACAGCACACCCTCACTACCTTACCTTACCTACTAATTACTGCACTGATTCTGCTTTCCTCTCCTACTCTTCACACCTCATCTTCCCCTCTCAAGCATCGTCTTCCTGCACTCTCAGAAACGGCGTAACGAGTCTCATACTCTGTCGTCTCCTTTCTCTCCTCTTTCCTTCGTCCTTGTTTCCTTGTCGGCATTTTCCTCCAGCAGCTCATTAAGCGCCTTTCGTCAGCTTTCCACAAAAATCTCGCCAATCATCTGGACCGAAGCTTGAGCGCGCGTTATATTCACGACTCGACGTGTCTACAGCTCCGCCATCATTTCCCCTCGGTATACGTACGGATATCATCTGCTTTTCGTCGCGGCACATTGGCGCACGGCTCGCTGTATAGCACATCAGTTCTGGAAAGGATCTCAAAGCTCTTCTGCTGCCTTCCACCCTTAACCCCTACCCTGCACATCACCTGTGCCAGACTGTTTGAGTAACACACGAAGCAAAATCCTCCTCTCGCTAAGCGAAGCATCAATCTAGACATACTGAATCAACATGTCTGACTCTACCCACTCCGGAGCATCTCTTCCTCCGAATCCAGCTTCTGCTGGAGCCCCAGGCTTCGATGGCCAGGGAAATCCCCAAGGCAACACCTCCCACATGCCGCCTCCAGCACTCGCCCCTGTCATTATCCCTCAAAACAACAACCCTATTCCAACTGCCATCGGCTCGCCCATGTCCGGCGGACTTACATCGCCTACCAGCGCTGGTGGCTTTGTTCGTCGCGCCGCTCCTGAGCCAAACAAGAGGGCTTTGTATATTGGTGGATTGGACTTACGTGTAACGGAAGATGTCTTGCGTCAGATTTTCGAGACCACTGGACATGTCCAAAGTGTTAAGATCATTCCCGACAAGAACGTAAGTGAGACTGTAATCACGCCTCTATCTTCCATCATTTAGCCACAGCTGACACAGCCTGCTTCGTATCAGGCCAAAGGTTTCAATTACGGTTTTGTCGAGTATGACGACCCCGGTGCCGCCGACCGCGCTATGAACACGCTCAATGGACGACGGGTTCTCAATAACGTAAGGGTCTACACTGTGCATAGTTCGAGGCAAGAAGGCTGAACGTAACAGGAAATTCGTGTGAACTGGGCATACCAGACCAACAATGCACCCAAGGAGGATACATCGAACCACTTCCATATCTTTGTTGGAGACCTCTCTAACGAGGTCAATGATGAAGTTCTCCAGCAAGCATTCGGAAATTTTGGGAACGTCTCAGAGGCGCGTGTCATGTGGGACATGAAGACCGGACGCTCCCGTGGATATGGTTTCGTTGCATTCCGTGATCGCTCCGATGCTGAGCGTGCACTCTCGTCTATGGACGGAGAATGGCTTGGGTCTCGTGCTATTCGATGCAACTGGGCGAATCAGAAGGGCCAGCCTTCTATTTCTCAGCAGCAGGCTATGGCGCAGATGGGCATGACACCCACGACCCCGTATGGCCACCACCAGTACCCCACCCATGGCATCCAAAGCTACGACATGATTGTCGCCCAGACTCCCGGATGGCAGACTACGTGCTACGTCGGTAATCTGACACCCTACACCTCGCAGTCTGATTTGGTGCCTTTGTTCCAAAACTTTGGCTATGTCGTCGAGACCCGCTTTCAGTCCGACCGCGGCTTCGCATTCATCAAGATGGACAACCACGAGAATGCCGCCATGGCAATCTGCAACTTGAGTGGCTACAATGTCAACGGCCGTCCTCTTAAGTGCAGCGTATGTTGCTCAGCTCATTTACAATAATCAGTGCTAATTTGGTTCAATTTAGTGGGGAAAAGATCGTCCACCGACAGGGCAATTCGATGGGGGTGCCTATTCTCCGGCGCAGGGTCCCAGCTCCGCATATCCTCCTACCCCTAATGCATATTTTCCTCAATACGGTGGTCCAGGTGGCCCAATGTCTCCTCAATGTATGTACTATGCGTCAACTTCCACTGTACAGAAGCTAATCTATATTCCCTTTTAGCTGGACCTAGTCCAGGTGGACAACCAAACTATCAGGCCCAACAAGGCTTCGGAGGCCCAGGTATGGCCCAACCCTATCAGCAAATGCCACAGAATCAACCTGGATACGGGCGCGGAGGTGGTGGCCAACCCCAGGGTCAATGGCCTCAACAAAGCCCCGGAGGTTACGGCCAGGTGAACAATGGCTTTGGTGGCTACCAAGGCTAAATCCATCCTACATGCATCGCTTGTCTGGGATTTTTGACTCTTCATAGACTCGGTCTGGCGCACTTCGTCTCCTATGTTTGGATATACCCGCCCGGCCCTGCTCCGTATTGAACGTTTCATGTGATCTCAGGATCAAGAATCTTAGCGCGTAATGTACGAGGCAAGCTAAAAGTATGTGGCTTGACCCATCATTGTTTTGGAACCTATCGGACGAGACATATCTACTTTTCCTTACTTCCTCACTACATTACTGCAATATTCAGTCGACCTATCCTTGTCAGTTACCATTTTCTCCTTCATCTTCATGACTTTTTGGCTTCATGTCTTGGCCAAGCCTCCTCTCAAAAATGTGTGTATGTGTTGTTTCTGACTTCATATATTTGGGTTGGATTAATGAATTTCCTTGATCTTCCCATGGACCATCTACATGCTATGTTTCCTGCTGCCAAAGCGCATGTGAGCTTGTATTTATCTCCTTGAGGCTGTCCTCGCTCCCAAAAGTATGACGAATTTTTCGATGCACTTCCCTTCGGCTGCTTGCTGCTCTTGCTTTCGCATGATACACGCACCATACATACCCTTATTCAGATAACAAACGGCTTTCTCTGTAACACACTTTGCTTCTTTCTACAGCATGCGCAAACATTGAATACCTAACGAAGCTTCACGCATCTCCTTGAGTTCTGCTGTTGCTGCTATGGCAGCACAGCGCTTCTCTTCGTTTCTTCGTTCCTTTTGAAACGGTTTCAAGAAAAACAAAATGAAAAGCGAGAATAGGGGTCCATACACATACCGTCATGTTTTGTCTTGTGTCGGTGTTGTGGGACAGTTTTGCTCGGGAACAAAAGGAGGTTTGGCTGGAATGGCTGGAATGGAGAGTAGCGGGTTGGGAAGAGTTTCTTGTTCAGAGCGGCAGAGGAAGATGATTTTTTTCTACTTTTATTCTTCTTCATGTCCTTGTTTTGCATTGTTTGGGATGTTTGGGCCAGGGATTGGCTAGACTAGCTAGCTAGCTAGCTATAGTTGCGAGTTTGGCTGGATGATGCTGGAGTCGAGGGCATCTATGTTCGAACGAACGGTCGTACGTCAGCTGAAAATATACACTCTCCATTCTTCCCGATACTGCGTCTTCTTGGATTGTTGGCGTGCTTCCCCTAGCCACGTGTTGACGGATACATACATGGCCTGCTGATTGGCTCTGTTTTGGATTTGCACCCCTCGTTATTGACTTTAAGAAGTCATGACATCACAGATCTCTCTGTCGTTGAAAGACACCCTACAGCTGTGACAGATGCTCGCCCAGTCAACATGTAGAATCCAGGGGTCATACTGTAAGTCTCCGGCGTCATATACTTCCAATGCCTGCAGCGTTCGAAAACGTGTTGGCAATAAATATATCACCCGGTTCACCAACACAGTTTTATCGTGTGAAAGCGCCCACATACAGCGTAAAGAGCTAATCGAAGGCTTATTTATGAAAGAGGTGACCCACTTCAATACATTGATTCTTTCAGTGTTGGCCTACTTTTGCGCAACGAGAAAGCAATCCGAAGAGACAACAATTTGAAAGACTCCGATGACAAGTCCTTAGCCATTTGATCCTCCGTATCGTGCTACCTTGGCTGTCTGTACTCGGTCCGAAGTTGTACACTGTGCTCTCCAGTAGAGTTGTGACAGACACACAACATGCAACTTAGTTCAAAACGATCATACAGAGCCAGCCCCCGGCTCCAACGATGAGACTGAGCGCAACGACACTCCTGAGAATTCGCGTAGTTGCTAATAGACCTACCTTGGTAGCACTGGAGGAAGTGTCCGGCTCGTGCATCGATGAAGTTGTGCATTCCTGTAGGTTGTCCAAAGCTATACGAGCGTTCGTTAGCATAGCTCATACCAATCATGCAATCTCATACCGTCATCTTCCTCACAAGCAATCTTAGTGATATCAACAAAGCAGAGTCGCTGCGCGTGCAAAACCCAAGTCCTTGTACATAGAGTTAGTTAAATAACACCATATTTGTCTCAGCGCGAATCGTAAAGAATCTTTCCGAGACCAGACAGATTGTGCTTTCCACTCACCCAAGGTTCTGCGATATCCATTTGCAACTTATAGGAACCACTTCACCACTGGCGATGGGAGAATTAGAGTCTTGTGTAAAAATTACGTTGTCCACGCAGTATTGGTCTTCGGTGCTTTGGCATTCTAAAGGTTCGTCAAGCTTACTCAAGGCCGGAGTAGCAAGCGCCCCGATAGCTAACCACAGGCTAAGGAATGCTGTGAAGAGAAAAGTGGATGTGAAATCCGAGCGGCGAGTGCTGCTGCCACTCGTGGCGCCGCAGCAGTCAGACTCCTGTTCTTGGGTGTCAGATGGCAACATTGGTATTCCGTTAAGATTGTCTAGAGGATAGCCAAGATTGGTCTCGTTGTATAGACACCTGACGTCGTTGCCATGAACTTGAGAATGTTCAGCCAAACATGAACACATGATCGACGAGCAATGACTCACTGTTCTTCGGGCAACCTGACCATCCAGCTCGCACATAGCACTCATCATACGTGTAGATCCAATCCCTGGCCATGGTCAATAAAATGTTACACCATAGTAGGTCTTTCAGCAGTCTTAGGCCTGCCGATAACCTGTGGATGCCACTGGTATACTTACGTGCCTGTGCCTAACAACGTCCCTGTGCTGCATTTTTTCTCGAAATGGTCACCAGGCATGTAGCGTATAATGGTCTTCCCGGAAATGATACATTCAGTCTCCTCATCAGGCCAGCAAGTTTCCCGATTTTGGTCTTTTGCCGACGCAAATGTAGCGAAGGCCGTGACGCCAAACCATAGACTGAGAACTAGGCTGAAGAATGGAAACGAGTAGATTACCGAGCGGCTACTGCCAGACGGAGAGTCTGATGTTTGGCTCGAGGCTTGGCCGCTGCAGAAGGCATCGAGACCTACAAGCGTCAGTTATCTCTTGATGAAACTGAGTTAAGGCTTACTTTCGCCGCCGTTAGCCTCGCAATAGAGTAAGGCTGCGGGTACATAGCATTGATCATGTTCGGAAAACCACCATTGCCTGCAACTAGTCAGCTGTGCGGGCCGTAGCAAAACATTGGAATGAATGGTGTTACTTACCCGACAGCAGGATCAACACAGCTGACCGTCAGGACAGCACCTAGAGGATACTGGATGAAGTGGTTGTTGAGGTCGTTTGTATTAGGGGTCTTGAAGCACTTGGCTATACCAGATATGGTAGTACAGTCCTGGATTTCCTTCTCCGTCGATGATGATGAGGCATAAACCGAGCTAGCGAACCAAAACCCAAGTAAAACAGTCAACAGAAGGGATGAAATCTTTCTGGAGCGGCTACTGCCTGAAGATTCATCCGAAGTTGACTGTGATGTCGGTTTTGGTGCTGGGCCGGAGGCCACGTCGCAGAAGGCGTTGATGTCTGAGCGCGAGGTAGTTAGCTTTGCCAAAGATGAATAGAAGTATAACCTCGAATCCTACCTTCGCCCCCAGTAACCATACAATCGACATGGTCTGCAAAGACATAGCATTGATCACTAACGGAAAACCAGATTTGTCTATGACCAATGTCAGCTGTCTGAATTGTATTGTATCAAACTGATCTGTTCATGATTGAGACCCCTTACCCAGGAACAGGTATTGCGGATTTGGTGCAGGCGAGATCCAGTACAGTCCCTGGAAGATATTCGATGAATGGGTTACCAATGTCGTTTAAATTCTGGGTCTTGAAGCACTTGGTTAAGCCGAATGTGACGGTGCATTTCTGAGTAGGGTCTTGGGCATGCGTTGACGCGATGGCAACGACTAGTAGAGAAGATAGGGTGGCGGAAAAGAAAAGCATGGGGATAACGTTAAAGATGACGATGGGGCGCTGTAGAGACCGATTGATAAGTATACTGGGAGTTCAATCGAGAGAGGTATTAGAGATGATGAAGAAGGAGAAGGAGAAGAAGAGAAAGAGTGCCGACCTTAAAAGGACTTCAATGCTCAAGGACTTGCCTTCCTTCCCATTGGATATCAAACAAGCAGCTGTGACCTGAACTCATGGAAGTCAACATCATTTTCCTTTGGGGTCATCACAAGCTGGAGTCATGGCCGTATACACTTCCTTTCTGGAAGGTGCTCTTTGGTACGGTCTCTCAGGACTTAACTTTAAATATTCAGATGCTATGTTTTCTGCTTAAATTGCAGAAGTACTGGCTAGGCCATCAAAATTTCGACTTCAAATACGCAAACCTTGTCAAGAGCATATTTGCGAATGTCTTGCATCATGTTTGAAAGTATGCTGAGCGCCTTCCGAACCTTGATGAGGTCAGGAGCGCGCATGCACGGTACGCTATACCTGCGTCTGCTGGCACCAGTGATGTTATAAAGGGTATGAGAAACAACGGTCAGCCATGTAGGACTAATTAACTTGGCGTCCATTGATGCAAGTATCAATGACTATGGATTGACTAATGAGCCGGACTGAATTGGATAGACGCGGTATAAACAAAGAGGGAAGAGGTCAGGCTGCGACAAGCTTGGAAATGAGTCGTGAGCAGGTCGATCATACCTGCTGGAGCCATACCTTCTCCATATGCCTTCAAAGAAATTTTCAATTCATTGCAAAGCTTAAGAATTGAATGAAGGTGCACTTTAATGTCCGTTGTGATAGCGAGTACAACCTCTCATTTGATGAGAGATGATTGCGGTCACGTGCTCAGTTCCGATAAAGCACCAACGCGTTGCCATCGCGGAACTACGCGATTTCACGATATCTTCGATTCTCATTCCAGGACCGCTACAAATTGCATTGCTGCCCAGCTGGTCAGCTTCTGCGACACTTGCTACCGAAACCATCCTATTTTATCCAGCTGCCGCTTTTCTCTTCTCCTGTATGCTTGTACTTATTCGCACGCTCTTGGCTGGTCCTAAAACGCCTCGCTTGACGCGACCCCCTACATGCTCGCTGCACTCAATACCACAACCGACATCCATTCAGTCACTTTGGGCGCGGCCTCTCTCTACTACAATGTTCAGGAAAGCTGTTGATGTCCAGAAATCATCACAGCCTAAGCCCAAAGCCCTCGCTCAGCAATTGTTTCCATCCAGCAGCCCAGATATACATCCCGAACCCAAGCATACGTCGCGACCGGGAGCTCAACCATTAGCCACTGTGAATGGAAATATCATAAGACATAATCATAGGAATACCCAAACAGGGCCGGCTGCTCCCTACAAGCTGCCAAGCTCCGTGAGCGGTGTCAAGCGGACCTCAAGTGGCTTAGAGAAGGCTTTACAGGCGCAGAATAGTGGCTTTGAACATGCCACATCAAACAATGCGCAAACCTGCAATGGAGACATCAAACACGAGAGCAGAGCAGTGCCCCCTTCGGACAGAACGACATTTCACGATGAGGCCTTTTATGACGAAAATGACTTCGAGAGCGATTTGGACCTCGATGTTGAAGATCCCTCTACGATGCCTACAATCGAGTATCCGAAGCTCCCAAACCGGCACCTAGACAGCACGAATCTTGGCCGCTCCATGTTCAAGCCCACTGCTCCAAATGCGGCCGCGATGGCAGCCAGGGAATACTCAGTGGATTCAGGGTATGGCACGCATAAATCTTCAACACCGTACATACACTCCGAAGTCCCACAGTCGAACACTTTTGCGACTCCCAAATTTAGAAACCCTCAGTTAGGTTTGAAGAGGGAACAAGAATCGGAAAGACAGACAATGAAGCCCGAGTCTACGATAAAAACTGAACAGTCCCCAGGCACCTTTCTTCAATCTTCTCAACGTGAGCCCCAGAGCAGTGCCGCTCTACCGTGGTCTTCATCGCCTGCTGAACACCTTCACTCGCCTCCAAAACACCTTCAGTTCGAACGATTTGAATACCAACCTGCAGTGAAGGTGGAGCAGGGATGCACACAAGATGTGACTCCGCGACCGACAAAGCGGAGGACTCTACCGTGGTTGCAACAGGAGGCAGAAGAGAAAACTGCTGCGGAGCGACAAATGAAGATAGACAAGCCTAAGCAGAGCTACGCGGAACCGGCAACGTCATTCACACCCCTGCCGAAAAATAAAGATGCTTCGACTACATATCCCTGGAATACGACCGCGAGCGCAATCAAGGCACAGCAGAAGAACTTGCGACAAGCAAACAAGAAACTTGTCAAAGAGAATGAAGCAACGGACGAAGGACTACGGAGAGCTATTGAGAAGACTAAAAAGAACAAGATCTCGCAGATATTTTTGAGCGAAGAGCAACAGCACATCCTTCACCTAGTAATCGAGAATAAGAAGAGCGTCTTTTTCACCGGTTCTGCTGGTACCGGTAAATCCGTATTACTGAGAGAGATAATCTCGGGCCTGCGGCGAAAATACGCCCGTGAGCCTGATCGCGTTGCAGTCACTGCCTCTACGGGCTTGGCGGCATGTAACGTTGGTGGCGTCACTCTACATAGTTTCGCTGGCATCGGACTGGGCAAGGAGCCAGTGGAAGAGCTTGTGAAAAAGATCCGGCGTAATCAAAAAGCTCGCCACCGCTGGATGCGGACGAAGATACTCATCGTTGATGAGGTTTCAATGGTTGATGGTGAGATGATAGATAAGTTGGAATCTATCGCGCGAACGATCCGCAACAACGGCAGACCTTTTGGTGGAATCCAACTTGTCATCACAGGAGACTTCTTCCAATTACCACCCGTTCCTGACAGCGGGAAAGTCGCAAAGTTCGCATTCGACGCAGGAACTTGGAATACTTGCATTGAACACACTATTGCATTACATCATGTTTTCAGACAAAAAGATCCTGGTGCGTTCTGCAGCCATGTTATCAAATAGGAACACACTGACATATTGACTAGTATTCGCGAATATGCTCAATGAAATGCGTGAAGGGCGACTCTCGCAAGCATCCATAACATCCTTCAGTTCTCTTTCCCGCGCTCTACCAGAGGACAATGGAGGTATACAAGCCACAGAACTGTTCCCAACTCGTAACGAGGTCGACCGTGCGAATCACGTACGCATGCATGCTCTCCCTGGCGAAACCAAAGTTTTCGAAGCTAAAGACGGCGGCTCCATCATCGACAAGACCATGCGCGACAAACTTCTGTCGAATTGCATGGCTTCCGAGAAGATCGTTCTCAAGAAAGGGGCACAAGTCATGCTCATCAAGAATATCGACGATACTCTTGTCAATGGGTCCCTCGGTAAAGTTGTCGGCTTCATGTCCGAAGCCGAATTCGACAGCTACGACCAAGACGAAGAGAATTTCGCCGCTCTACAAGACGCCGACCCTCTCGATCTCAACCCGGCTCAGCAGCGTCAGAAAAGGAAGCTTGAAATCGCTGCGACCACGGCGCAGAAGTACCCACTCGTACGCTTCGCCATTGCGGATGGTACGACGAGAGACCTGCTCTGTCAGCGAGAGACCTGGAAGGTCGAGCTGCCGAACGGTGAGGTGCAGGCCAGTCGTAGCCAAGTCCCACTGATCCTCGCGTGGGCACTCAGTATCCACAAGGCGCAGGGTCAAACTCTAGAGCGCGTAAAGGTCGACCTAGGAAAAGTGTTCGAAAAGGGCCAAGCTTACGTCGCGCTAAGTCGCGCAACAAGCATGCAAGGGCTACAAGTACTACGGTTTGACGCGCGGAAAGTCGTTGCTCACGACCGCGTCCGCAAATTCTATGCTGGACTCAGCCGAGCAGGCGAGAAAGGATGGACGGAGGGCGAAGCTGTCGGCGACACAGAAGGCGTGATGAATCGGATGATGAAAAAGGCGAAGAAAGTCGACAGTGGGACATTTTGAACAGAGCCGCCAAAAGGGGGCTCGTTCGGGTCTGGGCTAGATTTATATGTGTATTCATTGCACCACTCGCACGCGCGCATTAGCTGCTACACAACGCAGCAAAGCATCACCATCTCGTCAGTTTAAGATACCGAAGCGTATATGCATCGAGCATTCTCTGTACTAGACCTCACGCGCACTACACAGCTAAATGAAACCGAGCAAGGCATTGCATCCAGCGTCTGTGCCTGTAAACACGACTAGATTGTATTTGCTAGCAGATATATACATATACATATATAACGACGTCACAATCAATCGTCTCGGTTGCAGATTTCCCGCTTGTGTTGAGATCTACGTCGTCATATGCGCACACACAACTGTGTGCTCTACGGTTCTATGGACGGATCATTTTGCAAGGCTTCGTGCTTCCGATATCATGCCCCCCCCCTGAGGTTCTTCTCCGGCAGCTGACATGACTCCTCGGGACCTTCCCCCACACATACCCCACACACCCCACACTTTTCTTTCGTCAGCCCTATGTAATGCAAGGAAGCGAGGCGTGGGCACGTTACGTTATTCTTATTCCGTCTAACGTGGTTGGTATATCAATGAATGCGGGACTGATACGGCTTGCTTGGCCCCCTAGTATATATATATATAAATGGGCACAGCGGAGAACATACAAGAATGATGGTCTATATCTGAGGGAATCTTGGGGGGAGGGAGCACTGCGGGATGGAATAGCGTCAAAGTGCGCGTAGACCAGAGTACGACTTTGCTGTATTTATGTAGTAAGGCAGGTGGACACATGTCATACATATCATATCAAAGACATTCGTCACAGAAGTGCTTTCTAACACACCAGCATGCACCAAAAGGAAGAAAGGGAAACGTTGCAATACCGAGATATATATGTGTGTGTGTCTTTTCTTTCTTTTCTTCTCCATTAATTCTCGTTAAGTGAGTTCAGGCGGGGTAATAATTTTACGTGCGTTGATTGCTCACAGAGAACCCTTTCCCGTTCTTTCCCTTCTTTTTTTGTTTAGTAAGTTACTAACATGGGACCGATGAGTATAATCAGATTGACTGACTGATGGGGATTGAATATGATATACCCCGTTTGATTGATTGATTGTAATTGATTGATTGATTGGTTAACCGTGTCAGTAGCTGGCTGGTTAATTATTGCATTTGCTTTTGGAGCTGGTGCTGTCTGGTTGATGACGCCCTTCTACCATTGTGATGCAGCGCCTCAATACAGAATGCCCTAAAAAATTGAAAACAAAAGCAAAAATGTTTGGAAACAAGTAATGCCGCACGGTTCGAGTGGAGTTGAGAGTGTGAGAGTGTGTGTGATTGAACAGAGTGGGCCGCCCACCCTGAATACGTCCGTAATGCGTGGGTTATTGTGCCATCCTTTACCTGTCTTGTGTTTTTGCCGTGCCCCATCCTCATATTTTTGGTGTTCTTCATGATAACAACCAGGTATTCGCCGTCTGTCCGTTATAAACCGTCCTATGCATCCCATTGTGCTTCTAACCAAAACGCCATGAACCTGTCTCTACTGCTCGTCTCCCGAAACGCCCTCTAGCAAAATATACTCTAGGATATCACTAAGGGTCAGCACACCACGCAACTTGCTCTGCTCGTCAATAACAACCAATCGATGCACGCGTGACCGTCGGATTGTGTCGAAGATGGTGTCAAGACGATCGTGTACGGAGCACGAGTAGATACCGGGAAAATCGTCTGGACGTTTGAGTAAGGCTTCGCCGACGGGAAGGGTCAGTTCGTCGTAGTTGCCGCCTTTGATGACAGATATGACATCCACAGATTCGAAGACGTTTATTACGGTGCCTAGGGGTGTGAGTTCAAAGTCTGGAAGGAATATGTCCTGAGGGGCTCTGAGGTGGTGAAGCAAGCTTACCATCACGGTCCAGAATGGGTACGCTGGAGATGTTCTTGCGAACGAGCATGTGGATGATGTCGATGACGGGAGTCTCCATATTTGCGGTCTGAATGTTCTCGTATGTGCCTACATTCATGTCACGGAGTGGCTTCTGCAACATCTGCGTCTCCTTGACGTTGACGGCGATGAATTTGAGGATGCGGTATTGGGTGATGACGCTGACTACTAGAGGACGATCTGTTTCATCGTCAACATCTATCAATGGAATACGTCGAGCACGAGATTGGAGCATCTTCCGACAAGCTTCGTAGAGCGGTTTCTCGGGGTGAATCGATACCGTTTCGATTGGAGCAACATGGAGGGCCTTTTCGATATCTGATGCATGTTAGACTCATGTCCGTGCTTAGGCTTTGATAGTTGATCATCTTACCTCGAAGACTGTCCAGTCTGAATTGATCAACTTGTTCGAGAGCATGAGGATGCTGCCAGTAGTACTGAATGACATTGATGTAATCAGAGGTAGTCAGCAGACCGGCAAAGGTCGAGGAGGTAGAGTCCCACAGTGGGGCTGAGACAATCGCTGCGTGGCACAGGGAAGTTAGTCAGAGCTACGAAGATGAAGTCCGCGGAGCACGTACCGTTTTGGAGAAGAATGTTTAGACTCTTTTTGACCAACAGGCGGGTGTCGAGGATGATCAAGCGGTAGCTTAGAGGGAGCACATCATAACTCGTCCGGAGCTTCAAGAAAGCTCGGATCGCTCGCTGTCAAGAAGAATTGAGTTAGCTCTTGGCTGATCGGGATGGATGATAGCAAGCCATACGGCGGTGAGGGACGATGCCAACGACTAGGGAGATAGCCACGTGGGGTGCCACAGACACAGCGAAACAGATATCGGAGGTGCATGAACAGGAGTTTTGGTGCTTCCCCATGTCTCCGTGTCTTAGCGACGGCACGGCTCTTGTCACCGAGCCCGCGCGCCTGGCACACAAAGCTAGTCTCAGGGTAAATGTCATGGGACGGGGTAGTGATGGTGAGATGTGAGGAGGGGGGTTAGGGTGGGATGAGATGCAGGCAGTAAGTACCGCGGCGTCGCGCAGTCAGCACGCTGAGCAGACTTGAAATAAATCCTCGGACTCACCAATCCTTGAAGCTGTTCGCGGTCGACGGGGTCGTCGGAATCGAGGAGAGATGTCGGCGTCATGGGTCTCGATGCAGGGCGAGGACGCAGGTACGAGGCCGGATGCACGACTTGGAAGGCCGGATTGGGGTGATTGGAGTCCGCGTGACCTCCAGCGGCCCCGATGAGACTCGGGCCACTACTGCTATTACCTAGATGGGAGGAGTAGCGAGTAGCATCATGTTGTTGTTGTTCATGAGCAGCTGGCTGGTTCTCTTCAAAAGGAGTTTCCCTTGCTCCCGGAGAGTTACTGGCCGAACCAGACATTGGATTAAGATGGCAGACGCTGACGCTGCCTCATAGAGGTGGTTGGGGTGTCTCGCGACGAAGCCAAGGGCGCTGGGAGTCTAGCGTGGCGGATCACACAAGACACAGCGATGGTCAAAGGGAAGGGCCAGTAATGGCGAGAGAGGTGCGGTGCGGTGTCAGAGCCTCAGAGCTGCAGATAGAGTGGCCGGCTGTCCAGATGATGTGATGCGGTGGCAGAGAGAACGTGTTGGTGGTAGTCGTAGTAGTAGTGTAGGAGAGTAGTAGGTAGCTGGTAGAGGGGGATGGTAGAAAGCTATTAGTTAGTCTAGTGAAAAGGTCAACGTTCAGAAAAGGTGATTCCGGAAGACAAGAACGAACAAGATCAGTGTCAGTATTAGTGTCGCTGCGAGAGAGTCACTTAGAAGCTCTTGGAAGCGTTCGTGGCCTCACAGTCACTCTACTGGGCGTGATTCACTCAAGACACTTGATACACTTGCTGTTGATATCTATTTCTGTCCATATTACAGTCACTGTCCCTTCCTGTTACGGACTCCTGTTTTTGCTGTTATTGATCTCCCACCCCACGTCTGCCAGAGCTTGCCCAACCCCGCCGTATCACATGCGCCCCACGTGACTATGAGCTATCCCCAAATATACTGTGATTGGCCACAGTTCTGGGGCACTAAAGTGAATGAATATCATTCACCAACACCAACTACAGCGTACATCTTCATCACATGACAGGATATGCACTTGATCTTGCGGTTACGACGTTTATGTATGCTAACAGGATCCTGAACACGGCTTGTGGCCGTACCCCTTCCGTAATGCTGGACTCTTGGTGAGTTTGCAGTGTGTCCCAGCCGTACCACCGCCAACTTCATGTGTGCCACATCGCTACAACCCATACAGCTTTCGCTGCCTCTACAATCTCCTGCAGATGTCCATAGTGCGGCTTATTATCCCCATTGATTCCACTGATACAGAATAGACGCCTGCCACATGCTTCTTCCACGTGAACACAGAGCTGTTTCGCCAATGCTGAAAACGGACTGCTGAGACTGGACAGAGCCACCGAAACGATTGTGACGGGACGCCAGACATTGTAGGAAGATACATCAACTGAGCCCTTGGATTTCAACAGCGCTCGTGAACGAGCCAGGAAAAGAGCACCCCTTCGTAAGCTGGACTGCTTATCCTACTTCTTCTGCTGGGTCTCCTTGAGTGCATCAACGTTGAGCTCCGGCCCTGTATCCTCTTCCTCTTCCACAATCATGTTGGGTGTTGCTGTCTTTTCAAGACTGTCTCCCGATTCCAGTTGCTTCTTGGCCTGAGACACTATTGCTTCTGTCTCAGTCATGCCCTTCGGCTTGACTCCTTCAACTTCGACCCCCAAGGTTGGATCTTCCCGACGCTGCTTCAGCGCTTTATTGTCGAATCTAACGATCATGCACGAGAGGTTGTCTGTCGAGAACCGTGCAAGCGCGTGGTCCACCAGTTGCTTGGAAGCCGCTTGCGGATCTTGCATGTGTCGAACGAGATCGACTGCCTCCTGGTCCGAGCAGACATCCCACAGCTATGTATGGTCAGTAATCGTCAAAGTAATCACTTCTGCTGCACCTACTCCATCGCATGCTAGTATCAAGAACTCATCAGAGTCCGGCTGTATGACCGTCTCCGTCGTGTAGGGATGGCCAGTCACTAGATCTTTCATGTAAGCATCTCCTAGAGCTCGAGTAACAGCAAGGACACCATTGACACGGTTGTTGAGAATGAGTCCACCAGCATTTGCAACACGTCGGCCTTCGTTCTCGTCGCTTCCTTTGTGGTCGTATGAAAGTCGAAGGGCGCGTCCGTTTCGGCATAGAACAATGCGGGCGTCGCCGACATTGGCTGTGTACAGCACTCTCTGTCGTGAAGCACTCTCACGTAGTCTCGCCTCGGAGGCTACAGGATCCGAAGACACGGTAGTTGTGACGTCTGAGCTATTCTGTGTTCCAGTGCTTGCCTCCCCAGCAGTTCCTTTGTTCGAGCCCTCGGTTGCTGATTTGACGACTGCTGCTGCTGCTGGAGCAAAGAACGCCGACCCTGTAGCCGACTGGGAATTGGGCACTCGGTCTTCCCAACGGAGGACCGCGATGACAGCAGTACACCCGCTGTTCTTCAAAGGAAGTTTCTCCAGTTGAGTATCCACAGTGGTGAAGGTCTGGTCTAAAAGTTCGGGAATAGGTGTATTCGGGTTTCTTTTGATAGTGTCCTCCAAGAGTAAATGTAGCTTCTTCCCACACCAGTCCGCAGCAAAAGTGCCGGCATGGCCATCAAATATGGCAAAGTATCCGTTGTCTGTCTCAACGACTTGCTGCGTCCCATCAGAAACTGTACTTGAGTTCGTTTCTGTTTTTGATAGCTTGCTCTTAGCATCGCTATCTAGACCTAGCACAGGCGCTGGCGTGCTGAGGAAATTATAGAGATAGGCATGGGTATCTTCCATGGTGCGACGACATTTCCTGTTCTTGTCTTCCGTGACACCAACACGGAATGTGGATCGAGGTCCAGGCACCGATTCGCCGGCTGCATTGTTGAGAGATCCTGGCAGAACGCTCAGCGCCGGATCGCTCTTTGCGAGTTTCTGCATGGGTGTCTGTTGTGCTTTTGAATCTATGGGCGAGGATGAGGTGGGTGAGGAGCCAAGATGGAAGGACTGCTTCGCACTGGAGAATATGTCGCGAGCGCGCGAGCCTCTGCGCTTCTTTTCGGCTCCGTTCTCGTCGTCTTTGCGGTTAGGGCTGCCGCCTTCGCTGGACCGCTTCTCACCGCCGTTGCCGGGCTCGCTTGAGGTCGGGATGGTAGGAGTTCTTTGTGAATCGAGGGAGCTGGACGAATCTAAAGCAGAATCATCCTCTTTACTTAGCGTACCGGAGCTGCCGAACATTCTGTTCAACAGACCTCCTTGGCTAGAAAAACTCCTCCGCTTATTTCCTGCCAGGTTGAAAGATGTGACGAGGGTCGTGCAGCTTCGAAGAGCCGTGGGTATTTATAGAGGGGTGCGGGGTTGGGTGGGTTTGTCGACGAAGTTCGTTGTTGCAGCAAGGTAGGCTGGGCAGGGCAGGCTGAGCCGTGCGTGCGGTTGAGTGATGGAGCGACAGGTCAGTCTGCAAGCCACAGGTGGTCAGCAAGCATGCGAGACGAAGCAAGTCACGTTGCTTTGTGTATGGTTTGACGCCGTACAAGCGCTGGGCCAACTCACGCTAGTCGCTGGCCTCGCGGCGAAGCAAGATCAGGTTGTTATGAAGTACAGCCGGGTGAGGACAGTGTTGGAACGGGCGAGAGTTGTAGTGTTGTGCAAGGTGAGCAGTGCAGATGAGAGTTTTGCTGTTGTTCGGAGAAGATCCGAAGGCAACGTGGAGATGCCGGATGCGCGAACGTTTGAAGGAGGGGGACGACTTGTGAACGAGGGGACGAGGGAACGAGGGGACGTTGGAGGCAGGCCCGATGACGAAACCACGTTGTGGCTAATGATTAATACCTACGGGGAGGGCAGAGATGTGTTTGTGGCGGTATTATTGCCAGCTGAGATGGGATGGCTCGAACAATGTTGAGAGAAGATATATATGCATAAATATATAGATATTTGTTGGGCAAAAGGGTTCCCTGTCAAGTATGATAGCCAGGTCAGAGTTAATAAGGGGAGCAAACGGGTCATGCAGCAACAGCAGCAACCCATTGATTCATTCATTCATCCTCGGGCGCAACCAGGGTGTGGAGACCACAATGGACTTAAGGGCCGCCAGGGGAGGGGTACCGTGAGTTGACAGACCTAGTTCGGTATTAGGTTCTCATTGCTGACGCCTAGGCCTCTGGGTCACTATTAAACAACATTCTGTCGACGAACAGAAGGCGTTCAAAAGTATCGCATCAGGCCGTCAGCGTGGTCTTTGTTACAGTGAGACTGCCGCAACGATGTATTCGTACAGCACGAAATATTTACCACGCGTACAAGACAGCTAGGACCGGCCGGGCTTCACGATGCATTAGATCTAGCTAGCCTGAGCCAGTCTGTGCTTGTAATACTATCTTGGAAAACTCTCGCAATATTGACATGGTATGCATAGTCTCAGCGTCTTGCGGATACCTCGTGGCGAAAAGCTTTTGCCTGCCTGGAGATATTGCCTGTTGCCATATGCAGCATGCAGCCGCAGCACTGACGAGGCAGATGAATGCTTAGCACACAGCCTTTCCACCCGACGTTCGCAGTGAGGCGCGTTCTAAGCGCCAGAGCTGCCGAAGCGCAGGCTTGTAGATGCCCCATTCCACAGATGGTACGACTTGAATGACGGACATCCACACCGGGTATCCTGTCTACCGTGCAATTTTTCTACCATGTACTGTCTGATGCATTGTCCTGAAAGCAATGCTGTTCGTTCCAATTGTGCCCAATTTGGCCTACCGTCCAAGTCTGCCTTAGGAGAGCCTCTAGATACGCCTTCACACCCAAACTCCATTACCAGCATGGCGTGTATTATGTTCATAATGAATGCTGTCTGTTCTACCGGCGGAGGCTATCAAGACGTGCCTGGAGGTCGTCATCGCCGGGATCTCCACCCCCTACCGCTTGGGCGACCCTGCTTTCGGCAACTTGGTTCTTCTGTAGACCTTGTGGAGTTTCTCCAAGCTGTGTGACATTATCAGTATGGTCGGCTTGCGGCTGAAGCTGCTGTAACATACCGCATCCTTGAGATCGATGCCTATTTCGTCGAGGACTTGGTTGACTACATCCTCGCTTTCTTCCTCGTCTTCAAGACCAGTCACATCGTCAATCGCATCATCCATCATCTCCTGCCGTTGGTCCATGATGTCGTTCTCTTTCTCAAACTCCATTGCGATTCGTTGTAGGGCGGGGAGATTCATCTGACGATTCATGCTGCCAAGTAGAGCTGTTGCTCCCTTCATAGACTGCATCATCTGCTCGTTGCTGCGGACGGTCTTGAGGGCACAGTTAGTGGAAGCCAGCAGCGTATGCCAGGTCCTCATAGTACATACCTGGATCCGCAGAGAGATGGCCTGTAGTTGTGTGCGCATCTGATAGAACTTCTGTATATACCTATACTCGCCATCAGCACTTTTTTCAACTCTCAGGCGTGATACCATACCGTCTCGTTCGGACAAGGTCCTTGGCTTGTATCTTGAGTGGGCCCGTCTGCCCATTCTTCGCACTTTTCTTGATATCTGCAACCAGCTTCTTCTCTTGGTTTTCCAACTTTACTCTCTCACGGTCCAACTCTCGTTGTGTCTTTTCTAGCGCTCGTTGATGTTTGCGCAGGCGCTCTGCGGGCGTCATGCGCTTTCCGAATGCCCATTCCACGATCTAATTCCTGTAGTATTAGCTGGGGCACTGTGCAACATCTAAGGCTTAGCTTACATTCATCCTGATAGTGTCACTAGAGAATTGAGGTTGTGTTGTTGAAGGTAAGGCTACGACGTTGCTGTGCAGCTGTGCAGAGGCAGAAAAGTGGGCTGCCTCCACGTGCTAAGAGTTGCAACACGCTCGTGCACGATGACGAAAGTGATAATCAGCACTCCCTCTGAGCTTAATTTGATGCCGTGCAGTACATTGGGGTCTAGCTTGTCCTCGAGTGGCGCTGCAATACACTAAAACAAGCTACTTCTGCTCAGAAGATAGCCTATCTAGAAGAATTAGGAGATCGATCATGTATTGGGTAGAATACTGCAGATGCCCAGGGGTTTTGACCATTAAAACCGGACCGGACGCTAAGTTTTCGCCGCTCCGGGGTCTTACCGACCTCACAACCGTCACTGACAACAATTCTTGAGCCTGATACTATTATCCCTACGACCATCGCAATACGCGACATGCCTGACCATACCCTACATAATCCTCAAACACCCTCATAATGGATCCAGATGAACGTCGCAATCATGGCTCATCGTCCAAACCGCGGCGATTCGAAGAGCCTGTCCCTCGCCACCAGCGGCCGGATTACATGAGTATGACCGTGGGCAATGGGCCTCGTTCTCAGCACGCTGACCACCTCACGACCCTGCTTCACGACGACTCAGGCTACGGTGCTAGCACGATGGATGGTAACTTTGCCGATGGATGGAATCCAGGAATGACTGAGGACCGGCCGACACCTGGAGGTACTCCAGTCCTCGACGATGGAAGCGAAGAATCGGAGCGCCAGCGCGAAGCCATAGCTGGCCACACCATTCAGATGTATTACAACAGGAATCGTACTTCTTTGATCCGCGCAATTGGTGATACTGAGGCAGTACTTGCCAAATTTCAAGAGATGAATCAAACATGGCCTACTCAATATCCTCAAGAAATTCAAAATGAACCTCACAGTGCATCACCTACCCGCCCAGGCTCTAGACCGAGCCTGCAGCATTCCTTTTCCACCCGCGATCTTGATAACGAATCTGCTCCCTCACCGAGACCTGGCCCTAGGAGGGCTGAGACGTCATTAGGATCAAGAGTATCTGCCGAATCGAGTTCCGCAGCTGCGCAGCAGCTAACGTCGTTACCCGAACCTAGATTGCTAAACGCCCAGGTCGCACATGAGTTCTCCCTCCTGAAGCTTGAGCTAAAGATGGCTGGTCGGGAACACTCAGTACATTCTTTCGACAAGAACGCAATCGCCTCCTTGCTAGACAACCAGTTCCGAGAGAATATTCGACATCTGCACTCTCTCCGCGACCGTGTTGAAGACACATCGAGTAAGGTTCTTGTTACTGGAGACCTTAACGCTGGCAAATCGACCTTTTGTAATGCGCTCCTGCGGCAGAAGATTTTACCAGAAGATCAACAGCCTTGTACAAGCATCTTCTGCGAGGTGCTTGACGCAAGAGAAAACGGCCAAATTGAAGAGGTACATGCAATCCCACACAACTCGATCTACAATCGCGATGATGAGAGCACATACGAGGTGTTTGCTATTAAGGAGCTTGAGCAGATCGTCACTGAGCACGAAAAGTATTTAAACTGCAAGATTTATATTAAAGACGTTCGACCGTTTGAGCAGTCACTTCTGAATAATGGCACAGTCGACATTGCGCTCATAGATGCCCCCGGTCTCAACAAGGACTCGGTCCAGACAACAGCAGTCTTTGCACGACAACAGGAAATAGATGTTATTGTTTTTGTCGTATCAGCTTCAAATCATTTCACGCAATCTGCAAAAGAGTTCATCTTCAATGCTGCGAGGGAAAAGGCATACATGTTCACAGTTGTGAACGGTTTCGATCAAATAAGGGACAAGCAAAGATGTGAAAAGATGATTCTCAGTCAACTTGCCAAACTAAGTCCGACCACGTTCAAGGAATCCAAGGAGCTGGTGCATTTCGTCTCAAGCAATGTTATTCCCATGGCTCCTGGCTCTGGACCTAGACCCGGTGGCGACTTCGCGGCAGGAGGCGGTGGATCAGGATCAGGCAGTTTTGATCCCAATGGAGATGACGATCCATATGACGGAGATGGTGAGAAGGAGGGCAAGCATGGCGAGCCCGGTTCACCAGCCAAGGGTAAGGGTAAAGGGAAAGAAAAGGAAAAGATCCGAGACTTTGACTACCTTGAAAGCTCACTTCGACGGTTCGTCTTGGAGAAGCGTGCTCGGTCAAAATTGGCCCCGGCTAGGACATATCTTATGAATCTTCTTGGTGACATGAACCGTCTGGCGGATTTCAATCGCGATGCGGCACAGTCAGAGCTGGACCGAGTTCAAAAGGAACTCGAAGATCTAGAACCACAGCATGAAGCGTCAAAAAAGGCCAGGAGCGAAGTCAGTGAAGAGCTTGACATCACTCTTGAATCCTCAACCACGGATACCTATAATTACACTCGCGAAACTCTCACCGACTCTATTAACCGCGTTTCCGAACAAGACCTTGGCTTAACATATCCTGGCCCCTTTAGCTGCCTTCAATACGCAGAAGACATCAAAGACGCAATGCTCTCGGAAATTTCCAACACCGTCTACCTATGTGAGGAGCGCGCTCGCAATAAATCCATTCAGGGCTTCAACGCCATTAAGAACCTCGGCCTGATGCACGTCGGTAACAAATTCTATGAAGGACACATCTTCCACCCTGAAAAGATGTTCATGAAGCGACGACACAATCTCGCCCGCCAAGTCGACATCGACCTCGAAATGCTTGACTTCTTCGACTTCAGCTACATCTGGGAGAAGCAGGAAAAGCTTGCAGGTACCGGCATGGCCGGCACCGTCGCCCTCGTTGTCGGCGGCCGTCTCTTAGGCGGCGCAAGCTGGATCGATGGCGCGCTCGGCGCATTCAAGATCATGGGCGTCAACGGCTCAAAGCGCCTTATACTGCCATCCCTCATCACTCTCGGTATGTGCCTTCCTCTCCCCTATCCCTAGTTATCTTCACAGCCAGTCAGTCTAACAAATCCACAGTCGGCGTTGCCCTCGCCTTCGCGATTCAACAAATCCCGGCATCCCTACCCCGCCGCCTCTCTTCCAAACTCGCAACTCAACTCGCCGCCCAGGACTACGTCCACGATAACGCTACTCGCATCAGTGCCGAAGTCCGTCGCGCCCTCAAGAACCCCTCGCAGGACCTCCGCATCGAGTTGCAGCGCGGCGTGGAGAAGCTTGAGAAGGACCGCGAGGATCGTCGTGGTATCAAGGCCGAGGCGGAGCGTGCAAGAACGTATTTTGCAGGCCTGGAGAAGAACAGTGCGAATGTGCGGAGGAGAGTGGAGAATGTCGATCTGGAGGGTGCGCCGCCCGGGTTGGCGAGTCAGTATGCTGCCTGAGGATGAGATTGCGGCATGCCCTTGTAGGTTCATGAGCAGGATGATAAGATTAGCACAAACATTTTGATATGGGCGTTTTGGGTGGAGGACAACCCCTATGACCGGCTTTCGCTTTTATGTAATGAAATTGGACTGTCTGTGCAGTGGCTGGGAGACAGGATGTTGTTTATCGGGCTGCATGCAGTCAGGTGTTTGTTCTATTCTACTCTGCACATAATTCAGACGCTCTATACTCGCTTAAATAAATCGACTCACTCGCTGTACCACACACACGTACGTCACAAAGCAAAGTGGAAGTGTCTGTTTCCGCCATTTTCTCATCTCATTTCTTTCTACATAATTAAAGGGTGATTTGTCTTAATCTCAAAACCAGGTGCAAGACGTGTATTCGGTGGGACACAGTCGGGGGACAAGTATCTCTACGACTATCCTCGTACAGGTTGTGATTCGTGCCATTCCATACATATATCGTGTTGTTACATCTGCTACGACCATCTCAAACTGTTGCGTTAGCTAGTCTTCAACCAGTAATTTTGGAGATGTATCGCACATCGTATTCTCGTCTCATCGCATTAGGACATGGTACAGTATAATCTGAGATCCGCGTCTGAGCGTACGTATCGACGCAAACGTATCGACGCAACAACACACGAAATCAATCGATATCGATCAATTTACCCATTTTCGGGCCATCTGTGCAGGACCATGGCTCCGCCTGGGTGGGTATCGGTTCATCGTCGTCACAAGGATTCAGGAGAGGTTCGTCAACAGGTGGTGCTCGAGTGTCCCTGTCTGGAAAGGCGTACAGTAATTGAGATTGGGCTGAATGCGTGCCAGCGTCATGTGTCGGATTTGAATGTAGGCTCGATAGCACGTGTGGTACTCGTTTTGGCTTGCCTTTGTTCTTCTTGTTCTTCGAGTCGGTCTGGCTGTTGAAGACTCTCGGAGTCCCTGCTGCTACTGGTGCTGATACTTCTGCTGTGGCGCATCGGCTTGGCTGCTGTTGACCAGGTGCAATTTGGATATTAAATTCGGTCCCTCTGGTTCCCATGGCTGGGAAGTTATCATTGTAATCGATCTCAGTGGGTCTGTCCCATGGATCATCTCGGGTATGGACTATTTCAGGCCTTGAACGGCCCTGAGGCGACAATGCGGTCATGGCTCGTGGGTACCCTGCATTTCTGGACGTTGATGAGTATGCTGCACGACGACTTGTTTCACTGAGGTCATGGACAGAACGAGGTAGCTTCGTCGTGGGTATGCTTGAGGCAGCAGACGGACCCGCAAAAGGAAAAGGGTTGTCTCCAAGTCGGTAGCTTGTATCTTGGGAAGTTGCTTTGTGTTTCCATGTGTGAACTTCCTTGCTTCTCAAGGGAGTCGATGATATGTTAAAAGTAGCTTCCTGATCTTTCGACAAAGAAGACCTTTCGACAAGAGAGCCATGCTGGTTGCGAATCTCGATGTCAGCAAGGGAGACGTGGTTCTGTCGTCGAAATTCCGTTGCATTACGCTCTAGTTCAGCGTCCTCCTGCTTGGCCTGCCGCCTTGCATAGCCTTGCCACTTTAGAGGATCAGAGGTCTCAGAACTGGCCAACGTACTTTCAGACGCCTTTGCAATCTTCTCGGTGCGCGGAAGCCTCTTCTTTGGCGGACTGTTAAATTCCGTGCCAGCCGGTGGGCAATCTTGGCAGACTAATATTGCTCCGCAGGGTTGAATAAGTGTGTGCCCACATGGGAGCAAGGTACTGCATTCAATAACACAAACAATGTCGTCACACGGGAAAGCGTGACAGTGAAGCTGACATGGGTGACCGCAGCTGCGCTTCTCACGACACTTGCAGCGGCAACCCCCATCGACGCCCTCCCAGTCGTTATATTCTTCGATGAAAGTTTTGTTATCATGCTTGACGCATTGCAGAGTGACATGATATCCAATCCGACGTCTCGTTTTCGTAGCACCTGAGGTGTATTTGCGCCGAAATAGTATGTCTATGACTTGAGACCATAATCGGCTTTCACCAGCGAGAAGCTCGCCATTCCCAAATATATAGAGTCCTCGCCTGGCACGAGAAAGCGCAACGCACACTCTGTTTTCGACTTCAAGGAAGCCGATGCTACCACGGCCATTATTCCGCACCAGAGACAGGATGATAATATCATTCTCTTCGCCTTGATAGGAGTCCACGGTGACAACGTTGGTGCTGTCGCGCCCCAAATATTCTTTCAACTTTGCCTGGAGCAACTTTCTCTGTGCGTTGTAGAAGGTCAAACAGGTTATTCGTTCCACGGGCGTGCCATTCATGATGAGATATCTGCAGAATGCATAGATCATGTCGGCTTCGAAGACGTTCTGGCATGATGACAAGTCGTCGCGACTTTCCTCATATTCATGCGTGTAAAAGTACAAGCTACAATCGCCCATTCCAGGCACAGGTGGCCTTATTTCAGAATCGCTGAGGCCTGGATCATCAATGATGAAATTCTTCCCGTAGATTGGGTCTAGGATTTGGCGTATCTCGGGAATCATACGTCGCTGCATACGCAAGGTGGTGAAGTCGACCTTGTTTTCGACCAATCGTTCGAAAAGTGAAATGTTGAAGTTATAATCGTCTTTCTCAAGTTTTTTGAGATTACAGTGGGGACGGAGCTGCTTGTGGTCACCCACAAGAATGAGGTGTTGGACCGATTCGAAACAACCAGCAGTGACAGGAGCTTCCAGTGTCTCAGCAGCTTCTTCGATCAGTACGATTTGCGGATGCGAAGCTGTGAGCATAGGGCGGTATTTGCTGAGACCTGTCGTAGTGACTCCAATTATTTTCACCGCCTTCAAAAGCTCCGCATCCGATTGCCAACTGTATGCTTTACGCGATTGAACCATTTTTCTGTACTCTGTGGCTAGGGAGCGGAATCCTGCCAACACTCTCTCTTTCCCTCGACGCTGGAAGTACTCGAAAACTGTCCCCCGGAAACGCTTTTTGATCGACCAAAGGTTTTTGTGCTTTGCCAGGAGAGCTTCCACCTGTTCATCCGTAAAGTCTTCAAAGCTGTCCGCGGCCCAGTTATTGGTGATGTATTGAGTGTGGCCTTTGAGTGCCTCGATATCTCGCTCATCATCTTTGGCTTGGAATTCTGCTTCTCGTTCTTCCACTTCTTCCTCTTCCAAGTCAACCTCTTCGAAAGGTAATACAGCTTCGTCAATGCGGTCAGTAGCAGGTGTTATCTGTCTCAATTGACTGCCTGCCCAGACCAAAAGCCTTGACCCTTCTCCCGTGTCCTTCGTGTGATTATACTTTGGATCATCTTCCAGGAGAGACTGATACTGATCTTGAGAGATTATATCGAGTTCCCGAAGCTTATCCAAGGGAAACGGTTCGGCAGCTTCGTCGGGACCCTCGGGTGGCTTAAGGACGGATAAGGCTTCTTGCATCTTTATTTCAATATTTCTCATATCCTTTCTGAGCCATAAAGGGACACCTGCCCCTCCGCCATTCTGTTTCCGCACTTCGAAAAGCGTTCGTCTCTTGATCACATCTCCGCCTTTAGAACGACCTCCAAGACGTATGAAGCTGTCAGGCGCAAAATCAGCTACTTTGGAAAGGATTTGATCAAGCGCATGGTTGGTTTGGCATGCCACTACGATCGGGGGGTCGCCGGCTCTCGAATGACCCATCATTATCCTTAGGGCCATGACCGAAACATACGTCTTACCGGTACCAGGAGGCCCTTGAATGATCGCGACACGTTTAGTTAGGATCCTATGCAGCGCAGACTGCTGTGAGGCATCCATGCCACTAAATACGATCTCATTTGGCCAAGATTTGAGTACATCTATGTGTTGAAACCTGTCTCGATCGGCGAATGAGTCACTGACAAACGCGCCCAGGTTGAGGCGGGGATTATCGCAGAAGTATTGTGGTGGCTCTACTTCTTGCTGCACATCTACGATGTGCTCGCTGAGGGGAAACCTGCTCGATTTTAGATAGGGCGAACAGAGTGTGGACTTCATAGTATGCTTACGGTTCCTTCATGAGCTTTTGTAGAGATACCATTGTGTGACGATCAGACTCAAAATAGGCGGCTCGATTTTCAACCATGATCATGTCTTCATTGGAGTCGAGACACATTTCCTCATCATTAGGGAAGAAAAGATCGACAGCCGGGGGATACTCACCGAGTAAGTCTAGAGGCCGCGCAGCAACGACCGCCATGACACATCGACTCCGAAAACAGTCTGCGGCGGGTGAGAGAGCAACAAGAGTACCGCTTATGAGCCGCTTTGACTGTTCCCATCTTATTTTCTTGCCGACGCGGCGGAGTGAGAACACCACTCTGACAGCGACACCACGAGCCGGAGCAGTTGTAAAAGCGACCGGGGTAACCTTTTCATAAATACCGATACCTGTGCCAATGCCGAATCTTGAGTCGGCAAAGTCTGCCTCAAGTCCATTAGGATTTCGATGTAGAGCCTCTACCGCATCGCATAATGCGCGTGTGCTGTCCTCTCGGACAAGGCGGTACTGGGCTTCCAGGTAGGCATCCTTGGACGGCCATGGGCCCTTGATCAAGTTTTTCGGGAGTTCGTTGTTGTCAATGATTTCTGAACCAAGAAAAGGACATATCTCTCCGGATGACGGAATTTCTGGCCGGTGATACCACCTATCGCTGCTATCACATGGAGCAGCAGCAGCTTTGAAGTAGTCGTGAACTGTCGTTAAGTGGCGCCCACCTCGTGCGCGGGGATACTGTGTATGTACATCTGACGAGCTTTCATTGGGATGGCGAAAACGTTCAGGTAATGTTGCGTTCAACTCGTGAGGATCTGGAAGACTTTAGCAACAGTGTCAAGCGGGAGTGACGAATTGAACACGAAAACAGGTGACTTACGTTGAGGCGATTCACTGCTGGCGTGATACCTTGCTCTAGACGTACCTAGTGACATGAGCATTTAACAAGACACTATAGTCGAAGACTTATTAACCTCTGCTTGATTGTCTTCCAGATGCCCGTCCATGTGAGCGACTGCCACGATTAGGACCTACTTCTTGCCATGCAACGCCATCGCGTGTTTCTGACGCCGAAGCGCGTGAAGGGGGGCTGCTTGCGAAGTACCTCATAGAGGCCCGCTGCGACGGATGTGGCATCAGGCCAATTTCAGACGTGAGGTAACTTCAGAATAGTGACAACAAATAAATCCAAGTAGCGAAGGTAGGTATTGCGTTTGATGAAACGAGCAAGAAAGTCTAAGACGAAAAGTATCCAGGTGGAAGTGCTGAAGAAGCAGCGAAGCAAGGAAGCAGCTGATTGGTCAGATCCGGTGCTGCGCAACGGCAACAACAACCTACGGCAGTACACCGGTTGAAACCAGAACAGTAAGGCGAATCACTGTAAAGTGAAATGAACATTCGGATGCTCCTAGTGCGCTCGACACGCTGCCCAAATAAAGCCATTCCACCCAAAACGCTTCCAGGGGAATTGAAACAGACATGTTTTCAGGGGCTTCAAGTACGCCCTCATCGACAACGTATAGTTGAAATGCATAAGAGCGGCTGGACGAGTTTTTGGAAAGGTTCAACATGTACTTGAGCCGGGATCTTTCGCATAGACAAGTACAACAAATGACGGGCCGTGTATATTTCCTTCCGGGGGAATAAAGGACATCTAATGGTATTTGGAGCTTGTACAGTAACACAGTAACGCAGGAACATGAGACGCTTCATGTAAGTAGGCCAAATAGTAGAAGTAGAGGACTTAGCATTAGCCAGGCTCTTGGAAGGGATTGTGATATGTCCGGTCTAGGGATGAATGATGGGAATCAAAAGTATTAAATGAAGGATATCGAAAGGATCAACCGAAGGACATTGAGAGTACCAATGAAGGAATCGAGAGCGCATTTCAAGAGCATGTCTTGAATCAACTCGCATGTCTTGCCTAGATTTGTCTGTTACTGATTTTGCTTTCAACTCTTAGTTCACGTGTTTACGTTGTTCCGATCATGAGTACACAATGGTCTCTTGTAGTGCTCAGGCTTTGTTTACAGTGACGGATTTCTGCTGCTCGACTCAGCAATTATAATTAGAGATAGGAGTCGAAAGTCGAAGCACGTCAGTCTAGTGACTAATTATGGCGCGCGTCTAATATGGATCCATAGGGCTTATGGATCGATTACCTAATCCTCAATGGTGGCGCCGAAACCCGCGGACGGTTGCTGCCGGCTTGGCGTCTCCAGCGCGTCGTGCGGTGCTATGATGAATGCTCCTTTTAACGTCTCATGAATCACTATACTGTTGACGCAAGGTCCTACTTCCTCTTGACTCTGTTACCCCCATAATTCACGCCCAAGATATTGCAGTAGCGCGGCGCCGTTCTGACCGGCCTTTCCTACCAGACTTGCATGACAACCGGGAATTGAGTCCAGGAGGCTGGCCGGGATGAATTTAGCAGACGATGACGAAAATGGTGCCGGTGAGCGCTTGAGATTGATCAAGAGTTCATGCGTTAATATTTCGACTAGGGTCCGCTGAATCTGAATCCGATAATGAAGTAGACGAGACTATGGAAGATGTTGATCCTGATGACGACAATGGAGAAGAAGGAGACGGTGATGGAGACGGTGATGGCGATGGCGATGGTGATGGAGATGGCGACGGAGACGGTGATGGCAACGACGATGACGATGAAGGCGATAACGATGATGACGACGACCAAGACGAGCCTGATTCACCTTCTCAGCCGAGTCGAAACCTACAAAATGGAGTGTCCACCACACCGCGCAATGGCCAAGACTCTATAACAAACCCAACCGTCACGTTCACTTCTCCTTCGCCGCGAGCCCCTTCGTCCGGGCTGACGTACCCAATCCCTATCCGCCCCAGTGTTCGCCCGGAAGCACTCACAGCAACTTTCTATGATATTGCACCCACCATAGCCGCCCCTCACAGTACCTCAATCAATGCAGTCACTGGAACCCCTGACATGAGATGGATCTTCACAGGTGGCTCCGATGGCTACATCAGAAAGTTCAATTGGGTCGATACAGCAAATGGCAAGCTAATGCTTACGGTTGCGCAACGGCATCCATTCGTAGACAGTGTTACAAAAGCTGGTGTGCTACTGAGTTACTGGGAAAATGAAGAGTCGAGATCTATGGACACACCAAATGGCGATGACTCAGCCACGCTTTCTCCCGTGTATTCGTTAGCAGTTCATCACCAGGCGTTATGGCTCCTTTCAGGTCTTGACTCAGGCGGTATTAATGTCCAATCTGTTCGACATGAAGAGGGAAAGCGTATAACGTGCTTGCAGGGTCATACAAGTGCGGTTTCTGTGCTGACACTATCTCAGGACGAGAGATCTGTACTATCAGGAAGCTGGGACAAATCAATCAATGACTGGGATCTGAATACAGGGCAAGTGAAGAGAAAATTCACGACTAGCGGTGGGCAAATATCAGCAATTGAATTGCGCCCGCAATCTTCTTTGCCCGTGCCTCAAGATTCAACGCCTCTGGTTCTGTCGAACGGCACTTACAGCTCCAACAACGCTGCCCGGCCGACTACCAATGGCATCATTGCAAACGGGGCGATGGCTACCGAAAAGACAGGTTCTCTTAAGGAGGAGGACAACGGCGTCGAGGACCCTCAAGTATCTCCTGGGGGATCCTTATTCGGTGATGGCGACTCGCTTTTCGGCGACAAAGACGATGGGCAGTCTGCCTCAGGTGTCCCAGCCCTTGGTGACGACGAGGACGATGAATTCTCTCGTGCGATCGCCAGCGGCATACAACAACAAGATGACGAAGATGGGCAAGCCGACGTGGATATGATAGACTCTGGGGGTCCTGTACAGCCAGCGGATACCATCACAGTTCCTGTGGGATCAAATGACATGATGGTAGCGTCAGATGAGTTGATCACAGATGAGGCGACCGATGTGCAGGCAGATAGCCTTACCAATGGCTTAGCCCACGCTGAAGAGACTCGTCCGCTTGAGGACCAAACAAGCTCCTCCCTAGGCCAGACTGACACCCCAGCTTCATCGAACTCGGTCTTTTTGGATGCCTCCATGGATGGCACTCTACGCGTATGGGACAGGAGGCAGCCAAATCCCATCGCACGTATTGCGCCGCCCCGCTCAGTGCCGCCATGGTGCATGAATGCTTGCTGGTCACCTGACGGAAACTTCATTTACGCTGGACGGAGGAATGGAACAGTGGACGAATACAGCTTACACAAAGGTCTCCGTGATCCCAAGAGATCATTCAAGTTTCCATCGGTTGGTGGCGCCGTGAGTGCCGTTCGAGCCATGCCAAACGGTAGACACCTTATATGGTAAAAACATTATCACTCGCAACAAGGCATCAATTGACTCATACTTAGCGCATCTCATGATATCCTCCGAATGTACGACTTGGACGAAGGGGCAACTTCTAGGCATAGAGCGACTCCGTTTAGTGTCGTTCCAGGTCACCGTACTGGCGTCATATCCCAAATTTATCTCGACCCAACATGTCGCTTTATGATCAGCACAGGTGGTAATAGAGGCTGGGAAGGGAGCTCTACAGAGGTCCTGCTAGGCTATGAGATCAACGTGATATAAAAGTCGCGTATCGCACTCTACGTTTTGGGAGGGGGGGCGCTTTGTTTGATATACCCAAATGCCGATGGCGGCTTGGCGTTTGAAATCGAGTTGAGACTCTCGGTTCGTATCGATCTCTTGTTTGCTACTTGAACATGGATTGTGAAGGCTATCTATGAGGATGCGTGTGCTTTAACTTGATTCACCAGATGTTGAATATCATGCAGGTCAGTGACTTTGTCAGACACAAAGCCTTTGGTTCACTTGTTTTCATTTCTTCGATGACGTTAGTCACGTTCCAATAGTGATTTCGGACACCTGGTGCCGTTCCTAATTTCAAGGAACCATCAAATAATTGAGGGTCGCTGCCGCATTGTTCACGCAAGCTTCAGCTTCCGCTTCCGCTTCCGCTTGCAACTACACCTCAAATTTTCTTCCCGCACAACCTTACGCACCATTATTAGACCCTGCTACCAGGTAAGTTCGTTTTCATCTTTCCTTGTGTCTAGCTCTTGTGATCCAGAAAACCGGGTAGGGAGGCGGTATGATTGTCATTTGGTAGTACCATCGTAGCTTGGTCACTGACTCAACTAGCAGGCCTCCGCGAAAGATCACGACGAGACTCATCATCATGCCAAAGTTCCGAGGTATCGACGTCAAAATCATTACACAAGATCTCGAGCCATTGCCAGAATATGGTTTCACAGTCAGGAATAGACACAAGGAGTGTTCGTGTTACATTGAGTCCGCGACAGACTTGAGCTTCCAAGTCAAAATCGCCGCAGACCACCCTTTTGCTCAGGGAGAAGACCGCATCAGCACTTATGATTTTGATACCCATGACTGTATTGAATATCAGCACTGAATGGCTTATAGGCTAATCACTCACATAGATGGCTTATATCTCAGTCCATCACGCGCGCCTAAATATGACCCACCATGTCCCTTCCATCTACTGGCTAGCATCTATCTAGACGGACGTCATAAACCCGAGCGCCGCACAATCGTATATCTGGATCCTGCACATAAGCACTACAATGATGGACCGACTTACATGAGATCACGCTGGGTAAAGCACGAGGACGGAATAATCAAGTCTCATAAATGGGTGTTCAAAGATGCTGTAGGGATCGAGACTATGCTCGATAAGATGATAATCGCGGGAGAGCTCCCCATTCAAGGCAGTCTGGACAAGGATCAGGATGATTTAGTCGCCGCCCTCAATGCATCAACAATTCAGGCTGGGACAAGAGACGAAGATTGCCGAGATTCATCAGTTGGCAGTATCATGATCACCGTACAACGGGTGACAGTAGGAAATATCAAAACCGAGAAGCACTACCAACCGAGTCACACATTGAAAGACAAGGAAGATGTCGATATGGATGGAGCATCAAGTCACATTGCAAAACCAACTGAGGAAGGTGACGTGGTAAGTGGGTTGCAAGAATCAGTTCAGGTGATTGAATATAGCCCATACACACTGGATGAAGAAGATATGTATGCAACTTTCAAGTTTCTATACCGCAGTAAAGGTGAGTCCACATTTTATCCAATGCACAGGCTGCATAGGTAAAGTATCGGTTGCATAGTGATCTCTTAAGGCTTTCTTCGCAAGTGCTAAATACTAGATTAGCCGTCCTCCAAAAGTTCGACTTTCCCGAATTCGCTTTGCAAATGAAAGCAAAACCACGGGCTGGCGGCAGCCGACATTTCAGCCACTTGATGGCCAAAACTATTCCTCTGAGCATCACGGATCCGACCAAGTCCAATCCTGGTCCCAGGAAGAACGACGCCAAATCTTCCCCATCGGCTCTTGTACTTCGTGTCACCAATACTGATGGCAAACTTGTCGTCTCAAAGTCTTTAAAGAAAGGAAAAGGCTGCGCACGAATCGGACAATCTAGCAAGTGCCCTCGGCCTATAGCCACAGAAGATGAAGGCTCTTTAAGCGAGGCTTCCATGGACTTATCCGCCAGCCGTTTTGATTCTGATCCTGACTCTAGCACCGAGTCCGACTCCGATAATTCCGGATCTGATTACGATCCAAGTAGACAAAAGGGCCGCATGATCGAATCCGTTGACAGAGGCAAGTATGGTGTTAGCGGAAAGTCGGAATTATCAGTGTTAGTCTCTTTGACATGGCCAATAGGTACCTCTTTGATGCTAATACAACCAATAGAAAATCTGCATCCCCTGACGACTCAGCTCTAGACAAAGGCTCCGCTTTCAAATTTGTACCAAGTAGCGACGCCGACGCTGATGACGAAGATGACGACGGTGATACGGATAGTACATCGAGGCGCCATCTAAAACCATCACCCTTTGCCAATGCCGACAAAAAGACTCTGAAGCGGCCTCGTAATCTTGACGAGGATCATGAAGCTCCTGAGAACGAATTTCCATCTGGTCTGGCCGGCAACAAGGATGATGAAGGTCTTGGTGCTGCATTGGAGAAATTCACCGTCGAGCATAAAAAGTTACGCAGTAGTAGCATCACAATATCACCGCACGAGGATACTTCGCCTCGCTTCGATCTAGCCAGAATTCCAGACGATTACGAAAATATGCCACTAAAACAACCCAGGCTAGCCTTTGCTAAGGCTCTAAATTTCTACAAGAACCACAGCGAAGAAGAGAGGCTTGCTCTGCCTTGGACTGCGAATACATATAATTCTGAGGGAACCAGTCTTTGCCCAGATAAACATAGGAAGCCAAGTCCCGTCTCCTCACCATCGAAAGACAGCGTACCCCCGCTCTCGCGCCTGTTGTTGCATGACAATTCGGGCTCTTTTAGTGATGCGTCTGGATACTTTGGCGACAAGGAGGACGATGGCGAACGCACTCCAAACCTGAGACAGGATTCGACAAATGACGAGAACAGGGCACCGGTCACGCTCATGCTTACCAATCAAGCGTCGAGGAGGGAGGAGGATGGAGAAACTCACCGCTAGTCGCAATAATCCACGAACGAGCGATCGCTGCTATATCTGAAGAAGGAAGTATTAATCTCCACGCCCGCTTAGCTTCACTGTTGGGCCATGTCACTGCACATACTGTGTGGGTGCCTGTCTGTCACTGCAATCAGCTGATCCGAGTCTCACATTCTAATGTCGATATGAATGAGCATGACAGAATAAGTATAGTGAGACGAGCACAGCAGGACTAGAATAGCAGAAATCACCTTGGTGGAACAAGCGAATTGGACATGGAAATGTAGCGTTCTCTGTCTTCTTTGATGTGGATCACTAGTCTATTAGATGTTCTTCTTCCACTGCCAGCAAGTTTACATAGCGAGATAGTCGTGTAATAGCAAACAAGTCTCTGGATCAGGGACAATTGATTGCTCGCTTTTGAAGGTAATCAGGGGACCTTGAATGTACGTCGGTCACAGGGCATTTGTGCTAGCAATAGATAACAGAAAACTGCAGAAGAATGGAACATATTTGTCATGGTCATCATTGGAGTGTTGGTGTCGGTGTTGGTCTTGGTGTTTGTATGACCGACGCTGTTGATAGTGATGGGTAAGGGATTTCCTTGTCCATTTGCTCCTACGCTGGCCTTGCTGGTTTCGGTTGGATGTGTAACTTCGTGTTTTCACTTGTGGATGTCGACGTCAGTGCTCAGGGCATACTTACCTATTCAATGTGCTGATGTAGTGTAAACTGCGATCACTGTCTTGGCATCAACATCAGGTATCTAGATGGGAGTTCATTGCGCGCTCCACTTGTCATCTTCGCAATCAGTTATGGGTGGTTCCTCAGCTTGTTGGTAGATTGGACATGCATCCTGGCTTTGTGGAATGCATGGCCATGGCCTAGCACGACGCTGAGTGACAATACAGTGTACCAATTAGGAAAAGGCAAGGGTATCTGCTGGAGGTTAGTTTCAGAAGCGCACGTGAATGAAAAGTTGCGCTTTCAACGGATTATACAGATTCTTAACATTAAATAGTTAGATCCGCAGGCCTCTGTCTCTCCCGTACACGCACAGAAGTGAGGGACCCCTTAACGCTTCATGCGTATATCTCGCCTTGTTCGGAACTTGTTTTGGTTCCTGTCCGTGTGATACATCCAGCTTCTTGCTTTCAAGCCTCGTTCTTTCTACAATATCTCTTCCCGTGGTAGTAAAATAATAGGGTCGCTAGCCAGCCAACGCACGAACCGAATGTATGTTAAAAGGAGTACCCTGATAATCGCCATGTTACATGGGCTAGAACGCCAATCGCCGGGATGTCAAATCGTTGAGTACCCCAGACAGAGTGTACAGGTGTTTCTGAGAAGACAAAAGGAAACGGAGAACTGGTATCTTCATAGCGGTTATATGTATGCCAGCAATATGACTCCAGCTGCGGTAGGAACGAGTAGTGTAACAAGGTGATTCAGAGTGAGAGATGAAGCTGCGCCGGTACCGGCTGTGACATCAAATGGGCTACCACCACCACTGTCAGGATTGGATAGCTGCGGGGGCAAGCCATCTTGGCCACCGTTCTGGGATGGAGCTGGCTGAGTAGCAACGATGGTTGTTTCGGTCGGTGCGGGCGGAGGGTTTGCATCTGTCGCAATAGGAGTCTCCGATTGTATTGACGATGGTATCGCTGAGGGACTCGCCTCAGTCTCAGTAGGTGAAGCCGAATTCGCGCTTGAGATCGCCGTCGAGGTCTGTGACGGTCTATCTACCGTTGAAGATACTGATGGTGGTGCGGAGCTGGGCGTTGGTTCACTGTTTGGCGGCGCCGGCGGCAGAATCGTGGTGACTGCGAAGTTTGGACATAGTTCGGTGATTACATCGCCTTTGAGAAAGCGTCCGATCAGACTTTGCGCGTCGAGAGCGAGGCCACCGCATGCTTTCTGCACCGCCGTTTGTATTACTACCAGACCATCCACACATGCCTGTGAGCATTTCGCCTTGTTGGTAGTGCCCATGCCAATGAAGTCGGCATTCACGCAGCCGGGGACCTGTTGGTTGTATACGCGATCGCATCTTTCAGGTAGATTCGTGTTACGAGGTGTGAAGTCGACGAGGGCCACAGCGGAGGTAAAAGGGAGGAGACATGCGAGCGCAAGTACGTCTTGCTGCCGCATGATGAGGATGACGTTGCTGATGTTGCTTGTTGTTGTTAGTGGAAGAGGGAGAGGTGGAGTTGTGCGATAGCAGCGAGCAATTCACGATAGACGCTGCGGAGCGCCTGACCCTGGCTCCACGAAACTAAGATGACTGAGTGAAGGTTTGTCTTCCAGGGTGATGGTGCAGATGTGAATGTGGCGAGGTGAGACGTTCCCAGTCTGAAGTTTGAGCTGCCGCGTTCGGGCGAGTTGTCAGGGTCCGGCAGAATTGAATCACGGTCCAGCCAGAACCAGCCGAAGCAGAAGTATCTACGAAGCACACTTTAAGATGAAGCCCAAAACCTAGTCTCGTTAGTGATCAGTTGGTGACATCCTGTGGTTGTCGAAGGCATAAAGTCGGCATCATGTTGAACTCACCAACACGAGTAAGTGAGCGCCATGCACAGTTTGGGATGTGCGACAGCCGCTCAAAGCAGAAGAAAGCTTGGAATAGGAAGGCGGTCGACACCTCACCGAAAGGAGAAAAGAAGCAGTATAAAAGAAGAAAAATGGATATCACAGAAGGTAGGTAGACTTATGGAATACCTGTCCGTTGCAGACGTGAAGGAAAGGTTGACGCCTGCAACCTACGGTCCCCAGGGCCTGTGAGAGTCTGACGCAACGAGAAAAAGTCGGGGTTGAAGTAAGAGAAGTTTCAGACCTGTACCTACAACCCGGACAAGCGTGCGATTATGGAGCTTCGCCAACTCTATCAAACGCCACCGCCCCGTCGCCAACCATTATGAAGGAGAACCATGGCTGAACTGGCGTTCATCACAATCATGAGCAGTAGCCCGCGGATTGGCGCGCGCGCAGTTCAGCGCGATGGTGCTCCGGGATAGTGAAAGAGTTGTGGATGGCGACGACGAGGAGTTGGTTGGTTGTCGCAGGAGTCGCTTCACGAGCACCGAAGAAGTCTGAAACAGCGCTAGTTGACTCGCCCGCCAATTGGCGGCCCTCGATTCGGCGTGGCGTTGACGCTTGACAGCCTGAGGCCACAAGACGTCCATAGTCGGCGTGCTAAAACAATCATAGGTCACTACTTAAGACTTTGCTTGCATATGTGAGGAAGATATATACAGTGTTTCGCCTATTCTGAACCTCCAACTATATACAATGAAATGTTGGCTGCAACGAGACACCCTCTCTATCAGTACAATTCCCCTGACTTAGGCAGCACGACGTCCCGCACCGGAAAACATCTTGCGCTTGTTATAGTCACTTCTTTTGACGGACCCAGTGGAGATTGCTCCGTTGGGAGGAGGTCCCGATCCACTCGGTGGAGCACCGCCGACTCCTCCATTCGCGTTGTTGTGACCACCAGTAGCATCGTAGTATGCAGCATATGAGGCATCGGCAGTGTGGTTGGCAGTGGTATCGATGCCAATTGAGATCCAAGCCAACAGACCATCCGTGATATCGTCAGAGAGGTAGACAAATTCCGGGAATGGGTCGTAGTTGTTATCAGCTTGAGTCGGCGCCCACATGTCGTCATCATTTGACACGATAGCCTGTGTGTTGGTGTTATAGGGGTAAGTCGCCTCGACAGCCGATCGCAGAGACTCGTCGAAGAAGAGCTGGCCGATGTGGGCATAGGTTCCTCCAATCCAGCTGCCGTTGCGCAAGGTCTGGGCGTTGGTATGCACAACAACATGCTCGTGGATAGCTCTGCCGTCGTAATGGCCAGGGAAGATCGTGTCAAACTGAACAACACCATCGGAATCAGATTGCTGAAGGCCACGAAGGAAAGTGGTATTCAGACCGGCTTGACCAGAAGCGACATCAATGCCAGAGTATGTACCAGTGGCGTTGCAGGACCAAATATCGATTAGGAGCCGGGGCACCGGTTCGCAAGTGTTAGTGTCGATGAATTGCATCTCGAGATGCATGGGCACGCCCGCCTGGTCTTCAGCGACATTTTCTCTCAGGAGCTCACCAATGACGTAGTATGGACCAATGGTGTTCTCAGGAGTCAGGACGCAAGAGGTATTGGCGGAAAAGATGGCAGATGGATCATGAGGGTTGACAGTCCCGGTGTAGTTGTGGTTGACGGTCTCGAATTTCTGGAGGGCAGCCAAGTCCCTACGGTGGAGGTAAGGAGACATGGTGATACCACGAGCTTTGCGAAGACGTTCCGCAGTGGCAGCACGACGGGTGATCGCACGCTGCTCCAGGGCGCGAGCCTTTATTGTGCCGGCGCAGTTTCCAAGGGAGCGGGCGGCTTTGGAGGCAAGGTGGTCGCGGACTTGGATCTCTCTTTTGACTTGAGCGTGGTCGTGAACCTCTCCAGGATGGGCAGTGACTGATACAACGGAAACGGTAACAGCCAATGCCGTAGTAAGCTTCGAGAACAGTACCATAATGAAAGATTAGGTGAGACACGCTTGATTGAGCAGCGGGATCAATGATGGTGATGGTGGTAGAAATCAGTATTGACGAATCTTCCGGAACCTACTTATACAAATTCTCATAATGAGGCCACGCATGCTCGGCGTTGAGACAAATATGGGCGTCTCTCACATAGCAATCCGCCAACGGAGCAGCTTCGGTTTCCAGATACCGTGGTATCGTGTCCACCGAGAATTCTCACCCAATGACGACGCCTCTAATTACACACTACAACGACGATGAAGTCGTACATAGTAGTATACCAAAACAAGAAAACCCAGGTCATACCCAGATCTATGCTTGAGTGGATCGAAGTACGCAAGCCATGGTAGTGCCTTTGAAGGGGCTCTCCGCCATAGGCGTCCACTGTAATGCCAGTTATGACGAAAACGACAGTTCGCAGTAGGTTCTCCGACTACACGGATCATTGAAGTCTTCAAATCCGATGTCTGCCATTGGCTTCTGTTTTGTCGACGTCGTGGCCAAGCTTTAATCCAGGCTCTTAATCCACCATCACCACACGCCTCTACGCGTGGCCGATTCTTAAGCTTTCAAGTCGGGCATAAGATTGGTCTATGATGTGAGACGCCAAGAGTTCATATGCTTCAGATTAGTTGTTGCGAGGGACGGACATGATATTGCGCAAGCAGTGCACTTCAACGTGGTGAGGACTCTGGGAGGCAGCCTGGTAATAGAAGGAGAGAAAAGCCGACGCGTTGGGTATGCTGCCTTAGTGCCTTAAGGCAATAGTGCCCCTTTTGGCCTGCCAAGACCGGCGCCGGTACGAATCCTTCTAACTTGAAACTCTGTTGCACGCGTATACACCCACATCACCGACTCATGGAGACGAAAGGACGGGCTGAGCCATCAATCCACGTGTAGTGTGGTAGTACAGACGTAAACAGATTTGCTGGGACCTCATTTTTCTATCGTATCGACATCGGCCTCACGACTCTGTAAGATGAACATCGAGGTTATTGCGGCCATCTAATTCGTAGATCGAAGCTGTAGCGGGTTACTCATTTGTGTATCATACTGCTCATGGCACTGATAGAAGGTCCAGCAACTTTTGGCACTCTATCCTGGCATCTCATGACACATGACCTCAGCTGGAAGCTCCATGGGCCCATCATGTCTTGCCACAGCTGTTGAAGTCTTCTCATAGACTGTGTATCGGGACATAAATGGCTGTCTTCGGTGCCTTTTCAGCAAATATATAGCTAGCGCCAGAGCTATTTACCTAATAATACTCAGAGGTACGCCGACTCCGATACCAATTCTGGTTCCTTTCGACAATCCAGTATCAGGGGGCGTTGCTGTGCCATTTGGAATATTGAAAGAGCTAGGTAGCAAACGAGATACATCAGATGGCTGATCGTCAATGGGGGGTGTAATGGAGATAAGAACCACTATAACGATAGCATTCATTACCGATGTGAATCCGGATAAAGGTGCCGTGATGCCTATACCAAAGCTCTTACCAGTATCTGTTCCTCGAGCATTACTGATAGGTGTAGACGTCGCTCGGGCTAGCATTGGAGCTGTTGTCCCAGTGATCATGTTCCGACCGCGGATTGCATCTCTTCCCAGCACATATCCATCGCTGATGGTACTGGTCTTGATATCGGCATTGTATGGATCGAAGGGATAGTCATATGACGTATAAATAAACACATAGCCACTCGAGACGACGGTGTTGCAGTCCAGACCAACGCCACCATGTGGTTCATCTCCTCCGTTGTAGGTATATCCACTTTGATTGCATCAGCTTACTCCAAGATCGATCAGGTTCGGGCAGCTCACGGTGGACAACGTAGTATATCGACAATAGACAGTGCGACTGTAGACTCCCAGACCGTATGAGAGGCTCCAGGGCACTTCAGTGGTCCATAGCTTGTTATACCGCCAGGACTTCGACAGTGCGTAAACGCGTCTGGGTAGCAATCGACTTTTAAGTCGATTAGAACTCCGTAGCTTAGATCCCATCCTACAAGTTAATTTGCGTATTATTTGTAGTAGCTACCGCATCTCCCTGGCGCTAAGTAGCTGTCTGTGACCGGTACCCGTGTCGTGGTGGTGCCATCGTGGGTCTCTGGTGGCCAGGACATTGGATATACCGGTGGCTAAGGATTGCATATCTTTGTGGCACATCGATGCATAAGACTTCAGAGGAAAGGGTAGCCCTATGCCATAGGGACTTGTGTGTCGCGCTGTAAGATGTAATATGTTTGATCTGACGTGGTGAACTTTGTGTCTACTAGAGGCTTGCAACAGAGCGACTGTTCGTGCAAAGACTTGTCACCCGTACCTATTATGCTAGTCAAAGCATCACGTACGACACCTATGTACCATTACAGGAACTGCTGCTATGGAGTAAAGGAGAAATAATCTGATCACAATCATGAATACTGCCCGATCATAGCAGTCACTGATAATGGTGATGAATGTAATTTGTGCTCGTGATGGGGGAAACGTGAGCCTGACACAGACTCCACGACGTCAGAATCATGTGTACTGTCTACCCATTTGCTGCAATTCGTTCCTTTCTCCCTGTTCATATACTATACTGCGGGCGGTGGTCATAATAGATGCTTACAGCGGACTTGTCATACACGACCAAACACCACAAATTTCGAACAAATCCCAACCTCTCATTTGTAATACACCATCGTCAAGGAAGCAAAAGAAGCATCAAAATACAAAACATTCAGCAGTGGGGATTCGCTAGTGGTCACCCACCTAACTACTAATCCACCCCTAACCAGCTTAAATAGGCGGGAGCGAACGGGACCGCTTGCTTTCTGGTTGGTATGGCCGAATGTGGGAGACGAAATGAAAAACAAGTATATATTGAGGATATGCCTCCTCGGTGAGTTGAGTAAACGACCTCTATCCCTCCGTCGGAGACTCCAATAAGAAGAGCTATCAATAGAACACCATGGACATGTAGAGATCTAGATAAATATCTCAAGAAGCTCGTAGCAGCCACTGAGCTTTGGAGACGAAGATTCCTGCAGGAATGATCCTTTGGTGGATAGCCTTCAGATAGTCAAATCCGATAAACACCGCACGCAACCTCACACTCGACCAATCAAACAAATCATATATCTATAGCAACCGTTATATATGACTCTCTGCCAACAATCCACTGACATTCCATCGTATTAAGCCACGGCATCATCGCCGCGTCGCGAAAGTCATTCCTCATAGCACGCACCATCCACTCATCCATTCATCCATTCCCTCCCGAGGGGGCCCTTACCCCCCCGAAGGCATCACACAAACCACCTACCCGAACCAGCACCGCCTCGCATACCACCTACCAACTCGGTGCTGCCCCACAAACCCAGCCCCAATAGATACCACGCTCTCCACAAAACGTCGCCTCCAACATACCTACCTGCATCATATACCGCAAACTGAGTCATCTCACACTGCGCCAATCCCACCTTTCGAAATCCTCTCTTCTCTTCCCATCTGCCCTTGACAAGCAAACAGCAACAGCCAAACACCTCGTATTCGACACGGGTATACTAGGCAACCCCCAGCCCCCAGCCAGCCAGCCAGACAGCCCAGCCAGACAGCCCCCTAGCCCCCAGCGCAGGCAGCCCAGCGCAGGGTCCCCCCCAGCGCCACGCGCGGGGCTCGCTCGCAGCGGCGCAAGGAGGAGACGGTAGGGGTTAAGGCGCGTGGGCAAAAGACACGCTACAGTCGCCTTGGTCCGGCACGCCTCCAGGATTCCCTCCTAAGCTCCCGCTGTCAAACCGTGCTGTTGGGGAGACTGGACCGGGGGGATGTGGACGGGACTGGTTAGGTCGGGGGACGGGCTGGGTTAGGTTTCTCTGGCTTTGGGCTGGTCCCCCGGGTGTGTGTGCCGCTGCGGCTACGGCTACGGCTACGGCTACGGCTACGGCGACGGCTACGGCTGAGAGGAGGGGCGCAAATGCTCCCGGCTGGAATGGCGCGCTGCTAGAATGTCGGTAGAAGGTAGGTCTTTACACGCACGCTCTTCTGCTTATCTGTTTGTTTTGTGGTTTACCGCGTGCTTTCATGTGCTGCATTCGCGGTTTACTGTGTGTCTTTCCGGCTATCCGTCAGCAGTGGACGTCACACTTGATCTGACTAAGCGGGACCATACCATACACAACTTACTCTAGGTCATTAGGTCCGACACCACCACATACCACCATAATAACCCCACGCACCCATCTCAATCACCATAGCGCCCCCTCGGTTAGAGGCTTCACAGTCCCTTCACACCTCTCGCCCCCTTGCGGAGCACGATATCCGCCATGCTATCCATGCCTACTACCTACATGGCATACATGTCATAACAAGCCATCCCTCCCATGCACGCAAGCATACTCAGACAGCAATGCCATTCCATTCCATGACAAACGCGCAACCAGCGCCAGAGTTACACGGCAGAAACAGAATACAGAATGCCATCATTCAAACTATTCAGTGATGTTAGAATCAGTCAGTCGTGTCGGTTGGTTGTTTAGTCGTTTGGGTAGGTAAGAAAACAACGTCCAAATCCAACGCCGTCTCACGCGCCGCATGCTGGACGTGCTATATGACATATGTACTATATACTGTATACAGTGCCATACAGCGCACGGGATGAGCATGCTTACCAGACGAACACCCAACCAACCAAACAAACACCCAACCATCAGCAGCCACCACCAAGCTCAAAGACAAGAGAAAACGCCTATTTGTTCTGCCTACCTACCTACCTAATACAAACCCACTCAGACTCAACCTCACAACCCCAAGCCGCACTTGGAAGAGGCCGCAGTCTGGGGGCCCAGAGGGGTAGGGGGCCGAGAAGAGCGAGCAGCACAGCAAAGTAGGATTGTGTTTGGCAAGAAATATGGCCTTGCTTGCTTACTTCCCTACTTACTTCCCTACTTACCTACTTACTTACCTGCTTGCGTGCTTGCTTTCCAATGTTGCCTGCGTCCTACCTCACCTCACCACCCCATTCAACGCGCTCTAACCCCTCCCCTCCCTACTCTCCCCTCCTCCTCCTCCGCACTCCCCAAACCACGCACCACCACCAAACAACCCAAACAACCAACAGCCCAGGAACGCGCAGTCCCCATACCTAATTAGTCCTAGCCAAGAAAGACTCAAAAGGGCAAAACCTCGGGGATAAAAGACGTGATGAATCGGAGAGCAGCCCGAAAGGAAAGTTGGGGGGGGGGATCGGAAGTGCTGTCGGATAGGGTAGGTAGTGTGAGGTAGGGTAGCGTAAGCTAAGGTAAGGTGATTGGCGTAGTGTAGTGAGTGTTAGTCTTTCGTGGTTAAAATGGCTCGTCGCGAGGTCTTCGTTCTGGCTATCCTGGATCTGGGTTAATGTATGTGTGTGTGTGGGTGGGATGTGGGTGGGATGAGGCAGGGCATGGACTTGCATGGCACGCAAGGGCTCATGCTCATGCTCATGCAAGAACCTATTCACAACAACGCATGCTAAAGTATATGTCCTGTATAAATCTTTTTTTTTCTTTTTTGTCTTTAAAAGAATTTCCGGTGTATTTAGAACCAATCTCCACCAGGCAGAAGAGAAGAGAAGAGAAGAGAAGAGAAGATATAGCAAAGCACAATAGACCACAAGACCAGGAGACATACATCATGATATCACGAGGAGAGAGAGAGAGATAGAAAAAGGTTATGAAAACAAATACATTCCATTTTCGTCAAAATCCCCCGAATTGACTTGGCTTTCCATTCCATGTCCCCCGTTAGCCGTTTGTGCCAGTCAGTGTAATGAGACATCCACGTTCATCTATCCCTATGGAACGTTTGTACGCCCCACCCATGTACGGCCGTTTCAATTCGTATGCTGCGCATGCTCGTGCGCCATGTGCGTTTCAGGACGAGTTCAAAAGACATGGATCCACCCAGTTTTGGAAAGATCCCTCCCCCGGAACGACATGAACTCTCCCTCAAAGATAAACAAACAATAAACGAGACCGACGACCAAGAAACGCCGCCGATAGTAGTCCGTGCCAACAAAAGACATGCCAGTAAGATATATCAAAGGGAAAAAAAGGTGCTAAAATGTAAAACAAGAAAAGACCACCCACGTAGATACAATCCTCAGAGTTGCGGTAACGTGGCGACCGTTGGAGCGACGAGAATGGTCGACGAGTCCGGGATAGTGGTATACAGGGCAACATCGTCCAAAGGAGAATGACGGCGACATGAAGATGCGAGAAGACTGTACTGGTTCTCTCATCTGTGTGTCAAGGAAGAAAAGGCGACAAAAAGGTTGAATGTTGGTTGGCAAGGAAGTAAAGACGTTGAAATGCAATACCGTTGCGCTAATGTGCACATAGTAAGCAGGGCTGCGGAATGAAGAGAGTGATGCAGGGGAATGGTGGGAATGTCCAAGTGGAAGAAGAGGAGGGGTCCCAGCCGATAAAGAAGTTGACAGCTGCATCGACCGATGATGTTGATGAAGGCGCCGAGGAAGTCAAGAATCCCCCGTCCAGCGAAGGATCAGAAGACAAGACAACGTAAGCCTGCGAGGTTCGCCAGCAGGAGTATCCATCATAGGGCATGGAAAGTATGGAGGAGACAGCAACAGATTCAGACGCCATCCCAGTCGTAAGGAAACGCCAATTGCTGACGTTCCAGACAAAAAAGCTCCGACCGACACGCATCCAACGGGACGACGAGTCACGACCAGGAATCCCTCAGCCGTTGAAGTATGGGGTCTAGCGCGCTTTTATGCCAAGAATGAGCCGGAGCTGCATTCTGCACTTGGACATGCCCGACATTGACATTGGCTCGTTGTTAGGTCTTTCTCCGACATGACTTGCGTGCTCGACTTCCCCCAGTGGATACAGACAGCCACATCCTGGACGATAAGAGAATGTATTTAAGGAGAGCTGGCCCGCTTGGAACGCTTCGACCGTTCCATCCAGCGCTTCTTCCCAACACGCGTGTCAAAGTGCGGTGCCTTCTGTGCAATGTCATGTCCTGCGGCCATCATCGTACTGCGCATCTTGTTGCGGTATGCATCCACTATCATCCATCGTTAGCACTTCTCCTCATCCTTCTTCCACATCTTTTGACATCACTTACAAGATCGCTGCAAGAACAACGTACGACCGGCGAACACTCTGCCTTGGCTCCAGCTCATGCGATAGCCCAATTCGTTCAGAGTGACTTCACGTGATCGTTTGGTCCGCGTGATTCGTGGCTTCGGCAGTTTGATGTCACCGCCGTCCATTGTTGGCACTGGAACGAGAGTTCGGCCAGTGACTGGAGCTTCGGCTTCGCGCTCGTCCTCGGGATCACTCGTGAAAACGTGCGTTCCACGTGGCGAAGCTGGAGGTGAGGCTGTCTGCATGTCAAAGCACGAGCGCGGGAAAACCGAGTTAGATTTACGGTACGAGTCTGGAATCTCGTCCATGTTGACTTGATCGAGCATGACTCGTACGCGAACTCTGGTTCCTCGCTGAGCGTCGTCCACAAGAATGAACTTGCGACGCTTGGCCTCTGGTAGGTCCCCGAACAACGCAATCATACGCTCCTCATCAGCCCGTTTACCGGCAGGAGCAGCGCTTGAGTGCGGATGCGCATGACCACCAACGTGATCCATTGACCCGTGAATCGAGGGCATCGAAGAATTGCCTGCCGATGAGTAGCTAGGGTACGTAGGGCTGAAACTGTGTGCCGGGCGAACGTCGTTTGGTGAACTGATTCCCTGTCCATTGGTGGAGCCATGATGGTGGGTCTGCGGGCTTTGGTCGTAGCTGCTGCCTGATTGAGAGAAAGAAAAGTGATTAGCCGCCAGTCCACGCCATTGAGCGTCGTTAGTCGTTGCTGAGTGTGGGTGGTGGGTAGAGATGCGGCCGCGCAATAAACATGACAAGTGCAACTTTTCGGGCATGATGCTAAGTGCGTACTTGGATGATGGGTAAAGGGTAAAGACGCAGTACGAGGGGCCGCACCGGGAGGGAAACAATAATGTACATGTGCAAGGCAAAGGTGACAAGAAGTGCATCTGAATATAAATCCCACAATCGCCAAAGTGCCAATCAATCATCCCATCTGGTGAAACATACCGCTGACATCGTCGCTGCTACCCGGCGCGCCGCCTGGGTGCTCGTGATGATGGTGGAGCTGACCTCCCATTCCCATACCTGGCCTTGAACCTGGGGCTCCTGGCAAGCCCGCCGAGTTGGGAATCCCTGCGCTTCCCGGCGCGCTAGGCGTCATGTGTGGACCATGCTGCCCTCCCTGCACAGCTTTCCTGTTGGTGATCTTGGCCATTCTTCGGACTCTGCGACTGCGAAGTCGTGGGTCTTGGTTGCTGTTCCTCCAGCTGTCCACTGCACGCTGGATCAATCCTCTCTTGCCTCTCAAGCATGGATTCAATTGCGCAAGAGCCCAGCCGACAGTGTTGCATTCCGTCTCGTAATGCAGGCGATTGCCTTTGTACTGATCCTTGTGGCAGCATGCGCGAGGGTAGACACAGTTCTCGGTCTTGAAGTCTTGCGGCAGTTCCTCCACATTTACCGACTCCACGTCACATCGAATGGTGTATTCCATCTTGACGCGATCTCTCGAGTACTCAAACGCAATCCACTGGACACCGTTCTGGTCTTGTCGAACAACAAGCGGAGTTGTGGCTGGGATAGGGCCTGGAGCAGCGTTGGGGTTTACGTTTGCTGAATTACCCGGGTGCATGCTACCAGCACTTCCAGGCGGACCCTGTGGAGTAGTCTGCGACGCGCCAAGTCCAGAAGGTGGTCGTTGATGTGGTGTCTGCGGCATCCGTGACTTTGGGCTGCCGGTCAAGCCTTTGTAGTCTGCGTGGGGAGATTGATGAAGTGGTTGACTGTGTGGGCCTTGAATCAACGATGGACTGGTGTGCATTGGGTTGTGTTGAACATGTTGACTGTATGACGTTTGTTGGTGAGGTAGCGAGTATTGAGGATAGTACATGCTTGATCCCATGCCTGATGCCGGTTGTCCATAGATCGGTCTGCCATGAGCATCGTGCTGCGGTGACTGCACCGGTGCGGGCGAGTTTGTTTGCGGAGTCGCGTACATTGGCGGGAATTGTCTCATCGTTGCGGTCGCCATTCCTAGCTCTGGTGTATCTAGATTTCTGTCAGGGGCAGTCCAACGACATACATGACAAAGCGGAAGCAGATTGCGATAGATGTATCGCTACTGCTGTTTGCTTACCTGCGGATGATGTGTAACTACCTGGTCCGCTCCCTGCGCTATATGGACTTGGATGCGATGAATAATAGGAAACCTCTGGAGGAGGTTGGTTAGGCTGACCCTGAATCGGATAGGGACTCTGGTGTTGCTGAGGAATTGAATGAGTCGAATTGTGAGGCGAAGGGTAGGGTCCTTGTGGCGGTGGTTGCGGATGCTGCGGTTGATGTGGTGAGCCTGGATGCTGCTGCTGGATCACTCCTGGTCGCTGGTGGAGATGCTGCGGCGGTGGCAAGCCTTGCGAGGACTGATGGGGATGATGCTGGCGACGGCAATGTTAGCATGAACAGCGTGGTTTTGCAAAATAGCAGAGTGCATATGAGCGAAGTTGCAGGATTTGGGAGTGTGAAGAGAAGAGCTGCTGCCACGACCCGTCACCCTCGTACGCGTCTGTAGGTAAACAAGAAGCCTGTGCCTAGGCAGGGATGAAGGCTCAAGGGTTGATATGAGTCCTGGTCCCGACCTGGTTCCTGGACAGACAAGATCAGGCATGCCATATTTCTGCCGAAATGTCCGGGTATGGGTGAGAGAAAATGGACTGGCAGCATACATGACGACTATTGTTTCTGTCCTCTCCAGACAATTGCAACAGAAACCTTGACAAGCGGGCAATGAACGGGAAACTTGGAGACAGTAAAGGAAGCCTTACAAGAGGGAGATTCTGCTTTGAGATGGAGACAGGAAGAGGGAGAGATTGGAAGAAGGAGAAGAGTAAGGATGACGATTGGCAATGAACGTTGAAGAAAGATGAAGAAGGATGTTGGTGGGGAGGTGCAACGGGGAGGGATGTTGTACAGCAGTGGAGTTTCTTAAGCAGAACCAACTAGCAGGGATAGAGCAAGGCGTAGAAGAGGTGGTACGATGATAAACAGCAAGCAGATAGAAAGCAGACGGAAACAGCGTAGAAGCAGAAAGTAGATGACAGGGAACCAGGGAGCAGTAGAACAATAGACCAGGGAGGGGGAGGGGGTAGTGGTGTGGTGGGGATAATGATGATGATGATGGTGGTGGTGGTGTTTGAGAAGAGTATGAGGGTGCAGGGAAGCGGTCAGCAGTCAGCAAGTCAGCCAGAACTGGGCAGCAAATAGCCAAATTGCGCCTGTGCTTGTTTGGGGGGGGGGAGGGGGAGGGGGAGAGGGCAGAGGGAATTGGGCAGCGGGCGGCGGGCAGTGAGCAGTAAAGTTGGGGTGGCGTCTTGGCGACAGAAAGAAAAAGTAAAGAAAAAAAGGGCCCGGAGGGTGAATCAGCCACGGTAAGAGAAGCGGCGCATACCATGTAGGGAGCCAGAACCACGCGAGAACGGAACGAGTACGTGAGTTTCGAGGGGTCGATCGCTCGTCCAAAATAAAATATACCTGACGCGGCCTTGTCCTTGACACGCAACCACGATGCGCTCAGATAGCCTGGTGCATGCAGGAGAGGTCCAGCCCAGTCGAATGTAATGCTAATATCCCGTGCAATACAACAAACAAGGTTTGCGCCGTGAGAGCAGCGACCGGACGGCGGCCTGGGGAGAGATGGATGCAAGGGAGAGGGAGAGAGATAGAGACAGAGATGGAGAGAGAGCGAGAGACAGAGTTTGCGGATGAGCGCTGGCTGGACGTTGATGCTAAGTGGGCGCGTCGACGGATGTTCCCAGCAACGACAGTGCAATCGTGGTCCTCGTCCTCGAGGGTTGTTCTAGGGCGGCTGTAGCAAGGGGAATGATGTCGCGCAGAAAATGGATTGGGTTCAACGGTAGAACTTTGTAGAAAGAGCAAACAAGCAGACGAGAGTAGCGCGTATAGAAGTAGTAGACTGCTTGTCGTTCTGACAGGGCCGGCCAGTCGCCAGGGTTGTTGGTGTCGGTATGGATGGTATGGACGGTATGGATTGTATGGATTGTATGGATGGTATGGATTGTAGGCGGAGGCCCCCAGGAAGTGGCAGTAGTGCAGGCTGTCAAGCAGCGTGTGCGCATGCGAGAGGGATTGCGAATGACCAGGGAGGGCTTTTTGGGGCTTTTTTTCTTCAACTTACCAGTCCTTCCGCCACAGGCTCGGCCCTGTGGTATCTTTGGGGAGACATTGCCCTCTGGCGCGGCGATGCATGCGCCATTCGTAATGACCGTACTGACGATGACGATGGTGATGGTGATGACGAAGATGAAGATGATAAAAAAGAAGACCACGATGGGTTGGTGATGTTATTGATATGGTTGGCTGTTAGGTGATGGGTGTGTGAGGATGGTGCAGCGTGCTGATCGGAGCAGCGAGGCTTCGACTACTTCAGAAACCACTGGGCTCCGGCTACAGGATGACAAGTTGCAAACGATATGGTCGGTCGAACTGACAGAACAAAAGGAGGGGGAGGGTGTGAAGGGCAGGATATGGGATGGAAGGGGAGGGGGGAGGGGGGGGCAAGAGGTAGTGGTGATGCAGTGGTGTGTGGGTGGTGGGAGTTGTGTTGTGGTAATGTAGTAGCTAGTGTCAGTGAGTGAAAGATAGCGAGCTAGTAGCCTATTAGGCAGCTAGAAGAGTGGAGAGAGCAGGCAGGTAACATGAAATGCAGATGGGCAGCAGCTGTTGAATGTTCAAGATTCGGGATGGGGGCCTGAGGTGGTGGTGGTGCTGGTGGTGGTGCTGGTTGTGAATCTGTGTGGTGGTGGGCAGCGTCGAGGGTCGAGGGGTCGAGGGTCAATCAAGGGCGTCAGTTGATTAAAGTGGAGCTTGGGCCGGTGGGCGCTGGTTTGGTCGGTTACAGGGTGAATTACAGTCATCATTACAGGGTGGTGCGGCTCGAGACAGGCCTGACAATTAACTTAAGCTTCAATATCAACGCATACTGTTTGTTAACGCATCTCCACTAATGCTTGTATTTCATCATATGGTCAAATAGGCGAAGAATGATGAGTGACAAGTAAAGACAGTACACACAGTAATACGCGGTGCAGAGTGAAGATAGACCGGTCACGCCTGGGCTGGGGGTGTGTAGGGCAATTCAATGCACTCGGTAATTGATTAATTAGAGCATCAATATTATTAGCATTTCTGGAGAGCCCTCCGCAGAAAGAGGTTTATTCACTTGGATGCTGACGCGCTCTGTGCGAGCCACGAGCGAATTAGCTACCTCTCTCTGTCGCCGCTCATCTCATCGTCAGGCTCCAAGGCAGAAATCATGGCCAACCACCGCGAATCATTTTCCTTTTCACTCCCACTCTCACATTCTGACAATGTCGCCTCTCTATGAATATTGACTCTCTCTGTCTCTTCCTCTCTCTCTTCTCATCCACCAAACCCCCCCCCCCCCCCCCTCCTGGCACTACTGCCCCGCCACTCGACCGTTGTCTGTGCTTCTTGCATCTTGCATCGCTCTCCTCAATCTACTGCCCGAAGCCACTCGCCGCTGTCTTGTCCTCTTCCGCTTCCTCCTCTCCCTTCGCGTCTCAGCTTTCCATTCGCACACTGACCAGCTCCAATGCCGATAACCTGCCGGGCCAGTCAACGATGGCCCTCCTGATGGCGCTGGCGCACGCAAGAATAAATCCAAAACACGCCAGGGATCACGGTCCCATGGCCTGTCTATCCCTCTCTCGTCCAAGCGTACCCAGCAATTCTGCCTACCCGCTTGCGACATCGTACACAAACATACATGGCACATGCAGCAACAGCGCTTGCTGCTTCTTCCACTTCCTGATGCCCTCATCTATGACAAGCGATGCATGGCTGTGTGCGACTTTGCTCATTTTCAAGTCACCAGAATGCCACCCCCCGCATGTCGCGTCCAGTGTGCTGGTTCAACCGTGGAACTGCGCTTCAGCGCTTGATGAGGCGTGGCACAGCTTTTCAGCCCATTGTGCACCATGACTTGTGACTCCGACTTTCACGGGCCGCCCAGAACTGCTGAGGCGTGGAAAGAAGCGTGGACAGGAGCGTGGGTCCCGCGTGGGCTGCTGGTCTCTTCGGGATCCCTGGGTTTTGACGACCGAGGAAGGCATATACTATGTATGGCAAAAGAGCTGGTCCATGATACCGTAACTAGGTATACACCAGGTAAACGCAAAGACCGTTTCTAGCTTTGGAAACTAAGCATGGAGGCCATGTTCGCGGGTACGCCCGTGTCTATCATCAGCCTGGCACCTGGTACACAAATAGTCGACACAAGCTGAAAATTAATCTGGTGGCCATCATAGATGGAGCTTGCGCGCAACACAAAGGCAGTTCATCATCAAGCTCTCCAACAACAAGCCCCTATCAATGTATGGCGCTACGCGGAATTTATATGGCTTCCACATGCCACTCGTACCGGCAGACACGAGATCGGAAGCCGATGTTTCCATTTTTGCCGACTTTCCTGTTCGCCATCCTGCAGATAATACTGCTGACATAATTGAATTTTCTGTTGCGTCGGGTTAGCGGGCTCAGTCCATCCTTCTGCCCGTCGTTCTGCTGGTAGGGAGGGGGCACGGCGTTACACACTTTGTAAGCAATAGCGTACTCTCAGCCGGACCTCGGAACATCGTAACGAAAACTATTATGCATGCGTCCGGTGACAGTTCCCGTCATCAACGACAAGTCATGATGATTGATCGGAGACTCGGTCGTGTTGTCAGTATAGGTCGACGTCGTGATGGTCCCACACATCTTCCGTCACATCATCTCCCTAAGCCTCGCTTTACTTTTACGGTCGCGTCGGTTTAATACGAGACTAAACAGTCCTTCAACGCTAGTAGTCAATCTCTAGACGTGTTTCATGTTAGCAACTCTCGGCCCGTGAACTGTGCCTGAAGTGATTTAACCCACATACACCGACCGAACGCCACAGGAAGTGATGCTCGGCCCATCACCGTCTCGCCTGGTTCGCGCTTTCAGAAATGGTCGATGCGGAACAGCCGACGATAATATCAGACTCCGCTATTCCTCTCACTGACAGACAGCCCAAGAGCATCAAGCACGCGTCGTTCAAGTGTTCCGCTCGTTTACTCTTCTAGCGCCCCGCGTGCTCGTATTCTTCCACGTCTTCGTATCGGCGTTCGCGACGTCGTCTCTCGGTGCGTTTCATCGTTTCCGTGTGGGTTAGGCGTTCGCTTACGTCGTTTCCCACCGTCGGCAGCGCTTGCTTCATTTCACCCTTGCGTGATCATGCCCACCGGCTTTATACACTGCTAACGGTCTTTGACGTTCTTGGCCGCCGGAGTACTGTTTCCTAGAATGTGTCTGTTTCCTTCACAATAGCCGACATATTAGCGCACGGAAGTTGCCAGGCCGCTTATCTGCGAGTCCCCAATAGCCATCTCAGTCTGCTCTTACACTCGCGCTAGGAGCTCAGAAAAAACTCAATCGCTCAACGTCTCATACACGGTACACCTACTACTCAGACGAAGCTTTTAGCGTCTCCTCTCGACTCCTCGTAGGTACTGACCACAGAGTTCTTTTCCTTTTGGCATAATCAGATTGCCGCGTTCCCGGACCTCAAAGCGAAGATTGGTGCATATCACAGTGCCTTCCACTGTTGTCATCACATGTCAGAAGGATAATGCTTGCCGGAAGCTAGCAAACTGCTTAGAACTTGTGGCCAATTACTCACGCAGAACTATTCTGCATGCAGTATCTGATTCATCACGCCTCAGTCGTTAAAACTCGTGAAGCTTTACGCTGTTGAAGTCTCATCATAGCCCTGTCTTCGTCTTTTTGAGGTAGGTGTGCTGCTTCATGATGCTGCACATGAAAAGGTGAAAGACACGCAGACGTAACTCAACAAACCACACACGCAATGGGAGGCAAGATGCCAAACCTTCTCAATACAAACAGTCACCAACCTCAAGTATTCCCCAATGCTTACCTACTTGCTTGAACCGATAGGTAGCATAATGACCGGGAGGACTTTGTATCCAGAAGAATATTTGTCGTGCAATTAGGCTCACTTACTCCCTGGACTATTCTATGTGGAGGCATCATGGGTATAATATATAATGTCCGATGCCGTGAAGCGATCATGGTTCTCTTCCTGGTACCGAGATGGCAGCCCGCCCAGGGATGCCAGGTCAGAGGCGCAAGGCATACGACAGGACAACAGATGATCGCAGGAACTGCTCCATCAACAAGATCTATCATCTTTGGCCGCCACAATCTACGAGCGTCTCGATAGAGAGGTGCTCTAGTGCTTTCCCATCACCTCATAAGATTGTTCCTCCTACTGTTATATGTTAAACTTGGAAGTTTTCATTAAAGAACTGTGCTGTACGTACGTGCTGACAAGATTCCCCATGGCGCAGCCTCTTTAGGCGTTTACCCATGTGGCAGCCTACGGGAAAGGAAAGAACCATGGACCCACGTTCAAGCCTAAGGCTTCTGTATAAGTTTTAGAGGCTTAGGAACATAGTACGGGAGAGACCAGGGTTCCAAAACTCCGACATAATCATCATCTTCACGGAAAGACCAAGGTAGATCTACCAAGCTTCCCGAATACATGGGCGACTTCAGATCACTGACACATTATTGGGGTTTCGTCCGGCTCGGAGAAGCACGGGGTCCTGGTCAACGAGACATGTTCCACCGGGGCCACGGCCCACAAACCATCGGATAGAACGCAATGATGGACCGAATGCTTTTCGCAGCATCTGTGTTGGCCCACACATGTGGTCTCCTTTCCATTTTCCTCGGACTACGATATGCAGTTGCCCAATCTACAGCGGCAGCTTATCACAACTGTGTGAGACATTGGAATTATCTCTGCTGCCATCCTTGGCCCAAATAGTGCAGAGACCCGGATTCCTCCATGATTTCAGACATGCGATTGGGTGGTGCGAGCTGACGCGAGATGCAGCTTGCACGGCAATATCGTGTATAAACAAGCCGTTCACACGCACCTATATCCCGAAGACCTGACAGCTGAGATATGGGAAATTAAGGACTAGTTTCACTCCAGCACTCACTGCCGGCCATGATCAGAGCGACAAATGACAATTGGATGAAGGCATTGGCTCCCGTAGAAAGGCCGAGTGGTTTCGGTGGTACTGCGGTGCTCAGCCAGCGACGATATTGTGTATAGGCCCAGAGTACATAACTGCGGGTCACGGGTGCTTTCAGTCAACTAATAGCTTGGCTGTCCGGGTGACCTTGGAAGGCTGATGGCTCCATCGCCAGGCTCCATGATGACGATCGATCGAAGCCAGGGACCGGGACTTCAGAACTCCAGAACGCCAGAACAAAGCTTGCCAACGATGATTCCCTCACGACAGTGAGCGGAACCATTCGATGCAGCATCTGGACAAGACCAACAGGACGCGAAGTTAATGCCGCTGTCAAGGCCGATTTAAAAATAACGATATACTGCTTTGAAATGCCGCCCAGCTCGCTTGCAAACAGACGGCCAACTTCCTAACGTTCATGCATAAGTGCTCCTGCTTGCAAAAGACGATTGGCTCCAGCGCTGGCGACGAGGATGAGTGAAAGCCGTCCGCGGTATCCTTACGTCTAACAGACATGGGCTCGGATAGTGCATGGAGGGGGTTTTATACCAGGGGGGAGGGGGCCGGGACAAGTTCGAAGAGCTCTGCCTACCCTGTCTCCTTGCCCCTGTCCCTGTCCCCCTAGGCTCCCGCCAGAATCCTGGACGAAGCAAGGAAGAGAGCAGACGAAGAGAGAAGACGATGCAAGAAGAAACGACAGCAGCAACAAGATCAGGCCAGGCCAACCATTCCATTCGGTCCGTTGACTCTGACAGTTACTAGGGCGGGGGTGCAGGGTATGGCCAGCCAGGTTTTACTGGCTGCACCGTGGCGCCACTACCCAGTCGACGCTACCTAGGCACGCATGCTGCCATGACCAGGCTCGATTTTCTTTCTGGCACGCCTGCATCTGTCTGCATCGACATGTACATGGTAGCTATCTCATCTTGAAGCCTCATACCCGAAGGTGATCCTGAATCCTGCACTCGCAGGCTGGAGCATGCATTTGCCATCTGCTTGTCCTTGTTGACGACAAAGGGTTGCCCTTCATCTCCGGTTGTACCTCAGCCCGACTATGCGGCAACAGGCCTCCCACTGCCGCGACCGCTACGATCGCGTCACCCTAGACTTTCCAGATTGGTGTTTGACAGCTGCGCCAGATTGATTCTTCACCCGTCGCCCAGCCTTGACCAGAGCTTCGACAACGACCATCCGGCACGTTACACACTCGAAACACGCCCTGTCCATGCCATGAACCGTCTCCAGTATCGTATCTGAGAACTCTCATTGCATCGCACCGGTCGAGAACGACGATACGGGTCGCATATCGACGAGCCATCATCCTACCAGACCCGCCTATTCCGATTCGTGAGGTGCGTCATCAAATCGAGCGCGAACAGAGCTTGCTTCTGCCTCAGCTCTGAGCTATCATCCTATACTTCTGCTGTCCGCGACTCGACAGTTGTAGAGACCCTTAGCGAAACTTATTGTGGCATTGTACGACCTCGCGTGCACTGAAATGACCAATTATCTTCGTATTGCAAGATTTGAACCATCAGGCGACTCAAAGGTATGATCAGATACATCATGGTCAAATTGGTCCTAAGAAGTCAGCGCCTCGACCGCAAACGAAGTCTAATGCCGTTCGAGACTAAATTCGCAGAGTCACTGGAGCCAGCAGTTACTATAATTAGCTTTATACGTTTACGTTAAGATTGCCATCATTTGACGCTATGCTCGGATCACCTTATGCCCAAGTGGACCCAACGGTCACGCGTGCGCGCTATCACATCTAATAATTGCTAATTAATAGTTACTGTGTGCAGCTCAAAGTTCCATATGCGTCACGTGTGGTAGACGGCTTCATTTCTGGGCCGCATCCGCTGCGGTGAGTCGGGAGAGCTCCACAGCGAAAGCTTCAAGGCGTCTCGACTCATGGCCGCCATCAAGTCCCTCCTCGTCTCGACATTCCTTGTAGTCTACAACTGCACCGCACGGACAGTGGAGACCGTCTCTACGCTGTGTTGTTAGAGCTAACACGAATTCAAGGATAAGCAATATGAGTGCTAGAGGTCGCCGTAGAGTGCGCGAAACTCCCTAGGTTTCCATCTTGAGAGTCAGCGGACATCCCGAGACTTCACATTCATGACTGAATTCACCTGCCGCATCGGAGCTACTTCGTCTTTCGGAAAAGCTGTCCCCCGATCAGGACGTCGGCGTAGAGAGAGATGCCGCGGAGCATCTACTTAGAAGGTTGGGTATTCATACAAACATCCTACTGGCAATCGTCTTGATCCACTCCACTTCCCGAAAGGCCGCGCGCAACAGCGTCTGGAGTCGCACAGCCAAGCCGAGCTGAGCAGTTCTATCTTTGACTATGCCCAGGCCTTCTCTATGCCTCCATAGGTCCACTTCTTTGGCCTTTATCTCACCTCATCTTGGGCTGTTTCACATTCGAGCGCGGGACGAATGCCGGTGCTTTTTGCAGGTGACACTCCTCACCGATGACCAATCGATACCCACCGCGCTATGATTTTCTTTTTCCCTTTCCTTTATCATCGACGCCACTGAATCATTGTGGTACGAGTCTTAAACGGCTTCAACGGTGCTTGATTATCGACTAAGGAAACACATAGGCCGGTCTTCTACTAACGTGCTAAGACGACATGGTTCTCCAGACCTAAAAGGCATCCACAGCGGCGAACGTTGAGGTCCTGACTCAGGTCAACTCTTTCGGTTGCCTTCACGTATTTGTGCTTGCTCGTACGAAAAGGCACCGACGCGAGGGACAATCCGCAAATAGCCGACTTGCAATCCCTATCATCAGATGCTGTTTTACGCGCGTAGTGATGCTGTGCTCAAGACAAAGTTCGGAGAATGCCCTCAGTTCACTGACTGCTATCGTAGCGGGCAAAGGCTATACCTGCAGAAGAGTCATCAAGTTTCGGTGTTGCAGGAACTAGTTCCAATTGCCGGATATTGCCTCAGGACCGATCGGTCAAGTCCTCCTCGGTCAGACTATGCATTCGTGAGGCACGCCGCACACGAAGTCAATATCCAGATTACTGCTTCGGAGAGACTGAGATATTGCGTGGTCGCGTAGAGCGTTCATCACCTTCGAGTCTGGAGCGTGTACAAGTTCTTGTGAGGCCCCTTTCTCCGTGCAGCAACATCATTCGATCTCACGTGTCGCCATGCGTACGCCTCACTTTTGACACCGTCGACTTGCTGTAATCAGTCTTCGCTGGCAGTGCAGTGGAGATCGTAAGCCATTTCTGGAGTCAAAACTGTGGAACCGAACTGAAGTTCCACCTGGCGATTGCCAGAGGGGTTCGTAGTGCTGTGGGCGGGCTCATAGATCGAGGAATGCCTGTTGAGATTCTCACGTCCCATCCAGGGATGACATTACAGGGCTTTGCATTTCATGGAGTTTGGAATCTCGTTAATCGCCCTCCCGCGTCTTTTATGCGTCTTCGTGGACCCAGATTAACTCCATGCTACCTTAATTGTGGTATCTGAATGTGATGTTTGGCATATGACATGGTGAATGCACTCTTAACCACATCTGCTCACTGTTGGGGTTTCTGAGCCTAGTGGAGGTGGTATCCCTGCTGGACTGGGTCACAGAGGGCTTCTTTGCGCTGCCCTTGAGCACACTCAATGAGCCTTTGCATCGTTCCTGGTTGTGTCAAGGCTGATATCAGGCATGCTTGGATACTGAGACCCTGAGCGCTCAAGCGGTGCTCCCTACCCTTCTACTGCCAGGAAAAGTGTGATGTGAGGCATGCGAGAATGTTACGTCTTCCAGCGCCACCCAAGTACGCCAATTTCTTCATTTGCGGTGATCAAGAGCTTTCGCTAGGCATGGCTGTGAGACTGTGCGAAGCTCGTAGATGACCATCTCATGGCGACGGCTGTCATGACCAAGAAAATAAGCGTCGTTCTCATACAGCTGCTGGTCACAGTCTTATTGTGTGCTAATGTCTGTTCTATGATCCAGACATGACTTTCGAAACGCTGATGGCGTCGCAAGCCTCAACGTATATATGTCCCCACGGCTTGTAGTTGGACCTGAAAGACTTTGAAACACCGTACGAACAGATGCGTTCTACCGGGAACCATGAGCGCGTCTACATGGACTTGATGGACTGCTGTATTATATCCTTACGAGTGTTCTGGACAAGAGTACTCTCTCTTTACGACCTCCTGGGTCGCCATATATCCATCAAATGACGACGACGAATAACCGGCGTTGAGCTGTCAAACCGGATGAAATACTAGTTTCTCTCTCGCGCATCCTCTCTACCAGCCTGATATATTGACTACTAAAGCAAAAGGCTTCAGACATCCATCCATTCATCCAGACACAACACTTGGGCATAGTATGACTTCAAAGCGCAGATTATACAACCTCCTTGAACCAGTCATACCCACACGATCCTAGAAGCCTCTTCATGACCACACCGCAGAGATATTTTCAACAACAACAACAACAACAACAACAACAACAACCAGAAAAAATTAATCTACGGGGGTGTACTTGATACTAGATCGACATCGTTCAAACACCCAACAACCCCCTGCTATCCCACCTTTCAAAGCTCTGCATTCAAACTCTTCATCTCCCGCGAGTCTCACACTGGAGTACAAGCCCCTCGTCAGCGTCGAGTAATGACTTGTACTATCTAATACCTCCCCTATATACAGGCAGACCGTTCTCCCAAGCACAATATGACATAACACAACACGACGTGCGTCATATCTCTCCACCACGGCCTCTCAACCTCGCCCTCGCCCACGCCCTCGGTCAGATGCGAGATTGAAGAGATGAATGGATAAAACGCATAGATGAACACAGCATGGATAAGGGTCAGGCAGAGGCTGTGGGTTTGAAGGCGCTTGGGAGATACGGGTCTGCTGGACGTGGATAGCTCTGTGCTTGGAGGGAGTAGGGAACAGGGCATAGGGCGTGTCTCGAAGGTGTTTTTATGGTTCTTAGGATGTCTGTCAGGATAATTAAGTGGTGGTAGTAATGATGACGTAGACGACGAGATATGAGAAGGGTATATTATATACAAGGCACGTACCCCTAGATCTCCTAGTAGGATCATATGAATATGAATCCCATGGTTTCATAGTACGAGAGTAAAAATAGAAACAGCGATCGGGATGAAGTCTCGACTCATTCAGCACAGGGAGATATACAATCTCTCTTCCATGCCATCCCCCCTCTCTACCATAACGTAATTCCTATTCAAGCACCAAAGCCCGGATTTCTGCACCAGCACTCTACCAAGTTTTTTGTCATATAGTCTCTAATTATGTGCGTGTCGCGCTCTAACAACTCTGCTTTCGCGGTGCGAGGTATGGTATGTATGTATGTTATGTGTGGATAGTAGAAGTAGGACTCATCAGCATACCGCGTATACTGATTCGCTGTCGATATACTCGATTAGGTTTGTTATGTGCCATGTATCATGTATTTGGCTGGGCATGTCGTGGTTCGTAAAGACAGTTGCCTTAAGAAACGATATTTCGAATGACTGGACTTGGGAAAAAGCGCTCAGATCCATGGCAGAGCTGGCTTTGATGATGGCGGATACATACTCCCCACTCTATTTGTCCTCTTCACGCTGATGATTCTCTGCTTTCTCCTCCTCTTCCTTCCTTGGGGACACGGGAACGCGATATACAGCTACGACATCCCTTCTTTTCTGCCTAGAGAAGTGGTGTTCGTCTCTAATAAGTACGCAATAGCGTCCATGTTACCGGATTCTGTAGCTCGACTGGGTAGTAGTTCACGCACCGAGGGTTTTGCGCTTGATATATGTCTTTACATCCTTCTTCGTATTTAGTCCCGTTTGCTGGTATGTCGTTTCGTGGAATCTTGTGGACTATATCTGGTGTTGGGCTTGGATCTTGTGGTTAGGGGTAGAATAGGGGAGGTGTCTATACAGATGGTGGTTTGTTAGTCTGTTAGTCTGTCACTTGTTTGAAAAGAGTGGTGATTGTTGAAAGAGGAGTGGAGGAGGTTGGTGTGTATGGCGTGTGATGCGTGGTGAATCTAGTGATTAGATAAACACTTAATTATTTCTTTATCAGAGGTACGCAGAGGGAGAATATGTATATAGGGAAAAGTGCTAAGACTTGTAAACGCTGGTACTAATGTCCAAGCACAGAAAGCCTATATGACCTATCAGCTAATTGACATCCTACCCAATTATCTTTCCATTCATACATAAGCAACGTCTCTAGTCCACCGAAGCCTCAATATTTCATAGCGTTCTTAGTTGAAATGATATTTCTGTGCAGCATTGCCGTCAAGCAGGAATAGCTCAATCTGAACATTGTTCTGCTTGATTGCTCCAGTCAATTGATCGTTTGACGCACTCACGTAGCCAGCTTAGACAAGGGTACCCTTCGACAGGTGAGATGTCAGGGTAATGGATGGTGTTTTTTTTGCATCTATTCTTCGATGGAGTTAAGTTGTCTAGCAGAGGTGGTGCGATGATATGGATGTGTTTGTGTAGGTGTTTGTATAGTGTTGGGGTGGTTGATGGCAGGGGACGTTTATGTGGTAGGAATAGGGAGGAGGTTGTATGATAGTTGGAGGAGGGATGGAGACTGTTGGCTTTGTGAGTGAGAGAAGAAGCGAAGATGGTGTCTTTGATCTGTTGAGCTAGGTTGTATGGGGATTCTGGTGTGCTAGTAATCAGGAATGGTTCTTTGAACTTGAACTCTTGGGGAGCGAGTGGATTTAATGAATGTCATGCTTATTCTCGATTCGAAGATTGTATGATAGTGGTTGTAAAGCATTTGGCTCTATAGCCGTGTTGATTTATATATCGAGGTATTTGGCTCTACAGCTGTATTGATTTCTGTATCGAAGTATTTGGACATATATAACACGTTGAATATCTCTCGTTCCACCACCCTTAGCATTGGCTTGAGTTAGGAGAATAGCTGGTTCAGAGAACTGAAAATGACCTTCTCATATACTTTTTCGTTCATGCTGCATCAGTACTAGGTCAATAGAGCAAAGTATTCCAATGACACTCCCTAACATCCGTCAATCAAGCTCACTTGAGCTCAAACTTATGTGAGGCTGCTGCAAGTATCTCAATCCCTCATAGAAATACCGCTGTATTCATCAGCAACGTCCCTGTATACCTGATAAGGTGATGGAATTAATTGATCATGAAAATTTGAAGGCCTAGATTATGGCTTTACTAACGTGTAACAGGCTTATTTCACGGTTCTACTTTTCGCAGTCGATATCTATGGAAGTAATAGGGAGAATCAATTTATCTCCTCATACTATGTTCTATAAAAGCTCTATAAAAGCGTCCACGTAACATGAAAGCAGCAGGCCGAGGTGCATGACGCGCTTGTTGTCACGAAGTTCACCGCCTACAGTGAGTCGCGGCAGAATAGCTAGAGATAACGTCATTGGTCGGCGTGACGCTAGGAATCCATAGGTATCTGGGCAACTGTGAACACCTGTCATATACACTGCACGCCACCTATCTTCGCAGAGAGCGTACTCTGCTGACTTGGATCTCTGCCTCCGAAGATCCCTCGAGTTCCCACCATTGAGCAACTAGAAAATGTCCAGGAACCCCACCATAAAGCGCATCCGTAGGTCACAACCTATCGTGCTTCAGACTCACAGCTGATGTGGACACAGTCAAGGAAGCTGCCGAGCTCGCGAATAATGCATCTGCAGACTTTCACGCGGTACCTATGGATGACAACCTGTTCGATTGGCATTTCACACTACGAGGACCACCCGACCCCTCTCCGTATGCCGAAGGCATCTATCACGGCCGCATAGTGCTGCCATCGGCATACCCGCACCGCCCTCCCTCTTTTCGCTTTCTCACCCCATCCGGGCGCTTCGAAATCAATCGTGAAATCTGTTTGAGCATAAGTGGCTTCCATGAGGAGTCATGGCAGCCGGCATGGGGCATAAGGACAGCACTTGTCGCAATACGAAGCTTCATGGACACAGTCTCTGCAGGCCAGGTTGGTGGGCTAGAGTGTGATGCAAGTACGCGAAAAAGGATGGCAGAGGATTCAAGGAGTTGGAAGTGCCCAGCGTGTGGACATACGAATGAGGAGATCATGAAAGAGAGGGAGAAGCTTGCGGGGCCGACTGGGGATCAGGCCAAGAAGGATGATGATGTTGTGCCAGAAGAGCTGAGGCTAGCATATCGTGAAGACCTAGGAGCCGACGCGAAGAAGACAGAGTCGAAGGGCAAAGAGAAGGTAACGGAGCCGGAAGCTCCAGCTCCAGCAGCCGTTCCAGCAGATTCCTCAATACCACCTACGCAATCCACAGTAGAATCAGCACCTCCATCAAGAATGGAAACTACAAGATCTCCGCCCTCCCTTCAGGCCCGGCCAATCCAAGTCCCGCCGACCCAGACAACGCATGCCACGACCCAACAACGCCAGGCAGCGCAAGCGACACCGCAAAACGCCAACAGGGCTGTCCCAGCGTGGGTAGACCCTGCAATATACGCCCTCATAGCCATCCTGGCATATCTGATTCTGAAAAAGATGGGTTGAGCATATAAATCAGGTGGCACTTGTTGAAGTTGGTTATTCAAGGCGTTGGCGGTACTCAATTGGCGCATGGTGTCACTAAATACTAGGGCACGATATAGGCGTCATGTGTTTCAGCGTAGAAGCTCATTAATGGCCAAGAGAGCCTTAATGTGCAATTTTGCGCATTGTAGAGATTTGGCAAAAATCTGCGGCGAGATCTTCTGTGTTGGGTGGAACAGATATTCTACCTGGATCTGCGGGCATGCAACTCATGCTACGGTCTGAGCATCGATGTCTCGCCGTTTTAACACACTTACAGCCGAAAGCTTTATGACATCGAAGCTGAACAAGGATGGGTTTCGTCAGCAGGAAGACTCTGCTATTATCAGTCCTGGACGGGAGGACACCCAAATGTAATTGCTGGTTTTACGGCGTTTGGGCATACAACATACGTCTGAGTCGGACATTTCATTAATGCCATCATGCCATGCATGCAATAAAAGCGCTTTTTTCCATTCCGTCTCCTCTATTGTTACATGTGGTGCATGTGCTCTCTTTGCTGGCCTCGCGTGCGAATTGCATCACGAACCCTCGAGAGCCATCTCGAGTTCGGCCTTTCTTTTCACATGCGTATACGTTGACGTGGTAGGCCAAATCATCAAGCGTTGCCTGAAATTGATGATGTCTTCGTTTCGTTTTTTGGTCTGAGGCTAGTCAGGTTTGTGTAACTGTATTCAGGGTCCAGCCAAGAGCTTCACTTTTGACCACGAACTTCCACGACAATGTCCTATTGACTGCCTATTTCAGTGTACACTCTCTGAGCAGTGACTGTCATTGGCTGTCGGCTCGCCATGACGTATAGCACCCGGTGGGTTTCATGTTTGTCTATTTAAGTATTCAGGGTCCAGCCAAGGGCATCAGTTTTGACCACGAACTTCCACGACAATGTCATATAGACTGCCTATTTCAGTGTATATGCTCGAGCAGTGACTGTCATTGGCTATCGGCTGCTACAACGTCTATCACGGGGCGTGTTTAGTATTCAGGGTCCAGCCAAGAGCATCACTTTTGACCACGAACTTCTACGATAATGTCCTATAGACTGCCTATTTCAGTGTATATGCTCTAAGCAGTGACTATTATTGGCTGTCGGCTGCTACGACGTCTATCACGAGGCGTGTTTAGTATTCAGGGTCCAGCCAAGAGCATCACTTTTGACCACGAACTTCCACGATAAATGTGCTATAGACTGCCTATTTCAGTGTATATGCTCTGAGCAGTGACTGTCATTGGCTGTCAGCTGCTATGATGTATATTCATAGGGCGTGTTTCAGGTTTGTCAATCAGTATACAGGGTCCAGCCAAGAGCTTCACTTTTGACCACGAACTTCCACGATAAATGTACTATAGACTGCCTATTTCAGTGTATACGCTCTGAGAGATGGCCGTTATTGGCTGTCAGTTGCTATGACGTATATTACCGGGCGTGTGTTTCAGATTTGTTTAACAAAGTGAATAGCCACCGAAACAGGAAATCCAATGACCATCATCGTGGAAGTTCGTGGTCAAAATGTGAAGCTTTTGGACGGACCCTGGCTCAGACCTGTTATCACAGTCTGGTATGAGCATTTGGCAGTTAACCATCCTCATGAGTGCCCACGATGACTTGTCTCATTTAAGGAGCTATGGATTTTCTTTCCAGTCGTGAAGTTCCAGCCGTGAAGTTCCAATCGTGAAGTCCTTCCTACTAGTCACATAACAGTAGAAGCAAGCAGGTGGCACAACTTCTAGTGGTAGTCTTGCGCTTGACCGAGACACAAAAATCTCACGGTTGAACAAGATACAAGTGTATCCTTCACGGCGACGAGAGCAAGCTGTCACTACGCTAGCTGGTTTGAGTCACAACGTGCCTTGACTGCCGATCGCGTTCTGCTGTCATTTTTGGAAATTCCCTTTATAATTAATTTATTCGTACAGAAATTCAAGCCCCAGTGGGAGAATAGTCAAGTAGTTTCACGACACCTACCACTGAAGCAAAGGACCAGATGAAGGACCTAAATATCTGCAGGGGCGCAGAGGCGCATGATCTCCGGTTCGATCCCGGGTATGAGCTTTTGTTTTGAGTTTTGACCGCCCGATTTTGGGTAAGACTTTTTTTACTATTTTGCTGCTCCTTGTTGCCCTGGCTTGTAGTTTTACACCTTTTGAGTGTACTGTAGGCTCTGTAAAAGATACTTGATGCGTCTGGAATCTAAGGATGCCGTGTAGATATCTTTAGATAGTGTCATTACATGAAGATGTTTCAGTCCATGAAATCGTGTGCCGGTCCCTTATGAGGGTTCTAGAACCGAGTCCCTGTCTGTACAAAGGACTTCTATCGTCTATAATACATGTCGATGCAGGTTCTGCGGCGAGATGAGTCTGGTGAGTCACCTACATGAACATACTAGGACATTGAGCTGCTCTGCATGCTAGCGTGGCGAAGACGACTGTGACGAAAGTGTTACCAGCTTGGACATTTTGAAAACACCACAAATGGAGAGAGGACATGACGAGTCGCTGTTCTTTTGCTGGGCAAAAGGCCGCGAGTTCTGCGAGTGCAAAACCCTACACGCCAGCGCAATTTAGTCACACATTACGGAAGGGACATGCTGGGGACATGCTGAGGACATATATTGAAAGTAATGAAGAGGCGGAGTACAACACGTGGTCAATGTGAAATCATTCCCTGCTCTCTACTGACGTCGTCTTGAGTTGGTTTCAAATGGCCGGAGTCGACTGAAAAGGGGGAACTTCGAGAACACTCAACAACGTAGAGACTATCATCCTCTTCAGTACCTACGAAAGCCCTAGTGTAGCTTGCAACATGTTTTTTTAATGCGATAGTGTAGTATCTGTTCAAAATAACTCATCGTTGATGTGAAACTCGTTCTAGCCTATCATCTAAACTCGCATCATGCACTACAACTGCCGTCCTTGCCCTCCTTTTCACAACTGCCTGATGCCTTCTCCCCTTTACATGTTTCATCCAATCCTCTTCCGTTACCGATACCGTCCCACACGCTTCACATGTCTTCCTCTGCCACAAGTCCGGCCTCGTACTCAGATCATAGCTACTTTTCGGGCTCAGCATCTCTGCCGCAGCCTCACCAAGACTAGCCGGCAATGGCATTTCCTCCACGCCAGCCAGAAACCTCTCTGTAAGCTCTAGTGCAGGTTTCTCTACATTTTCGGAGAAGGTTGATATATCAGATCCATCGAGCAGATACAATCTTTCAGAGAGATCAGCTGCTTGAAACGCATGCGTGAGTTTGGTTCGTATCCACTTGACCTGACTCTTCGCATACTGTCTCGTGGCAATCTTGACCAGATCCACGGCTTCAGCTTTTGCTTTCTCTAGCTCTGTGACTGTGGCCGGTGGATCAGCGCGCGTGAGTGCTTGGTACGTCTCGAACTCCTTGTATCCAATGGATATCCAGATACCACGCGTACGGTCGACAGTCTCGCCAGCGGCCTGACGAGCAAGGAGATGTGCGTCTAAGGATTGAACTTCAGATAGAAGACCAGAGGCGAGCATCTTGTCGACGCGAGCGGAGAGTCGGTCTGGGAGAGTGGTCGGGGGCACGTTAATCCAGAAGACAAGGGGGTCGTATGTCAGGCGTGCCGCTGGTTTGACAACATCAATATCAGGCAGAGCGTCCTCGTGAGTTGGATCAGAAGCTCTGCGCTGGCGTTGCTCGTCGTATATCTGTGAAGCTGGCCTGCCGGTTTGCAGGTAGATCTCAAGAGACCGTTGAATTTTGCGGTGGTCGTTTGGATGCCAGCGGTCTGCCATCACGGGGTCTACTTCGCGCAACTTCGCGAGAATCACGGAGCTTGGTTCGTTGAGAATGGGGTATTTGTCGGCAAGGACGGGGACATGGTCTGGCTTGCGATCTTCTTCTTTGACACCTTGATCGAAAACGAGGGACTGGGTGTAGTAATGCGTGCCGCCGACGAGGATCGGGAGACGACCTCGTTGTCTAATATCTTCAATCTACATACTCATCAGTCTACCTTCCATGCAAACCAAGACAATAACCTTCATACCACATCCTTCGCCCTCTTTACGAACCGCTCCACTGTCCAGGTATTCTCCTCCAACCCAACCACACCCAACAAATGATGCGGCACACCTTTCATCTCCTCTTCAGTCACTTTGTTAGTAATGATTGGAAGTCCGTTATACAGTTGCATCGCATCGCCATTAATAATCTCGCCATTAAATTTGCGGGCTATCTCAACCGCCAACTGCAGGTGTCAATTGAAGGGCGCGCCTCGGGGTGAGATTGCGGCGCGACTTACCTGCGATTTGCCCGTACCCGTCGCTCCTACGACGGCGACGAGAGGCTTTCGAGGCAAGCGCGCCATAGTGATGCCTCGAAGGAAGCGCTGCATACATCTCACCTGGCCCGGAGGCTATTGTGTGATGGCGGAGGTCACGATAATTATGGAGGATCGCGACCTTTAAGTGGGGATTTTTCTTAAATGGTCAGTGCGTCATGACGAGTTGGAACGAGACTAGGGTCTTCTCACTATATATAACTGGTCGTCCCTCGCATTCAGTCTCAGGAATTCCTTTTCATTCCTCCATCCTTCGCCGTAGTCGTCGATACTGTGTTGTAGCAGGTATGAGTTTGGGAGACCAAAAAATTGCACCGTCCATCTCGGTGACGGGACTTAGCTACAAGTTCCCCGACGGGAGCACGGGGTTGTCCGATGTTTCGGTGCAACTACCACCAGGGAGTCGCACCGTGCTGATTGGAGGTAACAATTCAATCGTCCAAGAACGTTCAAAATAAAGGGCTCACCATACTATAGCCAATGGCGCGGGAAAAACAACCTTACTCCGCCTTCTGTCCGGCAAACGTATGGCGCCATCAGGAACTGTTAAAATCGCCGGTGTAGATCCATTCGCAGAAGGCCTTGAAGGTGTCACTTATCTTGGCATGGAATGGGTCCTCAATCCAATCGTCAGGACCGATATTGATGTCCCAACTCTCCTGGCTTCAGTGGGAGGCGACTACTACACAGCCCGACGAGACGAGCTCATCGATGTCTTGGATATCGACACTACGTGGCGCATGCACGCAGTCTCCGATGGAGAGCGCCGAAGAGTTCAACTTGCCATGGGGCTGCTCAGACCTTGGACGATTCTCTTGCTTGATGAGATTACAGTAGACCTTGATCTGTTGTCTCGTCACAACTTTCTAAGCTTCTTGCGTAAGGAGACCGAGACTCGGCCATGCACGATCGTGTACGCAACTCACATCATGGACAACCTTGCTGAGTGGCCAACCCACGTCGCACACATGAGTCTAGGCCGTGTTAAGAAATCTGGGAGTCGGGACGATTTCGAGCTCGATGGCAGGGATGGCGGGCCGGCTCATAGCGCGCTTGGAGGCCTGGTCCTGAAATGGCTGCAAGAAGACCTTATAGAGCGGGGCCCTCGCAAGGGTACGAGTGGTCAAGGCAAGACCTATCAGTCTTACGAAGGCAAAGGAGGTTATGGTAACGAGAAGGCCAAGAAGTGAGGAGTATGATGCACCGCATTGCCGGAATACGCAGTGCGGTAGGAACCATTCAACAGGACTGGCGAATTCAACACGCCTATACAAGCCGACATCAACGTCGGTAAGAAGATCAGGAGTTCAAAGGAGGGGAGTCACGCTCAACGAAGGGACAGAGCAGGGTAAGCCCCGGCTTCAACTGTAAACTGCTCAACGTAAACAGACTGGACGATGTCGACATAGCGCGGTCGGGAAATGGCGCATCAGGTATGAATGGAGGCTGTGTAGCAAAACGATGTTTGTGTACGCAAGGAGATGGAGGATCCTTTTGATCATGGAAAGTCTAGAGAGTAAATACACAAATTCGAAGAACTCGCGCTCCGCATCAGCGAATCTGGAGAAAGTGTACCATCAAAACTGAATACATAGTACATTTGACGAAGCGCGACCCAAAGAGGACCAGAGATATATCAACTTTTGCGGCTTCCGACAGCTGATCACTTTATATGCAACAGGTGACGACACACGTGACGTCCTGAGTGATCGGCGCGTGGATGACCTTGCCAGTAGACGGCCCTTCCACGAGTACGAGCGCGTTTGTCGGTGCGACAAAGTCTCACTTTTCCGCAAACTACTGAACACACGTCTAAAGATCAAAAGACATCCTCAACGCTCGTTTGCCCACGCGCCCTTACGCATTGCTTTTTCCCTCCTATATCTCGCCACCAAACATGTCCATGTCGCTATCACACCATCGCCGATCCACAGCGGCAAGGATTAGTCACAGACAAGGCCGCCGCGAGTCGCCTGCATGATCTCTTGACTGTGCACATGGCTGGCATGTCTTTCACCATGTCTTCACTATGCTTGCCTGCGTATTCAGCTTGTCTAGGCATCACTCCTGATGTGCTGTTGGAGTAGTCATAAAGCCGGCCTATGGCACTCAACTCGTTCTGAGCTGCAACACTCTTATCACAATGTCCACTCACGACGGCGAGACGCAGCCTACCAAGGGGCAGTCTTTGTCGACAGATATCAATACTGCAACTCGGTATGCATACAGGATATATGGGCTTTCATATCAGGTCATGCTAACAGCCTGCTACAGCTCCCAACACACACAGCTTAACCGCCTCATAACCTCCCGTCTACCGCTCTGCCTTCCCCCACACGCGGCCTCTCCTACCATCTACGCAACTGGCCTCTCGCACTTCGCCCACGTCTTCCTCACATTCGAATCACTCTTCCACGACATAGCAGCCCGCAGCTCCGTCTCAAATCCTGCGCTCTCCACCCTTCTCGAAGACCCTTGGGTGCACGTCCCGACCGCCGTCGACCCTCCAAGCAATGCCCGTCCACCAACACCCACCAATGAGCATGACGAGGACATACAATCCTTTCTCGCTGCCTTACTTCCACGCGGTATGCCGCGCTCACGGCGGCTCCTCGCTGATCTCACATACCTGACCAAGAAACACCCCGCCGATCTCTCCGCATCGCTCGCACGCTTCCCAGGCGACGCAGTCGCAGACTTTGTATTACATATCAAAGAGACAGTTGCCTGCAAACCGCATGTGCTCGTTGCATACGCATGGTGTTTCTACATGGCCGTATTCTCCGGTGGACGGTGGATCCGTGGCCAACTCACAATGGTCGGCTGCGACTTCTGGCTCTCTACTGACCCTGACTCCCGGTCGAGCACTACCGACTCACAAAAACCCTCATTCTCCGCTCTTGGCCTCTCCTTCTGGAATTTCGACGGCGACGCCGACGGCGAGGATATCAAGGCGGCTTTCAAAGAACGTCTGGCCAATGCCGACGCTCTCATCACTCCCGACGAGCGTGCCGATATTATTGCCGAGGCACAAATAATATTCGGCTTCTGCGAAGATCTAGTCGAGGAGTTAGATGACCTGCTCAGCACACCGGATGACGCACCAACTCCGGTCGAGCGTGTCGCTGAAGCGTACTTACCACCCATGTCGCCAGTGACAGAGACGCCCTTGAAGACGGAGGTGAAGAAAAGGGAGACAATACGGGATCGGCTAGATGTGTCTAATCTTGTGACAGCGACGGTGGTGGTTGGTTGCGTGTTATGGTATGCGGTGCATCTGCTTGGCGCATCGAGAGTGGGCGCTTGGCTGGAGTATGCTCTATGAGGCCTGGCAATTTGGGCGCGCAATCATATTACTCTTCACGTTTGTTATGGGCATTGCGCATTCTAGTATTAGACAGATACCCCTATCCGATACTTAATCATGCGCACACTTAGAGAGGCGTTCATTCAATACCATCATATTCATCCTATGTGTATTGCTGGTGGTATCAGTAAACGAAGCCCGTGCAATGTCCATCCATCAAAGTATCAATCGCTCTCTATAAACGCCTTGATTAATCATCAACATCGTCCAGTACATTATCACATCTTACGACTTCGGATCCACACTGCTCTCCCTCAATGGCAAGCCCGGTCCTTCAGGTCTCATCGGAGCCGCTCTACCTTCTAAGCTCAACGGCGTTCCGCTTCCAGAGCCTCGATGAGGCGAATTGGTGCCCGTCATCGGCGTTACATACCCGCTCGGTGGCACTGGAATGGAGATACCTTCAGGGCTGCTCGGGATCAGGTTAGACGAGATGCCCGGGATCTTTATGCGTTTGGCGACGTTGTTGTAGCTTGATGGTATAATCTATGACATGACAGTCAGAATGACAGGAGACAAAAAGCAGGTGGGGCGGCGAACCTCGATGATTTCATCACGGGGAAATTGCAGTTTGGGAATGTCTGCGGCATTACAAGCCATGAGATAGCCGTACAAGACGCGAAGTACGGATTCGTGTGCGACGATGAGGAGGTCGTTCTGCTCGCGCTCGAGCTCGAGGATGATTGGTTCCATGCGGACAGCGAGGTCGTGATAGGACTTTGGAATAGGTTAGTTTTTGTTTTATTTAAGATTCTGAAACGCTGTCACGGGGCTGGTGGTTTGTCTTACTTCTGCGCGTGGGTATCGATGGTGGTACGGATCGGCTTCATGCTTTGTTACTTCGTCGGGGTATTCGAGGCGGATCTTCGCTTCGGAGAGCTTCTCGCATACACCGGGGTTCATCTGGCTCATTTGGGAGCGCTGGCGTACGCGGTAGCCGCGCTGCTCGAGGGGTGCGGCTGTTTCTGCGGAGCGTCGGCGTGTGGATGTCCATATGGTTAGGGGCTTGAGGACAGCGTCCGGGTTGCCTTGGGCGATTAGGGTTTTGTGTTCTTGCTCGCGGTGCTCGAGGAGGGCGGTGGTCATTTTTCGCGAAAAGTCTTTGCCTTCTTCTGAGAGAGAGCCGTCGGCCTTGTACGAGTCTTCTTCTTTGGTTGTGCCGGCTCGTGCAAAGTATGTTTGCCTGGATTTGATGTGTAGATTCAGTAGGTAGAAGACTATTCGTTGTGATAAATAACCGAATGCACAGTTGTTTAGCATTACACGTTCACCGGCGTTGATCATCTTGATCCAATGAAGGTCTGGTTCTTCCATGGTCTCAAAGTGCGGTATCCTGCTCGATATTCTCTGCAGATAGTCTTTGATAGCATCTTCATCAGACCATCCTACATAATCTGGGGACGAAATCTTGACGCTCCGGACATTTTCCTCGATGATTTTCTCGTCAGTACACATAGACTCGATGAATATGGTCTGGATGTTGCGCTTTGCAAATTCCTTGGCGAGCGATCTGCGTCCGATAGACATGGCATTGACAGCATCATAGATGGCTACCTGGCCGTTTTCGTGTTCCAGAAAGCGGTAGATATCCTCTCTACATTTCTTGAGGATCTTGTTGCGTAGGAGTACAGACGAAGGGGAAGCGTTTGTGAAGAAGTAGTCGTCTGGAACATCTTTCCCAGGGCCCAGAGTTGCACGTCGATAGTCACCCAGATGGAACACGTGAGTCTTCACCCCAAGCCATCTCAAGTAACGAGCTAACGCGACAGAGACGTGAGTCTTTCCGCGAGCAGGAAGGCCGACTGTGGCAATTGCAATTCTGCCGGAATGAAATAGACGTCCGGACTCTGTACTGTACAACTGCGCGGGTGCCATTTCTTCCTTTTCCGGCAAGTCGTGGATTCCGTCAATCATGGTACTGGAACGTCTACGAAATCTGGGCGAGTTCGCCATGATTTCTGCTGTTCTGTCATGTAATCAGTTTAGGTTTGTTATCTTGCTATGTGGCGATTGCTAGGTGACAATAGTGTTTGGATGATGTTTGAGGACGCACAGTAGGGTATCCATATTGACTGTTCACGGGTATATCGGCCCGCAGATATGACACAGAGGACTTCGAAGATACGCGGAAAAGCTCAAGCAGTTAGTACAGATATGCCTGCGGATCTTGCAACGCAAGTGTCCAACGTTGTTGTGACGAGGAAACGGTCCTTCGGCGGGGACCCAACGCGGACGGGAAAGCAGGGATGACGCGGGTGTCACTAGATTATTCTTGCTCTTGCTACTCGCTACGTGAATGTCGAACTCATAGTAGGGAGAAAACCTGTACTCAATGCCGAGCTAACAGTATAGCAGTTGTAAGAGCTTTATTATATCGCCGACGACAGTATCTCAGGCCGCCATAGATTGGCCTTACTTGGGACGCCGACGCCAAGCTCACGTGAGCCGGGGCAACGCCGGTTCTACGACCGCGTCAAAGCTCTGCGCTGCGCAGCTCCTTACAGAAAAAGTTGGCTTGACTTTGTCAATATCCGCCCATCTATCGTCCATCTCGTCGTCGTCGCCAACCCGTCAAATTGTACTGCGGTCGTTCTTCTACGCTGTCTCTACCCTAGCACGAAAGTCTCATTGAAATTCGCCCCGGGACCTTGTGCCACTTCTACCTTACGTCTTCCTCGCCATGGCGCTCGACACGAAAGATGTACCGCTAGTGATTCCCCAGCCATCAACCACAGGGGGCATATTTGGAAGAGTCCAAGATGTATATACTGCCTACTCGGAACGAAGGGCTGCATTAGGTCTATCGAACCCAGGGACAGTGGATAATATCTCGCGAGAGGTGACGAGTGGAGTCTTTCTAAACAACCAGAGCTTCTCTGGTTTGCGCGCCGACATCACCAAAGCATTCAGCGTATCGCCTTTGTTTCAAATATCTCATGCCCTCTCCATGGGTTCACAAGGCCTGCCGCCATATGGGTTCACAGCGCTCTTCGGAAACAATAGGGTAAGTGGACGCTCATAGCTGGCTTGCATAATCCGGCGCTGATTCTTCGACACAGGTTTTCTGCCAGGCCAATATTGACAACGATTTCGCTCTACAAGCACGTTTCAATTATCGCTGGACACCTTCTCAAGTAACAAAGACGAACGTTCAACTGGCCCCCCAAGCTGGTGGTTCCATGATATCCCTTGAGCATGACTTTACTGGTGACGACTTTACGGCATCAATAAAGTCCATGAACCCATCGATACTGGATGGGGGGCTGACCGGGATCTTTGTGGGCAGCTATCTTCAATCCATCACTCCTGCTCTCTCTCTTGGTCTTGAGGGGGTCTGGCAACGTGCGGCTACTACACACGGTCCTGAGGTAGCTCTCTCATATTCTGGAAAATACAAGGGTGAAGACTGGCAGATTAGTGCGCAGGTCCTGGGTCAAGGTGCTATTGAAGCAGCGTACTGGAAGAAATTGACCGACAAACTTGAAACTGGTGTGTCTACCAGTCTGCAGTTTGCTGGTCTGAGTGGCGCGTCCATGATGGGCGGTCCTTCGAAAGAAGGAACTACAACAATCGGCGCCAAGTATGATTTTAGACAGTCACAATTCCGTGCTCAGATCGATAGCAATGGAAAGGTGTCGGCATTGTTGGAGAAGCGTGTAGCACAATCGGTTCAGGTCACCTTCTTCGGTGAAATTGATCACTACAAGGTACGTCAAAGATGATTATAATCAAAATTGTACTTCTAAGATATTGACACATTTTTAGCCCGCCCCGAAACTTGGTCTCGCAGTCTCCATCGAAGCTGCCGGCGAAGAGGTATTGGAACAGCAAGAAAAGCTAGGCGAAGCACCCGCGATCCCCTTCTAAACCACAACAACTATATTCCCGGCGTAATTTTGCCGACAGCGTTTCAGACATGCGAAATCTTCTGCAATCTGTATTAACAAAAGTCATGCATGGAGAACGCCTTTCGACCACCTCTCAATCGAAACTGGCGTCTCTCCAAAGGATTATCTGCATAGAAAGCTATCAATCGAGTTTCTAAGCCGAGACACGAATGTATACGGAAGGGCACCTTTATCTCTTGGATCGAAGTAAGCAAAGCATAATCGTTCCGCTGTCACGAATGGTGGCTGTATTGATGTGGATGGAACGCGGCGCATGTGTTCAAATGAGTGGGTTGCGTGTGGCCCTTGTAATTGTATATATTGCCCGTTTTAGATGATGGAACCTTTTCTTCTCTGCAATTGATTGCTTCGAAATTCGTGAATTGTGTGCTATGAGATACGTGCGCGAGTACCGGTACGGTCATGAGAAGCGACAGAAAATAGTAGTAGTACACATTATCCCAGGCTCAAAAAGATATCCTCATAAGCCACCAGAATCATAAAATATACAAGAAACCTAGTGTCAGGGTCTCAGCTAACCTTTACAAGGATGCCTTTGTTTGCTCCTGGCCCTGCGGCTGAGTCAAAAGCTATCATAACATTAGCAAAACGTCCTTCACTGCATGATCAGATCGAATTGTCAACTCACATCGTTCGCGCTCTGCTGCATCTTCATCTCTCGCTCCATCTCTGCCATCTGCTGGTCCTCAGCATAGGCCAGCGCCCACGGCACAGCGACCAGGATCGCGCTCGTGCTAATCACCCATAGCGCCTTGCCAGAGTACAGTAGACCGCTCTTCACCCAGTCGGTTGTGGTAGAGACGGTTGATTGCACTTTGTGGCGGTACGATGGCGGAATAATATCTTGCAAGGCGGCCAGACGTTCGGCAAGGGTTTCGTCGTCGGGTAAGGAGGATGTTACTGAGGATGTGTCAGAATCTAGGAGGCCTGTTAGTTGAAGGTCCATAGGCGCAAACGCGGAATGTGTGTTAGGAAGCCCGTCGCAGCATATGGGGCCTTACCGTCATCGGTGTCCCAGTCGTCCTCGCCGTCCATAGGACCAGTCTGGTCGCGGGAGAACTCCTCATCGAGCACTTCTTCAAGTCTGACCATTGTGAAGCTGTGTGTACGTGATTGGATAGATTGAACAGGTGGAAAGAGGGCGGATGGAGTTGTTTGGGATGGTCGCGAAGTTGGTGCTGGGAAAGTCTCAGTTTGGGAACTTTTGCAGGAGCTCGGACATATCGTCCCGGGTGAACGTCGGGATCTGGGATCAGGGGACTCTCGCGACGTGTCGTGGCCGTCATTCCCTAATCTCTATAAAGCTCTTTGAAGATAGTTCCACAAGAGCCTAACTATATGAAACAATCTTGCTGGTAAATGTCTTTTGCGAGACTGGACTGTTATACATGCCCAGGACCTCTGCGCAAATGTTCCAATGACCTGATCCGGATTCTATAGTCTATATAGCCTTTGCCCACGATCATGTTCATCTCATTCTTGTGTAAATGACGTAGCAGCTTTATTTCGTACGGAGAACTGTGCTGGACTTGCTCATATAATGGGTTCTAAAATTCAGCCAGTTTTAGCCAGGCGCAGCACATGAGGTATACCTCCGGGAGCGGGAATACCGTTCAAAGATGATAGTTTACCTTGCATTTTCTTCCTGCTGATTTCTATCGCGCCGATAATTCCTTGTCTATCCGATTATTAGCGTCACTCATAGGTGAGTGCCGTGGTTGCAGATGAGTCGTTTCCAAACTCAATACACAAGGCCTGCCTGGTAATTAAGTTGAAGTGGATAATCTCCTCGAAGGACCCAATCACAGCTTCCGTTTGAGCCGTTCCCAAAAATCCATATTCCATCCTAGCACATCTACAACCTAAAGTCGCTTTCTCACTTAGTAAACTGCAGGATATTAGTTACTCTTTTTTCATGCTCAGTTAAACAGTCCCGTGGCGCAGTGGTAGCGCGTCGTTCTTATATTGGCCGGTTTGATCACCACTAATATGGCTTGTTGCAGGCAATGCGAATGTCGCGGGTTCAATCCCCGCCGGGACTATTCAGTTTTGTTTTGTCGTTCGTCTACGAACAAGATTCATAGAAATCTACAAAATAATCAATAAATAAACAAATACGTGATCATTTATTCATTAACTTATTATCATTATCATCATTCCTTGATTGAAATAGTTTTCAATGACTAGACTAGGTACCTGCGATTTAGTATATGTAGATAGGTAAAAGAAAGGTACTTAAGCACTACTATAGTGATCAGTTATATGATTTATCTATCCATCTCAAAGATAGTAGTATATATACCTAGAACCATCTAACGAGTCTACTTGCTATAAGAAATAAAGAACCGACCTACTCCCAAGAAGACCGTTACATGTCCTAGTATCATAGCTAATCCCATACGTCAAAGTAATCTGGTATTTGACTTGGACTTCTCATTCCCCGATGGTATCCGTGCTTCGGCCTTCTTGGCCGAATCGTACTCTGACAACGTGGGCATGCCTTCAAAACACAGCCCGGACACTGTAATAGATACGTCCAAGTTTCGTAACATCTTGGGCATGCTGCACGACCGTGAACTTTTGGCCACCAGCCCCCATGGTCGCAAAGATTCTTGCGCGTTCTGTCACCGGATAATGCATCTTCCCATGCGAATGATAGCGCCTCGCGGCGTGCTCTTGCCTGCTGCGCTGCGGCTTCTCGGGCGCGCTCCTCTTGCTGTTTCCGTTCCCTTTCCAAATGTTCCTCCATTCGTTGTTTTTCTCTTTGTCGCAGTTCTCTCAAATACCGGTCAAACAGCTCCTGTTCTCTCTCGCGCTGTCTCTTCAGTTCCTGTTCTCTCTCGCGCTGTCTCTTCCGTTCCTGTTCTCGGGCTTTGGCCGCTCTTTCTCTTTCTGCATTCTCCCTTCGTTGTCTCTCGGCGTTCCCTCTCAGCCGAATCCGTTCCTGGATCACCCGGATCCGCTCCTGGTCTGCACTGTCTGCACGATCAAGTTCCCTCTTCAGATTGTCCCGTAGATTCTTTTGTTTATCGATCTCTTCTCGTTTCTGCGTCAGCCACCGCTCTTTCAGGTCCTTTTCGACTCTCCGCTCCTGTCTCTGCCTGTCCTTGCGTGCTTTTTCCTCCTCGCTTTCTACCCTTGCCTTGTACAGTGGGGATAGCAGCCATGTTGTCCAGCCGTTCTTCTGTGCTTCTGCCGCCGCCTCAGCTGCCGCGATGCTGTTCAAGTATTTAATCTGGGATTCCAGTTGCCGTATGCTCCTTTGTAGCTCGAAGATTACTGAGTCTAGTGCGGAATCCTGCGCCAACCAGCGTTCTTTGCGTTCTTGCTGGGCCTTCACGTACGAGGCAATCTGCGCAGCTTCACCGCGGGTCTGCGATCGCGAGGTCTGGGCATGCTGTTGTCCAGAGCCCGTCCGCTTGATCGAGGAGTAATAGAGACTATCGTATTCTGTGCGTTTGCTAGTGTCCTTTAGTGTTTCGTAGGCCTGTCCGAGCTAATTCAAATGAATTAGTGTTCTATTTAGCGAAAGGGGTCTTCCTGGATTAGGAAAGCATGGTCTCTTGGAAAAAGCCATGTATAAACAGTGATAAGTTAAGACTTTTTCGCTTACTAGCTGGAAAGCTTTAGTAGCATCGCCTTTATTGGGGTTTCGATCCGGGTGTAGTTTGAGCGCCAACCTTTTGTAGGCTTTGATTATCACTTCGATTGACGCAGCCTCGTCGACTTCCAGGATTCTATAATAGTCCTCTGTGACCGGCACCGGAGCCATATTCGCATGAAAAACTTAGGCACAGATTTGATTTTTGATATATATATATATATCAGAGGCTCTGACAAACACGCAAGTGGGAATGTGAAGACGCAGCCTATTATATCATTATGTGGTCTTCCAATCAAAACTTGCTTTTTTTTTCCTTGGCCCGGCCCTGTTCTGGATGTGTTATTATTGCATGGATACCAACTAATATCGCAAGGATGTAAAGCGTTCAATAATATTTACATCGAAGCGAGCAAAGTGTGGCCCGTTTGCCATGGGCGAGCTGAACTTTTATTCCGACTTTCTTTTGGCGGTCTGTATAGTGCCTTGTGCTACCACTTGTCGTTCCCCAAAGGAAGCCACTGAGCTGCGATGTACTTTGGGTCAGCATACCGAAGAGACCATGATTTCAAGAATTCTGGAGTGTAGTATATCGCTTGTTACGTTATTCAGCTGGCTGTCTATCCTGTTTGTGAATGGCTTAGAGCGTGGATGAGCATTGTGCATGTTGGTCATCGAACAGTACCCAGGTGTGCGACATTGATTTGCATGGAGGATATAAAAAACACTAGGCCCCGCATGCAGGACATCAAGTAAACAATGCCAAAGTATAGGTAAACAATAGCCGCGCATAGGTCAAGACCACCCAGTTACTCCTTCTTGCTCCCAATATGCAGCTTCTCCTTGAGCTTGGCCAGCTTGCTAACCTTCTCCTTGCCAGACGGGGACGGTGATGTTGCAGTCTCTTTCTTGGCTGCGCAGTTTGATTAGCACTTCAGTCGGACCGAACCTCGCAAGCAGAAGTTGCGGCATTGGAAGAACTCACCATCCTTACTGGTATCCAACGGCTCCTTGTTTAATGGCTCAGTTACCCCTGAGCCAGGCTCCTTCTGCGCAATAGTCTTCGCTGGCGGCTCGACCGTTGGGTTGGCTTCCTTTCTATCGTCTCCAGCGTCTGGCTTGTCTGCATGGAAATGAGTTTCCGGGGCGTTCGACTTGTGAGCGAGGATGCCAGTGGGGTCAGCTTCAGGGTGTTGCTTGCTGCCTTCTTTGGGCTTGCTATCAGTCTTCTCCTCGGTATCTTCCTTGGGGGTCTCTTCGGTCTCTTTAACGGCTGGTATATCGGCGGAGGTGTCCTTGGTGGGTTCTGCGGCGCCGGTATCTTTGGCAGCTACGCTCTTGGTCGTGTAGTCATCAGTGGAGGATGTTGTTGGGTTTGCTTCGGCAGCTTTGTTGAAGTGGTCGTCGGAGGCAGGTTCTACAGCTCCAGTCAGTATGTCTCCTCGGTGAACCCTCTCCCGAAACTCCATGCTAGCAGTATACAGAATGAAAACACGGCGGCAGTCCGCACTCGTAGCCATACCAAGCACGTTGACAAGATATGCTTGAATGCTCGCAACAGCACCATCGGCGTCGCTGTTGCTGGCTCGCCCGCCGGGCGGAATATGCTCACCAGCATTGCCCTTGTCAAAGGGTTCCCCTACACCTCCTTGCTCACCATTCTTAGGCTCAATGCCTGACTGTTGCTGGGTACCTTCTCCAAAAACCATTTTGCTGGCTGTGGTCACTGCTGCATTTGCGGCGTTCGTGATGGTCTCCATGTTGGGCTGGCGGGGTATCGGGGATATAATATAACACGCGGACTGCGGGAAGAGTGTAGCTCGCAACGGGGATACGGCTTAGATTCTCAAGTTGATCGCGATCCACCGGGGTACGACAGTTTGAATATGTAGGCAGCAATGGACGTGTAATGCCAGCAATTAAGGAGGGGTGAGCGGCTAAGGGATTGAGGCACGAGGACTGCGGCGAGATAGTGAAGACTTATAAAGCGAGTTGACCGGGAGGCAATCTGGGAAGCGGAAGCGCCCCCAATAGCCAACCTTCTGACCATAGAGGGATGTATTACGTAGCCGCCGGGTCGCTGTAGCTGTTTGCCCTATGTTCCTTAGTTAGGGAAGGGAGGTAGAAGCCGCCAGCGACAGCAAGAAACAGATTAGCACGGCCTGTTGGACAGGCTGCAGTGTGTAATCTCTGACTGGTCTGCTCCCTGCCTGTCTGTCTTCTGGGATCTGGTTCTGCGTCAGATGCATCGTTGGCACATGGTCACGCACATGGTTTATCCGGGCGTGGGATCTGAGGTGTATCGAAATGACGTAGTGAGCCGGGTGCGGGGCGGCCGCGTAAACAACTTGCAGCGCGCTAGACGTAGGCATCTAACATCCGAACTACTTGTCATGCCGCTAACTCGCGATTCTGCTGGTACGCCTGGTAGCGTGCCGATAAGCAAAGGTGATTAAACGTTTCGAATAGGCCCAATTACTAAATTACGACCTGTCAGGAGCGGCGTACGGCCACAAAGATTATATACACGCACGCGCCTCTTGCGATCCCTGGAATTGACTTAGCAGACTAAGACCGATATCCTCCACAGACAGATATTTTTACTCAAGGTAGCCCAAGCTGAAAATGCGTTAAAGGGATACACGAATAGAAAAAAGAGCTTACCATACAAGAATCGGTAAGGGCGTAGAGAATGCATTGATGTTACTCAACTGACGACAGGTTGGGAAAATGTTCATATTACCGTGCCTTCTTGGCTTCTGCAGCAACAGCCTTGCCGTTGGCATTACTGGCCTTCTTCCCCTTCTTCTCCATCTCGACCTCGACCTCGACCTCCTCGTCGCTTGCTTCATCATCACTTCGCTCGTCTTTGGCCTCCCTATGGACCGCAAATCTATATGCGATGCGCAGAATGAGGAAGAACCAGAAGAGATTGACAGCTTGCAAAGCCGCCAAGAGTGCGAAAGTAATGAACTGACTGAGCGTACATTTATACTGCTGGGTTTCCCAATTCAGTTCGAAAGGACCGACAGTCATAAACTCGTTTGTAATCGAGTACATCACTTTGAGATTGATATAGTGTCGGAAGTAGGCCCATGCGAAGAGGAAAATACAGAAATAGGGACCCATTATGGGCGAGTCGACGTAGTTCATGACCTTGGATGTCTGCAACATGGACAGGTTAACAATAGTCCACAGTTGAACGAAGGAATACTTACGGCAAGGAAGAAATCACTGACGTCCATCGTGATGTAGATCGCCAGTCCCATGTATGTGAAGTGGAATCGGTAGCTGAGGCCAATCAACAGCAGGGTTATAATGTGATGCGCCACAAGTTCCTGAAAGTCTTTCCGCGGCTTTTCCAATAGCAAGACGAGGACGATCATCTGCTGTGCCCAGTAGCTGGCTTGCAGTAAATAGTATGCCTTGAAGACTGCTTCATGCGTCTTATGCGGAAACCCTTCGTACATCCCGGTAGTGTTGAAATACCACACCGGTGTCCTAGACATAACCCACAGACCATACGGACCGAATATCGAGAAGTATATCGCAGTGTAGAATTGTTCCATGAATCTTGATTGTTTGGCGCGAGACTTGATACCGGCTTTGATCGCAAGAGGTCGAATTAGGCGCTGCATGAGGAACTCGCGCGTAAAAGAGAGGAATACAGTATAGAACGAGACAAACGCAAAGTCCAGCTTGCCTTTGCCATATTGTAGCGGTTTATCGTCGCCAGGCGCTTGCGGAAGAGGATATGAGAGAAACAGAGCGGGATAGACGGGGTTACTTTTGGAGGGATTTGTTAGGTATATGGCGACAACGATGAGACATATGGCGAGCGGATTGACCCATGTGTGTTTCATTGAAAACTGTTTCCAGCGTCGGAACAAGCTCTTGACCTTCCTTCTCTTCGAGCGACGGTGTTTGGTCCCGTCCGAAGACGATCGCATCGCATCCTTTCACGTCAGCTAAGAATGCTTTTGGTATGAGCTGACGACTCACTTCGGGTAATGGAGAAGGCGGCGGTGAAAGAGTCGCAAATGATACTGCTGTGTTGTCTCCTGGAAGTTCTGCGCCTAGCCCGCTGGACTTTCGCCGCGGTCGTGTGCTTATTGTTTGTCTGCCACCGTATGATTTTTGTTTGCCGTCGCCACGAATGGCTTCATAAGCTGTGGAGACGGCCGGGAATGGTTCTGAGGATGCCATGCTATGCTGAATTAAATGCTGTTGATGTGCATGGAGCTAAGTTTATCGTAGGAGAGAGCTGAGGTGGTTTTATCAGGAGTACATCTCTTAATTTCGGGACCCTGAGCAAAGCTCCTCCGCCCGAGCACGATCGGCACTTTAGTTACCGTATTATTTGTATAAGTCAGCGCTTACATACCATATAGCGCCCCTTTCCTGAAACGTTTGACACAATGCTTAGTGGCAGTCAAACCTGTATTCACGTCCAGGAACAGCATAATCTGTCGTTGGATATATGAAAGTACTGAGGTGGTTTTGCCGTTAAGAATCTAGGATGTGCTACACGTGTCGGGTGGATAATGACTTGTCAGATATGACGCTCCTCACGATATAAGGTGCTATCAATGTAAAACTTGGTTCGAATAGACCATGTAGTCGATAAGCTAAGGTCCATGTAATAGCTTCAGTGCGAGGGTCCATCCTTTGACATACCAACGGCTTTCCCGTTCTGGTGCGACTGTTTGAGCATTTGCGTGGCACGCGACTTCATATTATGCTCCTTGTGACCCTCACCGTCTATCACCAACGTAGATGAGACACTTTCAGTATCTGATGCAGGTGTGCTAATCTGACGCACCAGACCTCGGACACCGCCTGTTTTCCTGGCAGGTAGCTCTCCCTGTCCTGCTGTCGCAACATACAAAAGGTATTTGAGATTGGGTAATGTCTGCCGAATGTCCAGTAAGCGTAGTCCGAGCCGATTCGACAATATCTCGATATCTTTGTTCAGTAAAAACACGCCATATTCGAACCGATATCTAACGCTACCCTTTAAGAAAAGGGGATAAGTTCTTGGCCCGCTTGTCTGAGATATGGGGTCTTCCACGCATGAGGTTGATTCTCTGGCTTTGATTGGATAAGGCAACGGAACAGACATGTAAAGTGCCAGCTGATAGACAACTTTGGCTACATGTCCCAAAGCCGCAGCAATCCCTTGTTCCTTATGATCGTTATCGAAATCGGAATTCGGTAAGGCCAGACCCCGGATCGTGAAAGCAAGGGGCTGATCTTTAATCGGCTCGATTGGATAGATTCGCATTAGATCCTCACAGATACGGCGCCGTTGACCATTGGATTCCTCGTGGATTTTAGTCAACTGCAGTCGCGCATTCTTTATGACATCTTGAGCCTCATCAATCTGGGCCTGCGCTGTCTCCTGCGCCTCTCTGCCTGTTGCTATGGCAGTGCGGCGGGACTCGATGGATTCTTGGAGTGCCTTTCTCTGTCGTTTTGCAGCCTCTACTCGCTTCTTCTGTGCACTGACTGCTTGCTCTATCGTCTTCACGCGGAGCTCTACTTCAGGTACCTGGCGAATTAGCGTTTCCGAGCCTTTGTTCTGTTGAAGTATGTCCTCAATCTCTGAAGCCAATCGCTCGCGAGTATTGATGGCATCTTGTATACAGTCATCAAGCGTTGAAAGTTGCATGAGGGCATCGTACGGCGATGTGGCCGCACCGACAGCCACGCGTTCTAACGAGTCTTTCGCCTGGGAGCGAAGCTTGAACGGAGTCGAAATGTCCAAGAAGCTTGTATAGACACCGTCGGTCAGGTGGAACAGAATGCAGTTTGGAGGGAATGGCTGCCTGAACGTTTCGAGCTGCACGCATCAGAGAACTGATATCGTGATAATGATGTTCTGACCTACAGATTTGCCAATGTACTGGAGGGCACGGAGATCTACGTCATACTCGATAAGTAAGACATATTCGGCCACGCCGTCCATCTTCGCCCATATCTTGACAGTAAGGGCGCATAGCCTCGTTACAGCGGGACCGCACGGGTCGAGATCGAAATATCGAAACGTGGGATTCTATCGATGGTCAATATGTGAAGTCAAGCTCACTAGCCATCAACCCTTACCATCGCTTTTCCGGCAACTTCGCTGACATAGATGGGGTCTATCAGTGAGCTGTGAGTAAACAACTCATGGCAGTCCAAAGTATTTAGGCGCACCAGCTTGTGTCTCAACGTGCAACGAAAAGAACGTCTCTGCCATTCTCCCTTCGGTTACGTCTTCCAATCTTTTCTGACGAGCAACTGGACTAGCTCCTGACCATTCCATCGTACTTCTTCTCCTCGTTCTAGTAGCGCTTGGTCGCGTGGGCGGTGACTTGTCTTCTTTTGTGACTTCATCCTGGGGGGCTTTCGAGCTCCCGGGACCACGTAGATCTGCAACAGAGTGGTAGTGTTCTAGCGGTCTACTTTCGCGCAAGGCAAGGGCCTTGGATGCAGATTTCAGCGCCGAGGGTAAACCATCATCATCAATGGGTGCGCGACGGGTACGTGAGAGTTTCGGGTTCAGAGAGAGGTTGCGGAGAGTAAGGCCGTGAAGGTGTCTAAGACGGCGATTCTAGTGGCATATGAGCGATGAGCGACGTTCAATACGAGGTGCAATCATACGTATTCGAGTAGCCACGGCTTCTCGCGAGGCAGCGGGCTCTGCGTCGTACCACTTTGAAGATCTGAAGCCATCCGAGCTTGCGGGGATAGGATCGGCTGCGGAGGTGAACGCTCGCATGAAGGCGAGTAGTGGCAATCAGCAAAAGAATGTTAGGTCATTGCGGTAAGTTGTCTTTCCAGGCCGATATTGACATGAGTCGCTCTGCACAATTCATCTCGTGGACCGACAAGCTTTGTTGACTTCACTAAGGTGCAGCCCCAGGCCCAAGAACAATGCTCCTCCCTCTGGTCTGTTTGCGCCGCTAGTGCAGTTTCGCCGTAATTTATTCAGGGACCGAATTTGTTACCCGCATGCACACTAAGCACAAGCTCCGACTCCGAACTTTCTGTGATTCTGAGCTCAACGACTGCAAGCACTCGTCTGCTCAAGCCATCTAGATCCGCAATTGCGGATTCTACTCATCATGGCTAGCACAACGGCAACAGCCAAGCTGACGGGCGCGTCGACTGCGCTCAATCAGGAACTTCTTCGAATGTTGCGAGGCCCGAGACATGAACGGGTGTTATATGTGTTTGAGAATATCCGGACGAAACAAGTTGTGTACTCACTGAAGCGCGATCTGTTGGCATCGGACAAGCAAGTGTGTGCTCCTATATTGATGTGTCTTTTCATCGGGTTCTGACCGGCTCACAGGAGAAGAAATCGCTTCAACAGCTTACATTTGTAGGCAAGGGCTCAGTTGCACCAGAAATACGAGAAGATTTGTGGAAAGCTTTGGCTGTGGTACATTTTCGGGATCAGGACCTTTGTCGCACCGCTCTTCACAAGCTCCGCGAATACCGCATGCTACGAGAATACAATTGGAGGCAAAATTATGCGAACCTGAAGAAACTCAAGAACAAACAAGTCAAACTGCTCCAACAGCGTCTTGAAAAGGATCAGGAACTATTAGAACGGGGAGAGGTTACAGAGGCAGACATCATGCAAGAGCTGGCAAAGCAGATGGGCCACCCCTCGTTGCTGGACACAGATATCGAGGTAGCCAACTTCCGGCCGAAGAGACATAGTCAAAGGTATAATACTGCGACCAAGCACAGCAGACATCTGCAGAAATGGCTACAGGACCGAAAAAAGTTCTTGCAGGATCAAAAAGCCAATAGCGTTGCCGATCTTGCCCATGTTCTCAAGGGAATCCATGGCATGGACATTGCAAAGCAAGCAAACGAATTTCTGGAGAAACAAATTGCATGGTTGAAGGCCCCTGACGCGGAATTTGCGCAGCTCAAGGAATGGGCCAAAAGCGAGGATCACGATCACGAGGAAGAACTGAAGGAGGTTTGGGAGACGTGCACGAGGCTCTATCAGCGCGGCAAGAAACATCCCGAGCAGCGTACGACCGACAAACGTCATGCCGTCCGTACAGCCGAGCGCCGCTATAAAGCTCTCCTCTCTCTCCGCGAGGCTCGCCAAGCCCGCGCAGAAGGCGACTTTGCCCGCGCGACCGAGCTCGAAGAAGCCGTGCTGCGAGGCTGCAGGCACGAGATCCTCCACCGCGAAATGCTCGAGCGCCGCACCCTGGATCTCTTCAAGAAAGTCGCACTGGAGCGGTACAACGCCAACAAACTCGTCTGGCGCCCCGAGACCCGCGGCGCCGTGCTGAAACCAATCTTCGGCGACCCAAAGAAATCCGTAGTAGCCTACGACAAATCCGAAGGCTGGCACGGCAGCCCACAAGGCGCGTACATGCCGCGCGCCCCGGTCAACTTCAAGCACTGGCTCGACAATCTCCAGCCCCGGCCCCCGATCGCGCCCAGCATCGACCAACAAGGTCTCGCCTTCCGCGCGTTCCTGGAGATGCTGCGCAACCGCGACATGGACTACTCCTCCGGCACCGGCACGTCCACCCTCAACGCCGGCATCTACCAGGACACCCAGACCATCACCAAGCCCGGCGCCATCACCCCCTTGCCAGATGACGACCCCGCACAGGTCTTCATCGAATGGGGCGACGTCGCAAACGCAGAATACGTCCGCGACAAAGACTGGCCCGAGCACGTCTCCTTTGCAAGCCTCGACATCCCGGGCCAGCGCGTGCTCAGACCAAGCGCCATGGCGCCCCGCCCGCGTCTATACGAGGACCTCCTCGCAGAGTATACCCAGAGGGCAGAAAGGGCAGCAATCAAGGCGAGAAAGGCGCGGCGCTGGGCTGAGAGGCAGGCAGCTGACGCGGGAGCCGGTCAAACGCCTCGGGTACAGAAGAAGACGGCTGCTGCTGCTGCTGCTGCTGCTGCGCCCACGGGTATACTCGGCCAGACTGAGGTCTATCTGCGCGCGTATCTGCCGTTTTTGTTCCGCGGCTCGGCGCCCGCGCGGAGGCAGAGTCTGTAGGTGGTCCTACCTAGATGCGATGAGAGGATTGGGAAGGAGAGGGGAGGGGGAAGAGGGATAGATGATCGAGCTGTTGTGTATATGTAGATATATATCCCTCTGTATGTGTGTTGTTGGTGGAAGGGGTGTATATCAAACCGTCATGCTAGACTTCTAACACTAAGCGAGAGTGTGTTCTTGTATGTACGTATGTATAGTGTAGTATAGTATAGACAGAGTATAGCAAAACACACACACACGCGTATCATCCTCTATCTAATCCAATCTAATCCAATCTAATCGAAATCAACCGCAAGCCAACCCGTCATGAGACACAACACTAAACAAACTGCCTTCCTACTTGTCGTCCAGTACCAGTTGTATATTAGGACTACATGCTATCTGCTATATGCTATATGCTATATGCTATATGCTATATGCTATATGCTACATGCTACATGCTATATGCTATATGCTATATGCTATATGCCACAGAACATACTCCTTCCTTCCTCCATTCCTCAAACGATCTTCCACTAACATAAAGAGAGACAAAAAAGCCATCCAATCCAATCCAAACAACGAGCCCTGGACAACTGGAACTATACGTACGTACGTTACGCTTTACTTTATTAAATACTCGAAATACTCCCAACACTCAAAGACCCATACTCATGACCAACCACACTCCTCCTCCTCCTCCTTCTCCTCCTTCTTCTTCTTCTTTCTTTTGGAGAAAAAAACTCAAAGTATACCCCGAAAATTTGAACCCAAATCCTCCCAACTCAATTCAACTCAATCCAACTCAATCCAACTCAATCCAATCCAGTCTAATCCAACAAACTAGTCAACCAACTAGCTCAACCAACTAACTCAACTAGCCAGTAACCCAGCAGCAAACAACGAAACCAAAACCAAAACAAGACAAATGTAAAACAAGACGAAACCAAAACAAGACAAAAGTGAAAAAAAGAAAGAAGAAAAAAACGCCGTCCGCAATGCCAAAGGAGAGTTATATATATATACCTGTGTATATGAGTATGAATATGTGTATGAGTATATGAATATGAGTATATGTGTATGAGTATGAGTATGATGACCGATGACCGATGACCGATGCCGATGCTGATAAATCTCCCCAACAAAACAACAAGTTCGATACTGTTTGCACTGTTGCCCGAGTAGTCTGGTGGGGTGGGTATAGAACCGCATCATGTCGGTACGACGTAAACAAAACAAAACACCCTCAAAACATCTCCTCATACCAGATACCAGACGATATGGTATGCCTCTCCCTACCACAACACCGTCATACCCCCCATCCCATCCCAACCCACTCGGCATCCATCCCAAACAACAACTCCCGCTTCGTCTGATTCGACACCTGAACCTCGGGTGCATTCCCCTGTTCACACCAATTCTTAATCGGCTGCAAATTCAGAAACGTCAGTATACACTCATTACTTCCCGATTCATGATACGCAAAAACAAAAAGGGCAGACTCACAATGCACAACTTCCGACACCACTGGCACTCGTTACGATCAACATAAAAGTTGCGCAGCAGGAGGATGAATCCAATCAGCACGGCGACGAGCGCGCCGGCGCGGAACAGCCACCACGCCCACCAGAGCGGCTTGCGGCCGGCGAAGAAGCCGAGTGGCTGACGCACGAATGCCTTGATGGCTGGCTCGTCGTCCTGCGCGTTTCTGCTGACGGCGGCGTATGGGGGTTCGTCTTCGCCTGTGCGGGCGCGGAGCACGTTGGGGGAGTGTAGGATACATATGCCTAGCACGATGCCCATGAGCAGGCCACCGATATGGCTGAAGTTGTCCAGACCGGGGAGGAATCCGAGGATGATCATGACGATGATGTCGAGCATGAGGAAGAGGAGGTCTTTGACGGGACTTGGGCGGTCTTTCCAGGTGTAGAGAATGTCAAGCAGAACGAGACCTATGATTCCGAATATGGCGCCGGATGCGCCGACGGAGGAGAGCAGCGGCGCGGCGTAGTTTCCGCCCAGGACGAAACCGAAGATGCCGCTGCTGAAATATACGAGGGCGAAGCGGATGCTGCCGACTTGTTTTTCCATGTCGCGCCCTAGCGTCATCTGGAGGAGCATGTTGAACGCGATGTGTATGATGCCGACGTGTAAGAAAATGGGCACGATGAAGCGCCACCACTGGTTTGGCTCCTGGCTTCTGTCATCGACAGCGGTGCCAGGGGGTTGTGTTGGGAAGCCCCCGAAGCCACACAGCTCGCTCAGGCTGCAGAAGGGTCCGGTGAGGGATGTTGCGTTGGGACATGGCCAACTGACGGGAGGGTCCCTGCCGGTAACGTTGACGAGGTTGTGCATACAAGGCGTATATCTGGAGCCCATGTTGATGAGCGTCCATGGCGAGGGACCGATCATGAAGTTGAAGCTGGGCTTGATCATGATGGGCGTTCCAGTTGCAACAGCTGCGGCGGTCAGTAAGAAGCCAATAAAAACAACAAGTTCAAGCAACTCACCATTCTTGATCAGCGCACCAATGAAGACGCCAATCTGCACCAAAGTGAGAGTAAAGCACACATATGTAATCTTTCCCGTGAACCAGCCTTCCTTCTTCCGCACATATCTGCCGTTGTTTCCCCTTTGACCGCGATTCTTGCTCTGGCCTTCCGCGTCGACCCCATAGACGCCATTCCCGTCCTTGGGGTTCAAGGGCGCTTGGCTTGAAGCAGCGTGAAGTGGAATCGCGTTTTGGTCGGCAAAGGGATCGGAACTGTGATTGTACGGAGAAGGTGTTGCGTAGGGATTACCGGCGGCGCCATGATACGACGAGTCCATAGTCTGTAGGCTAGGCTGATGGCTGATATCAGGATGTTGGTGACTGTATGCTTGATTCCTGTCATCAAAGGGCGATGCTACTGGAGATATGTCGTGCGCATCGTGTTGCCTGCCTCCTCCTACTCCTCCAAGAGCGCCAGAGCTCTGAGGACCTGCATGGTGAAAGTCATCGTAAGGCTGGTTGTTGTAGTAGTCGTTGGCCGCCATGATGAGCGGAGACGAAGTTTGGGTGATCCTTCGCAGAAGGTCACAAAGCTACAATAGTCGGACGGGACGGGGACGAGAAGAGTTGGAATGCTGTTTTGGCAGAGCCGTTGGGTTGCGGGGGGACAAGGCTATTTGCTCGGAGGAGGGAGGTTTGGAGCGGCCGGGGGGAGTGAGTGTTTCAGAATGAACCAAGCGGAGCGAAAAGGCAGACAGACAGAACGACAGACTGGCGCTGGTGGTGGAACGAGGGTCGGGATTGCAGGACCCGTCAATGCAACAGCACGCAAGGGCGGGAGGAGTATTTTACTGCAAGGCAGGGTGGTAAGGTAATTAGGGAAGAAAAAGAGTTGTTTGACGATAGGATAGATCGGGTCGGTCAGGGAAAAGCTGTGGTGGTAGATCTACGGCGGTTCCCTGCCCAGCAGCGCCACACAGCCACAGGCAGCCCCAACTGACATCCCCATTCCCTGCTCTGGCCTGAGCATCATCGAACCCAGCGCCAGCCAGCCAGCCAGGGCTCAAGCAAGAAGAAACACGCGCAAGGCCTGCCGGTGATCTGTCAGTGACCGGGGGAGTTGGTAGGGCGTAGGTAGTTGTGTACTATCCATTCATTGTCATATATAAGCTGCCTCACCCTCTCACCACCTACTACAGCCCAACAACTCATATATATACTCTTCAAAAGCGCTTCAACATATCAAATCTTCATTCTCCATTGACCTAATTGTTTCACGCCTTTGTTTGTCGAGGCCATAAATAGACCCGGACTTCGTTTCGTTTCGTTTCAAAACCAACGTTGTCGGTCGGTCCCTTTGCGTTGCGCCACTGACGACGCGTGGCTGAGCTCGCATTCAATCCCATACAGGAAACAGTACAGTACCCGCCCCGGCCGGCCGCCCCACAACAACGACCCATTCATTCCATGAGCCGCGCTGTGCTGTGTGGGACTGGTGTACGTAATGCAACGTGTGCTCAGCTGAGGTTGTTCAAAAAGCCCAAAAGAAAATGTTTTGCATCGTTGTTGTTGTTGTAATTAACTACTGCATTAATTGGGTTCATCAACAAGCCAGCCCTGTGGCTCTGGGTATCTCTATAACTAATCATCATTCAAGCTTTTTCCCTCACTCCCCATCAAAATGCGCATGCGATGATTATTTTGGTGTATCCAAAAACTCCACCTCTATCCATCCATCCATCCCTTGCAACACCCAGTCCAGTAGGGTCTACTCCCCTTCACGGACCGCCCGGCGAGCTTGAATGTGTCCTGGTCTGCCTCAGGCTTGGATTCATCATCTCTGATCCGATCGAGTCTACTCGTCCATGATTGTTGTGTGCTGCCGATCTTCGCACTTCTGATGATGCGCTTTTCGCTGCTGATTCCTTGAACGATTCAATCAACTTGATAAACTCTCGTCGGTATCGCGCGTCGCTAAACGTGATTGAGACGTCCGAGTGTTCTTCGCGATCATGCGAGACGCGGTGTGGTACGTTTGTCGTGTCTTCGGCTCGTGGGTCGTTGGCCGTCATCTTCTGGATGTCGAGGAGCGATCCGCTGGCTTTGTTGAAGACGCGCAGTTTGGCGTCGGCATCGTTGGACGTTGATAGTGAGCTGCCGCGCTTCACTGTGGAGGCATTAGCCTTGCCGATGACTTAACGTGGAACGTCAACGTATTACTCACCGCTCCCTGCTGTCCAGATCTTCGCAGGGTCACGCTTGTTGTCGTCGGCGTGTACTCTGAACGTAAGCTGGCAGACTCGCCCACTCGGCGACGACCGTTCCCACAGGATCAAATCGCCTGGCCCATAATCTTTACCGAGAAAACTTCGTCGAGATTTGAGTCGTCGGACCGTACCAAAGAACGTCATGGTCCAGCCGGTTATACCCTTCAACAACTTCACGACCCCTGGGCCGTTGTCAGCGTGTGCTAATTACTGGCTAATCCCACACAGCATATACACCTACCGGAAGGTGGGACCGGAAACTCATGATGATCACCAATGGCAAAGTTGATCACAGCCGTGTTGTCAAACTCCTTAATCTCCTGACACTGTGCCCTCATGCTTGACTTCGCCTCTGGCTCTTCTCGCAGGTTCGAGATGTAGGTGGGGGAGCTCAAGTTCAGCATCTTGATCTGGAATCGGTATGCTCGCCTGCTATACCGTTGGATTTCGTCATCGAAGAGTTGCATTTCAAAGTCGATATCGGGGTAGACGGAGTACAGAGTGGAGTACATTACTGATGGTTCGGTAGGAGTACAGAGAACGAGCATACGGTAGTCGAGAGCAAGCTGATTCGAACGAGGTAGGATGCGAGCAATGTTCCAGACGTATGCAAACTGACTCTGGGCTTGATTCTCCGAGAGTGTGACTTGACCGCATTGACGCACCTTCTCCGTGTCACCTGACGGCGATCGCAGACAGTCCACCAGCCTTTTGCCCTGGGAAGTAGTCATTTGTATCGAGACGTGGTGATTGGGTGTCTCGGGGCAATATACCCAGTCATACAGCTCACCCCAAGCACCTGTTCCCCTCTTCTGAACATGATTGCAGTCCGACCACCACAAGGATGTCTCGTCCGCATTGACCTGCGAGAAGATGTTTGTGAGCGGCAGCCAGTAAGAGGTGCACTGAAGTCTCGAGTTGCTGCCAGGGGCACTAACGACCATGCGACGAGTGTTCTTCCAGACTGTACTGTCCATGCTTTCATAGACTCGAATAGCACGCGATTGCCCGTAGCATTCATCACTATGATCCGACAAGTCTGTCCCCTCGTAGACTAATAATGACATTATCGGTGCCTCAAAGAGCTGGCGCTCGTGCCCTTTGGCTCCACAGAGACAGGCCAAGCCTGAACCTGTATGCTCATGTGCCGAAATACCGAGCCCTGGCGGAGACGAGGGTGCTGGAAGCGGAGTGAAAGCCGGAGCATCGTGATTAGCGCCCGGAATGCTGGGAAGACGGCCTGACCGTCCACCGGAGCTACGAGATCTAGTCATGGAAAGAGACGTCACTTTGTCTCGGCCAGGCGAGCCGGTCAGCGGAAGCAGATTCGACGATGGGGTTGGTGGTGTATTTGAGGCCGAGGAGCGCAGTGACGTTCGCGGGACTAGTGAGCTACTGCCTTTGGGCGGCGGGGTTGAATTTGAATCCTGTGATGGTCGTCTGTCGGTGAATACAGGCCGAAAGCTAGCTGTGGTCGTATGTGAAGGTAGACTTGGATGTTCAATACGAGGCGGCGTCATATCTGTCGGGCCAACACTTGAGTTGGACCTTGAGGTAGGGCTCACGACCGACGTCTGTGATCTCGAGACACAGCACCTGCCGACGAAATAATCGTCCATTGAGGTATTGTGGAAGTGAGCTTGGATGTCATCGACAATGTCTGCTGCGGTCGGTCTATCGCCAGGATTCTGTCGGAACTGTTGACATGATCAAACGGGATCCCGAAGTGAACACTCGCCAAACTCACCATCTTCTCGATCCAATCCAAAGCGACATCGTCGGGAGAGCCATCTCTTATGTGGTCCAGCCATGCTTTGGCAGCTTCAGGTTGACACCAGTAGTCGACTGATGGACTATTCTCGTTGAGCAGGAAGCGGTCAAGGTCTTGCAAGCTATGTCCCTTGATGACGGATATCATCTCGATGTAGACGCAGGCCAAGGACCAGACATCAGACTTTTCATTCCGGGACTGACGATTCACAACCTCGGGGGCACAGTAGCGTAGCGTGAACTTTCCGGGGTCGCCTGTGGTGGTGGCAGTTGGGAGATCATTCCAGTCATGGCTAATGCCAAAATCGCAAAGGTAGATCTGGCCATCGTTGAGCAAGATGTTGCCAGGCTTGATATCTTTGTGTCTGAAACGATTCTCATGACAGTAGGAGAGTGCGGAGGCTATGCAACCGAAAGCGTTGCGCAGCCAGTTGACCTCTTCGCCGAGCAATGGCTCTTTGGCCTGTCGTTCAAGCAGTGTCTTCAGCTCCAGTTCAGCGACGGGAGTCAGGATCAGGGAGAAGGACCACAGGTCGGTATAGCTGCCGACATAGCTGACGAGATGTTTGTGGCGCAGGCGCTGCAAGGCCTTGAGCTCCCTTTCGAATTCCTCGAGCTTGCGCTGCTGGGTTGCGATATTGTTTCCTCTCAGGATCTTCTTCCGGGCAAAGAACAGACCGGATAGCTTATGGCGTACACGCTCGACGGAGGCCGAGCCACCTCTGCCCAAGTTCTCATATTCGTCAAAGTGGGCATGACCGTCACGGATATGACGGTGGGTCAGCATATGGCTGGTGAAGTTTGAGGCATTCATGAGCTCGGTGCGGGAACAGACGATCCATTGAGAGGTAAGAAAGTTCTCGAGAAGGACGTCCTCGTCCCTGAGCTTCATGGGCAGATAGATTTCACGAAAGGGAAAGGCGAGATCGTGCAGGTTGTCTTGGATGAAGGAGTGGAAGATGGGAGAGTGCTGATCGAGGCCAAGCATGCGCAGGAGACAGTAGAGGCGTGGACGAGAGAACCAATCCTTGGTGTCGGGATGTGATTGCAAGGTGTTTGCGAGATCGAGAAAGACGGCATCGTCAATGATGGTGTCTGGAGGAGAGGATGGGATGAGAGCGTTGATGGAACGACGGACTTCGGCACGGGTGAGCAGCTGCTCGGGATCCCCAGACTCGGTCATGGTTCCGGGGCGGCGGTATTATTATAGGAAGCTGGTAAGCTAGAATGACAGCAGCAATAATAGCTACAACTGGCAGAACTTGTGGGGTGGACCAGTGACATTGTACCCGGCCGCAGCTGCATCAGACGAGGAGAAGGGCCGAAGAAGTCACAAGGGCACGGAGGATGGTGGTGGACAGGACATGTGGAGAGATGTGGTGAGGGAGAGAGTGTAAGAGGGTGAGTGAGAGAGGCAGATGGAAGTACAGGAGCTGGAGTGGAAGAGAGGCTGAGGATGAGGATGAGGAGGATGATGATGATGACGGCAGTGACGCGTGGAGGAGGCGGAAGATGGATGGGTGGATAGAGATGAGAACAAGCTGCAGCAGTGTAGTAGTTGTTGTTGTTGCAGCTGTGTGTACAGTGTATGTATTTCGACGTGTGTGCGTGTGTATAGGTAGTAGTATAAGAATGGATGATGGATAGCAAAGCCTGTCAGCGATGGATGAATGAATGAATGAATGAATGGATCGTATCGTATCGTGTGTCCCTCCCTCCCTGGACCTTGGGGATGGATCTTGGATCTATTTGGGAATTATCCCCCCCCCCCCGGTCCCTCCCCGTTTTCTCCCTTGGACCCCCCAAAAACCCAATTCCCCGCCAATGCTTAGGCGGTCCTGTCGCCCAATCGTCGCTTTGCACGGGCACCATCCAGCCCGTTTGTCCCGCCTATTAGGCTTGTCCAAGCCGCCAAAGCCCCCACCACGGCCGCCTAATCCGCCCCGTCCTGCCCCCCGTTCTAGCTAGCACATGGCGGGGGATCTGCTCCAGCTGGGCCCAACAGTGCGCACGCAGCAGTCCAGGACAGTACAGGACAGTACAGTAGTTCTTCTGCCTCCCTCCACGACCAACACCACCACCACCACCACCACCACCACCACCACCGACCGGTCAACAGCTTGTCTCGGTCGTATAGGTTGGTTGGCATTATGCAGCTTGCCACTCATCTCTCATCCATCATTCATTCATTCATCCATCCATTCCCCCATCCATCAACATCTCAATCCAATCCTGTCCATTCAGCTGACCTGCCATGCCCGCCTCCCTATTCACTTCGTCTCCTCGCCAGGCAGCAGCACATCTTCGCCCTGTCAATTGATGCCTGCATGCCGTGGCGTGTAGTACAGCATGGCCCAGAACGATACACTGCTGTGCTTGTTCCACTGCTCAGCCTCAGCCACCATGCTCCCATCTGATACATGTCCTCCTGCCCACTTTCATATCATGCCTACGCCGCCTACGTCCCATGCCTTGACCTCCTTCACATTAGTCTGCCTATCATGGACACTTCGAATCCACCTCCAAACCTGAAGAATGCTGACAACGCTGCTCCAGGAGCAAGAGGCCCCAAAGATCGCCATTTTGCCGCTGCTTTCTCGGGTTGGTCTGCTCAGCAATTGGACGACGCCGTCAAGACTTTGGTCGACCAATCAGATGGCTATCTGGACGACTACCACCACTACCTTCTTCGTGGTGCCTACCTTGCCCAGTCGAAGAAAGCGTTCGATCGACCAAGAGAAGATGGTCTGGCCCTGAAAGAACGTGAACAGCAATATCTCAAACTCGAACGAAGTGACCGTCGAATCGACAAGTTCAACCAGCCCTGGCGATTGTATTTCCTCATCATATGCTGCAGTCTGGGCGCCGCTGTGCAAGGATGGGATGAATGTGAGTTGCTTCTGTATCTGCCATCAACATCCAACTTGTCACTCACATTCCTCCTATAGCTGCGGTCAATGGGGGTAAGTCGGCCATGCTTTGCATCTATATCTATAGAACCAGCATATCTTCATCACAATTCCAACACTGAATCACCCTAGCACAAATCTTCTATCAGCCTGCTTTCGGAATCGATGGCAGTATAGGTCTCAAGGGCCTTATCAACAGTGCTCCTTACCTCTGCTGTACCCTCTCTTGTTGGTACGCTACATGGTCCTGGCCTTCATCGTCCAACTTTGCCTGCTCACTGATTTACTCCAAGGCTGAACTACCCCATGAACAAGCTTCTTGGCCGCCGAGGTACCATCTTCTGGACATGTCTTATTTCCTCAATCACCTGTCTGGGGCAAGCTTTTCCCCAGACATGGCAACAGCTCTTTGTAGCTCGACTTTTGCTTGGTTTTGGTATCGGGCCAAAGAGGTACAATCATTATTAGTCTCCAAGAACGACTCGGCTTAACCATTCTTAGTGCTACTATTCCCATCTTTGCTGCTGAGTGTGCTCCATCAAACATAAGAGGAGCGTTGGTGATGATGTGGCAGGTACGAGCTTCCATCTCTTGACGACCTACCATGGCTGAAGACACCCATGGGCAATCTTCTGTATAGCCAACGTAGCATGAATTCAAGCTCTAGAAACCACTGTCGCATCAGCCTCGCTAATAGACTGCCAGATGTGGACTGCTTTCGGCATCATGTGCGGCTACATTGCTGGTGTTGTCCTTTACAACGTTGGTTCTGGAGCCTCAGCCCAATGCAGGTCTCCCGATGCTGACAAGACTATTCTTGCCTCCGCTCACTGTGTAGGATACTACCCATAATCTCCCCTCATCAATGTTGCTAACATATCCTGCTCAGAGCCTAAACTGGAGGCTTATGCTTGCCAGTCCGGTATGTTCCCACCTTTGACCATCATTACGACATACGCTTACCATGCTCCCGATGATACTGCCTCTAGTCGTGGTCATGTATATTTACGTCCTGCCAGAGTCCCCTCGATGGCTCCTCCTAAAGGCAAGAGAGGGCAAGGATAAACGCAGATACGAAGAGGCCTTCCTGGCTCTTCAAAGACTCCGCCACACCAAACTCCAAGCCGCCCGTGACCTGTTCCTGATCAACCACCTGCTGGGAGAGGAGGAGAAGATTATGAAGTATGACAAACCATTCCTGGAGCTCTTCACAAATGGTAGGAACCGGAGAGCGCTGACGGCGTCTGTCATATGTATGTTCATGCAACAGGTATGGACACGGATGAGTCTTGAGCCTGAGATATATATTGCTAATCCTCTTAGTTCTGCGGCATCAACGTACTCATATACTGTAAGCGTACACCACCGCCAGTCCAAGATCAGTCTGACACTCTCCAGATTCCAGCGATATTCTCGTACATAATGCTCACTTCAAGGAACGGCAGGCCCTTTTGACGAGTCTTGGCTTCGGAATCCTCAATTTCGTCTTTGCATTGCCAGCTGTCTGGACGATTGACTCGTTTGGTCGCCGCAATCTTCTACTGTCCACCTTTCCTTTTATGGCTCTGTCCATGCTGCTTGTCGCCATATCCTTCCAATTGGGCCCTGCTACGCCAATCGTCGGCCAAGTTGGCGTTACATCGGCGTCCTCGTCAACGGACACGCAAGCATCCCGTGGCCAAGTAGCTCTGCTATTCGTCGGCATGTATCTCTTTACCATCTTCTATTCTCCCGGCGAAGGGCCTGTCCCGTTCACGTACTCGGCAGAGTCAATGCCTCTTTACAACAGAGACTTTGGTATGGGAGTCACTACTTCGATCAATTGGTGAGCCTTGCCGTACCTGGAGTCTGTCCATCCGATGGCGAACGCCAACTCCTAACTCTTGAACTCTAGGTTCTTCAATTTCTTCTTGGCCATTACCTGGCCACCCTTCCTGAAAGCCTTCACGCCCACTGGTGCGTTCTGCTGGTACGCCGCCTGGAACGTAGTCGGTTGGTTCTTGATCGTGTTTCTCGTTCCCGAGACAAAGGATCTGAGTCTCGAGCAACTCGACCACGTCTTCAGCATACGCACACGTGAGCACGTTGCGCACGGCGCCGAGCAGATCAGTTGGTTCATCAGGACATACTTTGGCCGCCAGAAGGGGCTACGGCAGCCCGTGCTATTGACAGTCGACGAGAACGAGCCGCGCTTTGTTAGCCCGGAGCGGCGACGGCATTTCAGCGAAAGCTACCCAATGTATGACTGGGAGGATGATGCCAGGCCGAGTGCGGAGGCGTCTGGGCGCGACTCGAACAATCTTGGAAGGGCGAGCACACGAGACTCGCGATTTGAGAGAATGGGGAGTCGAGACTACTGAGTATTGTAGTAATTTATTTGTAAAAGGTGATTCCCATGTTTCTCGGCACATTGCTCCCTTCTGGTAATTAGCCTCTTGATGGGACTATCCAATTTTCCAACCGAGATTGTAAACACTGCATGCCCCATATTAATTATACCCCTATCAAGGTTAGCGTCATACTTACCCCGGGCTGCAGCCCGACGTCATCCACACCCACGTGGCTGCGCGTGCCCAACGTGTTAAACTTATCCCAACCTCTCCCATCATGATATATATATATATATCCACGCCTCCTTGCGTTGTGTGAAACGCATGCCTCAACATGGCGATTGCCAATCCATGAGTATCAGCTAGACTAACACGTAGAGCTATCAAAAACCCACCAATCCTTTGCCAGCCCCGGTCGTCTTATAGTGTATTCCATCCTGGATATGCGCCGCGCTCGCTTCTCGTATCACACCTCTCACGGAAAGGCCTCACGATGATAGGCACGTCCACTGCTGAATGGATCTTTATTCTCCTCTCCATATCCCTACTGCGTGCCATCGCGCCTCTTTCAATCATTTACAGCATTCTCTGGCTCTTCTTCCCGATTGCTATCGTCAGGAAGCATCCACTACCATTCCTGCTCAAGATATATGCCCTTACCGAGTCCGCATTCTTTCTGTTCGTGTATCTCCCTCTTCGAGCCCGCAGCCAGTCCGCGGCTGTTCACCCTCCGCTGGCAGACCGTGCTGCGCGAGAGGCACTCTTCGAGGAATGCATGCAAACCTTGGACGACCCTGAGACCTATCTGCGCAAGTGGTTTCTGGACGCGCCCCTGCATGAGATCAAAAGGGAAAACCTGCGCGAGTGGGTGCGGTGGGGGTTCTTCTCGAGAAACGACGTCGCGGCCAACTCGCTCGACGAAGATGAGGTCGAGCAATATGTCGTTGGGCTCGAGAGGAAACTTGGGCGTACGATCGAGGAAGGGAGAGGGACGGCAAAGTCCTTTCGCCTGACGTTTGACAGCGTTGGGATGTCGCATCGACCCTTGGTCTGGTATTTGGTCAGTCTCCCCAGAAGCCCCGTGTTTCAATTCCTGATATCTACCCTCCAGCTCGTCTTCATCGTCGATGTATACACCACAACCCGCCTGCTGTACGCCGGTCTAACCTACCACCGCCTGTCCTTCCCTCGCCTCCTCCTCACATTCCCCCCTCAACCACTCCCCCTGGCCCGGCACAAGTCCCCCTCCGAGACCCTCCCATACTGGTTCCGTCCCCACACATCCACAACAACAAGGCCGATAGTATACATCCACGGCATCGGCATCGGCCTCTACCCCTACGCCACCCTCCTCGCCGACCTCGCCCACGCCGACCCCTCAACCGGCATCCTCGTCTTCGAAATCCACCCAATCAGCGCCCGCATCACCCAGGCAACAGCCTCCATGCCCGTCCTCGTCGCCGAAATCCACCGCGTCCTCACCGCCCACAACATCCGCGACTGCGTCCTCGTCGCAAACTCGTACGGCACCGCCGTCGCATGCAACGTCCTCCGCTCAGCCCTCTTCGCCACGCCCGCCCGCCGCCCAGCCGTCCGCGCAACCAGCACCGCCTTCTCAAAACCCCACATTGCCGCCCTCGTGCTCGTCGACCCCATCTCCCTGCTCCTCCACCAGCCGGCCGTGGCGTACAACTTCGTCAAGCGGGCCCCGCGGCGCGCAAACGAGCACCAGCTGCACTATTTTGCGAGCTCGGACATGTGCGTTGCGCACACGCTCTCGCGGCACTTTTTCTGGACGGAGAATATCGTGTGGAAGCGGGATTTGATGGCCCGGTTTGGCGGGCCCGTGTGTGTTTGTCTGGCGGGGCGGGACCTGATTGTTGATGCCGGGGGTGTGTGGAAGTATCTTACCGGGCGGAGCAGGGCGGAGAGTGTTGGGCGGGATCGGGATGTCTACCAGGAGGGCTATTTGCGGGTGCTGTGGTTTGAGGATAGGGATCACGCGCAGGTGTTTGATTACAAGGGGTGTAGAAGGGCGATTGAGAGCGTGGTGCGCGAGTACTGCGGCATCAGCAGGCATGGCATCGAGAACGACAACAACACCAACAACAACACCAACGCAGACCACGTATCCAACCCCTAATAAATAACAAAAACCCCTAATCTCACCCCATCCACCCCCTCACAAACCCCATAATCCCCCACCCCTTCCTCCTCCGCTCCTCCTCCTCCCGCTCCCTCTTCCGCACCAACATCCTCTCCCACACCCCCCTCTCCATCGCCAAAACCTCCCGCTCCGTCATCTCCCCCATGCCGAAATCCGGCGCCGTGTCCGGGGAAGGCACATACTCCCCCTGTCCTTCCGCATCCCCGCCAATCCCAGCTACCCGCACCGCCTCCTCCGCCTTCCCAACAAGCCACTCCCCATGCACAAGCCCATCAGCCCAGTGCGCAGGCAGCCCCGCTCGACCGACCCACGCGCCGACAAGCGCGCCCGCGACAGCGGCGTTGGTGTCTGCGTCGCCGGCTTGCATTACTAGGTCTGTGATTATGCGTTCGAAGAGGTGTGCGTTGGTGTTGTCGTTGTCGTTCTTGTTGTTGTTGTTGTCGTCGTAGTCGTTGTTATATCCACCAGCGCAGCCGCGCATAGCAAGACGCAGCGCGAGAATCGCCGCGCCAAGACACTTATACACGTAGCCCATGCTGCGCCTCTCATCCAGCGCGAGCTGCGCGTACGTGTCTGCATAAACATGTCTGTCGAACTCCGCCTTGTCGAGCAGGCGAGCAGCTTGTTCGTCCGTTAGGACATCGCCTTCCCCCTCCCCAGCCCTCGGATCAGCATACTCCCCCCTCGCGCGCACCCACGCCCAACTCCTCTCCAGCAAACAATCTACATCCCCCTCCCGCACGACCGTCCCCCTAACCAACCCCCTAACCAATCCCCCAACAACACAACACGCAACAACACACCTCGGATCCGCATGCGTCACAACCCCCACCTCCGCCGCAACCCTCCACACCTCCTCTTCTCCCCCCGGCGCCCCGAGAACACCAATCACATGCGTCCGCATCAAGCTCCCGTTCGCCGCCATCCTGCGCCCATGTCGGATCCAGTACTCCCGCGAGACTTGCGCTGGGTCGGAGAGGTAGTTTGCGCTGGACACGACGCCGGCGATGGTGTTTCCTGTGCCGAGGGGGGGGCGGGAGAGGGCGCGGATGCCCTCGCGGGTCCAGCGGCGGAGGCGCGCGGCGAAGAGGGGGGCGGAGAGGGGGGTGGGGGTCGGGGTGGAGAGGTAGGTTAGGAGGAAGAGGAGGGCGTGGTCTGTGTCGTCGGTCCAGGTACGGGGGGGGAAGCGGTCTGTGGTTGGTTGGGTTAGGATGGTCTGTTTATATGGTTGGAGGAGAGGGAAGAGGGAGGGAAGGGGGAGGAAAGGGGAATGAGAGGGACGGAAATACCCCGGTGGCTATCACCCAGCAACGGGGTCACGGGCTCGACGAGGCTGAATTTCGCGGATGGATAGGCTTTTCGCGCGGCGTCTTGGGTGAGGAATTCGGTGTAGAGGCCGATTGTGTCGCCGAGGGCGGAGCCGAGGATTGTGCCTATGGCGCGGTCGGGGGCGGTTGGTGGGAGGGGGGATGGGGGTTGTTGAGGGGTGGTGGACATTGTGGGAGGTTGATGGGTGTGAGATGTGTTTGACGTGTGGGTGTTTGGCTTTCTTTTATATATCCCCCTTGGCATGTTGTGTCGGGGGGTTTACGTTCAGGCAGCAGCTTTTTGGACATATCCACCACTATCTCGTATTCGGCACGTGGTGGCTGAGTGATGTACCGCACGGATGAAAAGGTCGTGGTTTTGGGTTGTCATGGTGATGAGTAGATGGTGCTGGAACCAAAGTTTGAGTTTGGGTCGTCGGCTCCAGGGGATGAGAAGGATGGATTTGTGGTTTCGGTTTTTCAGGCTTGGATGGGATGGGATGTGGTTCTAGTTGAGGCTGACACGTGAGTGAGAGTCCCTTTTTGGGTTTAGCGTGGTTCTTTGTGAATATTTGCGCGGACGTTGGAACGTCGATATTCCACCTCGGACTTTTCTTAGTCATTCTCAAGTCTCGCGCGACGACCCTGGTTACATGCTTGGAGGGTTCGATGACGTCGTGGTGAAGGTCGCTGGACACTTACTGCATGCTTATAAGGCTCGATGACAACGTGCTGGAGGTGATTGAAGACTTACTGCCTGGTACTTGGACCGAGGAGGGATCAACATGACAGATTATAAAGTGCAATAAATTGGACACCTTTAGTCCATCACCCCATGGACACGCGGATGTCGACTGTCCTCCGGACCATGATCTGGTCAGACCCGTGCTCCCTCAACGACTCGGCGTCGACAACAGTGGAAGGCTTGCGACACTCAATGAGATTCCTTGTATCTGCGTGATCTGGCCGTAACGGACCCAGCTCCATCTCTGGGTTCTTCACCTGTCTCTTGAACCCCCGATCCCTGAATCGCGACCGGCTCATGCTTTCGGACAAAGTGTTTGACCTACTCCTGGGCTTGCCCGCAGCGCGTTTCCTGTACATGTCGTGAGGGTCCATCTGCCCGGTCGTCGTCGAGAGATATCCCGTGTTGAACAGGCGCAGAAACGGCCGCATGCACGGGATCGTGGCGGAGACAATGCATAGATGCATCTCAGCTTGGGTGTAGACTGCCGTTTTCACCAGCGACCAGGTAACGTCGGGCGAATCAAAGGCCGACATCAGATTCCAGAGGCGGAGGCCACCGAGGGCCGAAATTCTGTGCATGGCTTAGCATAGACCAGATGAATACAAGCATACACTACCCACGGTAACCGAAACCAGAATGCCGTGACGACGATGAATTTTGTGGAAAACGGAGCATGGAGATTCCAGACGAGGTATATCGGCAACGCCAATAGCATGAGCTCTGTCACTGAGCCAGAAGCAAAGATGCCTATCCATTGAGGTTCCTGTTTACGTTCAGCTATAGCCAGGCATCTATATAGGGCAGATCGTATCATACCGACTGTTTTAGACAGACATGGAAGGCGTCAATGTCATCAAAGTCGCTGCAGGCCACGCCGACGATGATGGTGCATGCGAAACCCCACATTGCTATCACCATAGAGACGACCAACGAAGCCATAGTGTGCCGCCTGGCTCTGGTCAGGCGATAGATGAAGAGCGAACATCCTGCTCTAGCAAAGCAGAGCGCCAGGATGTACAAGACGTTACTGATCCACAGAGTCTGAGACCATCAGCGAGGCAAATTCATGCAATTGGACATACAGACCCAGTATGTATGGCGTTGCGCGTCTTGGGAAAGATTGTGTTCTCGCTGCCCAAGACCGCTGCCGATTGACGACGCAGTGGCAACCGCCTGACCAAACCCAAATAGCTTCTCTCTCATCAGCAAAGGCCCTTTCATTCACTCGTTCATTTCTATCATCGCACTCACAGTAGCCAGCGTTATCAGCACGTCGTCCCATCTGAACAGCTCGGCAAAAGGCCACCTCGTCGTAAGGCGGAAGATGTAAAACAGACAAGAGCACGTCAGACACAGCACCATCGCTACTGTTATGAACGGGCTGTGGTCATTTGCACTGACGGCATCGCTGTAAACGAGTCCGCGATGCTCTAGTTGGCGAGTAAGTGTTGTCATTGTTTGGGTACGTGGGCGTGATTGAAGAAAGACCCAACATTCAGGACTACATCACGAAGGTACGAGGATTGAAGGAATATCACTTTAACCCAAAGCCTCCGCAAGGAGGAACAGGTTATTTGAGCCATGGTCACATTTCGAAACTCAGCCTTGCGTCTTACATCCAAGACCAACTAGTCAGCCCTAGGATTTGAGTTGCTTGCGCAGGTCAGCGTCTGCGATATATTGATTGGGTCAGGGAGCTGTAGTTCTGAACATATACCGCGCCGCGCTCAAGGCGTCTCGGCATCCCGGGGAAAATATAATAGATGAGATGAAGGGCCGTCTACATACCCAGAGCAAATCAGCGCTGCTCTACCTAGATACCTTGATAGCAGCAACCTCTCCCCTGGAAAGCCAAGCACATTGACGAAACTCTATACACCTATCACTGAATACGACCGCCAGTCGTATACGGGAAAATATCCTATTCTAGATTTTTTGTCGACCGACCGGATGAGATGTCTCGGTGGTACGTACAGATCATGAACCGGGCCCTCTCCCGGGTTGCCTCCGGATTAAAGGTCCGTGTGTACCCATGGATCCAGCATTTGTTTGGGACAAGATCGACAAAAGCTCCCGCTCCCGCTTCCGGGATCCACTAGGTTTAGTTCGCAGACGTCAAAGTAGCAGTCGAAGATTGAAGATGACTGTCGCTGCGACAGCATGCTGGACATGATTTGACACATGTACCAACCCCCCAGACAAACAGAATGATTTCTGAAGTAATTATCAGAATCTGGGCCTTCGCCGTATACAAAAGAAAACCCAAGGGCAGGTTTCGGGCAAGGATGAGCGCTCCACAATAGCCCCGCTGTGGTTCTATTCGTGTTATCTCGGCAGCTCTCGCCCTGTTCCCTCATTCCTGTTATTTGCCGCGCTTGCAGGCCCTTGCAATGCGTAGGCGCCGCTGCGCTGTTCGGCGTCGCCGTGTTGGTGTACTCCGGGACCATCCTGGGGTGGATCTACGTTGAAGTCTGACACAGTCACTCACTTCCTTCCTCCTCGTGCACCGTGCAACCAAACATATCGCAAGTCATTGTCGTCACAAAACCTCGGGGGTCTCTTGCCCTGTACCTATGATGGCTCGAATTTGCATCATGCCATTTGAATTGCAGCATGGGATTACCAAACTGTCGGGACGCCACAGTGTAATGGATGAGACTAGAGCAACGTGGTAAGAAGGGTGATTAGAGGATTTCGGTCCTTTTCTCGGCCCTTTCCCTCTGCCTCCTCTAGTAGCCTCTCGTTTCTGCTCCTCCCGAGGAGTTGAGTTCTTCATGTGAGGGACGGGACTGGTTTTCTACGTGTCTTTCTTGCACACTGCCCACCATGGTCAGCTTCGCGAGCATGACGAACAGGTACCTTGCCGAGACGAAGAACGAGTTTGCTCTGGAGTCTCGGACCCTTACCGACAACGATGGCCTCGCGGCCGATGCCAATGGCACGATACAAGATGGAAAGGATATGGCGAGGCTTGGTAAGAAGCAGCAGTTCCAAGTACGTTTGCGTATTTTCCCGGGTGTGTGTCGGTCGCCACATGAGCTCACGGGAAATTATGTAGAGAAACTTTCGGTTCATTTCGATTCTTGGCTTCACGTGCACGTTGATGTGTACGTGGGAATGTCTGGTCGCGAGCGCGTCTCTGGCATTGATCAATGGCGGTCTTGCGGGGTTTGTGTGGACTTGCTTTGGCACTACGTTCTGCTACACGGCGGTCATTGCGTCGATGGCTGATATGGCCTCGATGATGCCGACGACCGGTGGACAATACCGTATGATTCCTCCGCTGTGGGATCCGATTCATGAAATGTTTGAATTGACAATGTGGGTTTAGACTGGGTCTCGGAGTTTGCGCCAAAAAGCAAGCAGAAATTCATGAGTTACATGGCTGGTACGCACTGTGAGACTCTGGCCTTGGTCATGACTTTGTCTAAACACAATCTACAGGATGGACTGCGTCGTTGGGATGGCAAGCTGGTCTTGCCAGTACCGCGTTCCTTTCTGCGACCATGATACAGGGCCTGGTTGTCCTGAACTATCCCACATATGAGGCTCAGCGCTGGCACGCGACACTGATATTCATCGCGGTACTCTCTGTCTGCATATTCTTCAACACCATCGGGGCCAGACACCTGCCCCTGATTGAAGGCCTGATCCTGATGCTTCATATCATGGGCTTTTTCGCTGTCGTGATTCCGTTGTGGGTATTGGCGCCCAAGATCTCGGCAAAAGAAGTCTTCACTTCGTTTTCCAACACCGGAGGATGGAGCTCTGTTGGGAGTGCTTGTATGGTGGGACAGCTTGCATCGGTATACTCGTTTCTAGGACCCGATGCTGCTGTTCACATGGGTATGTGAACATACCCGAGCATTCCGACGAAGATACTGTACTAACAGCATACAAAGCTGAGGAAATCCGCGACGCATCCAAGATCGTCCCCCGCGCCATGATCACCACCGTCCTGGTCAACGGCCTGCTAGGCTTCGTCATGGTCATCACATTCTGCTTCTGCATCACCGACCTGCCCGCCGCCCTGGACTCCCGCACCGGCTTCCCCTTCATCGAAGTCTTTCACGCTGCCACAGACTCCAAAGCAGGCGCCACGGCCATGGTCTCCATCTTCATCGCCCTGCTCATGTGCTGCGCAATCGGCAACCTCGCAACCGCGTCCCGACAGTTCTTTGCGTTTGCCCGCGACGACGGCATGCCGGGCGCGCATATCTGGAGCAGAGTCACCACCGTCGGTGTTGCGATCCCGCTGCATGCGATACTGATCAGCATGACCATCTCCATCGCCATCGCGCTCATAAACATCGGATCGTAAGTCTCCCCAGCCCCGGTACACAAAGTCACCACCTATCTATCCCCTAACCCCCAGGCACTAACCAAACCCCACACAGCACCGCAGCCTTTAACTCCGTCGTCTCCCTCGTCACCGCCGCCGATTTCTCAACCTACTTCCTCTCCATCATCTGCATCCTCACCAAGCGGCTCCGCGGCGAGCCCCTCCTGCCGTCCCGCTGGAGCATGGGCAAATGGGCCATCCCGGTCAACATCTTCGCCTGCGCCTATCTCATCTTCGGCATGGTCATGTCCTTCTTCCCGACGTCCCGGATCGGGCTGAGCCCCGAGGGTATGAATTGGAGTGTGCTGGTGTACACGGTTGTGGTTGCGGGGGCGGCGGTGCTGTATTTGGTGCATGGGCGGTACACGTATCGGGGCCCGGTGGTGAATGTGAGGCGGGTGGAGTAGAGGGTGGTTGGGCGGTGTGTGGTTCATGCGGCTTTTTGGCGCATGAGTTGTGCTATGAGAAATGACGTTGATTGCTCATCTGGAATGGCATAGATAGAGGTATGGGGTTATAGATGCTTTGCCGCATAGAGATTATCTGAGCATACAGTTGAGAAGGTGGAAGTCGGGTGTGTATACATCCTCATCAAATGATAAGGCAACAATCCATGTCTGGCGTTGTCATCTTAAACGCCGGGCTGCCGCATAGCTTGGTCCATGGAGATTGTTGCCACCGAATGCTATCATTGGTTCGTTTGGGCTGCATTCCACATAATCCGTCGCCAGTATCTCTGCCACAAAGCAACGATCGAGCAGAAACAAACCAGACTACACCGAGACCAATACACAATGTACTCAATGTCTATCATATCAAGCCTTGTCGGGCTGAGAATCATCGCTCTGCAGCGCTGACATTTGACCGCCCTCTGGCGAATAGACCCTCACGATATAGGCTGGGATCACACAAGGCTGGCTGCCTCTTCTTGCTGACCCATCATTCTACCTGCCTGACGCCTCTTCTTCGTATCTGCATTGCTTACCCCGCACCATGGGTGTCAAATCAAACGTAAAAGCATGTACTTTGTCTTGCTCTTCAGACTCCAATGCTGACCTACTCTCGATCATACTCGATATTGTACTCTAAGCTAGTGTAGACTGTAGAATCCCCCTTCTCAAGTAGACCTCTCCTGAATTCGTACGTCATTGAGGATACTTCGAGTAAGTAACTTTAGTCTTTTGTACAGATGGACTTGTCAAAGTCTCACATGTTCCCTTATTCAAGATCCAGAGAGCTTCGATTCTAGTATGCTGATGGTGGACTCGGTGTAGGTGCAATTCTCGATCCCCGGGGTCGACCAAAAGAATGCAAGCACAGAATGAATCCATAGACCGGAGCGTCTTCACCGTGATCTCGCCTTTAATTCAAGACAAAGGAAAAGAGCTACACTTGAAGAAGAAAAGGGCACAGTTTGTCACAGACCATGATGCCGTCCTGAAGCAGGAAATCAAGCGATGGACCTTACCAGCCTTCCTCGAATCATTCGCTCGACTGTCGCAAGCTCATGTCTTCAGGTCCCCTAGGGAAGAACGTGTGTACTTTGGGGTGTCGCAGCAGACAGTCAGATCCCAAGAAAATGATCCAATGGTCGGACCTTCAGGAAGTGGGACCGCCGCGGATGCTGTGGCAGACCCAGAACCAGCTCCAAGTCCTGGCATACCAAATGAGCCTGTCGATGCAGAATCCGACCCAAAGACTGATGACACTGCAGTTGCTGGTAATCGCTTTGCCCCATTCTCTGTTCTCATTAGCTGACTGACCGACCCAGACTCGGATCCGGAGGACGCAAAGTCGTCGTTCCAGCCACAGGAAATCATTCTATCGATAAAATATTCCCAGCCGCCACTATCTGCTTCGCTGCCCCAGCGAATCCAACGGCCACTCCTCGACGACTTCCAAAAAGCCATCGAGCAAGCATGTTTCGATTTCGCGGAGCGGCAGGTGCCCAGAGTTCTTAGCGAGAAGCGATGGGAATCGGCGGACGCTGTGGAGGTCACCAAATGGCGCAGGATAATTCCACAATCTCTGTGTGCCATGTACAAGAATGACAGCGAGGTTACACTGACAGGCATGAGCAACATGTTTCACAAAGCGTCACAGCTCCGCAATGCCGCAGTCCATCGCGAGCGTCTGTCAGTATCCAAGCTCGACTACATGCTCGATGGCTCCGTTGTCCTGGCAGGGTATCTCAGGGACAAGGACTGTGAAGACCGGTTGCGAAACGACAAGGATCTGGTGCGGAAGTATACGTCCGAGGTGGAAACAGACCAGAAGAAGCGTCTGAAAATGTTCAAAAAGCAGGTCGACGAGAAGAAGAGGGAGTTTGAGATCTGTTTGCAGCAGATGGGGCAACAGGTTCTCGAGGACGATGCACGCTTTTCCCACGCAGCTTACAAGCGGCTGGAGCAAGAGCTTCAGACTAGTAAGTCAGCTCGCAGTGGTAGGCTGCAGGATCGTGTGGGAGTTCTTTGTCATAGTCGTCCGTCACTGCGAGGTTACTGGGAAAATATGGCCGAGATCAATGTAAACATTCTGTGGGACAGTGCTGTATGGATGGCTGCGATTGGACTCGTGCTCAGTTTGTTCCTTGCTCCAATTTTCGAGATTTGGCCATCGTAGGGGCTGCTTTTCTGCTCTCAAGTTTCGCTGTTCCTGTCGCAAGTTTCGCTTATAGACCGTTTCGCTTCGTCTGACAGCTGTTCTTGATCCCTTCGTGATAGCTCATACTGACTGTGCAGGTTGTGATCTGGTTGGTTTGTCATACATTGTTACATGAAATCTGAGCTGTGTGACCGACTGTATGCAATATTGATAAAATCTAGGATCCCATCGAAAACGACAATAATGAAGACGATGGAATGGAAAGTCGAGCAGGCTAAGTCTATCTGTGGCTATAACAACGACACTGGCTATAGTTCTTGAGACTTTGGTGTGAAGTGACAGGTCCGTGGATTGGAGAGATGATTGAGCCGTAGCTTGGAAAACACCGTGACCGTATCGACCGGGGCAACTGTTGGAAAAGTAGGCAATTCTTTGCAGTCCCACGCAGCAACTCATCGCCCTTGACATGGATACTTGGTATGGATATTTGGGTGATGGCGCGGATAAAGACTCACCGGGCCTTGAGCACGAAGTTGCAGTTGTATCTCGTTGTGAGCCTGCAACTACTACGGGGCAGTCAGAAAAAGGGGTTATGTACATGCAAAATCCGAATACTTCTCCAGGTCACTTCTCCATTGCGTACATGTCGTGTCAGCTACAGGTCGCAGGAATCTCGTAAACTGTATTGGACCAGCTTCAGCTATATTAGTGTAAGAATGTCGTGACTGGCGTACAATGGAGCCAATTCCTCCATTGTTCTTGGACCCAGTCCGGTAGATGGAAGGAAAACGCCAAAATAATCTTATACTCCATAATGACATTGGACTATACACCGCTCGCACCGGGAGCTTTCTCATCTTTTCGCAGGCTCAAGAGCAGCTCGCGGAATCTTTGCTTTTCTGTCCCACTGCCGCCCCCACGGGTCCCCTTTCCACTCAGATCAACAAGCTTCGCAATACGCTCCCAGCTAGTGCCACCCGCCGTAGTGTCTTCACGGCTCTTGATAAAGTCTTCAGCCTCGCGGCGGGTCTGTGCAGTCTGTTTCTCTTTCTTGTTGTTGTAGTTCTCGTAGAAGTCGTCAATCTGCTCGTGAGCGGCTTTGATGGCCTCGGCCTTGCGGTTTGCAGATACCTCGTCGCGGTGTTGAACTTGGAGGTCGCGCTTCTCACGCCATTCTCGGATTACTTCTGGCTCGGGCTCGTTTGATTGCGGAATATAAGACGACGCTGTGGTCTGCGGCGCGCCGGGGAGGAACGGCATCGAAGTTCCAGTGATGGTGCCGCCAGGAGCCATGTGCTATTATGTGTCAGCTGGTCCTGACGCCCGCAGATATTCTCAGCATACTTCATTAGATGTGTCTATCGCAGGAAAGTCGTTGTTGAATGACATCTCCTCGGCATTTCCCGGTGGTTGATATGAGCTACCTCCACCCAGAAGATCATCATCGCCGTCCTCGACCGTAGCTGCGAGGTTGTCGTTGGGAGAAGCAAACTGATTGGCGTCGTCGCCCAGCGCAGCACGTTCGCGGGAGAGAAAGTCATCACCGTCGGCTGAGTCGCCGACTAGATCAAAGCCAGCCTGTCCTCTTGCCTCTGTCTGACCTGAGACCTAGATTAGCCGTCATGCGCGAACAGCTGCGTACCACATCATACCTGCGTCGATCTCGTCCAAGGAGGGAAACCTGTCAGCCATGATTGCGATTGTGTGTTTGTCGGTGGGTTGGCGGTGCTGTGAGTGGGCTACAGGATCTTCAACTGGTATGCGAGTGGATTGACAGCCAGGCAAGGGTATTGAATGAGCTGTTGATGGAAGCAGAAGTTGTGATGTTTGAGTGGGTGGAGGCCAAACTTCACCTCCGAGCTGCCCTACTCGGCGTTTCTACGGTTCTGGCTTGCGCTAAGGAACTGCTCCAACGGAGCTCCCCAAGCTTCACGGTAATTAGACCTTGCCCGTACCGCAACATCTCATACGACAAACTTTTGCGCAGACAACCAACTCGGACAGCATCGTGTAGTACATCTGAAAGGGCTTGAAGCTTCGCAGTGGGACGAATTTCTGTATAGTCACTCCCGTAAACGTGTCTTGTGCTTGTGATGGCGTACACCGATGATGCCGTAAAGGCCAAGCTGTCTGCTCTCAATGAGACGCAGGATGGCATAATGGGTGTTGCGCAATGGGTCATGTTCCATAGGTACGACTTGTATCGAAGTCGTGACAAGCGCGCAGTCTAACAATGATGTGACAGGAGGCACGCAGACAGGACTGCTCAGCTCTGGCTACAACGACTGAAGGATTCAACGGCGACCAAGCGACTGAATCTGATATACCTCGCAAACGGTACGGTTATCCCCTGATGATGGCCAATCTCATACTGACGTGTTATCAGAAATTGCACAACAATCACGCGTTCGCAAGAAGATGGAGTTCATATCAGCCTTCTCTCCGGTGCGTAGTCCGACAATGAAACACAACAGACCTAACGAGAATTAGATTGTTGCCGAGGGCACCACAACGGCATATAGAAGTGCGACACAAGAGCTACAACAAAAGATACGGAGGGTGGTCGAGGTGTGGCGACAGAGGAATGTGTTTGACCTTCCCGTGCAGGAATCAATAGAGAAGGGCCTGGATGGTATGCCGAGTGCTTACGCTGGACATGCAGTTGGCTGACCGAGACTAGAGATTGACAAGACTCGACAGGGAGGCAAGAAAGGCGGTCTTGGAGGATCGCTGTTCAGCTCTGGACCCACGGCTCCTACCGAATTGCAGCCACTGATTGCTCCACAGAACGACCTCACCAAAGCCGAGATTGCCTATCGCTCCGTGATTGAGACTGCAAATGCAGAGTATGATAGAGTCACCAACCCTGACGCCAAAGCTCCCACTCCGCCCGTCCATGCCCACCAATTGAGCAACGTTTTGAAGACTCTTGCGAATGCAGAAGGGGCCGTCGCGCAGAGTATCAAATGTCGGCGTACACTCATTGAAGGCTTAGAGAAGCTTCTCGCGACCAACCGGACGGCATTGAGTACTGAAGAGACATACCACTACGAGCTGTCATCTAAGAAGACGACGATTGAAGCAAAGAAACGTGAGGTTGAGGACGGCATTATGCGTGGTCTGACGTCTGGACACGCGGGCAATGGCGCTGCGTACGAGGACGAGACCAACCGCCCGGACGTCGAACAATTGACACCACCGCCAGTAGAGTCGTTGACACCAACTGGTTCACCGCCCCCACAGGATCAGGCTGCAGCACCTGTCGAAGCCGATGCTAGCTATGACTATCCTCCCCAGACGCGCGCTGAACTAGATGGGATGGCTGATGCAGGGCAACCTGTTAGCCATGAATCTAATCCGGGCTTTGGGACCGTACCAAGTTCACTGAAGCGCCAGATGAGTGAGGAAGGCGGTGGCCTACCCTTTAAGAGACGCAGCTTGAAGAACGACGGACCAGAGTTTGCAGGGGAAGTCACCCTGGACGCAGATGTCGCTGATATGCTGGGCTGAGACTCGGCATACGGTCTTTATGGTGTACTCGGGCCACCATCTGTTCTTTTCTTCACATTAATAGCGGGGGGTTCTGTGTCTTCTTCGCGTTGATAGTGGTGGGGTTCTCTGTGCGAACAAATAATCATATAGTTGTGATTCACGGTCTTCAATCGAGCACCAGGAGCAGGTTTCCATGTATTTTAACATATAGGTATTCACTTTATATACTCTGCTTCATAGCGATATCTACCAGAACAGACAGCTAGGCACTGCAGTATCTACCGCATAGTAGTAAAGTCCCCTTTGGTGGTACACACGTATGAATCCCCTGAACGCCCGCCCCAGCCTTACACTATCCCCTGGCACTGCCAACAAGCCTCTCAAGAACTGAACTCGGGATGGTTCCCATCCTTTACCCTAACTACAGCACAAAACACAAGTTTCCGAGTTGAATTCGAGTTCACCCGAAGGCCATATGTACATGACCATGCCGGCGGGGAGGGGTTATACCACATGCCCAACGATCGAAGCGCTATCACCCAGCGGACATCGCAGACATTGTAGACATTGTAGACTGTAGACACAGTACAAATTGTAGATAGATTAGATATATTAGTTATATTAGATATGATAGATATGATAGATATGATAGATATGATAGATATGATAGATATGATAGATATGATAGATATGATAGATCTGATAGATATGATAGACATGATAGACGTGATAGACATGATAGACATGATAGATCTAGTAGAAAGCGTAGACACAGCAGACACAGCAGACACAGCAGATATATCAACCAATAAATCACCAACCCGCACCGCAAGCAGCCCTCTCCAAGTACCCTAAAGACAGATACACACTATCCAACAACCTCCATTCTTCTATATCCCGCGTCTTAAGCGAGTCCAGAGCAAGACATATAAACATACAATCATACAGTCAAACCCCCTGAATGACCCTCCCTCACGACTCCCTCGCTAGAAACGTCTCTCAAAGTCCAAAGCTACCATTGCATACATCCTCATATTTCACACTACTTCCCCTTACCTTTCCCTTCCCTCTATTCCCCTTCCCTCTATTCCCCTTCCCTCTATTCCCCTTCCCTCTATTCCCCTTCCCTCTATTCCCCTTCCCTCTATTCCCCTTCCCTCTATTCCCCTTCCCTCCATCCCCATCCCCTTCCCCTCCCTCCGTTCCTTCCCCTCCCTCTGTTCCCCTTCCCCAAACCGAAACCTAACCCAAGCTCCAATACCCCAGAAAGGACTCCCCCCAGCCCCTCCCCTTCCCCCAGCCCGGTCTACTCCACCAGTAATATACCCCAGGTAGTCCGCGAAACCGGGGGCTAGTAAGTGTGAAACCACCCATAGTATCAGTGCGGGGAGGGGGAAGTGTGGGGTTTATGACGATGGGCTGTTGGAGAATTGTACTTGATATCAGTGGATGAATGGATGAATGGATGGATGAATGATGTGATGTACCCGGGGTGGTGGCGAGGTCGGGTGATAGAAGGGGGCGAGGATTGAGGATTGGGGGGATGGGAGAGGGGAAGAGGGAAGAGGGTACGGGTAGGTACTGCGGACGCTGCCTTAGTGCAGATCTGCGATATCAAGGCCGAGGACAGGGACATTAGAGATCACTTTAATGACGCGGGACGGATTGTGGTTGATACATGAAACTAGAAGAATGCTCATTCGTGTGGTATATACATGTCCACTTGCATTGGCTGATATTCCCCCGCAAGCACTCCATCTTCGGCGAGAGCGCCTCGTTATCATGGGTATACTATATGAGTACGGTCAAGGCGGGGGGGGGGGGGGGGACCTACTCAGCGCTTCCTTCCGCGGTGAGAGGTGCTGTTGGATACATTCCTCGAAGACGTACGTGCCTTGCTGGATGCGGTTGGCGCGTCGAACGAGCGGGTTACGCGTTTGGCTCTTGGTGCCGCTGGGTTTTCGGTGGCTGTTTCGGGGGAGTCGGCCTTGCGCTTGCGGGAAGATGGTTGTGGTGCCGGGGATGGGGATTTTGCGTTGTGCCTCTTCTTGGTCTCTGCAGCCGTGAGGACGGGGCTTTTGGTGTCGATAGTCCTTGAGGCGCTCTTTGAGGTGTCTGAGGATGACGGGGTAGGTGGATGTTGAGTTTGTCTTGTCGGCTTTGTGGTTTGTGGGGTCTGATGCTTGGTGACGGGCTGTTCGTCGACAGAGCTGCCCGCGGGTGTCATCGTTTCATCCTTTCCCTCTTCGGTCGCACCGTGGTGTGACAGGAAGTTGGATATGCCCTCGGCCGCCGGATCGTCTTCATCGCGCTCGAATAGGTCGTCTGCTAGTGCTCTGGCAACATCGTCTGCATCCTCTTCTCCACCAAGCATTCGCATCGCATATTGGAGGAGCATATTCGGGTCTAACCCCTGGAGCCCGTTGCCTGCGCTTCCGAGCCGACTGACCAGAGCGGCTTTGAAGGCATCCTCGTCAATCATAGGTGCTCTGCTGGCTCCGTCTTCAGGCGGGATATCGAAAGTCTCGGCACCTTCATCCTGAGCTTTAGGCTTCTTTTTGAACTCCTCCAAGGAGCTATTCGCAAATCTTGTCCGCCAATCCTTCAGGAGAGCAACAGGCTGCTGAGCATCAACATTCATAGGCTTCGATGACCGATATGTCCGTTCCTTCTGCGTCCTCCAAGCAACCGTCGGTGTTGGGGACGACGGTGGCTCTGGTCCTTTGCTCGCCGATAGTTTCCGCTTCTTCCTTCCTCTTGCAACGGCACCAGGCCTTTCTCTCCTCTGGACGGTCGTTTCGTTTGTTGCACCGGCACCGCGCCCGGCGTCGTAGTCGTAGTATCCCGCAGAGCCATCTTCAATGTCTTCGTAGTAGTCGAAGCGATCCCAGTCATAATAGTCGTCGTCGTCTGCGAATGGAGGGGGAGACGCCACGGCGCGTTCGGCGAGGTCGTCCTAGAGGTAATTAGCAAGCCAAGGCGACATGACATGTGAGCAAGGTGTATATAGGCAAGCATACCGCTATGTGATATCCATCCTCTACGTAAGTGTAGTCTAGATCGAACTCGAAAAAGTCATCGTCAGAGTAGTCGCCGTAGTCCGACATTGTCGCGTGTATGCAATTGGTGGAGGGGGTGTCAAGTGTGCACCATATGTCGATAGGCGTTTGTCAAGTAAGGGGATCAAGACTCGGAATGTTTAGGATATCAGGACGGGATGCGCGGCATACGTCACGCGTCACCACTCGACAACAGTAGCGGAGAACGATGTTTTTCGTTGCGGAGTAATGGGACACTGAGCGAATAGAGGAGGCGAAATGTGTGGGATCATGAGTGAATCAGGGACGACTTTCATTGACGCGCATCACGTCCGTAGGTGCCTTGTGGATGGGGTGAAGTGTGTTTGGACGCCATGGTATGTCTGGGCGAAGTTGCGCCAACACACGCTGTTGGTCGGGCGTGCTGGTTGGTCGACCAGAAGACCTGGCGCTCCTCAAGTGCCCTGAGGATGATCAGCTTTGCCCTTGCTCCACCCGCATATCTTGTGGGAAGTAGTACAGAGTTGTAGGTTCAGATTTCGGCTTCCATCAAGATATGCCATCTGGACTTGGGCTATATTCGTAGTTATCGAGGCGTGCAACCGAGAGAGGTTAGTGCCGCCCGACTAGGTTAGCACCGATTGGCCGTGAATAGACATGTACAAGGTAACTTTACTCCGCTCTTCGCTCTGCTTACTTTTCTCGGAGTGCGACATGCATATTCACATTGGCTCTAGACTGAGGTTCAAAATAAATTCCTCCGCCAATGTGGGTGGACAAGGTATTGTGTATCACCTCAAAGCCGTCCAAACACCTGAGAAGCCAGCAAAACATCCTTCTACTTGTTGAGACGATTTATCCCGGGACACAGTCTTTCCAAGATCATCAACGTGTAGCCTGGCTTCGCTTAAATTAGGAAACAGTCTCGCCCTGGTTAGAATACTCTGTACTTTTGCAACGTGAAATTGGTGAAATAGTCTACATGCTGCAAGTCGGGCATGCTGTGGCGGCGCCGTTGAGCGGCGTGGCTATGAGTGTGACTGTAGATTGGGCTAGATGTTATTGGAATGGACGTTTCGTGACCGGCACGTATATATGTAAATGTCTCGCCGTCTACCGTGAGTCGGGATGATATGCTGGACCCGGATTTACAAGTCACGGGAACGAAGCGGGACGAGACTTGAAGGCCGACGGAGGGTGATGGAGGTGATGGAGAGTAAGATGAACGCTGGGGAAGCGGCTATACTTTGGGCTGTTTTGTCCAGACCCGCGGAGTGGGCAGAATGGCAGCAGCTTGTTTATCCTTGAATCCGGAGGCCCCGTCGAGGCGTGGGCACTGCTACAGTGCTACTGGCAGAGACAATCAGATGATGGCTAATTCTGCGCTATTACTGTTCCTGCGCGAACTTGAAGAGCAGAGAATCGAGTCGCGTTGTAGACGACTAGGAGTTAGATCGCCCGTCCACAAGGCAGGATGCGCAGCCGTCAGCACAGTATTGCTGCCCCTTGGAACGCCCTCAGCACGACAAGTGATGGATCTGTGTAGATCAACTGCTCGTATGGCCCCGAGCATGCCTGGATGACTTGGACATTCTCACATCATATAAAGACTCGAATAGGCTTTGATCATAATATAACTAGTTACATGATTACGCCACACAGGAGAAGAGACTCGCCTAATCCATTTCGTACAAGAGTCTAAGCCTATTCCGGGAGATAGATTAAAACTAGTAGGGATTCTAAGCGACATGAGGTAGAAGCAATGTGGAGAATGGAGACGAAGAAGTGTACCATAGATAGGTCAACCGTCACTGTTATGATTATCCTGACTGTATCGACAAGACACCACGAGACTAAGTGTGAATGATCCCTGGGGTGAGTGTCTTTCAGATGTCCATTATGCGTTTGCAGATGCGTGTTCTTGCAATATACGCTTCATGGTTACACGCAGGCCTGCAGGTCGGCCACGAAGATCCCTATCTGGTCCAAATGTGCAAAAGAATAAAGTATTCTGACTGTGCCTGCAGACCCAATAGTCTCCATCTGTGGCGCTGGCCGAGACTCCCTGCTCATCTCCACAAATAAGCTGCTAAATCGTCGACTAGGCGTACACTCGGGTTAGCCTATGAAAACAACGCAGTATTCCAACCATTTGTGGAAACGCGCCGTAGGGCTCGATGGAACGAGGCGCATCAACCAAATCCTAAATCCGACATCTTGCAGACCCAGATCCCATCGCACATTCCGGTGGCTTGCGGTTCTCGAGAGTAGTTCATGAGCAGTCATTCTAGCCATGGCCCCTATGATCGCGTCTTTAAAACCTGTTGTGTTCCCGAACAACTGGTCTTGCGATTGACCCTGTAGCCGCTTCAGTGCCCACTTTCAACATGGTAGCCATATCAGAACTCTTGATCGTGCTTGCTACAGCCTTGTCTGTCGAAGCCAGCTCCAAATGCTGCGCTGCAGGTTCGCCTACCACATGTCCTTCCACAATTCAAGCTCTGACTATACTAGATAAATGCTTCGCTTCTGCGAAGCTGCCGGCAAAGGCAACGCCAATTGTGTCCGCTTTCTGCCAAAAGTACATTCACAAGACTCCTGGAACGGTCACAGTATGCTACACTTCCCCCTGAACGTCCGGCCACACTGACGAAGCGCATAGGTCACGGTGTCGGCGACAAAGGGATCGACCGTGTCGCCCACTCCTGTTGTCGTGACACAGCCCGGAAACCCAATAACAATCCGGACCACCCCAATTGTGACTTCGGTCTTGACCGTCACCGAGACACAGCAGCAAGTCATCAGCTCCGGTGCCTGCGGTACCACTGTAACAAGTCCTTATCCAACATCAACCAACTATCGCGTTCGCGGCATCGATCCAGGCTCTCCTAACCAACGTCGCCACGTTCCCGTCATTCCCGATTTCCTTACGTCAAACTGCAATCCAAAGGATTTGCCCGCAAAGGTCAGCAAGGCCTGCTCCTGTTTCCTTACCTCTGCTACCACTACCGTGACTGCAACCCAAAACGTGGGCACCACGCTCCCGGCTTCCACTCAAGTCGTCACCGCGCCCGGCACAACCGTTCTGGAGACGGCCAGCGAACTCTCGTCCATCATCACTGTCACCCAGACTGCCGTACAGACTCAGACGACCTGTACTGGCGCCTCGACTACCGCGACCGAATACACCGGCGTCTTCTCTTGCGGCGTTCCATCCCCGACGGCAGGCCAGATTGGCACGCCCACTTGCGCAAACGACAACGTGCCGCCCGGCGAGACCAACAGCCCATTCCGCGTCGAAGGGGCCTCCGAGGGCAACATCTTTGATGGCTGCATAGTCAGTGGTCCACGCAACATCACCACTCCTTCTGGAGGCACCCACCTGTGCGATGGCACAAACAACAATGCCAACCCGGCCCCCGGTGCTACCTTTACCACCGATATCCAGTCTGCCGGCAACCAGGCCGGCTTTGACTTGGACGGCTCCTACAGCAACCAGTTCCAAGACTTCTTCATCACTCGTATCTCCGCCACCGCGCAGACCGGCAATCAGTTCTGGGGCGTCCTCCGCAACAGGGTCTTTACTGCTCGCGGCGGCTGCCAGGAGCAAGTCTCGCCCGCGGACGAGGCGCTCTGGGCTTATGACGCCTTTGCACCCAACAGAGTCTTCCTGTCCACCTCTCCCGGCTACCAGGTTGTCCGGCTGGGCGACCAGCAGTCCATCACCGTGACGGTGCTCGCCGGTAATCCGAACAGCGGCAACACGATCCCTGCTCAGGGCGCTACCTTTGGAACTGGTACTGTTGCCGGCTCCGACGGCAGTATCCAGCTTACTGTCCCCAGCCAGCCCGGCTGCTATCTGTACAAGGCGGAGTTGTCCAACGCCATTCGCAGCAACGCGTTCTATTTGTCTGTCTTGCCTGCCTCTTCTTAGACGGGCTCCCGTATACTTCCATACTGTCTTTAATATCTTGCTCGATATCACTTCGTGCGTTGAGAATACGATGCTTTACATTTTGACTTGTGCTCCCTCGTGTCGTGACCCGCCTTGACGAGATATCCGGCCCGTAGCTTTTGAGGTCATGACGATGCGACTTCATCCATATGTACTGCATGTCACACGAAGGGGCGTGATCACAACGACACAAGACGACGTGCTACGAACCGGCCTCCACAACACCGAGACTGCAAACTCACATACTCACAAACACCATCTACACTGCCCCTACAACATCCACACCCCAGCCCCCGCAACAACCGGAATCAAAGCCCAATGCATCCACACCTTCCCCCTCATAACCCCCATCCTCTCCTCCCTCCCCCTCAACGTCTCCCCTTCCACCTCCCCCTCTCCCTCCCCATACCACCCCTCCGGCCGCACCGTCCACCCATCCACCACCCCAACCACACACCCAGTCAACAACATCACCCCCAACGCCCTATCCAGCCCCCACACCCCACACAGTATCAGACCCAGGCCAGAGGCAATGTTGCGCGCCCCGACGGCGGGAATGTATGGGTTTTGCGCCGCGGTCTTGGCTGTCGAGGTCGTCGCTGGGAAGCCGAAACTGAGGCTCCATTGTGCTGGGTTGTGGATTGCGCGCAGGCCCATGGTGCAGCTGAGGAGGCCGAGGCAGGTGGTTAGGGTGCGAATTGTGGGTTTGGGTGCCGGGAGGAGGGAGTGGGATGGCATTTTGCAGGGAGGGGATTTTCTGGGGTTGTGGTTTTTTTTTGGGTGGTGGTGTGGTATCAGGGGGCTTTTAGAGAATGAATGGTAAGGCTGGGGAATAGGAAATAGGAGACGAGACGACTAGGCTGATTGTGGGAATATGCCTGCTCCGTATCAATAGTCAGGACCCACCTGCCATTCATGTTCGAAGGAGCTACTGCTGTGCGGTCCCCACTTCCGCACTAGGACTAGTAACCGGCCAGTTAAATAGCTTCTGTAGTCTCTTACTCTCACTCAATAACGTACAACTAATTCAATCACTAAGTTACACCTCCAACTTCATACTTTCACAACTCTTAGTTACACTTCCAGAGGCATTGGAAGGAAGCTAGCAACATTAATAGTCTTTCCCAACGCCATTTTAAAATCTATAAGTCTACCGCAATATAATTAATTCGTACAAGTCTATCTTAGTCGCTACTTATAAGGAAGGTATTAATACTTACTCGTAAGCATTCTGTAAGGTACTCGTGTTTAAATAGAAAAGATAAGCTTAATCTATGTCTTGAGAATGTTACTAAGATAGTATAATACTCATCTAATTAGTTGGATTACTCGTGTTAGATTACTTGAATCAGGTAGAATATTTGGCTATATATAGCTTAAGGCCTTATCAGACTGGATTTTAGTAACCTAAGGCCTGATTTATACCCCAAATTCAGCCTTGTATAGATATATCCCCACGTTATCGAATCTAATTCAAGCTATTCTCATCCCTTAGTATAAGTTGCAAGCTTAATCCGTACTTCTGAAGTGACTAATTATATATACTATTCTAGGCCTTGCGCTTAAGGGGTGTGCACTTGCTTCTTAGTCTCCACGGACCGCAGGTCAATATTCATTGCCTTTAAGTAAGTCGAGCGGAACAGGCAAACCTACAGTGAATACGGGTACCAAGATACATAGGCAAACTGTCAGGAGCGAGCTTTCGATATCATCCAACGAGGCTCGGTTCTGGTACGCGAGGGAAGCCTATAAGAGGTGGCTGAAGATCGGGTTCTTTCCTGGACTTGCGACTGAAGGAAGTGGATGATACCTACAACCCGACACAAATATGTCGTGAAGTGGCTGTTCATAGGGCCAAGACGCCTCATATCTTGATATCTATGTAAGTCAGGCAGACTGAGTGCTCCACTTCACTGACTTGTAAAAAAACTCATCATTGAGGGGATATCAGCTGGTGAAGCTTACATGTATCACTGGAGGTGACCTAAAGACAGCCATGTCTAAGAGACACATGTATAGTTAATATGTCAATCTGTATCGAGGCTTTCATACGGCATAGGAGTGTGCCGATTGGGCGCTTGAAGTCCAATATTCAATCTTACATAAGCAATTTGAGTCAACATACCGTCACTAGATATCAATGATGACTCTTAAGCCATGATCAGCTTTGCTAACAGTACAGTGCCTGTGTTTCCGAGTTAGCTTTGCATGTTTGGTAAAAGTACTGTCTCAGCGCATGCGCTGTGCTTGTATTATCGTTTAAAATCCCGAACACATGGTTACCGTGTGAGAGAGGGAGTACTTAAGAGAGGTTTATTTTAAGTTAGGGGTCTACCATCATAAGCGTCAGGGGGGTCTAGCGAGAGCTGATCCAAGTATTACTGCTGGGAATGTGCCTACGTGACCCGGACCTTACATGGTGTCAACGAAGATAAGCTCATGCATACCATGAGCGACCTCGACCTTTATCTTAAATAAGCAAAACCCCACGGTCTTTATGGATGGCTCCCGAACTTTTCCTCCGTTATGGAAATGTAAAACGCTAGGTCTAAATTAGGAGTAGAAATGGTCCTTAATTCTTCCCCCTCTCGAGACAAAGAGAAAACAATGAATCTTCAACCCGAACTATACCTCCTTCCTTTATATTATATCTCTAGGGGATATCCCTTCTTCTAAGATAAGTTAAAGTATATTACTTGATTACTTCTAATACTTCTATAAAACCTAGTATAAACGACTGCCTCGATGTAGTACACACGTTAAAAGGGGTTCGAACAAGCGAATATCTATCCATCTAGAAAATTAGTGTAGATAACTAGATAACTATCTAGATATAGTATACACGTTAAAAGGAGCTTGAATAAGCGAACGTCCGTCCTTCTACGAAACTAGTATAGATATCTAGACGACCACCTAGACATAGTATATACGTTTAAAAAGTAGCTTAAATAAGTAAGTATCTATCCTTCCATGAAGATAGTATGGATAACTAGATAACTATCTAGACGTAGTACACACGTTAGAAAGAGAAGCGAGCGTCCAACTCTTAGACACACTATCTACCAATAACTAGTTCAATCGATTCGATGCTTAAATAGTACATTCGTCCAAATCTTAGACATATCATCTACTAATAACTGGTCTAATTTGTTCGATGCTTATATAGTACATTTTTCTAACCCTTAGACACATTATCCACTAATAACTGGTCTAATTCATTCGATGCTTATATAGCAAAATCGTCTAACCTACCATCTACCAATAACTAGTCTAATATGTTTTATGTTTAGATAGTAGATTTTAAGAATCATGACATTATACCTAACAAGGTTCTATCGCTACATAGTATTACTCCCGGTGTCCGGTAAGAGTTGGAGGCGATGTCTATGAGCTAACATTTCCTTTACCACTAATTCCCTAGTTTCTTTTTACGCTCAACTTCCTGTACCATCTTTCTACCTTCTACTATGATAATGAATACTTCTTATGATCTTACAACCCCTTAAGTCTTTATGGCATATTATTTATATTCATCTAGATATAGTATAGCCTGCCTTCAAGTATAGCAGGTCTTATAGAAGGGCCAACGACATTAGGAGATCGGTCTATCGGAGTCAACCAAGACACTTTCTAGGGTTAGACCTGCTCGTATACATATACATATGAATATAAACTTGGAGGTATGGTATCATCACTGAGTTGGGATTAGACCGGATGAACCTACGCGTCAAAGGAAGAGGAGGATATATATTTGTATGATGAGTGTGTTACGGAGATCATACAGAGTCGACTGGTGTATCTTAAGAACATAGATACTTCCCAAGCAGTCACATCGCGCACTCTACGTAGAGCTTGTGGTTACTAACAACCTTATTTCAAGGGGCCACCTAAAAAAGCAAGCATGAGCCCATATTAAGAGTGAGAGAGCCAGGTTTTGTGTCCAACTGAGCAGACAGGTAAAAAATGGAAGAGTCCAAGTCTGAGGAGTATATTTGAAGACAGAGAGGACTCCTATTAAGCCAATGCTCTCCAAGACCGGAACTTGCCAGGTAAATTGAGGGCCATATAGTTTATAATACATGAGGCAAGTATGAAAGAGGGAGGGCCGGGCCTAAAGATCAAGTTTCTTTCCTATACTTAAAACCAAAAGAAAAAAGGGCTACCTAAAATCTGACGCAAAGACATGATGATGTGACTAGTTATGTTATAGACCCCAGATGCCCTAAATTCAACATCGATGGTAGTCAGACAAACTGGGCGGTTCCAGCTCACTAATTTGAAGGAAACTCATTATACAGGGGCTATTTATTACTAGGCAAACTTACAGGGACTACCGAAGGTGATCTAAAGATACCCATTTCTAAGAGACGCCTGAATCATCAATATATCAGTCTACATTGAGGTTTTTACACGGCAGGAGGGTGTGGAGATTGTGCACTTGAAGCCTAATACTCAATCTCACACAAGCATTACGAGTTGAGAAGCCGTGAGAGTCAACCCGGGGAAAAGAAGTGATTCTGACTCGTCTGCTAAGCATACAGTAGCACAAAGAAGCGACTCTTAGAATAAGTGGTCAGATTGAGGTGGTAGGATAAGCTCATATGGAATGACTCACTTGACTCGGCCACTGTCTCGACACAGTCTACGCGTCAAGAGAGACTACTTAACGATACTTCTAGACTTCAGCAATAGTGTGCAACTCTGGTTGAACACCACGCATCTCTCTCCCCGTTCACAAATTACGAACCGCTGATCAAGCTCATGACGATCTTGAAAGTCGATGACTCCTTCATACAGTGCACAAGTGGTTCAATGAAACCTTCGACAACTGAATGTTGGTCCTTCCGATAAATCTTCTACTTCACATGAACCCTTGTTCAGTGTGTGACTATCTTGTCGACGTACATCAGGCAGGAAACCTACCTTGACTACTCAAGACATTCGCGAACCTCAGCATAGATAATCATCTGGACGGCGATTTTAACGCGGTACACATACCTACAATAAATCTTTCTCAAGTACTCCCTCTCCCACATGGTGACCGTGTGTATATTCAACGATAATACAAGCACAGTGTACGCCCTGGGACAGCACTTCTACCATAACACGCAAAGCCAACACTCAGACACGTAGGTATAGTACTGCTACTAACAATAAAGCCGATCTTGGTTAAAGAGTCATCAGCGATATCCAGGGGCGGTATGTTGACTCTATCGAGTGACGCGCAGAATTCCAATTCATAAACTGATGCTGATGTTGATATTGAACACATGGATATCCAAATGCACCTTTCTTCGTTGCCCTGAACACAAACTAGACTGGAAACGCCCGTGGACGCTACAAAAATCTCTCTAGATCGTACCCACTCAAGCATTCTGCGCCATGGAGGCAGAATTCACTTCATTTCTCCGAAGACCACGAGGATAGCAAGGACTGCGAATACCCCTGAGTGAAAATGCGTGGCGCTCAGGATTGACAGTTCGTATAACCTATTAGCACAACTAGGCAGAAAAAAAGATCTCAGCTTATATGTTGCCCTCAACAGATCGTATGTGTTATTTATAACAATAAAACATGTACTTCCTAGAAGCCCTTACCCAATTTTCGCTCGGGTAAAGGATGTGACTTCGTTCTCTCACAGAGGAGCGAGAATGCCTGATGCTCGACTGTTACGTCTGGATGCTACGTTTCGAGATGTTCTTGTGACAAAATTTCCGAATTGACCCCGGGATTCGTCCCACACATAGCCTGAAGTACCAATTATCTGTGGCCCAGAACAGCCAATGAACTGACCATCCGTAAGGTCATGGATCAGCCACCGTCTCCTGTTCATAAGGTTCTTGAGTATATCACCCATCGACTACCCACAAGCACCGCTAGAGCCAAGGACTTCGGTATGCAGTTCCTATCAAGGGGCTTGGAAGCTCTCCTTGGCCAGGGGTTAAGTGGCGCACTGGGCGCGCGAAGCAATCACAACCACTTGTGGACTGGAAGACTGGTAACAATAAGTAAGTTTGCAATTTTAACTACTCTACATTTTCACATAGGTCTGGACTTCTTATAAGCTCCAGTAAGTACCTATCTCCCTTTCCTACAAGGGTCTGTCTTACTCTCAACCGTACAGTACTGAATTGAAAAGAGGAATGTACAGATCAGGAGGCCTTTCATTGTGCCACTACCCCCGAACCTTTAAACATATATGACTTCACTCCGCTTCATTCTGTCATATCGAAGTCGTTGGCCGACAGTGAGATCTACTGGGCCAAAGTCTGGATTCAGTTCAGATTGGTCGCGAGGGCAGGATCTCTAGTTTTGTAAATCAACGTATAGTAAATCTTGATGATGTGAGAATCTGGAGAAGGGCTCTGAGACCTGTGGACGTCAAACTGGAGCTACTGCAGGTACTTCGAGTTTCTTCATGGCCTCAAGACGTTCATGGTGCCCGGAACATTTGGGAGATCTCGACACATCAGTCGCGCTCCATTACGCGATTGCGCTCTACTTTATTACACTCCATTGCAACCAATCGCTTACAAATGTTCACGCCGGTATACGAGCAACCATTCACCAACTCCGACCTTGGGATGACCAGCCCCTATGACGTTGTATCCAGCAGACAGAGAATACTGCAATATGGGTCGAAAAGACGATTTCCAAGACTCATACTCCCCATTTCTTACCAAAGACTTGTAGCCATTGGGGAGTAGAAGGTGGGGTCCTTCGACCTCTGGAGAACCTGCACAACTGAATATCTAGTTAGCACGTGAAATGTAATGTGATCGTGGAAACTTAACTACTAATGTTCGTGAGAGTCGCAGGATAAATAGGTAAGATTCCGTAGATACAATCTAGATACATTACCTTACGCCAATGGGGGTATAAGTAGATGGCGACGTTTATGTATGCAATAGCTGCAAGTTACGAAGTCGGCTAATTTCACGTTGTGTGCGTCGAAGACGCTCAATCCTCTAAGGAACAGGGAAGAACAAGGCGTGATGAGGAAGCTTGGGAGTGATCTCATTCAATTTGCATTAAAGGCAGTCACGTAGACTTCCTGGATACTGGGGAGTGAGCAAGAGAGGCCTGTGCGCAAGCTGTATGAATAACTTCAGGTTCATTCCTGCTTCCGATTTTCATTCCTTGGTAACTTTCATCATGGCGGTGAGTACTCTCACATTCCGGCTCTTATTTGCTGACTCATTGAAATTCGTTGCGGTTTCTGGTGATTTGACGTGAACTGCTATGAACTGACGTGACTGTATGCAGGACGAACCAGAGAAGCGAAAGCGTAAGAAGCGCCCTCGTAAGAGGAAGAACAAAACCAATTGTCCAAATCCAGGACGAAAGAGGAGATCGCGAGCCCGCATGGCCGCAGAAGCTGCGGCTAATCCACCACCGCCACCAAAGTCTGCTGCGGCGGCAGTAGCCTTCGTGGCAAAGACGCCCCGACAAGAGATGCGAGAGCGGTACTTCGCAAAGCTAGCGGCGGAGGCGGCGGTGGTGGCTGCAGCTGAAGGAGAGGAAGAAGATGAAGAAGAGGACGAAGAGGAAGAAGACGAAGACGAAGACGACGAAGATGAAGAGCCCGTACCGAAGAGACGGCGTATCCGCCTCGCGCGGCGGTTCCCTCGTTGGGACCCAGATGACGATGATGAATGGGAGATTGAAGAACCCATCAGACATTGTAAGTCAATCCTCACATTTCTTCGAATCTGTCTTCGTCAGCCCTTCCAATATATAGTGTCTGTCATAAATCAATGTGGATTCAATATGCAGAGGGTGCACCTCGCATTGACCTCAATTACCGCTTTGTTCTTTCCGCCCACCCGAGGAGGCGTCATTTCATGTATCCATCACAGCTCAACGTGGTTTCTGGACGATGTGAGATCGACTTGCACTCGTTTCAGTTCAATCTTTGCTCTTTCTGTCCACCTGAGGAAGCATCATTCAATGTATCCATCACAGCTCAACGTGGTTTCTGGCTCATACGAGGTTAACTCGGATTGGTTTCAGTTGACCTTGTACACATTCTGTCAACCCGAAGAAGCATCATTCAATGTATCCATCACAGCTCAACATGGTTTCTGGACAATGTGAGGTCAACTCGCATTACTTTCAGTTGACCTTTTACACATTCTATTAGCCCGAAGAAGCATCGTTCAATGTATCCATCGCAGCTCACCTGGCTTCTGGCTGATACGAGGTTAACTCGGATTGGTTTCAGTTGACCTTTTACACATTCTGTTAACCCGAAGAAGCATCATTCAATGTATCCATCACAGCTCAACGTGGTTTCTGGACAATGTGAGGTCAACTCGCATTGATCTTACCTCACTCTTCGCTCTTTCTGTCGGTCACATACCAGTGTGACAGCGTAGCCCACTCTCTTTAGTCTCTTACTGTCCGTCTCGGGTATCTCTTGAAGGCTTACCCATCGTATCTTGACGTGGTTCTTCTCCGCTCTACATTCGATTCGCATTGTACCCTGCATGGCGCGAGGCTGTTTATATCTTACTTAGAAGACTTTGCTGACATCTGAGTAGCTTCTACTTACAAACCACTTGGGGAGTGGTGTCTTGTTTTCTGGCGAGAGTCAGGAATCAAGGCGGTAAACAGTAAGGGTGACCAAGAGCAGTTGAAGATCAAGCAGAAGGAGTCTCGCGAACTCGCTGCGAGACTCGCCGCTTTTGGTGGACATACCTGGACCGGAGGGGTCCACACTATCGAGTTTTCCCGATCATCTCATGACGGGTTTGACTTCGATAAGCAGAAGGGTACATTGCCAAACGTGACCAAAGAGACGCGTAAGTTCTTCGACACCTGCAAGCCCCGCTCCGTCACAGTACTCATTCGGTCCTTTGATGGTCTGGCGACGTGTGAACTGCCGTTCGAGTCACTGTTGAAGAGGTGGGGTGACAAGATACTGGACCTTGTGTTCCAGTCAGGTGTCGTGAACGAACCGCTTCTGTCGGTTCCCCACATGATTGGCGCCCTTGGGCTATACTGTATAGCTCCTTACTCGGCCGCGATCTTCAAGGCATATTTTGCTGATCGTACCGGGGTTAGGGTTGGCGCCGTCGTGCGTCTCCTGTTCGAGCAGCTGAAGGTTCTCGGCGACTCTAAACAGAGAGACCAGACGGGCACCCGGAACAGGAACAAGCTACCAGCCGCCAATGATCTATGGACCGGTTGAACGGTTGTAGTATGGCGGGGCCCTGCATCGTGTCGACGTGAGCTCCAATGATGGTCTTGTGTGTGTTTGTCTTTTAGGTTCTTCATAGGCAGCTACCTTACAGCACCGACTGGGTCTGGAGCATTTATGCGATGTCCAGTGCAATCAGGCGCGGAGGTCCTATTGCCGGCAGCTACCGTTATAGCAAGGTTACTGAAGTTGCAGCAGATGGCGGCCGTTGTTAACCTCAAGGTTGAGTGCTTTTTCTCAGCCTCGCCGCGAGGGACGGCCGTCCTCCAACATGGCGCCACCTTGCCGTGGGTGTTGGAGCTTATGCCACTGATCTTGAGTTGTCAACCGCTCCTAGATCTCAGGCTAACGAAGAGGGCCATGTCGATAGAAACCGCTTGCCAACTGGCGATTCTACCGGCTAAACGACTCTGTTGCAACGTAACCTGAATGACTGTTGTCAAATGACTACTGTCAAACCGCGATCGTCGAGAGTATTCAATTGCGAATTTTCATACCGATTGCCAATGTCGGGGTATAATATCGGGTATCCATCGACGAACGTCCATTCCAACCGTAACTCTTGGATCAATATCTCGAGTGTCCGTCTGCGATTATCCGTTCCGATTGCGGCTGTTGGATCAAAACGTCGAGTATCCGTCGACGAATAACCTAGTCCAATCATGGCTGCCATTTCAATATCTCAAGTGTCCAGCTGCGACTGTGCATTCCGATCGTGGCTGTCGAATCTATATTTCTGTTCTTCGTTTGCGAAGATCATTTCCAGATGCCGCTGTCGACGCATTATCTCGAGTCGTTGCTACACATCTTTTGACTCTGTACTACACTACTACCATTCGCGAGGACCACCATCTCAAAAGTATCAGAGTCTCCAATAATCCACCCTCGCGTCAAAGAGAGTCACTCCTCTTAGAAATGTTTCACTCAGAATTAACGAGTCTACCTTATGCGCGTCCTTGTAGCAAGCCAGATTTTCGACCTTCTCGTTTCCAGTGCGTCATCATTTTCGGCTTCAAGATATTCGCATTTTCAGTCCGTCGTATTCAGCATGTTCATCTTTCTTCCTTACATGGCCCATTTGTCTCCAGCAAGCCCTTGATCCAGTAAGTCAACGTCTTCAACCAGTTAAGTGTCCACAGCGCGTGTTTGTGTTGACAAGAATTGAAGTTTCTGCCCCTCTATCGTCCTCGTGTTGATGGCAACAGAAACATCTTTTTTTTTTCAAGAAGGCCATAGAAAACGCCACGGCAATAAGAGGTGCTTCATGCACAAGATGGAGATGGAGTCAGCGATAAAAGTGCTTCAGTTGAGGTAGAGGTTGAAGGCTGATGTCGAAGGTCGACGTCGGCCAAGACTGCGTAGCGCCTTCGCTAGATGGATGACTACAACCTACCTGCCTATTACTTCCACGGATGGTCAGTACACCACTAATAACACTAATTACCTATAAGCGGGACGACGTACGTTTATCTAGAAAACCACGTTTCACGTCCAACTGCTACTATCTGCAGTCTGTGACTGGCGCAAAACGAACTATGAAACGGCCTGGAACGACGACTGTAGAAAAAGATCCTGACAGCTCGACACTCATCAGAGCTGTATACAGCGGCGAATGTGCAAGCTGGCTCTGGTGCATCAAATTCTGGTATGTACTGATCATGCAGCAAGACGCAACCTTGACGATTGATAATAGCGGCGAAAACACCGGTGCTTCTCCCGAATCCCAATATCACGATGATTAATCAGGTATTCTTGAGGGCGGTTCTGCGCAATGCGGTACACGATCGTAGGAGAGCAAGATTTGATGGTAATGGTGATGGTCTTGTGGTTGAGGCCAATAATGTGGCTTGGACGTCTCGGAAATGTTGAAACACCTCACGGCATTACTTCGGAATGAAGTTGGCGGGTCAGCGTTGTCAATAACAACTTAAATTATAATGGAACTGATGAAGCGCCGTGGAGTCATGTGTTTATCCAGAGGTCTAATATACGAAAACATTGGTTCTATTTAATGATAGTGCCTATGCGGGGGCACATCGGCGATCTACGACTTCTGAACTGTAGCGATTAGGTATCCCCAGCGAGGTCACGTGCTTAATCACAGGATCTTTACAAATGTTTCTCCCCACTTTTTATCTGATCTACCATACGGCAATTGGCTATCCCAGTACCCTTGGTAATTCGTGGCATTTATATTGGTCCAATTGCAAGCCCAAATTTTACTGGCTGATTATTGCTTGCCTTGTAGAAACCCAGTCTGAGAAACATCCATAAGATAAGCTACTTGTTCTTCCAATTATCAGGTAACGTATAAACTGCATAAATGCTCGACTTGTCGCTCGTCCTTCAGGCAACACTAAACTCAGACCGAAATCGTAGACTGCTTGAACTTGATGACAGTCGGCACATCCTCTAGTGCAGTAGGACCCGTTGGGGTCCAACCAAGTCGTTCCTGTGTGCTCGCACTTGATATGGGATTATCTGCACTCACTCCGAACGCGATCCATCCAAAATGCTCCTGTAATTCATCTTGAGTCAAGCCTTTTAGAGGAACGTCAAGGTGCTTGCTGATCTCGGCCGCGATGTCTTTGATCGCGACTCCCTCCTCGGCCACAGCATGGAAAGTCGATCCAGGCTCCGCTCTCTCAATTGCCATACGGTACAGTTTCGCAACGTCATTGCGATGACAGGCACTCCACCTATTGTTGTATTCGCTTGCGTACGCCGAAATTCCCTTTTGAAGCGCTGCATCTACGAGATATCCCATGAGTCCTGACTGTCCTTCACCGTGGGCGGTAGGAGGGATCCGCACGGCACTGGCGCGTATGCCCTTGTTCGCGTATGCCAAACACACTGGTTCTGAAGCACCTCGGACTGAGAGCATTGAATTGGTCATGTCAGGACCATCTTCCTCCCGACCGACCTTGCCATGCTGTAGCATCATTGTGGCAGTAGTGCTAACAAGGGCCTTATCACCTCCTGCAGACACCAATGCATCTCCCATGGCAGTGATTGCAGCACGGTCCTTGGCGCAGCATCCTTCAATATCGGCGAAATCCAAGATGAATGCGAGGTGGATGACCGCGTCACACTTGGAGGCTGCGTCTGCTAAGAGATCGAGGTCCTCGATAGTACCACGGAGGCTCTCTGCACCTTGTGATTCCACTTGATTAGCTCCATCGTCACTCCGTACGAGACCGAGAACTGTGTGTCCTGCTGAGAGAAGTTCGTCAACGACAGCTGAGCCGATGAAGCCAGTGGCACCTGTGACGAACACGCGCATGTTGATTTCAAAGAAGGGGATCAGATGTAGAGGTATCTCAAGTAAAGCTGACAGTTTGCAGGAAATAGCTGAGGATTTGCTTGCGAGACTGATTTGCAAAATGGCTGGCCGACTACGTCTTATATACTTAAATCGGACCAAGTGTTAGAGTGTAATCGGAAGCTTTTGACTCCGTATGGTAGCTGTGCCGCTGATGAGGCTGAAATAGCTCGATGAAATCATCGAATACAACAGACTCAGCATACTCGTCCACTCACGCGAGGTCGTATCCAGCATACATACTAGTTTCGGGCTTGACAAAGAAGACCATCCTATCAGGCAAGTCAGTAGCCGGATCTCACATCAGCTACCCAGTAGTGCTGCATGATTTGGAGCCATTATTGAAGCCATCATTAAAGCCATTTATGTCAGGGAACAACCCATGATGCATCTTCACTCCACACTATAATTAGCCAATCACAAGCGATTGTACCCGGATGGAGGACTAGTGGAGAGACTAGTTGGGTCGGCACGACCGGGGTTTGGCCTTCTTTCAACGTTACAATCACTCGGGTGCTTGACGATAATCAGGTAAACTCTGCAACTCTTCTCTCACGGGATGACTGTGCAGTGGAAGTGTCTGAAGAAACACTCGCGATGGGTCCCCGGAGATCAAGATACGGCTGCCGGAATTGTAAGCTGAGGAAGACTAAGGTATGACGCCATATGCAACACGTCGACACATTCGTACCTGCCTAGATGATGCTCATCATTCTTCCTATGCTGTATAGTGCGATGAAAAGACACCACAATGTGGCAACTGCCGCAAATTTGGGGTAGTCTGCAATTTCGACTTCAAGGTTCCAGATCTCTTGCCGTTAGTTCAGAATCGAACGAAACAGAGAGAAGGCCATTCCAAGACGTTGTTACTAGAGCTCCCACTCAGTAGTGGTATGTGGGTCTCGTGTGGATCAGACACCTTCTCATTGGATCTGCATGATCAAGAACTCTTCCATCGATTTAGATACCGAACTCTTTCCTCGCTTTGGGGCCTTTCTGCGGGACATGTTTGCGCAGATCGAACATTTGGCGACTGCTTGAACGTAAGTCTAGTTTCTTACTCACAGTATTATTCGCCTTACAGGTAGTGTACTTCATTGCTTACTTGATGTTCTAGTATGGGTTCCTTATGCATGCCGTCCTGGCCGTGTCAGCCCTGCACGACCGCTATCTAGGCGTCCAAACAGTGCACTACCAACCCGTCCGTCAGGCCTATCACCTGTCACGAAGCATCGCTCTTTTCAGAGATTCACTCACCAACACCATTGGAGAGGCCCAGAAAGACGCTGTGTGGGCCACTGCTGTTTTCCTGGCCATTCTTACCATGTCCTCCACAGTTGTCTCGTCTCCTTCGGAGTGTTGGCCACTAACATCATCCGACTCCTCCACCGTCGAGTGGCTCCGGCTGAAGGCTAGCGACAAAGCATTGTGGACCATTGCGGATCCTCTACGGGCAGACAGTGCGTTCTCTACTATGTCAGATACTCTGTCGCAGATGAAGCAAGAACTTCCTGCCAAAGGCATCAGCGGTATGCCCGCTCGACTTGCACAAGCCTGCCATCTCAACGAGAAATCCACTGAAGAAACAAATCCCTACTTTCTGTTTGCACATGGTCTCTCTAGGCTCATTGGAGAGCCTCAAGGTGAAGCCTCCTTAGGTGTCGCTTTCATACCAATAAACAGCATGTCTCCTACTTTTCGCACATTGCTTGAAGATAAAGATCCTGTGGCACTGTTACTCCTTTGCTTGTGGTATACGAGGGCCCGACATTGTAAGTGGTGGATTGAGTTTCGAGCTCGACATGCGGTTCCGTCGATCTGTGCCTACCTTCAGCACAATCATGCGGACCTCGACGCTGTGGAGATGCTTGTGCTTGTCAGTTAGTATCTCGCATGCGCCGCTGCTCCCGTGTGTGGAGTTGTGCTGCTCATCGTTGTTTGGTCGCCGTGAGCGCTATCGCACACGCAGAGCAGATGCGGGGTTCTTTTTGTTGTGGGTGAGGTTGTTTACACGCTCGCGACTCTATCTTACGGCCCTGTGATTGTCTGTTTGCCTGGATGTGGTCAGAGCTATCTCGATATCATGCAGATGCCAGTGGGAGAAAAAAAAACGACTGTTCATATACTATGCGCATTCATTTCATTTATGTCTAGAGACACTCCTGCCATAGAAGCGTGCGTGCTATTCTTACAGAGCGCAGCCGTTTCATCAGCGAAGCGGGAAGAGACAAGTTGTTCAGAAATATGGGCGTGAAGCGCTTGTAGAAGTAATTCTAATAGTGAAATGGTTATGCGTGACAGAAAGTTATCCCAGTCTCCACGTCGGGCGAGATAATGTGAATCAGCGTGTCAGGTTGTAGTGAGCCCATTGTGGGAAACTTTTCTGCCATCGCCAAGCCAGATGGCTTGGCGATAGAGCGGCAGAGAGTTCAGCTTCGACGTCAAGACAAAGACGCATTGAATCTATGGACTTACTGAAGATTGAGGATCAATGTGCTATGAGATTCAGAAGAATATATTGTAGACAAGGGTGTTGAAAACGAAGACACGGTGCTGCGCAGAACACGAGACGCGCTACAGACGAGAAGGATGAAAACGTGGACTCGATGCGATATTCATTGGACTTTTGATCGCTGGGCATACTCGAGGTGTATCGCGCAGCTGAGAGTTAAGTCAATAGGTTAAGTACGTTTGATTGCCATAAAGATACCGCTTGGAATCTTGGGGCTTGTAGTACAGATATACAGAATATACAGGTCGTGATACTAAAGGAGAATTATGAGTTGTTTCGCTTGAAGTTCAACATCGGAGCCAACTCCGTAGCCGGACTCAGATATACGCAGTCACACACGTGACTTTGTGGACTCGCTTAACCCTTTCTGGGGAGAGATCTGCATCGCTTTTGCCTACTAGTCATCTGCCATTCATAGTGTTTTCAAATCTTGAATCAGGAAATTGAGCAGCCCGCGTAGCCCAATGGTAGGGCGCAAGACTTCTAATCTTGAGGCTGCGGGTTCGAGTCCCGCCGTGGGTGTTTTGTTTTTTTATTTTTCGATTTCCATTTTTTTGATTAAGCGAGCGATTCGGTGACGTCTGATTGGTCGATTAGCCGAGTTATTGCTTTTCGACGTTGTGTGATACGGCTCTGAACACGATTCCAATGCTCAGCGACGCTTTTATGCAGCTTAACGATAGATGTGTAATAGTAATAAGATTTCATATTCTACGTCCATAGCGCTACATCTGAGTCGGTTTACATTTTACCCTACCGCTCATCTAGAACGACAGCGTCACAGCTGTGGCTCTACGCCAAGAATGATTTGAGAAGAAAAGATCTCCTGGGGTTACTATTCTCACACTTTGCCATGTACTCGTCAAAGTAATAGTAGTACGTCAGAGTCCTTCACGATTCAGAGCCTGTCCCCGTGAGAACAACGCAGCGATGCTGGCGACAGTCGCAAAAACCACAGATGCTATGAGCGAACACTGAATGCCTTGGTGATATACTTGGCGTGCAGCTACTTGAACGTCGACTGGCAGAGAATGGAGGTAGGAGACGGAATGTCGAATGTTATCGATTATCTGGTAGGTGATCAGTATGACTTCGTTACTATTTACAGATATCGAAGCGGGAAAATGTGCAAGTTAGGGGTCAATGTTCTGAGAGATCGTACTGTCCTTTTATCATCTACTTCACTCAGAGCCGCTGGCAAGCGGCTCGTGAGCGTATTCTGTGTGATCAGCTGTGTGATGGCCACGCCATAGACCCAGCCGAGGGAGCGGACAAGGTAGACTGTTGAAGATGACACTGCGTGGTCTATACTAGTCAGCTGTAGATGTCACATTACGAAACGTTCATTACTTACCTGTGTGATCGAATGCAGCCATATATGTAAATAAGATGCCTGGATATACGATCCCCTGACCAAGGTTCGCAGGAAACAAGAACACAATATACTTCCAACCAGCTTCGCGAAACCTGAACGATGCAACCAAGCTATTTCCAATTGCCATCAGTCCTGTGCCAATTCGAACAAGTAGCGCCAATTTGCCCCAACGTGACATCACGATGCCTGAGATCAAGCCTCCTAGAGGACTAGCAACCGACGGAACAATGAGTCGAGCACCAGCCTTCGAGGCAGACTCGCCTAGCACAGCTTGGAAATACAAAGGGACCTGAAACAGAAACGCATACGCCGCCATTCCAACGAACAAATTCGAAATCTGCGTCGCAACAGGCGATATACCGCGAAACATACGTAGTGGCATGATAGGCATAGCTTTCGTGCTGGCTTCAACTCGAATGAATAGCGCCATAATGACAAGACTGCCGAGCAGTGAGGCAATGACCCATGGACTGAGCCACGGGAGATCATTCCCACCCAGTCCCAAGCCGACGAGCTGCAGCGAAAGTCCAGCGATCAAGAGCAGCGCACCACTAAAGTCAACCTTCTCCCACAACTGCTGCCAAGAGTCCGAGACTGGTGCACCAGGTCCTTCTTCCGGGTTTGGAAGCACAAAGAAGCCAAGCACGCATGCCGCCACAGAGATCGGAACCTGGAGAAGAAAACACCATCGCCAACCGACCTGATCAGCAACGAGGCCCCCCAGGGACGCACCACAAATGGACCCAACACCGTGTGTGACATTCTGAGCCGCCTGATACATGCCACGCTCCCGGAACGGGATCATGTCGCTGTTGACAATAGTAGCCATAGTCATGAGGCCTGCGCCACCGACTCCCTGGACGAGTCGAGCGGCTATAAACAACTGCACACTTGGCGCAAACGAACACGCCAGACTTCCGAGTCCAAACGTCGTCGCGGCAGCGAAGAAGCCTGCGCGTCGGCCAAAAATGTCGGAGAAACGACCGTACAACGGTTGGAATGTCGTGAATGTAATGAGATAGGAGGTGGTGAGCCATGATGCTATGTTCACGGCGTTGTATTCAGATCCAATTTTCGCCCATGTTGAGGCTGTGACAGTGCTGTCAAAGCCAGCGAGAAAGACGTTGCTGAAGATGGCGACTTGAATGAGTAGAAAGCCGCGGGGCGATGTCCACCTTTTCTTGATGAGAGACGTTGACTCATCCCCTTGCTCTTCGTCTACGCTACCTTGTGAAAGGTCCGATGGACGTTCGTTGAATACTGGCATGCTTACTTGGTTCATAGTTAGACGCGATCCCATAGATCAAATACCATGGCCAGCAGTACTCATATTAGAATGCCGAGGTAGGAGGGTTTCTCAAGGGTCCAGTGTATTTTAGTTTTCTGAACGTTCTAAACAAAGACTTACTAAGTAATCATGTAGTTAATAGTTTAGCCGAAGTAATATCCGGTACCCTTCTATCCGCCTCTTATTCTCCTCACTCTCTCCCTCTCTCTACCTCTCTTCCTCTTCCCCCCTCTCTCTATTATACGTGTTTTTTACTAATTTTGACCTAGTAGGCTTCAAAAAAACACTCATTACACGTGTTTTTGACTGATTTTGACCTTGTACGCCTCAAAACACCACTGATTACACGTGCTTTTGATTGATTTTGACTGATTTTAACTGATTTTGACCTTGTAGGCTTCAAAACAACACTGATTACACGTGTTTTTGACTGATTTTGACCTTTTAAGCTTCAAAACAACACTGATTACACGTGTTTTTGACTATTTTTGACCTCATGGGCTACAGATATACACGTGCTTTAAGTTTATTCTATATTACTTAGTAAGATAGCTTAGATATATGGTATGATAGCCGACTCGTATTATACATATAATACAGCTGGACGCTTGAGAAACCCTCCCGAGGTAGAGCTATCTTGGTACTTTAGGAGGTCTTAGAATTACGCTAATTATTTTCTAGACTTTGTAGTTTAGCTCTTATAATACTCTGTTTTATTTCATAGACTTCGTAAGAAAAAATTAACAACTTCGTATAATATACTTAGAAGAATTAGAAAATAGAGATACTCATTTATCTACTTAATAAATAGTATCACTCACTTTATTATATAACTATAATTATAGTACCTTTTTATTAGGTAGAGGATAGTAATCCACTTATATCCATCTCTAATAATCCTTTAGAGGTAGGATTGTAGAAGAGAAAACAAGTCTTCAGATTTGGTAAAAGTAAGCTATATTTTCATTTCTAACTCTAATCTGACCCCAGTGTGCTACCTGATTGAGCTTCCGCATTTCTATCGCCCCGATCCAGCATCTCTTCATCCGTACCACCGCTCCTGGTATCCTGATCCTCATTCATTTCGTCATCCTTTTCGTCTCTCTCGGCCTGCTTGACTTCTTCCTCGACCGCCGACAGCCTCTCGGCAAACTCTCGTTGCAGCTTTGCCAGCCAAGCCGAAAGCACAGGACCATCCATGCCGCTGGCCTGGGCCTGCAGCAGGTGTTCCTTGAGGTTCAAGATGAGTTTTCTTCGTCGCTCTTTGACGACCGCTACAGACGTCTTTTTGCGTCCTTGTGCGAGCTGCTCCAGCCTTTCTGACACGAATGTTGCACGCTCAATGAGAGTGGGTGGTAGCGCCATTACTCGTTCGAGAGCGAGACCGTAGTGCTGGACCTGAACAGCGCCTTCCGAGAGCTTGTATAGCATATTCATCTCCTCGTTGGCCTTGATCTCGACAGCGAGATGGAGGTTGACGACACCGTTACGCTCGGCCATGATCGTGGCGAGATCGCGAAAGTGCGTGGCGAACCAGACAAGTGCGCGGCTGTCGACAAGAGCTTCGGCAATGGCAATGGCAATGGCGAGCCCATCGCGGGAGCTGGTGCCTCGACCAAGCTCATCAATGATGGCCATCGACCGTTTGTCAATGTTATGGAGAATGTATGCTGTTTCACGCATCTCGACAGCAAACGTAGACATGTTTGCTTCGATGGAGTCGTCCAAGGTTACGCGAGCAAAAAGCTGATGAATGATGGGAAAGGAGGCGTAAGAGGCCGGTACGAACGAGCCTATCTGAGCCATCACTGTCATCAAGGCAACAGAGCGGATATAGGTGCTCTTGCCACTCATATTGCAACCGGTAATGATCTGAAAGCGAGTCTGCTGCGTGGCATAGACGTCGTTGGGAACGAATTTGGCGTCTTGAATCTTCTCAAGGATGGGATGGCGACCAGACTTGATTGCCAAGGTATCAGTGAGCTGGGGACGAACATATTGCTGGGTTATGGCAATGTGCGCCAAGGACGACACCATGTCGAGCATGCTGATGCCCTCACAGATCTTGAACAGAATCGACATATGGCCCCGAAGCTCCTCGATGAGGTCCTGTATGGCCTTGTCACTCATCAACAAGACCTCTTGGTGAGATTCAGCGATTTTTTGGTTACGTTTGACCAGATCCAATGTCTGGCACTCAATCATTTGCTTTCTTCGATAGACATTGATAAACACAGGCGGCAGTACACGGTCCTCGAGCTCAGATGTAGGGATTTTGATATGGAACTGGCGCAAGTTTTCAAACTTTAGCTCGAGTTGAATCTGATACTCCTCAGCCAGCTGCGCGGCGTGGTCATAAGCGTCATCGTTGGCTTCCTTGTATGTTTGACGGGCGACATCCAGCAGTCCGTTGATCCCCGACCTGACTGCATATGTCCTTTGATTGCGAAGTTCAAGGGGCTGTTTGGAGTAAGTGGTATCCTCATTGATCACGGTATCTATGAGTTGGATAAGTGGATCTAGATTCAGCGGGGCGCACAATTCGCAAATGTGGAGAAGCATGGAACTTCGTGCACTGGCCAGAGCCTCGTAAACTGGATTGACAGCATTGACGAATTGTTTCAGCATGATGATATTATTGATTGACTGTTCCATATGGTGGAGAGACGGCCGGGTTGGGATTACAATCAGCTATACCGCATTAGCATCATCACAATGTCACGAAATAATCTTACGGCCGTGAGAATCTTGTCAACGTCAAGAAAGCTTTGCAAGGCGGCCCTGATGCCAAAGAACATGTCTTCTTTGGTAGTGAGTTCCTCAAGCGCGTCGTAACGTATAGTCAAGGTCTCTCGGTCTGTTAGAGGCTGTAGAATGTTACTTCGCAGGAGTCGTTGACCCATTGGCGTCAATGTTTCATTCAAGAGGCCGAACAGGCAATGCTTGGACTTTGCCTTGTCAATATTCTGAATCAGCTCAAGTGAAGTCACGGTGGCCATGTCAATCATCATCGAGCCTTCTGAGGGCTCATACTTGAGGCGAAGAGAATGAAAAGCAAAAGTCTTGGACAATCCGAGTTCGAGAAATTTCAGCACCTAGAAGCGGTGATTAGCAGTAGACAGGCACAAAGTCATGGGTGCTCCATACGGCTGCAATGCAGCAAACGGCAAAGTAATTTCCACCGATGGCGACCTTGATGGACTGTATGTCGTCGACAAAGGCAAGCTGCTGGATATAGTCAAAGCCCGCTGTTTCGGCCCAGTAGCGTCGGTCGAGCAGGGTAATTTTGCTCTCAAGCACAACCAGGTTTTCTTCAATTATGGCGAACAATTTTGACTTTGGGTTAGCAGCGGTGGAGACGATGAGAATTTCGGACGGTCTGTAGACACGAAGCTTGTGAATGGTTCGAACATATGTCTGGCTGTCGCAGATCTGACACAAAACAGCTTCGGCAGTGTCCAGGTTGACAAAGGCGAGACCGACAGTAGGAGAGACACCTCTGGATTCACTAATGGCACACACTACCTGCTGTGCTTCGATACGAGCGAGCGTCGAGGCTCCAGTGCGTGGACGGCCGGTACTGGGACGTCTAGCACCGCTCCTTTCGAGACGCGGCTGCGACGTACTAGTAGTCGTAGATTCATCATACGAGTAGGACGGGTATGACGAAGAGGTTGATGCGCGAGACTGTGACGTGCACGGGAGTCGCTGGTTATTCATGATGGTGGGCAGCTAATGTTTCTTCAAGGCTTTAGGCGATAAAGGGCGGTAAGTGTGTTGTGGAAATGGATGTGCGTTTGATTACATAATATCGCTTACACGAGTCAGCTGCCAGGTACAGGGCTATATGGGGCCCGAGCTCTGCGAGTACGAAATCTTGGCGCATACACAAGGCTGGATTTTTATTCTCGTCCGTGTCTCCACAGTCTGGAGGTGGCCATCTATCGCGGCCGACCAACATCCTCCAGCACGAGATAAGCCTCTACAAAGTCCGCCAAACTTACCGTCACCCGACATGGCCACCGTACCACCTCCTCCAAGCAAGCGTCAGAAAACTGCGGCCGCAGCGCGAGCCAAGGAACAACAAGACATCACAGAACACGTCCCTGAAGGATCGGTGCGAATACGGTTTGTCGATCAAGCAACAGGCCAAACAGGTTCTCTTCCAGTCATCTCCGTCCCTCTTGCGCGCGCCTCTACAAAGAATCTCGAGACCCTACTGAACGGGCTACAAGAGCACGGCGATGAGCAAATACCCTACCGGTTCTTTTATTCTACGGCCAACGGCGGGGTCGCATTAGGGGATAGGGATGATGTATATCGGACTTTGATAGCGTCTGGCAAGGCCACGACAGAAACAGAGATTTCTTTACAGTACACGCCACAAGCTGTATTCAGAGTCAGAGCAGTATCACGTTGTTCCGCTGCGGTGTCTGGACATGGGGAGGCAATATTAGCCATTCAATTCTCCCCAACGTCGTCCTCCCGCGTCGCCAGTGGAGCGGGAGACGGTTCTGCAAGAATATGGGATTGCGATACTGGTACAATCGTATACACCTTAAAGGGTCACAAGGGATGGGTGCTTGCTGTGAGTTGGTCCCCAGACGGCAGTATCCTAGCTACAGGAGGCTCCGACAGCATGGTCAGACTTTGGGACCCTGCAACGGGGAAAGAGCTCGGAGGACCGATGAAAGCGCACAAGAAGCCAATCACGAATCTCTCCTGGGAGCCATATCACAAGCAAGAGTCGGGACGACCTCGGTTTGCTTCATCGTCACAGGATTCTACTGTCGTGATTTGGGACGCTGTGAGAAGAAAGATTGACTTCTCCCTGACGGGTCACAAGGATTCCGTAAAGTGCGTCAAATGGGGAGGTACTGGATCAATATATACTGCCTCACACGACAAGACAGTAAAAGTTTGGGATGCGACAAATGGCCAACTTCAGTTCACCTTGAACTCACATGCACATTGGGTCAACCACCTTGCGCTTTCGACCGACTTTGCTATCCGCACTGCATATCACGACCACACGAGGAAAACTCCAGCGACCGAGGAGGAGAAAGTAGCCAAAGCAAAGGAACGCTTTGAAAAGGCCGCAAGGGTTGGTGGGCAAATCACCGAGCGACTAGTCACGGCAAGCGACGATTGCACAGTCTTTCTTTGGAGTCCTTCAGTATCACAAAAACCTGTTGCGCGACTTACGGGGCATCAGAAGCAAGTCAACCATGTCACGTTCTCTCCAGATGGCGCCTACATAGCGTCCGCTGGATTCGATAATCATGTCAAGTTATGGTCCGGCCGGGATGGCAGTTTCATTTCATCTCTCCGGGGTCACGTTGCTTCGGTCTATCAATGCTGTTTCTCTGCAGACAGTCGTCTCCTCGTCAGCTCAAGCAAAGACACGACACTGAAAGCTTGGGATGTACGGACGGGCAAGATCAAGGAGGATCTCCCAGGCCACAAGGACGAAGTCTATGCCGTCGACTGGAGCCCAGACGGTGAAAAGGTTGCGAGTGGAGGTGCTGATAAGCAAGTCAGGATATGGCGGCATTGATCCTTATTTTGAACCTTTATATCCCTGGACGATACAGAGCTTGCTCATAATTTAGTACGGATAGCAGTGCGATTGCAAGACGGCCTCATTTGATATCCTTGCTACCCACCACCGTACCAAAGCAATCGTCCAGTTCAAGAAGAACCGTCTACACAACGAGTTAGAGACCTATACCAATACAGTCACGGGGGCAAGCTCACCTTTGTCAATTCCGCCCCGCCCACACCAGGAATGTCCCTATCTCCAATGGCATCACGGGCAAGCACAACTTCGTATCCTGCCTGATATGCCTCGCGCGCTGTTGTGCTCACACAAACATGCGCCATATACCCCGCAAGCACAACCTTATTTACACCCCATCCCTTCAGCGTCTCGTCCAAGTTGGTCTTCGTGAACGATCCGGGGAAGTTCTTTTGAATCAGCACCTCATTCTCAGCACCGCTCTTGATGGCGAGCTCTTCGAATTCGCTTGCAAGCGGCGTATCGGGTGTGAAAACGGGTGCGCCGGCGGGAACTTGGTGCACAACGTGAACGATGCGGCCTCCGGCTGCGCGATAGGCTGACAGCAGTGATCCTATGGCGGCACGCGAAGACTTGACATCGGCCACAGCGAGCTTTCCCTCTGCATATTCATTCTGAGCGTCGATGATGACGAGTGCGGAGTCGTTGGTCGTGGCTGTTAGCGGGGCCTGGCCGAGGGTTTGGCGGAATGAGAGAGGAGCCATGATGTATCACGAAATAATGGTCTTTGATCCTATGATATAGAGAGGGCTGAGCTGCGAAATATGGACAATGGTAACTACAATGTTCTAGTTTATATATATGATGAGCTCATTACCCCTCTTCGCGCCGGTCCGCTGGTCCGCTGGTTTGCTCCACAAAGTCGTCATGTTTCCGCAGTTGCGCGAATGTGAGAGCTTGTTGATGAAACTGAGAAAATAGACTTCAAGCTTCTGAGACTGTAAAGCACGGTACATAAAGAATTCGATGTAACGGATGGATGCGGACCGACCCCTCGGGCCTTTTTACGACTACTACAGGCGTTTTTCGTCCGTTGAATGCATGAGGCTTCAACGACGTCAACGCCACGATTTTAGGCGCAATGTCAGGACGATCCCGTAGAATCCTACGTCTCACTGCGGAAGCTCGCCCGTAGATTCGGGCCAAATGTGCATTACTCATCTCCATCGGCAGGCCGGCTCCTAGAATCCCGACCTCAGCTGCTATTGAAGTCTCAAGTACGTAGTGCCTCAAGACACCAATTTCCTGCTCATTTATAGCTTTGTAGCCCATCAGAATACCTTCGAATACGGCTCATACACGCGCAATGAAGATGGATACAAAGATAGTACCCGAAATAGAACAACTGGCATCCCAGACCCGCATATCGGGCCTACCCCCGAGCACGACATCATCGCACCACCCGACGATGGCGACATCACACAATCTCACTGCAACACCTGCAGGATCTCCACCCACACCTACGGCCACGTCCACGTCCAGCAGCAACAACAACAAAAACAACACCGTCCTCTACCTCGCCTACGGCTCCAACCTCGCATCCTCCACCTTCCGCGGCACACGCAACATCCACCCGCTCTCCAGCACAAACGTCCTCGTGCCCTCTCTCAAACTCACCTTCGACCTCCCCGGCTTGCCATACGCTGAGCCCTGCTTCGCAAACACGCACGCGCGCGATCCAGGGAATCCGACCACCGACGATCCCGCCTGGAAACACGGACTCGTCGGCGTGGTATACGAAGTCACGCGCGAGGACTATGCCATCATCATCAACACCGAGGGCGGCGGCGCGAGCTATGCCGATGTCAGCGTGCGCTGCTGGCCGCTTGCGCGCGGGCTGAGGGATGTGCCTGGCGAGGGGGAATTGGTTCCGGACGGGGGGTTTCTGGCTCATACGCTGCTTGCGCCGGCGGGGCGAGGGAGACGCGGGAAGGTGGTGCTGGATGCGCAGCCGAGTGTGCGGTACAAGGGGTTGTTGACGACCGGGGCGGACGAGCATGATTTGCCGGCGTCGTATCGGGTGTATCTAGACGGGCTTCCGGCGTATCGGATTACGCAGTGGAGGCAGGGCGTGGGGAAGGTGACGGTTATTGCGATGTTTGGGCCGTTGGTGCTGGGGCTTATTGGCTTGGGTAAGGTGTTGGGGGATAGGCATGGGAGGATTCCGAGGTGGTTGGGGGATGTCATGACGGTGGTGTTCAAGGTTATGTGGGCTATGTATGAGGTGGTGTTCAAGCCGGCGTTTGGTGATGGTGAGAAGACGGTCGGGAGCGAGCAGGATCGAGGTGAGCGGACGAGTCTGCTTTGTGAGAAGACGAGGCTGCGGGACTGAGAGCATGACGCGCTGAGCGAGCCGCGACAAGGACGAGCTGTGTCGTGATGGGTTGATAATCTAGATTTCTCGGGCCACTCATATCATGGAAAGTATTCAAGCCGTACACCAGACGCCAATGTGTGGACTGACCTCGCGCTGCTATGTAGATAGATATCTGGACCAGCCGACCGACATTTCGGTATCCATTGGCAAATCCAAAAAGACATACCAGCGATCCGAAGCTGTGTCGCAAAAATATTCAGAGTCAGAGATGCACGACTAACCTATCATATCGCTGGTATCATCTGCTTATTATTAAAAAAACCCTTAATACTGATTTCCATGGATTTTAAAGTGGGTCCATTCACCTCTATCAACAATGCGCCTCTGCTTGTGCGACCTCTGCCAGCGCGAGCATTTCCCCGTGGATCCAATGAATAGAGGGAGATTGACTTGAAAAGTTAGACTGGCGTCTGTCTGTCCTGCAAAGCCAATTGAAAATCTGAATTTTACGTGCTTTGGCCGTCAATAGCTGGGTCCTGACTGGATCGAGCCTGCACTGTCTATAGCGGGCGGGTCTTGGGCACGCAGCAAACAATCGTGGACCCCCAGGAATAAATAGTTGCGCTTAGCCTTCGACGTGAGAATCACTTGTTTCTTCTTCCTCGCACATACTTGCTTCTCCCTCACACATACTTGCTTCTCCTCATTCATACCCCTCTAACACCGACACGATGGACTCTTCAAGGACATCTTCCTACACACACACTTCTATCGGGGCATACTCGATGCAGAACAATCATAGGGGTGTCAAGCATCAGCGTGTTGTGACCGAACCTGCTGGTTCAGATCGGTCTCAAGCTTCGTTGCGTCAGAATTCTCAGCAAAAGCTGACAAGTCCTACCGCAATTCAAACTAACTGTCCCGAAACCGAGTTACTACAGCCTTCAGAAGTCAGCGTGCGTCAGGAGGCAGCTATCAACCCATTTACCACTGTTCAACACCAGGAATCACGCCATGCACACGCGCCGACGGTAGACGGGCGGAGGATGTATGACGGCAATTATTCAGTGCCACGGCGGAAGCGTCGAAAGCCAAGTCCACCGCAGCTCCTCACACCTTGGTTTTTCCCACCTTCGTCTGCAATGACCGAAGATCAAGCACCGAGTCAGCTGCTGCAGGGGCATACAGACTGTGATGAGAACGATATGGACGTAAGACTCCTGCACCAACACGAAGAGAGCTCTACCTATTGCTCAGTCCCTTCCAAGCATATTCTTCCGAGGATAAAGAAAAGGAGCCAGCCAGTCTGGCCCGAAGTCTCCTATCAAGACATCTCAAGACCGGGTGTGTCGGAGATCTCTAAAGCTCCTGATACCTGGTTTCAAGGACCCTTCTTTGACTCCACGCCGACTCGGTCGCGAAGCAGAAGTGGATCGCTACCGGAATACTCCCTCTTCCCGGACGAAGAGGTGGATGACGGTCCCGCTATAACTCTACAGCGCACGAGAACGTCACATATGTCGTTCGATTCTGGCATAGCAGGCTTCAGTGATGATTTGAGAGATGGGAATACCATTGATTCCAAGGCCAAGGGGCACCTTGAGCCGCAAGTTGAGTCACAATCTTCGATCGAGTCACATGTCTCCCCGAGAGACTATCAAGTTCTACAGGAGATGACACAAGCTTCACAGCTGAGAGGAGAGGAGGAGAAGAGGCAAGCGGAGGACAGGGAGGCAGCCGAGGACGAGAGTGAGACGGAAGAGGAGTCCGAGAAGATGACAAAGAAGGCAGACAAGGACGACATCACAGTCCCATCGCCTCAGATCATCCAGCTGTACGGGCTAGTTCAGGAACTTTTTGCCCACGATCCCTTCAAAATGATCATTGCCTGCATTTTCATGAGACAGGCAACACCGGAGAGACGCACCAAGAAGCCTACAAAGGCAGCTCTGGAGAAGACTGCGAAGAAAACCGCAGACGCCATCCGCGAGTTTTGGCGTTTCATTGCATTACATCCCACGCCAGCTGAGGTGGCAATTACGCCCTCTTACACTACCCTGGAACCCCCGAGACAGGGACGCGTTGTCTTACATGGCCTCTGCGAGATATTCAATCGTCTCGGCGACTGGCGTGGTGCCGAAACCATCATCGATATCAGCAAGATGTGGCTACACAAAATGCCAATCAAAGGCCAGCGCTTCCATATTTCCCACGAGGAACACGACATCATTCTCGGCGACGACAATGCCCCCAAGAATCGGAGTGATGCATTCGAAATCAGTCACCTCCCTGGCATCAGTGCGTATGAACTGGATTGCTTCCGCATATTCTCTCGCGACATATTGCGTGGCAAAGCAACCAACTTCAACGGCGGCGGCGCGACTGACCCATCATTCCAGCCTGAATGGACACGCGTTCTCCCTCGAGACGAGACACTCAAGGAGTTTGTAAAGTGGATGTGGCTGAAAAAGGGGATGTGCTGGAACAAGTCAACGGGGGTCAAGCGAGCACTCCGCGAGGATGAGATGGAGAAGACACGCGTTGCACTGGAGCAGCAAGAGAAGTCGATCGAGAGCAGGACGGCGGAACTAGGAGGTCTCATCAAGACCGTGGAAGTCGAGCTGTTGAACGAGTGGAAGAGCAGGGCAAACGCCGAGTGCGAAGAAGCACAATCACTGAGAGAGATGGAGTGTCCCGCCACTCTCGTCGTCGCCGCTTTCTGGCAAAACAACCCCGACGACGTGAGCGACGACTCGGATATCTCGGACATGGACGACTTGGACGATTGAAGAGACTTGGGCGATGATGGGAAGACCTGCCATCACAGAAACTACGTGATAGCCATTCAGAAGACGGAGGCGGCAAGGCCATACAATCGGCTACGCTACGATGCCGCAAGGAGCAGCTGCGAGGAGCCAGTGACGACACAGTCAAGAATCAGGGATGTACTTGATGGGACGCTCCGGTGGCTGGATATGAGGCATATCATGTGGGCATTTCAGGGAGTCTATACAGCTATTCCGGCCAGCGCCATCACGACTATTCGGGGATATCAAGAGGCGTTGTGATGGCCCCTGAACAGGGGTCTCGCATTCTCGGTGGTTCTGGGAACTGGGATGTCTCGTAATTAAGCATGGTCTGGAGTTATACGGCCTTGAATAGATACATGATAGAGGCCTGAATGGATTTTTGCAACACCATCTTTTACAGCTGTCACATGCCGAAGCACGGATGTGATATGATGAAACGGAGCGGTGTGCCTTGCAAAACAAACCCCACATGAACTCCTGAACGTGGACCCTGACTGCCCCTCGCCGCTAGAACTACTGGTTGCCCCTGCCCCACACCGCAGAGCTTCATCCATCGGATTCATTCATATAGAAGAGAAACCTCACACCTTCACACTTCACACCAAAGTACCGTAGCAATCCGACATCTCCAACTCCCACTCACCCTCCAATTGATCCTCCAAGATCCCCCAAGCCACTCCCACAATGGCTCAGACCCCGACAGCAGCATCTTCGTACCCACCCGAAGACGAGCGCGAGATCAAAAACACCATCGTGCTCTTCGACGTCGACCAAACCCTCACCATCCCGCGCGGCGTACGTCTCTCCTTCCTCTTCCTCTCCTCTACTCTCCCTGCTCCTTCCCAAACCCACCACCAACACAGCCACACCCATCTCTAAACACCGCGCTCACCATCCCGTCTTCCCCAAACAGAAAGCCACACCCCCAATCCTCGCCCTGCTCTCCGCCCTCCGCAAAAAAGTCCCAATCGGCTACATCGGCGGCTCCAACCTCCCCAAACAACAAGACCAACTCGGCGACGCCGCCGGCACAGACGTCCGCAACCTCTTCGACTACTGCTTTGCCGAAAACGGCCTCGTCGCCTTCCACGGGCCCACCTCCCTCGGCGACGCCTCCTTCATCCAGTCCATCGGCGACGCACAGTACAAGCTGCTAGTCAACTGGGTCCTGCGCTACATTGCCGACCTCGACATCCCGGTCAAGCGCGGCACCTTTGTCGAGTTCCGCCGCGGCATGATCAACGTATCGCCCATCGGGCGCAACGCAAGCCAGGAAGAGCGCGTCGCGTTTGAGCAGTACGACAAAGTGGCCCGGGTGCGCCAGACCATGGTCGACCGCATGCGCGCCGAGTTTGCGCATCTGGGGCTCACGTTTAGCATCGGCGGGCAGATTTCGTTTGACGTCTTCCCTGCCGGCTGGGATAAGACGTATGTGCTTAGGTATCTGCCGGAGGAGCGCTGGGCGACGGTGCATTTCTTTGGTGACAAGTATGTCGAGGGCGGGAATGATTATGAGATGATTGTGCATCCGCGGGTTACGCCGCATAGGGTGGATAGTCCGGAGCATACGATGCGGGATGTGATTGCGACGTTTTTCCCGGAGGGGTATGTTGAGGAGAAGGCGTGACTTGCTGGTGGTGGTGGTGGTGGTGGGTATGGATATGGATGCATGCATGGGGGAAATGATAAAGCGGGAGGATGAAAATCAGGTGTTTGTAGCCACCGATTGTCAATGGGCAGAGGAGGGTGACACGACTAGTCACGACACAGGCTGTTTGAGAGAATAGCCCTTTGAGGCTCTCCGACGGCCCGAACATCTCACTCAAGTTACTTGGAGGCAGAAAGTCGACGAAGCATAGAAGAATCCTTTTAGATGAAGCAAAAACACAGCCTAGAACACGGGTATTTACCACAAAGAGACATGCAAATTCACGTCTAGCAGCACACACACACACACACACACACACACACACACACACATACACATGAACGTCAGAGGCCTTGCGCCGCAACAAGTCAATTGCTCTATAAAGGTTGGGAAAGAGACGAGGGGCAAAAGAACAACAACAACAACAACGGAAAACAGGTATACCATGATGCTAAGCTAAGCTGAGATAAGCAGCAGACGACCATTCGTACAGATGAATATTTTTTGGTTTCCACCCATTATTAACGACCCTACAAGCCCCCCGGTGTCTCTCATTCTCTCCCACGTTCACATGATGATGTTGATGTTGATGATGATGATAGTGAGGGCCCAATCAATGCAAAGAAAAGAAAAGTAAAAAAAGTCGATACTAGTAAATCAAGCAAGCGAAAACTAAAGAGGAGAGGCGTTTGTGTCGTTGATGTGTGCAAGAGGCGCGCCCGTTGCTAGTCGTCGGTCGATTCCTGCACTGGAGCCTGGTATGGAGGGAGAGGTGGATGGACGTAGTGAGTAAAAGGAAATGGGGGAGAGGAAGGGGGAGAGAGAAAGAGAATATGCGCCCGTAGAAACATATAGAAACGCAAAATGTCAACTTTTGTTGCGGGGGGGGGGGGGGGGGGAATCATCACATAAAGTCGTCACTGGTCATTGTCAGCGATGCAGTTCCCTCAAGGTGTTTTTGCAAGATCATGTGCCAAAACTTACTCTCCAAAGTCGTCATCATAAGCTGCAGTGTCGGCCCTGCTGGAAACATCCCGTGTGGCGACTAGGCTGGCCTTTGTCTTTGCCGCCTTGGTCTTCTTGCCGCCCTTCTCGGCGGCCTTTTCTTCGCGCATCTTCTCGTTGCTCAGCGTCGTCAGTCCGGATGCAATCTTCTTGATCTGGTCGCTGGGCAGCTCCTTGGAAATGCCCTTGACAAACTCCTGCAAGAACAGGGCGTATTGTGCTTTCTTGTAGTTGTTGGACAGTAAAGGTGTCAGCGTCTCGCGCAGCTTCGTGAACTGGTCCTTGGATGTCGGGTTGAACAGTGGCAGCGACGACAGGTCAATCGCAGACGTAGGGTCCGCCTTGTCATTGTTGATGACAACGGGCTTCACGGCCGAGCGACCAGCCGGCACGCCAATATCGCCAAACAGATCCAGTGCGTTGCTCAGATCAGCCTCCTTCTCCTGCCGGCGCATACGGGCGCGGCGCTCGGCCTCGTCTTCCTCCTCGCTCGACTCGTCCTCCTCCTCCATCATCTTCCGGCGTTGCTTCTCCTTGATGCGTTCCTCGACGCGCTGCGCCTTGGACTTGTGGTTTGCCTTTGCTTCCGCACCGGCTTTTGCTTTTGCCTCGGCGGCCTTTTTTGCTTTTTCACGCTCTACTTCCGAGTCTTCGGCGGCGTCCCAGGAGTCGAGGACCTGACGTGTGGCGCATGGTTAGTGCATGTGTAAAAGGGGGGAGGGCACGCGCTTTGGCCCCGGCAAGGAGACTTACATCATCGTCTTCCTCCTCGTCGTCAAACTTGCCGCGACGAGTCACGGCGATAAGGGGAGGCGAGGATGGAGGTGTGGACTCAGACTCCTCGTCGTCTAGATGGGGCCTGTTAGTGACGTTGTGCGCGCGCGCGATGCGGCTTTTCAGGAGATGACGTACCCCAGTTCTTTGACGGCGCCATATTGGGTAGCGTGAGTGTTGTAGCAGGTGTGAGGGCCTGCTATTGGGGCGAGACGTAGAGTACGGTAGAGCGATGCAAAGACAAAAAACGGATTTTGGTATTGAGGCGTGCGGAAAGTGTGGGAGAGTGTGAGAGTGAGGTAAGTGTCGCGAAGTTGTTTCTAATTTAATGTTGGTGGGGAGTCAGGCATTCACCAGCCCAGCCCGACCAAAAGCCACCAGGACTCGCGCTAGAGCCCAGTCGACAGGCGTCGAATCGGCCGTCTCCGGAGTATATCGGCCTCCGCTGGCATGAAATTGATTAATTAATACATGCACCTCACGCAACAATAGTATTCCGCTCTTCACCTTTTGTTCATTGATGGTTCAAGGTATTGATGGTTCAAGGTATTGATGGTTCAAGGTATTGATGGTTCAAGGTATTGATGGTTCAAGCCATTGATGGTTCAAGCCATTGATAGTTCAAGCCATTGATAGTTCAAGCCATTGATAGTTCAAGCCATTGATGGGTCAAGCCATTCTGGTCTTTGGTCTATTGTCGTTCTTATTCGCTATATCAAGAGTACTCAGTCATAGCGCTGCTCTTTGCAGATACTGCAGTCAAACGACATGTACTCATCTACGTAAAATGACTCAACACTCATTATGCCCTCTATAATTTTCCGACTGTACGCCCAGCATTTCATGTGAAATGTACACTATTCTGCATCATCCATCTCCATGTCTCCATACTTCACTCATGTCCTGTCTCCATACCTCATGTCATGTCTCGTCTCATGTCATGTTCTGCTGTCCCATGCAATGGCAGACTTCAAGCCTTCTTTGACTTGGCTTGATGAGCGGCGAGAGCTCCAGACAGGTTGTACTGGCTCTCGATACCCTCGACACGGTGGGTGGAGTTGATGTTCTTGACTAGTGTGATCTGGTAGCAAGTCGCAGATCCCTGGCGGGAGATGATGGTGGAGTAGGCAAGGAAGTACTCCCAGATCTATTCGAAAGTAAGCAAAGTACTTAATCTCGCTGTGAAATAACTCACTCTGAACCAGCGCTTTCCATATTTGCCAATGACCTTGTCCTTGTTGCCCATCCAGTTCCTGTACCATCTCCATAGGGTGGCGGAGTAGTGCACACCAACAGTGTCAATGTGTTTGATCTCGAAACCAGCACCTTCGAGCTTGTCGACGAAGAAACCAAGAGGAGTAGAAGCGTCAGCACCAGGAAAGATGTACTTGTTCATGAAAAGACCCCAGATGAGATCCTCGTATTGCCATGGCTTGCGAAGACCAGCAATCTGAAGGAAGAAGACACCGTCATCGTCGAGCATGTCGTAGACTTGACGGAGGAAAGTACCAAAGTGGCGGACACCAACGTGCTCGGCCATCTCCAAGCAGGTAATCTTCTTGTATCCGCCCTCAGGCAGAGGAATGTCACGGTAGTCCATGCACAGGATGCGGCTCTGGTCCTCAGGGATACCAGCTCTGCGCAGACCATTGTTTCCCCAGGCGGTCTGGTTGCGCCCAAGCGTGACACCAGTAGCATGAGCACCATAGTTTACGCTGGCGAACTTTGCAAGAGTGCCCCAGCCGCAGCCAATATCGAGCAGCTTCTCACCAGGTTTCAATCCAATCTTCTCGCAGACGATCCCAAGCTTGTTGTCCTGGAGCTCCTCGAGAGACTCTTCTTTGTTGATGTCAGAGATTATGCCAGAGGTATAAATCATACGAGGGCCAAGGAACCAGCCGTAAAAGTCATCACCTCGATCGTAATGGTCACGGACCTGCTCCTCGTCTGCAGAATGTTAGTGCTGGCACGAGCACGACGGACAGGTAACAGCTTACCTTGAGAACGAGTGTGCATAATGACTTCTGGCATCATTCCAGTAAGGAAGAACCAAAACAGGCTCAGAGTGAACCTAAAGTTGGCCCAGTCGTGTCGGTACTCCATAGCCTCCAAGCAGTCACCCTTGAAATCGACCTTGCCGTCAAAGTACATTTCATGAAACGTTTCCATGGGAATGGTCTTGCGGCCAAAGTACTTTTCCCTGTCCTCTTGCTCATGAAACTGTAGGTAGTGTTCCACAGGCTTGCCTGGATAGCGAGCCTTCTCGTTGACTCTGGGAGAGAACGATGACAATAATGTCCAGAAGGCCATGAGGATTGGGATCGCGAAGAGGACTGCGAGGAAAATCCATGTCTTTAGTCCACCACCGAGCTTCCACGAACAGTAAAGAGGAATGCCTCCAAGCAAAGAGAAGAGGACGTAATTGTTGAAACTTTCGGCACCCGGCCCGTCGGCTGGAAGAGGTGCATTTTTGATCGCAGGATACTAGAAGAAATCATCAATGTCAGAAATGTTCAATTGGCCTCTCAATTGCAAGTGTGGCAGCTAGAGGGCTTCGCGCAGTGGGGAGCTCAAGTACTCACGGCTGTAGTGCGAACACCAAATTCCTTCGACTCAGGAGCTGGGGGTTCGGTAACAGGGGTTTCAATCCACTCAAAGGACTCCTCCGAGATGGCCTTACTTGGGTCCGACATTTTTGAAGTAAGGTGTTGAGGAGTTGAAGCAGACGGGAAATTTTAGGGGTTGAGAAAAAGTCGGTGGGGAGCTTCGTGGTCGCCAAGCAAGCGTCAGGCCGGGCACGACTGATTTCGACAACGTCCGCGTTCAACTTTATGCATGTGAAACAAAGCCGCTGTACGCCGTTGTCTATGTAGTATTATCTGGCCTGAGATTGTGAATGACAGCCTTTTGCATGTCATCTGTCACTCCGACGGACGTGAGATAGCTCTGTATACCACCATACCGATCTTGGATATGTTTGTCGACTTTCGAAACCATACCTGGCGCACAACGACCAAAATCATCACCGAGTCCGATGGACCGAATCTCTTTCAATCTTTCTTCACGTCCAGAGACGAGCTCGCCGTCGGTAAGCATGTAGTCATAATTGATGGCGTCGACAGGCACTCCGAGCAACAAAAGACACAACATAATAGTCAGACCTGTCCGATCTTTGCCTTGGGTACAGTGCAAGACTATTGGGTAATTTGCTGGCTCAGCCAGCACTGAGAATACCTGCTTCACTTCAAGACCGCACGCATCAATCGAGTCAATGGCAAGTCCTTCGATGCCCCGCTCTTGCATGACGTTCGTTGCGATGATGCTGATTGCGTCTTTGCGGTACCCCATGGCCATGAAGGCGATTAGCTTGCCGAAATTCCACCACGATAGCTTGCTCATTAGGGATTTGGAGAAAGCCCAACCATTAAAGTTAATCTCGTGATAAGTCACGGCTGGGATCTTTAGTGGGCTGGCGACATCGTCGTTTGTTTGCAGTGCCAATTCGGAGCTCTGTATTTTCGCATTGCGCTTCTGTGCCTGCTCGATATGCTCGGTCCTGCACAGTCATAAGAATGGGAGGCTATGAAGATGGTCGCCCATACTTTGTTCTCAGGTCGACGATAGTCTGGATACCAAAGTCCACCAAGAGTCTCTGTCTATCTCTGATGGTGCATTCATCTATGGAGGATTAGACTCAGATTTCGAACGATAGCATTGCTTCAAGGCACACCAGGGCTTGCACTTCTGTATAGCCTTTTTGATATCACATATCTGCAACGCATCAGTCTCGGGCACACGAGACGCGACACTCCCAACTCACTCCCGACCGGTGAAGTCGTTCACGGTCTGGCCAGCGTCCCGAAAGTTGAGGATAGATGGTAAAGGACTTGGCATCCTCAATGAATGGCCTTATTTTGAGGAGGGCACTGGATTGCTGACTCTGAATTGGCTGCAGCACTTGTTCGCCGCTCAAGCATACAGACAAGTGACGGTATATCGGAACAATTATGATGACATATGTCGAAGAAACCAGGCCAGGATTGCTTGTAGGCCTGAGGCATACATAGACTGCCAAATCTGGCAGAGTCCAAACGCTCCAGTCGCTCGTTTTGTACCCGCATTAAACGTCAGCTGTGCACGATAACTGTAGCCATTACATGGATGTATTTCCTATCCATCCCTAACCATCAACACGCAATGTCACGAGCAACAGGTATACACGCTGTCGGCCTCACCATTATTCAAAATTGGTAATGGTCAAAAACAACCCCTGTATTCGTCATTTCTCCAGAACGCTGTCCATTTCAAAGCCATATTGAAGCAGTATCAAAGCAGTCAGGATCGACCGCTTGCAGTTGTTTGAGGAGGAGCGACTTCCCTGGTATCGCGCGGACCAATTCTATCCCGTGCATACAGGAGAGACATTCTTCTCCAAGTACAAGGTTGTGGGCAAGCTTGGATACGGTCCTACTGTTTGGCTCTGCCGAGATATGAGGTCAAGAGATGTGTCTAGGGGCATTCCATTCAGTTTAGACCTAGATAGCTGACTAATACAGCAGAGATTCTGGCTTTGTAGCTCTTAAAGTCTGTACCCGGGATAATATTGGGTCTTTGCGAAATGATCGAGACCTGAAAATTTACGAGCATGTCAGTTCACTCAACTCACCATATGGTGGCCAAGCATATATTCGCGGTCTTTTAGAGACATTCGAAATCGACGGTCCAGCTGGAAAAGCACTCATGTCTCATTCAGCCTCCAATGCATATGACTATCCGGGAGCTTCAGTGCTGCAATCCATCGAAGCGGCTTAACGAGCAGATTTTAAACTGGACTCTTTTCAACCTGCTTAGGGGGCTCACTTTCCTTCACGATGAAGTGAGAGTGGTTCACACCGGCGGATTTGTATACACTACATGCCTTGAGCATTGCATTGACTTCCTCGTAACAGACAATAATCCCTCGAACATCATACTAAGCATTGAGGATGAATCTCTACTCCCAGAATTCGAACGAGCGGAAGCCGAAGAACCATCACCAATGAAAGTGATCGATGAATTTCGGACGATCTATGGTTCTCGAAGATTTAGTCTTCCGAAAGACTCACGTTGGGGCCAGCCGGTCCTGTGTGACTTTGAAGAAGCGCGGATTGGCCAGACCCATAAGGGTCTGATTTAGCCTGAGCTGTACCAGGCCCCGGAAGTTTTGTTCAATATGGAATGGAGTTGTAGTGTTGACATCTGGAATCTAGCTGTTTTGGTAGGTCTTCAAACCCTATTAATAATCGCTCAATATAGATTCTACTAACTCGTCCCTCCCAGATATGGGATCTATTTGAGGTCCAACACCTGTTACATACTCTTGATGAAGCTCAAAGACGTGTCGGCAACACACCATGTTGCTGCGATGCTGGGGTACCTTGGAAGCCCCCCTTTCCAGTATCTCGGTCGGAGCGAAGTCACAAATAATGTCTTTGATGAGAAAGGTCAGTGCGTTCCCAAATGAACTCTGTCCAGCTTGCTCATGATCATGATCCAGGTCACTGGAAAGGTGCGGGAGATGTCACAGTGCCAGAAATGTCTCTTGAGCGAGCTGAGATTATCTTGGAAGTGAATAGAAAAGGCAGTAATGCACATGCAACGCAGACGCGTATCTGCATGCACGTCATCCTACACACATGATACAGTACACATATACACATCCCACACAAACTCACTCATATCCATGTGAGGTCGATGTTCAAATGAGTACCAGAAGAGAGACGGCGGGCTGCCGAACTTCTCACCGACCCCTGGTTGGAAGGGGCTATTCCTTGAATGTAGACCCGACAGCGGTCAACTCAATCTCATCCTGTTTCTCGGATTTAACTACGCTGTTATTGGTGTTCTCTTCTAGAAGCCGACGAAGATGGAGGTCCCATTTTAACAACCCGGAAAAGTCACAATGGCTCCGCAATATCATATAAGATGCTGTCGCCGCAGCACAACGGCTTCTACCTTATACAGCTCCACAGCAAACATGTAGCAGACCAATGCGATGTGTTGGGAAACGAGATCTATTGCTTGCCTCGCCGATCATGGTAATATCGATTGCCTTCATTTATGGCTAGTAACAGTCCACGCTAAAGCCTAAATCAAGCAAGAAGTGTTCCAGCTTCAGCAAGGCCACGAAAATAGCGATCTCAAAGGACCGACATCGTGTGTATCAGCTGTGGAGGCTCGGAATTTGGGAAGCCACAGGAGTGACAGGACTGAGGAAGAGTTGTAAACAGTTTAGTATATAACAATGCAGACCTATTGAGTAGCTCCAGTCTATCTGCCAGATTGCAAGCTACGGACGTCGACGAAGTATGGACCGACTGGGATGGCTGTTATTATACAGACGCTCATGAGCGCCAACTGCGAGAAAAGGTGACTCAGCATCTGATGGGTTCGCCTATGTTGTTGGTACGACGAGATGTTGTGTCCGATCACCTAAGTACGTTATAGGTGTAGCCCCAGAAGTCCAGACTTGGCGGCCACTAAGGCTACGTCATACGTCATCGCCCATCAGAATAGCCGCTACCTAAGGTTCTACCTAATACCTCTGCTGCGTCTGCTGCATCTGCTGAAACCCTCTTCTCCCTTCCCGTCTACATCTTCTGGCTGCATCGTTCGCATCAATCCCTGCTTTTTTTGTCGCCGGCTTTGCGCTATAGCTATCAGTATTCTACTGCAGAGTTGCTTCAATAGCCGTGCTACCTTTACAAGGATCCCCAATCCAGGTACCTGGCTTAGCTCCACACCATGACGAGTGACGGGGCACTTCCAGTTGCTCGACCACTGAGCCATGCTTCACTTCAAAGCAATACCACTACCTCTCACTCTATAACATGTCCTGATCCTAGTGCTCATGCCGCCCTTGAGAGGCAAGCCAGGCTTCAAGAGACTGCTTCTGTTGCTGCGCTACTCGTTACAAGGGACCGGAAAGAATCCAACCCAAACCCGGACGTCAAGCTGTCATCAGCCAGTATGTTATCACTACGTTCTCTCGTACTGCGCATCGGAGCTGACTCTTGATTCTAGGCGCTGCAGCCAGCTTAAAGTACGCAAAGCCTCAAGATCTGCCAGCTTTTCCAGTTGTTGGTGTTGTAGACGCCTCAGCTTCCGCTAGTAAGGCGGCCTTGCTTGCAAACGCAAACCCAACTGAAGTAAACTGGTGGAAACCTGAACAGTCAGAAGCCGCCAGTAAGGCTGCATTGCTTGCGCACGATCACAAGATGGCGCCGATGTGGCAGCCAGAAGCTAGTGCTGCTGGCTCCAAAGCTGCTCTTCTCGCTCACCGCGATGGCCCAAAATTGGATTTATGGCAACCATATGCGAGTCCCGCGGGGAATTCTGCGGCCGGCGCAGCGTTGAGAAAATGCACCAGCAGTCCCGCACCACCTCCAGCAGACTCTGTTGCTGACGACCGACGGCGAAAGGCTCTGATGGCTGCAAGGGGCGCATACTCCGGCAGCCAGCGACGGCGATCGGGTTCTACGCCAACACTGCCTACGTATCCTGACTCCGCAAACTCGGCACACAATGCGCTGAGTGCCGCTACCATTGTTCACCGTAATTCAACAAGGCTTGCCAATTCACCGCTTGCCACCACGCAAGGGCCCTCTAAAGGAGCACTGAACGCCGCTCGTGTACAAAACATTGGTAAAAACGTAGATAGAGAGATGTTTGGTTCAGCTCCACCGTTCGTTCTTGAGGCCGAAGAAAAGAAGCGCACCGACGCTCTCCGCGCCTCCGCTATTTCCATGGCACAAGGAATGTATACATTGGCCGAAGACCGTAGACACAAACAGGAAGCCTTGGACTCTCAACGAAGCACAGGGTTAGCCGCAGCCACCAGCGTGCATGGACGTAGCCAGTCGACATCTTCGCAAGATATTAGACAGCAAGCGCTTCAGTATATTCACATTCAAGACGCTGCACAAAAGCTAGCCGCGGAACGGCTATCAAAAATAAAGGTGGATGATAGTGCTGCCTATCGAGACTACTATGGATATGGAAAACCAGCGCCCCGCTCGCGTCTCTCCGTCCGCAGGCCCAACCGGCGACGTGCCTCCAGCGAGGGCGCTGCCAATGATGATTCTTCCGATGAAGAGCAATCTCGTAGAATACGCAACCAGATGTCCATATTCAACAACCAGGTCCAACAAGTCGACTCCCGAAAACGCCAAAAAGACAGGGAAGCAGTGTTGGCCGCTGCTGAAAAGAAGGTTCACGCGCAGATGCATTCTATGGATGAGAGGGTTTTCAATGCTACTGGAAAGATGTCCCAATCAATGATCGACGAATGGGATGCAAAGGCGCGTGCCAAGGCAACAGCGGAGAGCCAGTCTCGGATGGAGAACCATGGCAAAGTTGACATTGGAGGTGGACGATTCATGGACCAATCTGAGATCGATGCCATTGCGTCAAGTAGGATGCAACCTACGCTTGATGACATCAATGATCAAGCCGAGAGGCGCAGGGCTCGTGACGAGGAGATTCGATTGGACATTGAACAGAAAAGACGCGAGTTGAATAGAGAGAAAGAACGTGAGGCCGAGCTCAAGGCCGAAGAAAAGCGTCTCAAAGGTATGTAACTCCAATTCACAGTTAGTGCATTGACCTAAGTCCCCTATAGACGAGGACAAACGTCGTTCCAAGCTTCAGAAGCAAGAAGAGAAAGAATTCGCGAAAGCCGAAAAGGAAGCCGAAAAGGCCCGCAAAGCAGAAGAGAAACGTCTCTCAAAGCACGAAAAGCAACAGTCTAAAGAAGCTTCTAAACCCACCATCGCGACTACTACCACGCCCGAGCCCACCGAAGCCCGCGCAAGCAGCATTTCCACTGCAGATCCCCCTTTCGTCGACGCCTCGTCTACTGCAGCCCGCGACTCCATTGCCACCGACCCTACAACGCTCGCCAGCGTCGAGCCTCGTCCAGAAGATCCAACAAGCCCCACCAGTCCGACCAAGTCCGATGGCGGCCTTCGCAGATTGATCACGAAGCTAAAGCGTCGCTCGAAACACACGCCTTCAGCTTCCAACGATGCTGTCCCCACTTCGCCCGCAAAGGCATCCTCGTTCGTGGGCGGCGCTGCTCTCACTGGCGCTAAATCACCCGACGATACTGCCACCGCAGATAAGGACAAAAATAGAGCCATCGACGAACCTGCACGCGGTCGCTCGCCATCAATCTCCAGCCTCAGTTCCTCGGATCAAGGCGAGTCATCAGTATCTGTAAAGAAGCCCGTGCGCGAACTTTCTGATGACGAGAGCGACGAGGACAGGGACAAAGTAGACTCGAGCCTTGTTCCGCCGCCGAAGTTCAAAGAGGATAATATTGGCACAGGGGCGATCCGGAAAAGTGGCAGTCCCGTCCGGGGGACTATCTTCAAGGAGGAGTTTTGAGATGTTAATAATGATTCGTGCACACTTGCAGAAAAGAGGATGATATATCAGTCGATTGGGAGCTTATGGGTGGCAAGGGAGGGATATGAGAAATGTGTGCGTGGAAAACGAAGGGTTAATTATTCCCTTGGGATCTCCTAACATTGTCGTCGTCGTTTCTGTTTCTATTATAATGTCGCGTACGATGTTTTACCCGTGTGTTTTTCTGGGTCTCTTTTATCACTTCCCGCGTATACCTTTTTATACTGACGCTGACGATCTTCAAATCAATGAATGACGGATGGATGGATATATCTTTTTATCTTTCGAATCAAACCCCCCCAAAAAATAACACACATATATAATACAGTTCGCATAGGAGCGAGAGGTGAACAAGGCAAGGTGAGAAAAGGAGAAGGTAGTCAGAAACATACACACATATATATAGCTAATTTGTAGTACGTCAGGTTCTGAATAAGTTGAATGAAGAACTTTGTGTGTGTGTGTGTGTGTGTGTGTGTGTGTGTGTGTGTGTGTGTGTGTGTGTGAGAGAGAGAGAGAGAGATAATTTGGCTGCTTACAATACTACAATTCTGGATGTCCTGTATATTTGCTCGTTGGCTTGCTTTTTCGATTGTTTGATTGATAGTGTATGCAAGAACGATGAGATGCCTTTTTATTCGGCCTGTACAAGCATCCAAGCCCAGCCATTTCATCTAGACATGAGAGGTGGAGGAAGAGACATGAAAGAGATACACATAATGCTGATGAACGCAGCGTTTGTTGGTAAAGCAGACAGACAAACAACCAGGAGAAGAACCTTTGCAATCCAGTTCAGTTCAGCCCAAACCCAAATCGTATGCAAAATAGAAGGCGCCATACACCATCTCCTGTGGAGCTCGTCACATCCTCCTCCTCACTTCCCCAGTCCTCCTACTCATCCTCTGCCTCTACTCTCACAAGCACTTCTTCCAAAAAGCCCTCCAAGAATCCGACCACGTCGCCGCCCATCCCCACAGGACTCTTCTCATCCCACTCATCAATCTCGCAAAACAACCTCGCCGCTTTATCGACCAGTTTCTTGATGTTCTCGTGCGCATGTATACGGCGCTGCATAGCTTCGGCACTGTCACCACCAGCTTTGATCTGCAGATTGAGGTTATACGTGCGACGATGAAGTGCAGCCTGGAGGGCAGGCAGGACCACGCCATTCAGAGCAGTGATTTCCGCGGGATTTTGCGGGACGTGAGTCGTGAACGGATCCGAGTTTGAGGCAGTGGATAACATGGATGCATTGGAGAGTCGGGTGGACCGGGCGGCCGATAAACGCATCGAGGCGCGGCCTTTACTGTTGGCCACAGGCGGAATAGATGACGAGATTTGAGTGGATTGTGGGACGAATGCAGGTAGAGGCTGTTGTGTCGACAAAGGTTGAAGAGGCTTTTCTTTCGGAGTTGGTGGAAGCTCGTGGAGGCTGCCGGCACTTGTGGAGGTACGATGGCCTTTGAAAGGAGGTATCGGTGGCAAGGAAATAGGATTGTTCAGTTTGGGTACTGGAAGAGGATGCTGAGATCGAGATGACTGGGACGACTGGATTTGTGGCCTGGCAGGTTTGGGTGTCATCGGGTCATCCAGATGAAGTCCCTCCATGTCTGCCGCAATAGACTGCTGTAGGAAGTCATCGAACTCGTGAGCCATGCGACTGGCCCTCCTAGGTGTGACCACTTGTTTTGATGGACTGGTAGTCGTATTATCTGGGACTGCAACTACTTTCGACGGTGTTTGTGGTATCCGGGTCTTGTCCGGCGACGGCGGTAGCGGTATCTTCGACGCCGAGGGAGATAATGATACAGCGGATGACAATGCAGTCTTTGTTGGGCTTGGAGGGATCTGAAGAGGGGGCTTTGACAAGCGAATCGTCTCTTGTCCTCGGTGGCTTGCATTCTCTCCTTGTCCGGGTACAGGCTTGCGCGGCGAAACCGGCCGTGTCGGTGACGAAGGAGCACCACCCAGTCTTGCATTCGCAGCGGCATCATTCAATTGTCGAAGCCCTTGACCTCTACCGTTGTTCGGTCGGACAGTGCCAAAGTCCCAAAGATCCTCATTTATCGGTTCTCGCTGCTGTGGTGCTTCATCGTACTCGTCGTCTGAGTCGTATGAAGATTTTCCCCTACTTGTTCGCCACCGTTCATGTCGCTCGATAAGCTCTGTAAGGTAATTCGTCCTCTTTCCCTTCCTAATAAATGGATGTCTCAGCAATTCCTTTGCTGTAGGTCGATCCCGCGGCTCCTTCTGCAAGCAGACTTCCACAAAGTCCTTGAATTGCCTACTAAACTGAGACCCTTCTAGCTTTGGAGCCGGATTCCGCGGGATGAGAAAAAGCACCTTCATGGGATGAATGTCGGCAAAGGGAGGTTCACCTAGCGCCAATTCCAGGGCAGTGATTCCCAACGACCATATGTCTGCCTTCTGATCATGGCCTGATTGCTTGATGACTTCTGGAGCCATCCAAAAAGGTGTCCCAACAAACGTATTCTTCTTTGTCATTGTTGCAGACAACTGGCCCGAGACGCCGAAGTCTGCAAGTTTGACTTGTCCGTTTGAACCCAGCAATACGTTGGCAGCTAAAAGTTGTTAGCAGGGGCAGTAAGATGATGGTATCTTCATATACCTTTAATATCCCTATGGAGCTTGTTATCTCCATGTAGATATTCCAATCCCTGAAGTAGCTCTCTCATTATTATCATGATGTAGTCCTCATTGATCAAGCCAGGTTTCATGAGGTCCGCGCAGCTGCCCCCCGAACAGAATTCCATTATGATCCATAGATCGGAGCCCTTGAGATAGCTTCCATAGTATCTAGTGACGTATGGCGAGTGCAGTTCTGAGAGGATGGATATCTCCTGTATGATGTCTTCGACCTCGTCTTCGGCATTCTCGACGTCTATGACTTTTATTGCAACCGACTGGCCGTTGCGTTTATCGACTCTGAGGGTCCATTAATGAGCATTCAGGAGGACCAAAACGGGGATATTCACCCTTTGTACACTTTGCCAAAGCTTCCACCACCTATCCATAGTTTAGTTCGCTGTCATGCCACGATATAAAATTCTCGTACCTATGCAGCTTTGCTTGGTATACAAAGTCTCTGGGTCCACAGCCCCGTCAACTGCCACGCCTGTCATGTCTAAAGTTGCTCAATTGGCTCTTTCTGCGCTTCCTCTGCTTCTCACTGTGTATGCGAAGATATGTGAGTGTCGTTTTGGAGGTGTCGGCGGGCTGGCCTCTGCGCCTGACTCTAGTGCAAAGCTCGGGCAGACTCGAACGTAGACGAGGGTGAGTGTGTCGGCTGAGCCTGTTTTACACTGGTTATGACACTGCGTAGTCTATGTCTAGAGCCGTATGACTCTGACCAGGTCCCACAGCCACTAGGTTGAGGTGACAATTCGGCACAGCGCAAGCAAGTCTGCTGTGTAGGGTGTCGGTCATGAGAGCGCGCGATGCAATGTTCAGGCGGTCTGGTGCCCTCAAAGAACAAAGCAAGTCCGATGATATGTGCAATGTACGGAGGCGCAGGTATAGCAGTAAGGAGGATCGACGGGTTTGGGACTGGTAGAGTGGGAAGTGTTCTGCAAGAATGGTTGTTGTTTACCTGGTGCAGGTAGTGGATCCATTAACGGTCGCGTTGGTTGGTGGGGGTGATCCCTGCCGCAATCTGCGTCACCACATAAACAAACCTTCTCCATTGTTCGAGAACGCAACTGTTGCACGGGTTTTATATCGCGATTCATTCATGGTTACGCACGTGTCTAGACTCACTCAATGTGTACACTCTCCTGCATGCTGCGACGTTGACCAGGAGACTTGTTTCGCGTGCCTAAGCGCGGGGTGTTTGATTCGCTGGCATCATTTCCATCCAATGATTCACTATACGATTGCGGTACATGCTGCCTTTAATGCCCAATCAATGCTGTTTTGGGGATAGAGACAGAGCATGTAACAAACATTTGCACGCCGCCATTGTTGAATGCTTGAACCTTTGAACAAACGTTCTCATTGTCGGTGAGTGCCAGTCATTTCATTTGCCCTGTTGGGGGGTATCTTTTGCATCTTTAATATCCTTACGCCATGCTAAAAACCAGACACCGGTTCCAAATGCAATGCCAATATCCACATGTACGTGTACTGAAAATGCCGCCAATGAACCATGCCTTGCTAATTCGCATCACAGGGCAGCCAAACCGCCTGTTTTCTCTTCATCGTTCTCCTCGGAAATCTTCCGAGAAGACGGTTTCATCCTCTTCTGCTACAGGCGCAGGCGTTTTTCGTTCACGTTGTCCACGACGCCTGTGTCGATTATAGCTGATGTTGCTCGCCGAGTCGTCAGGAGCCAGCTCTGATCGTTCATCGTCGATTCCGTCGTCAGTTTCCTCATCCCACCTATCCATCCCGTACATGGATGCTGGAGTGCCCAAACGAACCTCCACATCCTCCGCCATGGAGCCACGCCGCGCTTGTGCGGCCATAGACAATCCCGCACTTCTTTCTCGAAGAGCATTCCGAACAGCCTCGGCTTTCATATGCAGGCTCTCAAAAGCATCTTCCAGTGCTTCCATTCCTACATAGATTTCGCGCTCTACCTCTGCAAGTACCGCAATCTCGGTCTCCTCGTCCATCTGAACAGGCGCACCGAACGAGCTGGGAGCAGGCGTCGGACCTCGACTTATCCTTCCACTCGGGCCTGGACTAAAGGGAGTTGGACCGCGAGAAACACCTGGACTGAACGGGGTCACATTCCTAGAGAGCGGAGTCGCTGTCGGGCCTCGAGATGGAGCGCGACTCAGGGGAGTACCGACTCCATTATCAGCACCACTCCAAAGAAAGCCGTCGAATCGACCAGAGATTAGAATTTCCCATTCCCCGCTGCTCACTGCTGCCAGTGTCGCGAGCACAGGATGTAGCTCCGCATGTTTCAGCAGAAATATGGCGCACTCAGGATTCCGCGGTAGGGTTGGCAAGCGGTATAGCCTCTGTAATGCGTGACTAGTGTGCTTCAGCAGCTCTGGTTGATGATTCTCCAGTGGTGTCTGAGATCGAGAGACTGGTATTGTCAACTGACCTCGTAAAAGAGCCGAGAAAACAGGTCTTTTTTCTTCTTCAAGCTTGGTCATGATCGCAAAGGCAAGAGTTGCATCGTCTACCTCTGGAGGGGGATCTTCAGGCTGTGCAGTAAGCCAACTCTGAACTGCTTGCTTGGTCTTCTTACTCTGTCGAATGTAATGCTCGCGATACTCTTCGGGGACGTCGATATCTACTTTCTGCATTGGCGCTTCGTGCCCTTGAAGCCCAAGCCCCGTCGAAGTAGGTGCGAGAGAGAATGGGGGCCAAGGAGGGAGCTCACGCCGCCCTGAGACATACTCGAGAATTTCTCCCCAGCTGACGCCTCTTTCCAGGTCCGTCTGTGGAGGTGCAAAGGCGCTCGAGTGGCACATTATACACTGACATCGCTCTTCTGATATATTGCGCGAGAATACTGCCTCAAGACGATCCAGCAATCTGCGGGCAACTGAGCGATACCCGGTGGCCACAGCTAGTGAGCCATTCTTCTCCATGACCTTCGTATAATCGTTCAGGAGATTCTCAAGCGGCGCAAAGAATGCTTGAACATTGATAGCGTGGTTGTCGGAAGGCCTTGGCGATGCATATTGTTGATATGGTGCAACCGGTTTCTTGCCGACAGCCGCAGATAACAGGTTACGGGAAACAAGATGCGATAGCCCACCATTTTGTAGAAGATAGTCAACTCGTGGGTGATCAAATACAGGAGCTGGAGGAGGTGGTGGTGGTGGTGGAGGGGGCGCAGGTTGCTGCACATAAGGGTTAGATGCGGTCTTTCCTGGAGTTTCATCGGTATCATCCGCGAAGACTTCGATAGGAGTTGGCTCTCGTGAATCTGGTGTGACTGTAGGGATTGGTGTATGCCTTACATTTGGTGTATAGGGGGTTGAAGTGACGGCTGAAATTGGGGGCGCATCGTTGCGACACAACACTGAAGCTGTTCTCCGAGCTGGTTTTCGATCCGGAGCAATTGACGTTGCATCTGAGTCAGTCGTTGATTGAGCTACTGAGGGTATATTGTGCGATCCTATCGAAGCACTCCGTCCGGGTGGGTGCGCATTGGGACTGAGCGGTCTTATGCTTGGAGCGGCTTTCTTTGGTGTCTCGAGACTGCTGCTGCGCATAGAGTATTCTGTGTCCCTTGTCACGTCCGATACATTGTCCGCCAACGTGCTCTCTCGAAGGCTTGAGCGTGAAGTCGAGAATTTAGGTCCAGTCGACGTCCGCGAGGGGCTCTCCGTGCTTCTCCGGCTTTTTGAAGCTTCTTCCATTGTACGTTCTGCCGATCGCCGTGTGCTTTGCCTGCTCTCTGATCTCCTCTGTTCTGACGCCGCCGTTGCCGTGAGAGGTGGACTCGGGGGTGCGGTTGCAGCTCGACGTTCTCCGGACGTTGGTTTGTCTCTACTGGTGTGACCTAGGTCCGTGGGGTCGGGGGTGTAGACAGCGGCTTTTGGAGCAGGCAACGAGTCTTTGCTACCCACGGCCTCTCTACTATGGGCTTTCGAAAAGGAAGGATATGGTAGACTTGTTTTGGAGGCGCCAGGGGAGTCTGGGGGTCTCCGATCCATCTCAGGGACGACGGACATTTTACGTGACGAGTGGGAATGATGGGAGGATGATTTCTTGTGGCGATGATGGCGGACATCCGCGTCACGAATGGGGTCCTTGGAAGAGGTCGAGGTTTTCGACCGACTCGAGCGAGAGGAAGTTTTGTGACGGTCGCGGCGTTCTCTGTCTTTGGCTTTGTCTTTGTCCTTCTCCTCCTCACTGTCCTTGAACCTTGGGCTGTCTCGGTCGCTCTCTTTCTTACGACGCCGGCTCTCCGAGTCTCTGCTCAACATGATTTTAACCCAGTGGCATCAGGAAGATTGGAGTGTGGGCGTGCAGGGAAGGCTGATCTAGAGAGGCGGAGATGCAAGGACGGCTAGCAAACAAGGCACATTAATTGGCTGGTGAGGTGACGGAGCTGCTTCTGCACTGCGCCGCACCGAGCAATGAGAGGGCGCGAAGAAAGGAGGGGGTGTGGTCGTACAGTAGAAAGCGGTCGCCAAGAGCAGTTGGGAGAGCTTGAGTGGTGAGATTGAGAGTGAGGTAGAGTGAGTGAGGTAACAGTGAATGTGAATGAGTGGTGCAGTGCAGGTGAATACCTACAGATAACTTGACTTGACACTGGCGCTTGTCCACGGGCCAAGTTTGACGTGGCTGCGGGACACGCGCATGGGTTTTCTTAGCACCGGGCTGTCAGATATCAGGCCACAATTTCAACCTCAGGCTACAACTTCGACCTCAATCGACGCGACGAGACCTGCAAAGCTCCAGATCTCCAAAGGCGGTGATTTCCGGGTCGACAAGAACATTGTGACATTGGAGCGAGCATCATGCGAAGGCTACAATTGCCTTTCCCGGTGCGTCACTGGAATGGAACGTTGACCCGAACGTCAAGGGGATCAAGTATGACAACGCTCTCCAGGCAGGCACCTTCAATAGCCATGTTGACATTGTGAGGATGCTTCTGCGTCATTGGGCGAAGATCAATGCGCACAATCATTGTTCGATACCACCAGATATAGAGGTTATCAAAGAATGATAGGCCTTTTGATGCTTGGCGGCATCGACAATCGCTACAAGAGGCTTTTTATAGGGGTGATCTCGAGACTGTCGAGTTACTGATAGAACAGAATCACAATTTCAATGAGTACGCGGGACTGTACAGAAGTCCCGTTCACTCGACAGTATACAAATCTCACAAGACCGTGGCTGAAGTTTTGATAGTTGCAGGTGCAAATGTTAACATTTATGATTGGGCATTTAGGTCTCCTCCCCAATTATATTGCAGCAAAATCCGGAATGGCAGCCAGATCGATGATTTCAGTATGCTTCTCACAAATGGAGAGTTTTCCAGGCGCCTGCTACATTTAGTCACGATACCCTCCAAGTAGCATCGCGTAATGGCAATGAATTATGTGTGGACACTAATCGCCAGGGGTGGAAGGCGATGTCAATGCTAAATTAGGTATGTATAGTTGTAGTTTTCAGATTGCTTATCGTTGGGAACATCATGGTGTTATACAGTCCCTCTTGAACACAGCGCAGACCACAGTGGTAGCAAAGAATGTTATGGAAGAGCTACACAATCTACTGCAGCTGGACATTATCATGACACTATACCCAGCTTCTACGGAAATCTGGTGCCAACGTCGATGCCCTAGGTGGCCATTATGTATCGCTGTTGCAGGTCGCTGTGGCAAGGGAAACTCCGTTCAGGAAGTGCAAATACTTCTCAACATGGGCGCATACGCTAACATACCAGGAGCTCACACCGAGACGGCCATAGAACGCTCAGCAGGCCCGAAAAGTTGCAGCTATTTCTCTACCTTATCGAACCAGCATAAAGGTGATATGACGGAGTCCAACCGAATGGGTTTACAACCACAAGACACGGGCTCAGAGCAATGTGATCGTTGTCACTCAAGCCCACTCACCGAACTGAAGCCGCATATCACGCCTAAGGTCCGTTTGCGAAATATTCTGGGACGGCTGGTGCTTTGCAGAGTATATCAAAATGAATTTACGGGATTAATCCCTGATGATCCCTCAAGAAGAAAGCTACATTTCGCGGACTACTCGTATAGTGAAAGGAACCTCAAAAGTATCAGATTTTGTGACTCTACCTACAACTCCTGCCCGAAGGCAAAAGGAAATCCGGGGGCCTGGGCATCACATGATGATCTGACTGTGAATGCGCTGTTCTCAACTTGATCGCCAGCCACAATTCGACCTGAGGGCGCCGTGATGCTATAGGTAAATCTCCCTCCACTCTGAGCTCCTGCGAACACAAATCTTATAGGGTAGTACCTCTTTGCAAGGAGATATACATTGAAGAATACATTGCCTCGCCCAGGCGGATTGAACTGATAGCTCACTAATGCCTCCCTATTTGTTCCGTTCCAGAATGCAGTCGCTTCAGGGCCGATCCAGGTATACAAAGCGTCGTCAACGTCGTTCAACTGAATGGTGTATGTTCCGGTCTCGCACGCATAAAGATATGCGCGGTGATTAATCGCGTACTGTGTCTTGACGAGATTGACAGTGGATCCATATATGGGCCCTGCTGGACCTCCCTCTGCACTGCCGATAGGTAATCCGATGGTGCGTGTGGTGCCGGTATAGATGGGTACTGTGGTCTTGAGAGCGGCTGGATTGAAGCTTGGGTATCCTGGTGCGGTATTGCTTGCAGAATTGTTGTAGTAAGCCCATTCCCAGCCGGCGTTGGGGCAGAAGATCGGGAGAGAAGGGCACGAAGGATCGAATGGTGGAATGACGATTGAGCTGGCCAATGACATGAGTGCCATGAACTGGACAAAGAGGTGGTACCTTGAAATATGCATTTTAATCCTATAGGGAATTTCTTGGTTGATGATGTTAGATTACAGATTGCTTGATGTCCTACCTTTTATACACTATTCCAGTCACACATGAGTGCATTCTTTGTTGCCGAGGGCAGAGAGGTTTCAAAAGTCGGAATGCACTTTTCGTCGTTTCAGCCAGCCTGTGAGATGTCTTGGGCGCCATCGGAGGCGATATGGACGATATATCATAGTTTGGCTTTAAATAGCGTATTCATTGTCTTAGTATGCGTTGAAATCAGTGACACAGGTCTAAGACCCATAGCTTCGGAAGTCGACACATAGTTCTGGTAGCTTTTCCATATAAGGTTCACATTTGCCTTGACGTGGTACAAGCCCACCGGGTTTTATTCTCCGGAATTTCCACATTTGAATTTCCTATTTGGGAAACGACCCCGGATTTTACCTCAGCTCCATATTTCCCCACGCGGCAACGCTTGCTTTTTCGGCAGATCACGGGCCCAAAATCAACTACCGTCTTCTGTTGTCATCAGATCCCGGTTTTGAATAGTCCGTCGCGGGGTTCGCCCGATGCTTATATCAACGTCACGAGACAGTAAGATTCAGAGTGACTAGATGTAAGGAGTGCATAAGAGCACGAATGCCCGGCTCGTGAGTAGATGTTCACACGGCTTGTATACAGAGGTTGATAACGAGAATCTGCAATGAGAACCGCCAAAATCGCCAGTATACTCACTGTAACAAGTGCACTACTATGTCACTTATCCGTGTTCGCCGCGGAACAACCACGATGTAAGCCATGGACAGTCGACAAGAAACATCGAATTTTCGTAGCAACGGACATTTCCAACGAGCCTGATGACGCAATGTCCCTCATTCGCATGCTCGTCCACTCAGATCAATACCACATTGAAGGAATTGCAGCAGTTACTTCCACATGGCTGAATGCCTCGACATACCCCGACCATATCGAGGAGATTATCAATGCATACGCCTTGGTTCAAGACAACCTCCAAACTCATGGACACGGCCAATTTCCCACTGCAGACACTCTCCTGTCGAAAGTCACGACTGGCCCCAAGATGTACGGCCTCACAGCCATCGAGTCTCTGCAAGCAGGAAACAACTCTTCACCCGGCGCACAACTCCTCCTTGCGGCCGTCGACGCATCCCCTGAGCCACTGTACGCGCAAGCATGGGGCGGTGCAAATCTCATCGCCGAAGCCCTCTGGGTAGCAAACGCCACCAAAACGCCCTCCGAATTCGCCATATTCACGTCTAAACTGCGCGTCTACAGCATCTCCGACCAGGACAACACAGGAGCCTGGGCCCGGATGCACTTCCCCGGCGTCCGCTGGATCGCATCCGTGCACGGCTGGAACGCATACGCCATGGCCGCATGGACAGGCATCAGCGGGGAAGACAACTACTCACAAGATAAAGGCGGCCCAGACACATCCCTCGTGTCCCCTTCCTGGCTTGCAGAGCACGTGCAGATTGGACCGCTCGGTACGCATTACCCGGACGTGCTGTATATCATGGAAGGCGATACACCATCCCTCTTCTACACGTTCAACAACGGTCTCGGGAACCCTGAGTTTCCAGCATGGGGCAGTTGGGGCGGGCGGTACACACCGAGCATGCTTGGCGGGAACCATTACGGTGATAACGTGGATACTGTTCTGGGCCATGATGGGCGAATGTATACGAGCAACAAGGCCACTGTATGGCGCTGGCGTGCGGCGTATCAGTGGGAAATGGCGGCACGCATGCAGTGGACTCTGCAACCGTATGTAACTGGGTCGAATACCATACATCCACCTGTCGTTGTCATCAATGGGTCGTGTGGAAGCCATCATATCGAGTTAACGGCTAAAGCTGGCAGCACAATCACGCTCGATGCTACAGACTCGTATGATCTCGACGGCAGTACGCTGGAATTCACATGGTTTCACTATCGTGAGCCTTCTATGACCCAGAATTCGTATTCAGAAGTGCCTTTGCTGAACTTTACGTTCGCAGGTGGGTCGAATAATCGGATTGTGAGTATACAGTTGCCAGCAGAAAGCGACGCGTGCAGGTCACCTACAAGAGTGAATAAGCTGGTGGATGCGGGTGTTGTGTGTCAGCAGTATCATTTGATTCTACAGGCCACGAATCAAGGGACGACACCGATCACGAGGTATCGAAGGGTGTTAGTGAAAACTGATCCTGGCAATGGGATGTAGTCACTTTATAGCTCTGAACAGGAGCGACGATAATATCTGGGAATAGTGCCCCATGAATGTAGTATTGACTATCGAGAATCCATGCGTCCAAGCCTCAAAACGAAGCCAGCGTTTCTTCAACCTTTACCACGGAAACACTATATTATGCCATGATGACCATTAGTACCCAAGGCATCCCTCGACCTATGATGTCCTGATGGCCTGATGTCTTTGTCTCCTGAGTCCGAATTCGAAACATGATTCAGTTGAGCTTGGAATGGTCGTCATAATTCGTTGATCAAGATACTTGTATCACAATGTCAGCTTTTAAAAGAATGTCGTACTGATGACCAACATTGTTCTAGCGACTTACTAATAGCCTCTCTTCTCTCTATCTCTGAACTCAGTTCGTCCACGCGTTTTTTGAGTTTCTTGCACATGAGATCCTTGAGATCAGGTCATGGTTTCTGAGCTCGCTTGTAACCGCCGCATGTAGGCTCTCTTGCATTTTGGAAGTTTCTTCAGCTTGTTGCGTTGGGCTCGGACAGGTACCGTCTTGAGTTCTCCATTTTTTAAATGCGCTGTCGAATTGGACTCTGTAACGTGCTAATATGGAGTCGATCATGCTAGGGTCAAACAACATTTCGGCCTCGTCTTTACACTTCTTCCAGACGGCGTTTTTGGTAGCTTCCTCGGGGGAGATCTGCTCGGCAGACATTATGTAGATGTAGTGATGACCGAGAATCCTGTAAATGCGATGGGAGTGCTGAGTGTGAGATAAGGTGCGAATGAAGTAGGAAGAATATACCACCCGCTCTACGATGCATCATATATATACCCAATATCCGTACCAAATCTTGTTTTGATGCATGGATATTCATTTCTCTGGCATCAGGAATTAGGTTGTTCGTTCCTTGGTCGGAGTGTTACACGCAGTACTTGCGCTGTCAGAATCAAGAGACCACGTCGCCCCCCCCCCCCCCCCCCCCCCCAAGATGGATTTGTTGGCTTTACCGCCACCCCCTACTTCATTACCTGATTTATCCTAGGAATGCTTTGTTCTCGGACTAGGTATGTATATTAGATCCTGTGCCACCGGGCGAAAGAATGCTGCCCCTTCTTTTGAGAATGTAAGTAGCTTTCTATCTTTACCACTCTGTAAATTATTCTAATGTTAAATCTTGCCACAATGATGTATTATAGGTAATCATGATGCAGTCATCATTTAAGTTGCAGACAAGGACAAAGCTGCGTCTAATATATCTCAAATCCTGCCAAATATAATCTCCTAGTATATTATTGGTATTTGTAGACGCATATGTCATGTAAACGCCTATTTCTCCTATGCTCCTCTCTTCATGCTCTATAATATATCGATAACTGTTTTTGTTTACACATTATATCAGGCATACAATATTCGATGTCAAAACTTCTACTATCCCGAATGCTCTCAAGAGAAACAGGGCTATAGAAACATAGATTTATACAAAATGATCCATTCATATATCATGTATGTCTCATATGTGTTCTAATTGCCACTAGAGTATTACCAAGATAAATGAGTAACAGACCGTTAAGTCATAATCTCTCTCTCTCTCTCTCTCTCTCTCTCTCTCTCTCTCTCTTTCAATATAAATAGATGAATAAGAAATTGATATATATAATAGGGCATCTATAGCAATTACCCACATAGAAATTAGCTTTAGCTACGTTACCAGAGATACAGTCAGGGTTAAATTAGTATATAAGATAGCTATACATGCGGATAGAAAGCACTGCCCGCAAGTACTTTATGATGGAGAGGCTTGGATTAGACTATCCAAGACGGCATAGGCTAGTGCAGTGCAGGTGTGAAACGTAGGTATACATTTAGACATAGTTGTGGGCGTATATGTAGGTATAGACGTAGGCAAGGCTGCGCGGGCAATGTAGTGTGTTGATCTGGTTCAGGGCCAGCTCCAGAGACTCGCTTCAGGCCAAAAACAAGGTGCCGACCATGTTCATCCAATCAATTGTCACACGAGCCAACATCAATCAAGAAACAGCCTATTCGCAGCGACGCAAATTACATGTTCTATGCATACTTCACTTCTGGCAGGTGCATGCTACGTACACAATACACACACGCTTCCCAGAACATACTTGATATCGTCCTAGATAGCATCGTCATCTTCATCATCATAAGCCTAGCCCGCCTCGAGATGCAGTATGTTTACCCATCACAACCAACTTCGAAAATCGCGGGAGAGGAGTCTCTCTGGGCATCGCGGGTTCGGAAGAAAGGAGACTTATTTTTTTGGCCGATGTTGCTCCACACAGTTTGTGTATATGCTCTTCGAATCGGTGCCATACGATTTTCCTTTCCATGTTCAGAGGTTGGTTGGGAATCCATTGGTGTGTGTATGTTGTATCCGAAGACTGCTGAAATGGGACCTTCAAGAGTGCTACATCTGAGTCGTACTGGCTGGCGACAGAGAGCGCATTGGGAGAGGTATGAGTCAACACGAGCGGAGCCCGAAGCTTCTGTGGGTGATAAGCGATAGTATAGAGAGAGAGCACTTGGTGACACACTACTTTTTACAGTATGTGCTACGATAAAGTCAGTAATCGTATGCATAAATCGATGGGGGAGATGGGATATACCAACGACAACATCCTGGCTCATGAGTGCACGAATGTCTTGATAACATGTTCGTCTCTTTTATCCACCAACTGGAGAGTATCGCGACTGTCATTTGTGACCTGCCTTTCCAGACTCTCATTCTCTATCATCTTGAAGTCCTTGCGCACCGAGACGTGAATTGGAGTCATAGCATTCTTCAGGCTGGTGGTGTCACGCTCTTCAAGACGGAGAGCACCTTCTCGTGGGTTTTCTTCTTCGTCATCTTTGCATCTTGTGGTCAGGTGCGATAGGCTGAACACGCCGGGGCGTTTGTGGTAACGATTCGGAGTTCCGTCAGAGTAGTCGGGTTCTTCACTGGAGACGCCTTTCGTGGTGAGATGCTCGATTACTTGCTTGTAAAGTGGATACAACGTAACCACACAGCCTGCCGTGATGGCAAGGCCGCACTCGACGATGGACCAGACAGCAATCGGAACAGTTGCGTCTAGTAGGGACGACCAGGTCAGAACACGAGCGTTGGCGAGAACTGAGAGATAAACTTACAGAGAAAGTCAGCATCAGTAAAAAATCGGGTGTATGGTATGCGAATGACGACCGCGCAGCTTGCACTATAAGACCGTCGAGTCAGCCAGAATCAGCAAATATGGAAAAGGAGTATCCACTTACATGCAGGCTATACTAAGGATTGGCACAAGCATGAACTTCATGCTTCGTTCCATTTGCAGTTTGGTAATTAGTACTACCGGCAGGAGGCCGAAGATGAAATCACATAGAGCGCAAGTAGCGCCGTAACAATAGGAGCAGATTGCAATGACTTCGGGTGAGAGACAATGACCGTCCACCACACCAAGCCATCTCGTCCAGAAGAACTGAACAGGCGAACACTCGAAGAAGGTAACGAAGAGGAACACAATTCCACTGAGAGTCGTGACGGCCATGGCGATCCAGATGATGATGCGGTGCACCTTGTAAACAGTCAGGCGGAGGAGAAAGACGCCAATAGAGATTTTGGCGCAGGTCATGGCGACGCTGTATGCAATGTAGCCGATCCAATAGATGTGGTATACGTCAGTATTCTCTGGCAACAGAGGAGGAATAGTCAACTTATCCTCATAGTCACCATGATACTCGTTGGATCCAGATCAGTCATATGCTGGCCCAGCCCGTGGCGTGTTCCCACTATCCCAGCAGTTGTGTAGGTCAGATAGCCCATCTGTATACGCATGAGCCTAGGACAGCCGAAATGGCAAATAGAATAATATCTCGTACCAATGAAAGGACCATAAAGTAATCGTCTAAACCGAAAGCCTTGGTTATGCGAATTCGAACATAGCATCGTAACAGCACAAAAGACAGTGCGAGGGGCCCAAACGAAGCAGCAACACCCAAGACCTGCGGGCCCCGGTTCTCGACCATGATTGTGAAAGAAGGAGTAAGTCAGATATTGGAGCCGGATGAACACGTCTGGGACTCGTAGAGAGTGGCCACAAGATAGAGATCTAATGTTCCATGGGCGAAGAGGATTGCAGGTAGTATATATGGTGGTGGACAGGGGCCATTGCGCGGGTACATAATGGTGAGCCTTTTTGATCCTTCTTCGAATGCACGTGACAGTCCCTAGTCTCATGCACTTGACAGTCTCTAGTCGCTGGGATCATACCACCGACAAATGGCGTTGCAAAACGGGCAGTATTAGGTTTCATGGCTTGTGGCGGTAGTTTTAGTCTGGAGGTTTTGTGGGGAGCGGGTCGGCGCTGACTAGGTAGGTAGAGCCGGATCTGGAAGCGGGTCAGGCCATTTGGTAATGCCCATATCATTTACCGAGAAGTCAACGGCGCTCTCACAATACCTGCATATGTCTGTTCTTCGTAATAATGCGCAGGGACTGTAAAGGGTTCGCTGCGGTAGTTGCGATGTCACTAGACAGGCCCTATTGGTGCTTACTTAAATTCTTGTTTTTTTATGGATCAGCTCAGGTCCGTTATGCATTTGATGGGCCGGGGAGGGCTGTTATGGCTGTAAAGCTTGTCGATCAGCTTCAGGTCTCGTGGCGCTCAGAATTCACATATCAGTAAGTACTAAAACGAAAGAAGAAAAAGCTAAGCTCATTCACGCGTGCCATCGTGCCAGGTGCCTTAAGATTTCCCGGCACGTCTCGCCCCCTGCGCCTGCCCACTTCTTACTAGCTAGCCCTACACGCATCCGAAATCCAGGACATCACTGAGATCACTCGAGCGTGGAGTGTCACTGGGTCAGTGTGTATACCATCACTATGCTATGTAGCCTCAGACTTGCAGGTACAGGGATGTTTCCCTGCCTTCCTCCCGTGGCTCCACTTGGGTAACCAGTCAGATTTCATCGTAGGGCCAGTAAAAAAATCTATTTTGGTTGTCACTCATCAGGCCACACTGCCACACACTCGTAGAATTCAACCAGATCCTGTTCGTACTTGGCCATTGCTCGAGAAAGATCAAACATGCATGAACTCTAGCAGGAAAACCACTCTCTGGCCCCACCAGACAGCAACTTTCCTGCTGGATGAAATAGGAAAATTCGTGACCATGCATCGCACAGCTGTGAATGTAGTACGCGAATCGTGAGAGGTGAGAGGGAAACAAATAATTGTGATGCCAAGACGCACAATGGATTCGACTGTAGCCATGTCTCCATTATCTGTGTGGACTAGTAATTCGCTAATTAATTAGTCTTGTTGTTGACCAGTGGAAAGGGCTGCTCCAAGCGGCGCTAACACCACAAAGTGCCTCCGCCAGGGACGTTGGCTTGTACCACTATCACCATCTACGATGAACATGGCTAGCTCATATTCGCACCGCTGTCTGTCGTGCACAGACGTAAACATTCTGGTCGAACGGACAGCCCAAGAGCTGGTTCTGTATCTGGATCATGTTTCTTTACTGCATACGTTCCTGCAACTCCTGTAGAGTCAAAATAGGCGTGGGATCTTGACCAGAAAGGTTGCTAGTCAGACGTGTTAGAAGTCGTGACCAATGTACATTGCAAGGTTTGAACAACCTTAGCAAAGCTGGAAGGAAGATACCCACAGTGATGAGCTTTTTCTCCAAATTCTCGACTGAGACTGAACGATTGCACAAGCTTGCGCACCCCCGGACTTCCTCCATAAAGTACATTATGATCACACGTTTCGCGTGATCACAAATTATCATGTAGCCTGCTTCGTCCACCGCAGTGCGATGATACACCGGATCGTTGACAGTCCACCTATGGACTGCCCAAGTAAGCATTGCCAGATATGTATCCTCGCCGGCGCAGAGGGCAGGGTCGGAGCGCACAGCTTCTACCAATACAGTCTGGATCCTGTCCTGGCAAAGCTCGGCAACATCGAGTGCTGTCTTATTCGCCCAGAGGTTCATTGATGCCACAGCAGGTCGTTTGAAATGCTACGGAATCAGCTTACAGCGTCAACCGTCATCATCCTCTGCATAACTGGGGCGAACAATACACCATCTCACCTCGATCATGTTGGCAACTTTGCTCTGCTGTATATCGTGGTTCCTGCCATTCATAATTGCCAAAGACCGGTAATTTCCAACAACGAATCTCTCCAATATTCTGATCCGGTCTGCGTTCGTCGAGTTTTAGGGGTATTTCCTGGTATCTTCTCCAAGCCACATGGCTGTGAAGACGGATTGAAGCATTTTCAGATGGTCAAGGTACAGAGGCGATGCACCGTTGCTGTCATCGATCGTCATCCTGAGTCCATTCTCAATATTGTTATATACATAGGCGAGTAGCGTACCAGGTGTAGGTCGGGCGAAGTTTGAGGAGGGCGCTGACTTGGCATGAGACTGACTTGTCTCGCCTGCTGACATGTTGCTTTGATAGACCAAGGTATAGTGAACTGGCTGGACTAAACGTTATCGTGCAAAAGGCAAGAATATTGTACAATAAATGCTGAATGGCTAATGAGTGTACGGAGCCCGAGACAACTCGAAAGCGTGAGCGACGTATAGTATATCTGACCTCTCTCACGGCTGAAAATAAGCTCCATGGTGTAGGTAGCAGTTTCCACCTCTGAACTACGTACATGCCGAGCATGTAACGGCGCCTCTAATCTGACTTGGTATTTCGGTCTTGTGATGACTTTTTGTGCTCAGTCTCATTTCGGATGTCTATACACTGGCGCATAGCAATCTGCCTAGCCAACGGCGAACATCACGATAAGAACATTTTAGGCCATGATTCTGTCAGCATTAAGTAAAAGCTATTCAAGTTTCCTCTTCTAAGGACCCAGATAGATGTGAGCAGTACGAACATTTACAGGCCGTGCATGGGCAGACCAAATCCCTGATAGCTGAAGAGTGCGGCAAGAGGTCGTGTACTTATTAGCCATTACTCGGTATAGAGCACCGGAAAAGATGCGGCGGGATCGCCTTGGCACAGAAAGTACCTGCAATATATCATATTGGTACAACCTATAGGAAAAAATACTGTAAGTCTATTACACGTGATTCTGGAAACTCATCTCCAGAACAATACAATACATTAGTTTGCGGAATCTATGCTTTTCCAACAGCTTGAAGTAGTACTCATCCTATTTGTTAGCACGTATGCCTCGAGACGCGAAGCTTGCTTGCACGTCCTTGTATACCTCCTCGGGAGGTCTGGTCGCCTTGATCTTGACGACTCGGCCTTCCGCTTCGAAGTGGTCTACAACCGGCATACTGGTCTCGATGAATGTACGAAAGCGCTTCTTGATCGATTCAATGTTGTCGTCGGCGCGACCGGAGGTCTTGCCGCGATTAAGAAGACGCTTCTCCATGACGTCTTCGGGGCAGTCGAAGAACAGAGTAAAGGAAGAGGGTACAACGGTCTCCTCGAATGCCACAGCTTGGTCCATTTTTCGCGGAAAGCCTGTTGAAGTCAATGGACTATATCCTTTTGCCAGATTACGGCTCTATCTCACCGTCAATCAAAAATTTATTGTTCCCGCTGTCTATGGATGCGCGCATGGCATTTTCTAACAGCTGCACGGTGACTTCCATGGGTACAATCTTTCCATCCGCGATATAAGATTTGATCAGGTCTCCAAACTCGCTTCCTGGCCTGTCCTGCTCCTCACGCAGTAGGTCTCCGGCCGAAAGGTGCTTGAACCCGTAATCCTCAACCAGCTTCGCGCATTGTGTTCCCTTGCCTGCACCCGGCCCTCCAAGGACAAATATGACGGTTGCTTCATCTTTAGAGTAGAGAGGCTTCTCGCGCTTCGGTGCCGGGAGTTTCTTGTCGTCCTTTGCGGCCATCTTATCTATAAAGGAGAGCGTCAGAATACTGGGCACGCTTTGTCAATCAGTGGCTCACTTTGCTCTCCTTCACGAGATTTTACGAGGCGCACGAATCCGAATGCTCCGAAGGACAATATAAGAACGAACGGCCAGACTCTGAGAGGTGATTGACTGGACCTGGACTGCTGCGAGCTCTGTTGTCGGAAAGTTGTAGAGAAATGACGATTGGAGGGTCTGAAACAGCGAACAGGAGCAGTTGACTGCTGTTTCAAAGTTGAAAAGACGGAACGAAAAGAGTGTGATGAGTACATGACAGCTGACCTGGTAGCGTTCAGGTGACAATGAGTATCTCCTTTGTTTGAAGGCTACCTGGTAATTATAGCTGCAGCTGCGCCTATAAAGCTTGGGGTTTACGATGGGCAAGGGTATTACTCGATACTAACTTCTTTTGTTCTACGCGACTGCTGAGTAATTATTAAGCGAAGCAGACTTCAATCGGTTCTCCTAGCTAAAGTCACACTTCTTTAGCAACCTCGCAATCACTCGCGAACAATGATGTCAATGGCTCTGACCATATTTTGCGACCATGCATACCTGCTCAATACCCACTCAAACCTAGTTCTTGTAACCTGACTACCATATATAGGTCAGCGACGTGGACATTCCCGTACATACTCGATTTCTACCGTACGCAAACGTCAAGCTACATGCAGGAGCGAGATACGAGGTCGACATATAAGAGCATGGAGATCAGAAAGTAGTAAATGGTATCGTGTCGCACTTTACGAGCTTGGCTGCACGTTGGTCCACAAGCACGCCGAGCCTGCGCTCACCGCGCTCGTAGCCCAATATCCGGTTACGAGACTTGCATTCGTCCAATGGTGCAAGTTATGGCTGTGTTATCGGCATCATGTCTGCTTGCTTGCTTGCGGTGGTGGAGTGGTTTTGCTGTCAAATAACCCTGTTAAAAGACGCTTAACCGGTCAGAAATTCTTGAACGTTGTGAAACTTTCCGAGAAATATTCTGGTGATACGCTCCCGCCTATTTAAGCTACTTGGGGGTGGATCATAACTAGGGTGGGTGAACATAAGCGATGTACGCTATGACCATCCCCCGGCGTTCGCAATTCTGGCGTCATACGGTGGACGTTTGGATCCATTTCCTTCGGGATCTGAAGAAAACCAAGGGGATCGAATCGGCCATTCGCGGCTTTAATATGAATCTCTCCTGAGTTTACGACCCAGCACTGCTACGGCACTGCTGGGGGGCTTTTGCTGCTTGCTGCGCCGACTCGAGAAGAGGATTTGGACGGTATGGCAGCTGTTCGAGAGAGTCGGCGTTCGACTTTTTGCGGTTACAACTCTGTTCGAAAATGAACGTGTGATCTAGCTGCCTTGTGCTTTTGCCTACGCTCGTCTCTAGCTTCTGTGGTTTGAGCAATATGACTGCTTCTGCATAATATGTAAGATATGTCACAACCATTTACTTTGCATTGCCATTGCCATGATGCCATCAGCTGAATAGAATGAGGTGGTTGGTAACCAACCCCCAGAAATGTACACGCGAAAGTGCGCTATATGTAAAATCTATTCACGGGCGGGGTCGTGCTTTCTACTTGTGTGCTATTGACACTCTTCTCAATAGCTTTTCCCCAGTTTCAGCTGAGTCTCGAACAGCTCAATTCTGGTACAGCGCTATTTAATCTCTCCTACAGGGTCTACTTGCACACCCATCCTCCACCACAAATACCGAATCTCCTAAGCAGTCGAATTTGCCTCCTAGTAGCATTTCATCATGCCTCCCCCCAAAATTGCCTCTAACCAAGCGGAAGCCCGCAAAACAAAAACTGAGTGTGTCATCTTACCGCGTCGGAACAACAAACCACCACTACTGACCGTACCAAGCAAGCCACGCAAGCAAGTTGGATTCTCCGACCTACCTGGAGAAGTGCGGAACCAGATTTATGGCTATTACTTTCAGAAGCGTTCTCGTGTCGAGCTACACACGGTTCCAAAACGCACAACACGAAAGAACCCGCTCCCTCGCAAGTCCAATCAAACGTTCATCTTCGTGAGCCCGACGGCGGACTCAAGGAAAGTGGTCTATTCACCGAAGAAGCCATCAGCACAATCAACAGTACACATCACTCGTCCGCTCTTCAAAAGCTGTCACAAGATCAGAAGCCAGTATCACGATACAAAATGGTCCAGCTCAATCGGTGCGCTGTTCCTTGTCAGCCGTCAGCTCTACGAAGAGACTATACATTTCCACTACGTTAACACCACCTTCGTATTCGACACCAGCAAGCGTCTCCGGTCTTTTCTGACTCACGTCTCTACCGAGCGTCTCTCCGCCATCCGGAATATCGAGGTCAAGCACATATCCTACGGCGAGCCTCAACATCCCCGCGATTGCGTATACAAGAATAAACACGACGAGAAATGGGAGGTTCTCTGCGCTGACACTGCCCGGCTTATGCCCAGTCTGCGCTCCTTGGTCGTGTCCTGGCACGTTGTCGAATGCCCCATGCGCTTCGAGGTGACGGAAGAATGGCTCAAGCCGCTCTGGGCATTCAACGTGCTTAATAAGTCTACAACCCCGTCAGAACTTCGTCACCTGAAGCGAAGTCATGATATCGTCCAAGATACCAAAATTCTGCAGTCAGCCGTACGCGAATCACCGTTCAAGATGCGGGTGCGGTTTTCAACATTCGCAGATGCAGCGCATCGGTATCAGCTGAAGAAGTATCAGATTGACCCGCGGCTCACAGCGGCGTATGATGCTCTGAAAGGAAGGTTCGAACAGGCAATCGGATACGTGGTTGCTGGATGGACTATGAAGGACGCTATCTGGGTGTACAAGGAAGTGTATCGCCAGCGGCACATCATGTGGGTCGCAAACTTGAACTTGAATGAGCCATTGGCGATCTTCATAGAGGATTGAGGGTGTGCTTGGTTTTGCTGTGATTCTTACAAGAGGAGGTTTGTCTCGGTTGTTACACGGAAGTACACATCAACAAAGAGACACAATCGCAACGAGAAGTGATTTGAGTATAGGGATAGCGAAGCTCCACGATGAATCTGAAAGTTATAGTAGCTCCATACGATTGACCGAGAAGAGTCTTTTCGAAGCTTCGAATTAAATAGGCTTGCTATGATCTCTATTCATTTTCCATCGCGCGCCGATATGCTTCAACTACAGCAGTACAGAGTACACGCTCAAGTCTCCATCTTCTCCTCGTCTTCATCATCGTCACCCTCAATCGCCTTCTTAGCCAACTTCTCTGCCTCCTCCCTCAGATCTTTCGGCACCTCCTCAAATCTTCCCTTGGTCGGTCCAGCCAACGAGCTCACCCAGCACATTTCCAGCTCAAACTCTTTATCTTTGCTGTCCTCGTGCGCCACGTAGATGATTCTCGCCGCTTCCTTGATCCCCTGCTCCAGACTCAGCTCTCCTGCCGCTAGATCAAGCTTCTCCAGCTCGCTCTTCGCACTCTGCCGTCCCTTGCCCGTCGCCGCACCGTAGTATGCCCAATACATCCCGCTCGGCTCAATCATATACAGATATGGTCCACCCTTCTTCTTAATGTCCTGCTTGCCACCCGCACCTATACTTGGGCCTGAGCCAACTTGTCCGTCGACACCAACCTCTGCCTCACTGTCCCAGCCGGCAATGATGGACGTCACGCCGAATGGTCGTACAGACGAGAACAGTGTGTACGCTTGTGTGTATTGGCCCATGCGGTCAGCGAGCGCAGAGACCGGAATGGGCGCTTTGTACATTTGGCGCCAAGAGGCAGCTTCTTCCCGAGAGCGTGAGACAAAGTGGCGTGCATCGGGCAGAAGGCCAGAGGAGACCTGAGTGACGATGTGTTAGTGGTTGATGTTTCGTATCTCTTACAGGATGGGCAACGTACGACTCCCATGTTGCGGTCGATGGTCGATATCCGCTTGTTGGCGTTGGGCTTGAGCAACTTGCTGGTGACGAGCTTTTCGAGCGCAAGCACGACGCCATCCTTGCATCTTATACCGATTGCAGTGCCACCGTTCTCAACAGCCTTAACAGCGTATTCAACCTAGTGTACTGTGTAAGTATAGATGTTGGAGCTTCATGGAAGCTAGAGTGAGGGAGATTGTACTTGGAAGTTGCGGCCATCAGGCGAGAAAACGGAGTTTGTCAGGTCATAGCCCGTTCCTATGGACGTCTTTGGAAGGGTTTAGCCTCTGAGGAAAAGATCGTTAGGTTGGAAGTGTTACCATGTTGGCTGAGCAATGGAGGTGACGGAGGTAAGGCTTCTATTGTGGTTGACAGCCGAGATCGTCGGATAAAGAGTTGGGTGATCGAGATGGGACCTTCTACAGAGGTTGAGAAGTTCAAATTGGTATTGTTGAGTCGAGAGTGGTGGATTATCGCCTTGAGCGTCGATGTCGAGCTTGGAGCTGGATCTCTAGGCGTTGATGAATTCGCGTCGTCGGAGAGCTATCGCGTTAGACCGGTTTAGGAGGAGGTAGCTTTACTCACGTGATATCTCCAGGATCTTATCTAATCGGACACAGCTGTCCTACAAATGCATGGATGGTTCTGCATGGAACCGCCAGTCGTGCTTTGTCTGGTGTCTCGCAGAATGCAGAATATCATAAGTAACCTCGTGGCAGTGCGTAGATAATATACTGCTTCACTTAGTGAAGCATACAACCACCAATCTCATTTCTCCAGAATATACTGCGACTTTTCAAAAGCATTGCACGCGCTGCACGTCCTTCACCTTCGAATGCTCGTGCCAAACTCCACAATGTCTTGTCTGGATGGCCTCCACGCCGTGAGCTGGCGATACCCTCTTGCGTGCGTGATAGTGGACATCTATTGGCAAGCACTGAGTGCTAGTGGAGCAGCGTCTGTTTCACGTCCATTCACGTTGGGCCACGCTGGGCCACCCTGAGCCTCGCTGGGCTTTGGAAGGCTCCACCCCTTTTGGGCGTCGGCGTCTCATGACCGCATCAACTCTGACTGGTACATCATACCTCCTTGGCTTGGTACTTAACCTCTTGCACCCCCAACCGCACAACCTCAACACTCCGCGTCTTGCTTCCAATTTACGGTGTTGGAACTGTACGTCTGTGTTTGAAGGCTATCCTACCGGTTGCGACATCTTGTAAAGTCCCTCATCTGCCAGAAGCGGGGCAAATCACGCCGTCTTGCACACCGCTCGTATCTTATAGATCAGCGTCTACTTGCACCACGATTCGTGGCGCGGTGGAAAAATTCCTACCAAACACCAAACGATTGAATACTCACTCGATTAATCCATAGTTTCAGCCACCACGGGCGTCCACAGTCGTCTGTTCAGGATATATGCAGCCAGTTCTAACGCACTTCTGCATGTCTTGCAACTATCACACTCCAGTAGCCTACACAGCAGCAGTTTTCTCACAGCTCCAGACTTGCAATCACGTAAGCCTAGTTTCGCAACTTATGATAGTCACTAATTCTCATCTCAGTGCGGTGCCCAAGCCAGTGGCCTAGTGAATCCCCCAACCGCAACCACCATGCAAGACACAATGCAGCAGGATGAGCTAGCAAATCTCTTTTCACGAAATCTCAGCCTCCAGCACCAGGCTCATGAGCCTCAAGTAGAGCAGCAGGAGTCTAAACCCGTTTCTTCGCAGGCGGTTCCTCTTGAGCCCCAACCCATTACGTACATTTCCCAGCATTACACTCATTCCGCTCATGTTATTCCCAAGGCGCATTCCGAGCCTTCATCTATACATGTAGATAGCTCAGAGCTGGTAGCAATTCTCCTCAGGAATAGCATTGATCCTACTGCCCTGTCTCCTTCTCAAATCAATCTTTTCCAGAACGCGGACGACGGACAAAAGCTGCGGCTTTTAGAACTATGGCGTATATCCCCTCCAAGCTACAACAAGAGTCAAGAACTGGGAGTGCCAGCGGACACGACACTCCAGCAAGAAGAGCATTTGGCCAGGCAAAGATATGAGGATACTGAACTTGTTAAGCAAAGGAAAGCCAATGAACAATCGATGTGGTCTGAGAACGAACAAATGATGGAGGAGGACTCCGGAATAGGGATCTCACTGGCTGGTCTTGCCGCACAAAATCTTGCAGGCTCAACCTCCGCTGACCAGGGATGCCGAAGCGCAGAACCGTACATGGAATCAGGTTATGAGTATCTCGCCAAACGAGATTATGACGAGGAATCTCGCTCTCTTCGAGAGTCGAACAGGTACAATCAAGCCGTGGATCCAGTCTACAACAAACCCACAGGTGACTGGCTTTGGGGCAAACCGGGAGTTCAGGATATGGAAAATCAATATGGTGCCTATACGGCCATGAGAGAGTATGAGATCCAGCAACAGCGAGGTACTTACGTCGGCATCCACGGAATGGACGAGGATATGATCATGTAAATATTGATAGTCCTACGCAAGTTTGTGGGATCAGTTGGTGCACATCAATTGTTGTTTGATTTTGTTGGCATGACTATACCCAAAGATCGAGTTTTACTTGTTGGAGATCGAACACTGGTTGTTGAGGCGGACGTCGAAGCGGCGATTTGGCATTCAGGATTATTCTGAACAGGACATTGTCGAGAGTATATTCTCATGAGGATAGCCTTCTGGATATTCTATTCCATGCATACCGCAATATTCTAAACGGTTCAATAACCTTTAAGCCTCGCGTGAATACTATCCTTTTCCATTACGCAATTTAGTTTTCTTTCCAGCAGCCGTGCATCGTAGATATCCATAGTCATTCAAGATGTTCCACCAAGCAGATCAGTACCAATGCTACGTCAAGACGGTATCTCATATTCACTGCAACCTTCGTCGGACATCCCGGCCGAACTGCCGTCGAGTCACAATCATCGTCATCCTCCTCGAGTGATCACGATGATCCACAACATATCACCTCATTTCCGATTTCTCGTCATATCAGGGCTCCTCCTACCATTGATCCTTCTGGTCATTCACCAACTTGATATATTTCCTCTGCAAACCTTCAAGTCCAAGAGAATGCCGCCTACATTAATACTGATTAGACATGCCCAGGCATTGCATAATGTCGCGCAGGGTAAGCTGTGACACTTCCAATAATCATGCGCAACTCATGCCGTAAGCTTGGTCATTCATGATCATCACTTATTGATGGTATCTCAGATTGGTCTCTCCACGATCCGCCGCTATCGGAGCTAGGTGTGCAGCAATGCGAAGCGTTGAAAACGAGTTTACAAGGACTGCCCCTTGCGAAGGATATCGAGCTTGTTGTTGTTAGTCCGATGAGAAGGACACTACAAACGATGAAGTTGGGCTTGGGATGGAAAATTGATGAGGGTGTGCCGGTCTTGCCGGATGCAAAGTGGCAGGGTGAGTGTTTTTCTTAGTTCTTTCGTTAGTGGTCATCTGCGTCTGCTTGTCTCAATACTATGCTATCCAGACCGTTTTTCGAAAGTAGCTGGGGGCTTGGTTGAGGACCTCCAAGCTCTAAGAATGGTCGTAATGTCACGGGGCACGTCGTGGATTTTGGGCTTGAAGCCACGCGTCTACCTTTAATGGTACAGCTTTCGTTCAAACTCCACATACACTAATATGCCTCTAGAAAACTCCGACAAGCCCTGCGACACAGGCTCCCCCATCGCCACCATACAATCCGAATACCCCGAGTACAACTACACCTCTGTCGACCCCATCTACCCCGAGAAGGTAAACCCACCAGACAACCTCTACGTCTTCACTCGAGCCGGCGTTCTCGCACGCGGCCAAGCTGCTCTTGCTGCTCTATACTCGCGCCCTGAAAAGGTCATCGCCGTAGTATCGCACTCCGCTTTCCTTCGCACCTCAGTATCGCAGTCGCACTACATGAATGCCGACTATCGGATCTTTGAGTATACGCTGGACAGTGGGAAGAATGGTGAGTTCAAGCTGAAGCAGTGGGTGGAGACGGAGGAGAAAGGGGGTGCGCTGGGCTTGAGCCGGAAGGGGCTCCAGGAGATTAAGCCGACTGATTTTCCGAATAAGGCAAAGGGGGAGGATGTTCCTCAGTTGCCGAATGACTAGGTGCAAGGGCCGAACCTGAACTTGGCATTGAGCAATATAGGGGCTCGATGCGCTGAATGAGAGATAGACTTGCGGTTACGCGTGTTACATAGAAGTCGATCATGGAGGACCGAGTTTATGATTCTACAGTCACAAAAGTACAATACGCAGCTATTATCTCCTCGTGCATGTAACTATGGGTAGTACACGCCGGTAGTCATGCGAGTCGTCATCATAAAGTTGGTGACGTAGTTTCTGATAGCGTTCTGGTATTGGCAGCAACTTTGTGCGACACAGTAGTCGATGACTTAGACGTAGGTCAAAGTGATAAATATACGTGTAGTCGGATGTCTGCGCACGCACTGCCAAAACCGTCATGTCGACAGTACGGTTCCAGAGTAAGCACTGTCTGAGCGAAATAGGCGCAAGGACTGAAGATGTTGCTATATCCGTCGGGCTCGAATCAGCTTTTGCTATTGATACTGGCTCTACATTGCTTGTCTCACACACACGCCCCGATCAAGAGAATCCTTTCAGTCTCTATACGTCATATTATTTGACGATCTTAGATATAGACATAATTGATGTATAAGTATGGAGTTTGAGTAGCTATGTTAAGTTCAGGAGAGTCTATCAGGAATAGAAAAGTATACCTGAGAGCACATATCTAAATCTATCAAGGGACAACTGGGCGATCCAAAGCGACGGAAAAGCAGTCAAAGCATGAGCCTGAAGATGATAACAAGAAATACATAGCTACAGGAAAATCTTTGCCAGTGAATTCTTTCGGTCTGGAAAGTGGCTCAAGGTGTTGCGTAGATACGTCAAAGCTTACTATGTGACGTTAGACACTGACAAGAGTATTGCTACTTATCAGGGACAGACATACAGTTCCATTCGATGTAATATACATGGCTATGGTGATAGCCAGTGACCGAGTGAGTGATTTTGAATACGAACTCAACATAGGTGCGGTAGCTCCAAAAAATACCAAACGAGCAAATGGCCTAGCCTGGTCAGATCCATCACAATGACTAAGGTGTGTGGACATTGATGTGCGTGCCCCCGAGCTTTGCTACACTAATCCCTCCTGGAAGCATTCCATACTTACCCAGTAGGATCACAAACCGCATGAACGGGAGTTAGGACGATGAAGTTAATCGCAGATATCATCGGATATACAAGTTGGTAAAGTTCATCCGCGGTCCCTAGTTGGCAGAAGACGTCTAAAGCATGCCTCAAGGCACGTCTCAACTCTCAACTCATTGAATGTGCTGAGAACATACGGAGATGTCACGGATGGCGAAATCAGAAGACCTTGTCACAAGATAATACTCCTCATCCAGACACGAACGATGACGGTAGTATCAATGATGAAGATAGCGCAGGCTTCATTGCAGTAAATGCGGCTTCGGAGGCTCTAAGCAATAAGACGATGAGGGCAGCTTGAAGAGGGACTAGATGAAACCGAGCGAAGCTCCTGATAGGCACAAGCTACAGGAGGCAGGATTCTACTTTCTCGGATTGAAGGGAGCTATCTCGCAACAAGAGAGAATGCAAATTTGAAGCAGGTAAAGAGCGATATGATATTTGACTGCTAGAAACAGTGTGATGCTTGCATATAGTGACGTAGTGAGACGATGCACAATGGTTGACCTGATACGTTGCAGGCTGGCGCCCCACATCCTCGGTGAATAGTGGCATTGACAAGCATTTCAATAGGTTTATTATAGACTGTTCTCAAGGGTTTTCACTGTACAGGCATTGTTGCATCGCATACAATGTGCGGGTAACTTTATGAAACACTCAATGAGTATGAACTGTCAGAGTTCGCGGCTGGAAAGATATTCGTAACAGCAGAGAGCAATTTAGTACCGTCCATGAAAATTTTATGGTCCCTGACTTTGCTCTAGCAGCTGACAGGCTTGAGATGTTCTGATGATTTTCAGTTATTACATATAGTTCTATAGCCATTTCCGCTAATTTTCCTGTATGAGATATGTTTCCAGTTGCCAGGGCGAGATGACACGTGAGTAAATAAGACTCAAGAAGCCAATGTAAATGGGAACAATGGAAAGTTGAAACTCTATTGACGAAATGATGGCCGATTCAGCTGCCCGTAGGATGTCAATGACGTGTGTTCCGCCTGAGCAATGACCTTTGTTGCATGTACATAGTACAGGACTGCCTGCCCACAATCACGATTCCCAGCAACTCTGCACAAGTTATTCGTGAGAGATACCTCTGACATCTGCCCAGATATTATTACCAACACTTTATCAATCTTCACAATATCAAGTCCTTTCTTACCGTAATCATTGTCACCATATTTGGGAACATGTCGTACTGCGAACCTGACTTTGTCCCGGATCCTATGGACATTGACGACGACGATTTTGAAGTCAATGGTACACCTCTGCAGGATTCTGTCGAAGGCTCCGCAGAAGAGCACAGGGTGGCCTATGATAGCCCCAAGAGTCCCCTTGTCGACTTATGGACTCCGTTTGATATCTTTGCTGAAGGTCAGCAACGCCGCGCGAAGGCAGACGAAGGGACCGAGTACAAATGCATACAAGAACACATCAATAGTCTGCAGGATTCGCCACTTCATTCGGGCACAAGTAGAAAGCCGAACATCTACAGACCCATGAGCCCATCCCGTCTGAAGACAGAATACAGCGATGACAGACACACCAACTGGTGGCGACCAAGACCAAAGGCTGTGGAAGCTCTACAGTGCTTCATAGGGGCCTACGAAAAAAGGATCGGACGAGACATAGTGTTCAAGATGTTCAAAGACCTCGACGATGCCCTGTTTGGTGGCTCTTTGTTGCACCGGGTACACATTTCGTGGTTCAGCAGTACTGGCGACTGTTGTAAGGTCGATGCGAGCAAGAATAATGATATCAGCATATATCTCAATGCGGCGAAAATAAGTGGAAGTTCCCCGGAGCTGTATGGAGCATACCTGCATGCCCTAGTACACGCTTTCATGAAATCGCAGACCATTCTTCCGGATTACTGTTGTTCTGGACCCAGCAGCAAGTACAGGTCGAAAGAACATGACGATATATTCTACAGCATTCTGGCAAAGGCGAGTAGGCGTCTGGACCATGTGTTCGAACTACTTGTACAGGACGCGGAGATGTGCGAACAGAAAGGCTTTCTTCCAAGTCAGACACAGCGTGAGAACATCAGGAGGCAGTCACAAATCAATCGGACCGACAAGAAGCAGCCTGGTGATAATGTCTTCGCAGAGAAAAAGAAGGGGATTGGCGCAGATCAGGAATCAAGGCAAGGTACACAGGATAATGGCGAGGACTTCTTTCACAAAAATACAGAGATACCACCACTGTTTGGAGAAAGTCGGCAAGCATATGATCGACAAAAACACAGCAGCTGTGCTGAACACACTCAGTTCCATGGCAATGCAAGAGGCTCCGCTCATGACAATGCGGATTATAAACAGTACTCGCAATTTGGAGGCAGGAGCAGAAAGGAACATAAGAAAGCTCCAGCCGAGACACAGTGGAGGAACTGGTTCAGACAAGATGAAAAGGAGGAGAGAAGAGGCACTTTCGGTGATGACAGGCCGTATGAGGGCAGTCGCTACCAACGGCGTCATTACGATTACGACAAGAGCGAGGAGTCCAGCCATTATGCACCACCACCACCACCACCACCTCCTCCTCCTCCTCCTCCTCCTCCTCCTCCTCCTCCTTACGGTCATTCACAAGCTGGTAAAAATTATGGCTCTAGTGGATTCCCGAAGTATGAGCGGTATCAGCACCACTACCGGTACGAGCAACAAGCAAAACCAGACCCTCCGCCTGCATGGCAGCCACCACTACTTCCTCCCCCTCCACCCTCGAGTAATATATTCAATCCCTACACTGTACTTGGCATTCATAGGACAGCGAGTATAGAAGAGATCGGGAAAGTTTATAAAAAGCTGGCGTTGGCGAATCATCCGGACAAAGCACATGATAAGAAAGAGGAGGCAACGGAGAGGATGAAGGAAATTAATATGGCAAGAGAGATACTTGTTAATCCTAAGCGCCGAAAGGATTATGACACAAAGGGAAAATTTTGAACAGCCGCAGTATATGTAGAGGAAGCAATGTAGCAGTCACAGACGGACGGGACCAACCAACCATGGTGGATATGGTAGACTATCAGGAGACTCACAAGTGTAGACAAGGAGAATATGTCGCGGCACTTATTTTCATTCAGGTTTGAAGATCGTCTTTTGAGGAGGCAAAATTAATGACCTGAACCGTAAAAGTTTACGTCACAGAGAAATGAATGGTTGGCAGTTGACCTTCGCTTAGGCTTTGTACGCCGATGAGGGTCTGTCTGTCGGAGGTCAGTATGTATAATAGTAGTTAATTTTCAGGTTATGCAGAGACCGTCCCGAAAGAACAGAGACGCCACAATTTTGTGAGTTAGTGCTCCAGCCCTCGCTCGACCACGGGAATAGCGTGAAACTGTGGAGATGCCTTCTTTATCCCCGAAAATCGACGCTAGCACCAAGGCTGGCCAATGGAAGCTCCGCTTCTTCGAAGTTGTCATCTGCTCGACGATTGGCCAGCCAGATCGCCCTCGGCAGACGGGCAAGAGTGTCTGCATCACCACTCTCTCTGCCACATCTGACCGTTTTGACCTCAAAACGCCTTTTCAACCTTTACCCCCTCTCCCTCTCCACTCCACCATACACAATGGCAACCTCACGAGCTCTATCACGGCTTGCCCTCAGGCGCGCAGGTACGTGCGCACCCGCAAGGTCACTATACTCGCCAATGCTAACAGCCGCATAGCAGCACCCACCTCGGTATTCACACGCACCTTCGCCACGGTCTCTCCCAGCCGCCCTGTCGTCCCCGAATCACAAACCTCGACCGCAAAAGAACCTTCGCCCGAAAAAGATGCTAGAATCAAGACCTTTCACATTTATCGCTGGAATCCTGATGAGCCGACCAGCAAGCCAAAGATGCAATCCTACACACTGGATCTCAACAAGACCGGACCCATGATGCTCGACGCCCTGATCCGCATCAAAAACGAACTTGATCCTACCCTCACCTTCCGCCGTTCGTGCCGCGAGGGTATCTGTGGTAGCTGCGCCATGAACATTGACGGCGTGAATACACTGGCATGTTTGTGTCGTATTCCCACCGAGACAACCCAGGAATCACGCGTCTACCCACTGCCACACATGTATGTGGTCAAGGATCTAGTGCCAGATTTGACGAACTTTTACAAGCAATACCGCTCAATCAAGCCGTACCTGCAGCGCGACACCCCGCCGCCAGATGTATGTCTCCTAAATAGCCAGCCTCCCTCTGGTGTCTCCTCTAGTAGTCATCCAAATGTACTAATACTTACCAGGGCCGTGAGAACCGTCAATCCAAAGCCGAACGCCGCAAGCTTGACGGTCTTTATGAATGCATTCTCTGCGCCTGCTGCAGCACATCATGCCCGTCGTATTGGTGGAATCAAGAAGAATACCTCGGTCCCGCCGTTCTCCTACAGTCATACCGGTGGATTGCTGATAGCCGTGACGAGAAGACGCAGGAGCGACAGGATGCGTTGAACAACAGTATGAGCCTGTACCGCTGTCACACAATCTTGAACTGCTCGCGCGTGTGTCCAAAGGGGCTGAATCCGGGTTTGGCGATCGCGGAGATCAAGAAGAGTATGGCGTTCACTTGAGCATCGCATGGACGATTAAAAGGCGTAGGGTTGTAGAAAGATTGCATGAGTATATGGGTCAGAGAGATTTTCTTATGTATATTTTGTGCTCGGAGTCGAGCATGCGACACTGCTTGATTGTGCAAGTGGCGTTTTAACTAGGCATGTAAAGCATAGCAACATTCAGCATTCAACAATCCATAATTGTGCCAATATTGTTCAGGTGATCTCACCGTTTGTCTAGTTATCCCAATTCGATAATGCTCGTACGAATCGCTGTCTGCTTACACTTCCAGCACCTTCACTTTCGTCATGCACAACACAGACCTATCTCGGACTTGCTATTCTCCAGACATGCAATGACAAGTATTGCCACGTTCGTGCTCAGGACTCCCCCGGCTGGGAGGCGGTAATGGAGCGACGTCAGGCATGTCCTCGTCGGGTGCGACGACCGACATCTCTGCCAGGGCTGCTTCGGCCTCGAGGGCATCCATCATGACGGCATCGATCGAGTATCTTTCCGTACTGATGACCCTTCTCAACCTCGTCTCCACACTTTGAAGCCTCCTCTCGTTCACAGTTGCAGGCGTCCTCACAGTGAAATCTCTACTCTCGCTCATATCGATATCTGTCGACGCCTTCGTGTTTGCATCATCAAGTATGTCGTCCAAGTCATCGTTTTCCTCTATCCACGGTCGAATCACGAATTCTCTGACTAGTACATCACCAGTATTAATCGGGTGTGCCATCGCACTGTCTTTCCGGTCGTCCTTATTCCGTCCAATAGATCGACAGACGACACGTCCGTTGCGCTCATAGAGCACGCAATTTGCCTTCAGTCCGTGGTTGCCTTGACCTTCAACTCGTAGTATGCTCGCGATCGGATACAGGCTGCCTACCCAGAGCTGCTTCTCGCGGAAATTCTCGTCCTGCCAAATTCTGCCAGGGATTAGCTGCCGTGTCTCGCCCATCACGTACTCAGCGACAGATTTGTAGCGCGCTAGCGGTCGTTGTGAGCAGATGGAACCGTCATCATTGTAGAGCTTCTTAAAGCGAGCACCAATCGTAGTGTCCATATTGTCCCAGATCTTGAGAAGCATAGTGTTGAGCATCCAGCCGTCATAGTTTTTAACTTCGAACGCGAGTTTGGCACCGCCAATCTTCATCAGGAACTCGAAGGGTTTGCGAATGTTGAGATCGAAATGCCATGGAGCAAGGTGATCTGTCGATCCAGGACTTTCAGGGAAACGGAGAGCTTGATTTTTACAATTATACTTGTCTGGAAAGGTATAGTGCAACGGTGCTGGGGTGAAGTTACAGTGTCGATATAGACTCGGGGCTTCTTGGCAATTAAGATTAAGCAACTGTACTCCGGCATGTGCCAAAGGATGCTGCCTAGTACCACTGGTTTGAGCAATTATACGGAGCAGTAATAAGGACGACATACGCGCCTCGTGAGGAGTTGGTACACCAACCATTTCCTTTGGGGACGTGGTGTCACGTATCCACCCGTCTAGCTTTAGGCCACAGGTATCCGCATGATGCAGGTCAGTGGTTGCCGCCCAACAATCTTTACAGCAGAAAGGTACGTCCATACAACTGTCGCAGACGCTGAATCCCTCTGATGGTTCGACTGTAAGCCTTTGAACTGTGCGTTGTGTTGGTGCTTCAAATGATCCTTCAGCTATCGTTGTGAACGAATCATCTTGGTCATCTTGGTAAGCCTCGTCGTCCTCGGAGACTTCGGTGACTCCTACAACCACGGGAGGAGCGGTTGGCTCGGGAGACATAGAAGGCCCTGGTGACCTCGAGGTGGGATCTCGCTTATCATTGACGCAAAGGGCGTCTCTGTAAGCTTTTTCAAGCAGCTCTCGCGATGCTGTCAGACTAGCGAAACAGCCTTCACATGTGGGATCGTTCCCATATAGAATCGTGCTGACAGACCCGACCATCCATGTAGATCGCTCGCAGAATATTTGCTCCTCCTCTTCCGTGAGATTGTCTTCGGCACAGAGATGGAGGTTGAGCACCTGTAAGCTTTCACCACGAATGCTGACATTCTTATTGCCATTGAGCGCAGATTTGTTCAATTTCTTAAGCGTTTCATTGAATTTTCCAGTAGTTTCGATATAGTTGTAAGTGTCCCAAGGATATAAACACCGGGGTATCCTCGTGTACTTCATTTCCATGAGTTCGTTTATCAACGGAGTAGACGTGTTTCGTTGCAAGTTCAGCCCTGCGGACGCCTCCTCTTTCTGTTGTTTGGCAAGACTTGAGAAAATCTCAGACTCTAAGCTGAATAATTGTTCACGCTCATCAGATGAGCAAGTAGCCTCGTCATGAGCATCCACCATTACGTCGAGCGCAGACTTAGCTGCACCACCACCAAGCTGGTACAGCGACAGTGCTAACAAGTACCGGGCTTTCATTTTGAGACCGTAGCAGAAATTGGAATAGTTCTGTACTAGAATGTCCACGTCGTCTGGAAAATCGACCTCCGAGAGAAAGATTCTGATGCTTCCGAGTTTCGTGTTCAGCCATGGGAGTTCCCCTCGAGCGATATAGCATGTTGGGGGCAAGGTCCAAGGCTCTTCTCTAACATCTGCAGCTATGTTCATGTATTTGAGAAAGTGCTCAATCTGATCTCTCCACAAGTTCTCCTGCTCGTCAATCATGCCAATGTTGGCAGCGTGCATGGCTCTGCATTACTATGTCAGTACGACACTCTAATGTAAGACTTGCGGACTACCTGTATGCATCCATTGCGGCCAACTCCGGATAGTCAAGCAGGAGATGGGCAAGGGCCCTACCGATGAAAGCGCAAGCATGACCTGGTGACGTTCTCGTTAAGACTTCTTCTGTGTAAAGCCCTTCTGCTTCGACGTAATGAGCTTTGACGAGGTACCCATTTGCCTTGTCGATCTTTTGGGCAGCTCGTTTGAGTGCCCTGGACGAGTGACGATCATCGCCTGCGAGCGACATATTTACAACTCACTTGAAATAATGCAGAGGCTGAATGCGATACTCATACGGGGGATATCAGGAGAGGGAGCCTCGAATGAGTGGAAAAAGGAAAATGAGCTGCTATCGAGTTGGAAGACAATGGAAGGTGTTTCAAGGTCGGCGACCTGGCGAAGCTGCCGGGCATTGTTTACATGAACAAGGAAGGAACACACACAGCGCTCACACTGGTAGAAGTGAATTCCCCTGTCTCGCTAATCATAGCAGGTATTCACTTCAGCGCTTACAGTGTTTGTGCTCACTCATAACGGCTTCTTCTACGTTCAGATCGCTATGCTCAGTCGAAAGTGAAAAGGATTGTACGACAGTGTTTGGGAGACGGCATGATGATCACGTCTCGCACAATCTTGGTGTTGTGCCTATTGGCAGTCTCTATTCTCTGAGATCATCCGTGGGCTCAGCCCTGTGGTCGATCTACCTAATATACGTTGTGCACAGATTGAGAGGCGTGAACAACGCGTCTTCGGAGACATTGACCAACGCTCAGGTGTTGACAGTGAAATCGGGAGACTTGGATCTGGACATGCCTTAAGAATAGAAACGATGCTTGGCCATCAGTAGGTTCGTGCGTGAAATTGACGTTCAAAGAAATGTGGTATTGTTTTGTAGTAAGCTCTCTCTAGGAGGTGAAAACAAGCAAATTGATTAATGGGCCCCGGTAATAAGTTCCCACTGTTACTGTGCCACCCGTCAGCCACCCGTCAACGCCACAGGAGACACAAAGCTTAAGGCTAGAGCTGCAAAGTAATTAGTGACTGTGCACGAGCTTCTTGGCTTCACAAGCTCATCATCTGATGTGATGCGCTGCGATGCGATGCCCGCGACTAATATACATAGTACAATATTAAGCCTTTCCAAGCATGGCTTGTTGGCGATCTCTGCTCCGTGCTCCTCAGCAGAACAACCATCCCATCCACCCCCGGACCATGGTTCTCCGCCTCTATTGTGCTTCGGACTGCTCGCACATTCATTGCGCGCCCAGCACCAGCAGTCTCTCCTCTGGTACCGGGTGCTGTAGCTCTTTAGCCCGACCCAGAGTCTGGTAGCTCTATTAATTTATTACCTGGTGTTAGACTTTCAATCCTGCGATTAATTGTCCTCTTCGAGAACACCCTCAGACTTCGGCTTCTTCTAATCTTCAGCAGACTTCCTTTGAGACAACCTTGGAAGAACGTGATAGTCTGTAAGTACGAATATAACATGTCTCATTTGCGACCATGGCAGACCTGACTCGCATTCCACAGACAATCTACCAATCAGCCACTTCGCTCGCATCAACGTCCAAACATTCAGAATAAGCATCATGGCCGCTGTCAATTTTGCCCTCCTCGCCCGCTCCGACGAAGCAAGAGCTGCCGTCGAGAAGCTTGCCCGCCGTAAGAATTGGGCAGCTCGCGAACCAGGCGTCATTGTCGTCTTCATTATCATCTCCCTAATCGTATTCCTCCTCGTTGGTCTACATGCCTCAAAGCAGTACAAGGCCCACAAATTGAAGAAGGAAAACGAGAAGGCGATGGCTTTAGTGCTCCCGCCTGTCCGGGAGGCCCAGTGATACACACTCTGCTTGGCCACTGGTCTTGAACGTTTTACTGTATGATGGGATGGGACCTTGAATTTGTACATGGGAGATACCCTCTTACTGTTGGGATACAGTTCTGTTAAACGTAGAGTGCTGTTCTGACAGGGCACTTGATACCGTCCCATGCGCCGGGTCGCACCTTGTACCCCTCGCTGAAGCTAATATAAATAATTTTCTTCGAGACCTGCATGGGTGTCTATTGCAATCGTGTGATCACAGCACTCATGTGGCAATTTACATGAATTCTTTGATCTTCACATTCCATCAGTGTGGTTGAATGTAGTGAATGTTATCCCACTCTACTTCTGATATGACGCGACGCCATAAACTGTGGGGATTATGGGAGAAACACAAGCGGCAGCGGGCGGGTAGGTTCAGCGGAGTGGATTGGAGTCAGTGCTCCCAGTGTTGAAAATACGTCAGGCAGGTAAACTTAATTTGCTCTGCTGAGTATAGTTACAGCACAGGTGTATATGGCTGAGAAAGCATAAACACTTCTTCGACTAACGCTCAGCATTATTCACCTTCTCATCTAAGTAGCTTTGTCCTGAGAATTGTCCAATCACGTGATGGCGCGTTTACGCGTCTACGCGTTCGCGCCACATATCTATGCTTTCCACTATATTTCTGTACTGCAGTTGTCGTTGCTCCGCTAAAGCCACAGCCTCAACCCCAGGCCTCAACAAATGGCACCCCAAAGCTCTCCTCTGCCCTCGACGCAAGCGAAGAAGCAAGCTTCCATCTCAAGCTTCTTCACACCTAAGTCATCAGCGCCGAAATCCTCACCACCTGCCCCGGAAGCTACCACCAGTGGCGGACACAAACCAGTAAGTAAAGAGCATGGAGACTCTGTGCGCTCAACATCGGGCACAAAGCGATCTCGTGAGGATGGAGAAGAGCATTCACCACTAGCCCGACCTCAATCGAAGAAGAAGCGTCCTTTGATGGCATCTGCTAGCATTGATGACAGCTTTGAGGCGGGGACTCTCCCCATGACCAATGGATGCACTGCTTCCAGCTCTGCAACACAAAAGAATGCGAATGGGTTGAAAGTCTCGGGGCGAACGTCCAAATACCTCTTCTCGAGCTCACCTCTGCACGATGAGAACGAAAGCGACCAGGATACAGAGGAGAAGAAGCAAGAGAAGGACCGCCTACACCAGCGCTTTGTCAGGAAGCTGGGTAGGCCAGAGGCTATGGCAGAGATCAGACGACGCAATCATACCGGCACTGAAGACCCCGCCGCTGCTGAGGAGGGCGAGGAAGAGGAGGGCGAGGAAGAAACCCCAGCACTGAAAGGCAGAGGAAGGAGATTAGCTGCAACAAAGAAGCCCAAGACACTTACACCTATGGAGAAACAAGTGGTGGAACTCAAAAAGAGCAATATGGATACACTTTTGGTCGTAGAGGTTGGTTACAAATTCAGGTTTTTCGGTGAAGATGCTAGAATAGCAGCGAAAGAACTGAGCATCGTATGTATACCTGGCAAGTTTCGATTCGACGATCATCCATCAGAAGCACATCTCGAAAAGTTTGCGTCTGCAAGTATCCCCGTTCACAGACTGCACGTCCATGTCAAGCGACTGGTTGCAGCCGGACACAAGGTCGGCGTAGTCAGGCAATTGGAAACGGCTGCATTGAAGGCAGTCGGTGATAACCGCAACACGCCGTTTGTCAGGAAACTTACCAATCTGTACACAAAAGGCACGTACATCGATGATGTGGAGGGCCTGGAGGGATCTTTGAACACACCTAGCGACCAGGCCCCTGCCACGGGATATCTGCTCTGCATGACAGAAACGAACGCAAAAGGTTGGGGTGATGATGAGAAGGTTCATGTTGGCATAGTTGCTGTGCAGCCTGCGACTGGCGATATTATATACGATGACTTCGAGGATGGCTTCATGCGGAGTGAGATCGAGACGCGCCTTTTGCATATCGCCCCTTGCGAATTTCTCATTGTTGGAGAAATGTCGAAAACGACGGAGAAGCTAGTCAGTCATCTGTCGGGAAGTAAGACAAACGTGTTTGGCGATCAGGCCCGCGTAGAGAGAGTTGCAAAGAACAAGACTATGGCTGCGGAAGCCTTCAGTCATATCTCCAATTTCTATGCGGATAGAGTGAAGACGGAAGCAGGTTACTCTGCGAACACAGAAACTGCCACACATGTCCTCGATCAAGCACACCAGCTATCTGAGCTCGTATCAATATGCTTGTCAGCTATGATCAAGCACATGTCTGAGTATGGTCTCGAACATGTGTTTGACCTGACTAAATACTTCCAGCCATTCAGTGCACGATCACATATGCTGCTGAATGGAAACACACTTACGAGTCTGGAGATCTATCAGAATCAAACTGATCATACTGAGAAGGGCAGTTTGTTCTGGTGTATCAATCGCACGAAAACAAGGTTCGGTCACCGATTGCTTCGCAAATGGGTAGGCAGGCCTTTACTCGACAAGCTGCAGCTTGAAGACCGCATAGCTGCAGTGGAAGAACTCAAGAAAGGAGAACACACTATCCCTGTTGATAAGCTGAACCATGTACTAGGTGGTATCAAGGGAGACCTTGAGAAATCTTTACTTCGAATATACTACCAAAAGTGCACGCGCCCAGAACTCCTGAACGTACTGCAATCCTTACAGGCTATAGGCAATCACTACGCTGGCGTGAAAGGCCCTGAGTCCGCTGGATTCAGGTCTTCAGTCTTGAATGAAGCCATCACTGCTCTTCCCAAAATTTCTGAAGATGTGGTCGGCTATCTGGAAAGAATAAATCCTCAAGCCGCCAAAGTCGACGACAAATATAACTTCTTCCGTGACGAGTACGACACCGAAGACATCGTTGCTCACCGCTTAGGAATTGCGACCATAGAAAGCGAACTCGACCACCATCGCGCCGAAGCTGCTGAGAAGATCAAGAAGAAACGTGTCGACTACACCACCGTCGCTGGCATCGAATATCTCATCGAAATCGACAACAAAGAATTAAAGAATGTTCCAGCATCCTGGCAGAAGATTAGCGGCACAAAAGCCAAATCGCGATTTCACACTCCCACAGTCATCGCAAAAATTCGTGAACGCGACCAACACAAAGAATCGCTCGCCGCCGCCTGCGACACCGCTTTCAAGACCCTCCTCACCGACATCAGTACTAGATACCAATCTCTACGCGACTGCATACAGGCCCTCGCCCACCTCGACTGTCTCCTCAGCCTGGCCACCGTCGCCTCGCAACCTGGCTACACGAAACCTACCTTTACCACCTCCCAAACAATCGCGGTTCAAGGCGCTCGCCACCCCATGGTCGAACACCTCCTCCTCGACGCCTACGTTCCCAATGATATCCACCTCTCGCATGACCCCAACACCGCCCCCCGCGCCCTTCTTCTCACCGGCCCAAACATGGGCGGCAAGAGTTCATACGTACGCTCTGTCGCCCTCACAATCATACTCGCCCAACTCGGCTCCTACGTACCTGCGTCCTCAGCATCTCTACCCCTCCTGGATGCCGTCTTCACCCGCATGGGCGCACATGACAACATGCTCGCTGGCGAAAGCACATTCATGGTCGAGCTCTCCGAAACCGCAGATATCCTCAAGACTGCCACCCCGCGCAGCCTGGTCCTCCTGGACGAATTGGGCCGCGGCACGAGCACGCATGACGGCGTTGCCATTGCCAGCGCCGTACTGGAGTATGTCGTCCGCGAGATAGGCTGCTACACTTTGTTTGTCACACATTACCAGACTCTGGCCCATACTACAAAACGCTTCCCCGCTGGCGAGCTGCGCAATGTGCATATGCGCTTTCGCGAAAATGAAGGCGTAGAGGAGTCGGAAGGTGAGGTGACATTCTTGTATGAAGTCGGCGAGGGCGTCGCGCATCGCAGTTATGGGCTTAATGTAGCGAGACTGGCGAGGGTGCCGGGAAGTGTGTTGGAGGTTGCGAGGGAGAAGAGTGGCGAGCTTGAGGGCAGGATGAGAGGAGTCCTAGTGGGCAATGTTGTGAACCTTGTAGCAAGGGTGATGGAGGAGGGCGATGAGGATGCGGTGGACATGCTAGTAAGGGGTATAGAGGAGCTGTAGAGATGGAGCATACCGGCCAATGGGCAACATCGCCATGTCACACGTTTATGTATCGGATGATGCAAGCCGCAAGGCCTTAATATACATCATTGCATGAATACACTATCGACATCCCGTGCGAGTGATACTTTTATCGTACAAGCCCCCAGTTGCATCACTCAGTAGAAGCCAGCGGTGGGAATAACATCCCTGCCTCGCCCTCAGGTATGTCAGGCGACTCCCCATAAGTCCGATCGCAACCGAATTCACAATGTGCCAACGTCCTCTTCTCCTCGCTCACACCCAGCATGTCCAACAACTGCCTGGCCTTGCCGGGCATGAACGGCTGCAGTAAGATGCCCAAGACCCTGATCGACTCGACAGCATGGAATATGGTAATGTCAAGCGGCTTATTGAGCCCCTTAGCATTCTCCTCGTTCGATTTCTTCTTGACCAGCATCCATGGCTCGGTCTGTTGGATGAAGGCATTTGCATGCAGCGGCAACTCAATAATGGCCTGAAGTGCCTGATTGACGTCGTTGTTTGCCATCATCTGCGAAGCAATATCGCGAGCTTTCTTTATGTGTGCACGCATATCAACATACTCACGATTCTGGCTGTGTTTTTCCGTCGTCTCCATGACGGCGCGGCGGATGCTCCACTTGCCCTTCAGCAGGCGAGAGACTAAGTTGCCGATTCGATTGCGGAGAATAGTCTGGTATGTGTCGTATATTGCATAGTTGCTGTAGCTGCTATCTTTAGTAACATTACCGTGAAGAGCAAGGAAACAGCGCAGATTATCCACACCGAACCGGTCGAGTGCGAAAAAGGGGTTGATCACGTTGCCAGTTGATTTGGACATGCGTTCTTTGCCGAGAAGCCAGTAGCCATGAGTCAGAAATTGTTTGGGAAGGGGAATGTCAAGGGCCATCAGGAATGCGGGCCAGTAAATACAATGAAAGCTGATTATGATCAGTGGCTGTGGTTGCAAGGTGTATGCATTCCCTGACATACCGCATGATATCTTTGCCGATGATCTGACAATGGGCTGGCCAGCCACCTATACTCTCCTGTCCCGGGGTCCATGGGAACCCTGCAGCAGTGATATAATTTATGAGAGCGTCTAACCAGACATATATGGTTTGACTTGAGTCGGTAGGCACAGGTATCCCCCATGTTAATCGTGCACAGGGCCGCGAAACGGACAAATCTTCAGTGTCCGTGCCAGCTTCCACGCCACGAACGATATCCTGCATTCGCACGTCTGGCAGGATCCAGCGCGGATTATCTTTGTACCATTCCAACAACCTTTCTCGAAAAGCTGAGAGTCGGAATCGGTAATTGATCTCTGAAACCCATTGAACCTCTTTACCTGTCTCTTTACTGACATTCTTCGTTTTCCCAGTTGCTGTGTCTAGCACACTATGCACTTGAGAAGTAGGATAGAAGGTCTCATCACTAACGGCATACCAGCCTTCATGCTTCGACTCATATAAGTAGCCCCGATCCGCCAGCATGGACCAAGCATACTGCACAGCTTCTATGTGATCCTTGTCGGTAGTCCGTATAAACCGATCGTATTCAACATTACATTCGCTTGCTAGATTCTGCGGGTCTTAGACAGACGGTCACTATAAGCAGAGTGTTTGGGTGTACCTTGAACAATTGGGCACCGTCGTCGCAGAACGATTTACTTTTGATGCCGGCAAGGGCAGCTGCTTGTTGAATCTAGATTGTTGACAATGGTCAGGCCGATTGAAAATACAGTCTAATACTGCCATACCTTCATGCCATGCTCATCAGTCCCAGTACACAATATAGCTCTCTTTCCGCATAAAGTGTGCCATCTCTTCATTATGTCTCCCAGTATCATGGTGTACATATGCCCAATATGAGGCGCTTTCCTTCCATAAGCTTGGGATAGGCCTTGCGGAGTCGAGAGATATCATTCGCACCTGCATTGACATAGAATATAGGCGTAGTGATGTATACTGGCCGGTCATCTGAAGCTGTTGAAGCTGTGCTTGAGTAGTAGTGCCACTGCCGCAAGTCCGTGCGCAAGGAACATGATGGCAAGAAACTCGTTCGTGATACTATGCGAGAGACGGTACGCAACAGTGGCGGAGGTAGAAGTCGTGGTGCCATTGCATGAAGCAGATCCCCCGACACGATGAATTCAAGTCGCATGTCCAGAGCTACCAGATATGATGGTCCGAGCTTACAATGGGTAGTCACGTGCAAGGTCCCATATGTAAATCTTCCGACCAACACTCCATCTCTATGTTCTGTATCCGTTCTTTTGGCCAGTCCAACACTCATCTGGCATGACTAGCGAACGTAAAACATACCGATCGAGTGCTCCGAGACGAGGCAGACAACGTCAAACATCTAGCTCTTTGGCTCGTGCCGCTTTCTCCTGCCTTAAACATCGCTTTCTCCTGCCTTAAACATCGAGCCATGCAGAATGGGATGAATCTGGAACAAGATTCTCCACGGAACACGACGGCCCAGTTGAGTGGTGAGATGCGTGCAGGACGTCGTATCTTCATCTGCGGAGATAAGGCATCCAAGTCTGGGGTCCCCTGAGTCGAGACGCCTCATCTGTCTCTATTCAAACCCATTTTTGTCTTCTATTCAAACCCCCTTTTAGGCAGTCCCTCACCCAGTCTCCTCTCATAAACCAAGTTCTATTTAGAATACACCCTAGCTATTATGTCAGTTCTGAAACATGCAGACTCTGTTTTGCGTTCTGCATGCGTACTTGATGTGGACGCCGCCAATGTGCATCTGATGCCTTACGATTCGATACGACCCTTTTGACACCTCAATAGAACCCAGAGTTGAATAGAGACACCCTGTCATTTAGGCGCATCTAACTATTGGTTTCTCGCATATCGGCCAAGAGCAAGATTCGCCGGAGTCAAGGTCACATCCTTGACCATCTCATTCTCCATCGTATCCATCTAGCTGTTCCCAGTTTTTCCTGACCCATCGTCTTTCCTTGCGTAGGATCAAGGTATGCGTCAATATTGAAAGCCTCCTGGACTGACGACTCGTCCCAACTTGAACGTACACGTTATTTTTTAACAAACTTCGGGGCTGAGTCGTTTGGTTGAAGCCCCTCAATATTGCATTCCTGCTCTGATCAGACTGGGTCAGTATCAGTATCAACGAGTCCCGCTGTGTTTGAGCCTATATAAAACGCTCAAGTCGCACGAGCTTTTCCTTCCTGTACCAAACAACCTCTCTGTTCCTCCTTCAGCTTCCTTCACAAGCATCGCCCTCACAACCCAACACCCAGCCTATTCATTCGATACTCTTTTCGGCCTATACACCATGTACCTCAAGCATCTCATGGTTGCCTTTGGCCTGGCCTTGATGGCCAGCGCCTCCGCCCGCTACAAAGTCGATGATTCGAAAATCGAAGTGAGAGACCCGAAGTCACCCATTTACCATGAGAAGCCCCACAACGTCCAGTGCCAACATCTAGGCGAGCCTTGTGGTGGCTAAGTTTGTTCAGCCCCGGTGGATAAAGCTCTCCTCGATCCGCATGGCACTGTCGCGGCGCATCCTACCGCCATGGAAGCTTTATATCAGAATATCATTAGACGATGTCGGTCGATACTTAGCACGTTAAAGTAGCCTATCGTCAGTGAACAATCATACAAATCTGGTTTACAGTCCACTCGAAGGACGCCTCCAATTCACCAAGCCACACCTCGCATCTGGATCGCCAAGTCACTGGTTACTCTTAGAGACATCGACAATCGGAGAACTTCATCCTCTTACACTTTTCATATAGTACGCTGACCTGAATGCAATTTGGTTCATGGTTTTCGGATATCGCAATTTTTTTGTAGTCACAGGCAACACACATATTCTTCCTAGTCAGCCCCGACGGTGACAGATTATGTTCATAGAAAGAGGGGGAAACGTACACTGCTTGTTTCCGTTTGCCTCAGATAATTTGCTGTTGGATACAAAGTTCCAGTCGTTACCGTCGAATACTCACATATATATATACAATGCTTTTATTTACCACGGGCCTTCACTTTACATAGCTTTTCCAATACTACAGTACCAGGACATTGATCTAGGAACATTTCAGGCAGCGAGGTGTATCCAGATGAATTATCCCTCACTGTATGTCGGGATTAACACTTCTGCCATGTTCAGACGTTGCATATTTTAGCCTGGTCATCATCCTGCGATTCTTCTAATCAAGCAGAGCACTGTTGTAGCGAACATCTCGACAGTTCGTAACCGAGGTCCACCGGCTACTCCAAACACACTTCCGCAACTAGTCACGCGCTATACCCGAACCAGCAACTAGCACAGCTGGACACCTACTTTATTGCAACCTCAGATTTACGTTCCGGAGCAATTATCAGGATTTCATACCTCCTCTTTACAGTGTTCCACAAAGAACTAATCATTACAGCAAGTAATACTATTACACACTATGGCCAAACCCCAGATCACATTGTACATTGATATCGTGTCGCCATTCGGGTATTTGGCATTTTATGCACTGCGGGTACGTCATCTCTTTTCTGATTACTACGTGTATGCGACGATCTACCTCTCCTTATGATCGATACCTTTTCTCAATACAAAAACCCACTACGGCCAAGAGATGTTTTTACTAATCCAAGATAGAACTTCCCTGTCTTCAAAGCATGCGATATCACGTACGTGCCTATTTTACTAGGCGGCGTCATGAAGGACGTGGGAAATCGTCCTCCATTCACTGTCAAAAGTAAGTTTCGTGCTGTATCTTTCTTGAGAGATTAGGTGTGCGCGCGTTGGAGTGATTGTGAATGCTACTGAAAAGGTTGGGACACCACTCGCTGGCATATGCTCCGGTTCCTCTGAATTCTCAAAGAGCAAAGTTTAACTTTGTTTACGGGATCCTGAGCGCTCTGTGTGTCAAAGCGACATTGTGATAATGGCACATTGTGTATGTGACCCTGTTGAGTATATCATGGGACTTGTTAAAGTGCCGTGAGCGAACTTCCCTTCAGACACATTTCAAATTATTGCTGCAAAACCTGAGCGTCATTATTTCGATCTTATCACCGATGGATACACCTCACAGCCGCGGGCAACCTACTCCTAATACCACGGACGACTCCAAATACGTCAGTTTCGGTGTGTTCTTTGGGACTACTACGTTACTGGTATTACTTTTCTTTCAGGGTATTCTCGCCGCCATTATTTATTTTGGCCTTGATACCCCACGCAGGAAGATGCTAGATAGGAATCATCATTCAGCACCCGATTTCGTAAGTCATAATGAGCCCTAAATAGTACTTGATCGACTGATATTCCTAATGAATGCCAGACGAGTCATCGCGCAGAACACTGTTCAAATCAGTACTGGCGATGAAGAATCGTTTCATGACGGCTTTCAATCAGTCACAACTTCGGTTCGTACCACTGGCGCCATTCAACAATCCAATCCCATGGACTACGAGTCTGCCATAGTCTCTGAATCTGCACCGCATGTCTCATACCAAAACTCCTCCGGATACGAACAAAGGTCAAGCGTAGGTCAGCCGAGCTTTGACTCTGAACCGGTCAGCCCCTTGGAGAGTCCTAAGGACAGCAGTATAGGATTTGGAGATCCTAGCTCCTCAGATGTCTCGAGTGTCTACCAGCAAAGAACCATTTACTCCCATAATCAACCAGCACAAGTCCACCTCCAGGGACCACACCCTTTTTCCCAATCACAGAGCGCCCAAATCTGCAACCCCTCGCCATATTCTCCGCATGGCTCTACATCCAACGACATTGATTCGATCCGTACGACTGTAGCCTCTGAGAAATACAACACAACACAGCTTGGCCACAAGTCCTGACCGAGCACATAATCCTCCACGAAGACAGCAGCTTACAGCACACACTGATTACCTATTTCATGCTCTACCTCCGCCCCTCTCCATCACGCCCCCCTTACAGCAACTAACCACCCCTTTCACAGACAAAGACACCTGGATCGCCAAAGAACGTACACGCTGGCAAAAGACCTTCTCCATCCCGATGCTCACCGGCATGCCGCCCAAATTCCCTGCAAACACCGTCCTCGTCCAACGTGCTTTGACGCACGTTTTCCTTACCACACCCTCAGCCACGGCCGACGCCGCCGCCGCCTGCTTCGAAGCGTACTGGGTCAAAGGGCTTGACATCACCGAACCGACCGTCGTGCATGCGGCGCTGGAGAAAGCGCTGGGACCCAAGGAGGCAGGCGATGCGTTGGAGGGCGCCAAGAGCGTCCGAGCGAAAGAAGAGTTGGGCAGACTGAGCAAAGGCGCTGTGAATGAGGGCGCGTTTGGGTTGCCATATTTTGTTGGTGAGTTGAACCGCTGTTGGGTGGTGGAGGATAGGGGTATAGGAAGTGTAGCTAAACATCGAGTAGCGACGAATGCAAAGGGCGAGAAGGAAACTTTCTGGGGGTTTGATCATTTGGGACAGGTGTGTCGCCATCTCGAGATTGATATGCCGCGCGAGGGCGGGTGGAGATCGGTGTTGTAGGTGTCTTGATGTAACTATGGAACTCGGCGGTGCAAGATGGGGGAGACCCTATCTGGTGAGGAAGAAAATGTACGCCTACGCGTCGCCATCTGGCTCAGAGAAGAAATAGTGCAATGGAGTGGGGATAGTCAGTAAGGATTTATTTTTATAGTGAAGTGGGTATCTTTGTTCCTTCATATGCATAAACTTCATAAGTAATGATCGATCCAAACATGTTGCCCGTAGCATACGACGCCCTTGAATCATGCGATGTGAAGAGACAAACGCCCATGCCAATGCAGTCTTAGAGATACAGAAGCCCAGAACCCACCCGACACTCGCTATGCCCGATAACCCTGATATAACAAAAGAAACTATTCATGCCATTTCGATTTCGTCATAGCTGTACATCTCGCGCAATTCCTGACACCGTCTCTGCAGAGAACGCACACGGGCCATGCGTTGTAGTCTTGCAGCTCCTTCCTATCGACCATGTTAGCTCGCATAACTAGCAGCAGATAGAACCCGCGACGCAGGTGCCGAAGCTACTACATTATCATGAGCTGCTGGCTGCGTAAGTCTCTGGCGAACTCCTGCAAGAGAAGTGTTACTTCCGATAGACGAGTTTGCACCAGTCTGAAGGCCAATGTTACGGGTGCTGCGTCGCCGGTTGATAGTAGGCGATGGTGGGTTGGCACCCTGATTTGTAGACGAAGCACTTGCAGGCGTCGATGTAGGAGGATGACTAGTGTTCATTGACACGTATGCACCCCCTGCAGAGAACCTGTTAGCTCCATTTGATATGATTGAACCTTGCGCTGGGGTTCCAGGATTACTCGAGATGCTCGGCCTTCTACTATTTGGAGCGAAGGGGTTGGTAGCGCGCAGCTCTCTTAGGCGACCTTGAACAAGTTCGTTTGCACGACGTTGTCGCTCCTCTACCGACAGACCAGAGGTCGAGGTTGGATTTGCACGGGTTCCAGGACCAGCACCAGTTGCAGCTGAATTGATTGGCGACAATTGTACGCCGTCATTCTGACGTAGTGTACGCGTCGACGGCTGGCTATGCAATCTTTGCACAGATGGCTGAGCGCGAAGTGTCATGCGTGATCTTTGTGCCCTCATCGCCCCAGTTGGAGCTACCTCATCTCTGACATCAGCCCTGGATTGTTGCGTGCGGAGGGCGCGACGTGAAGTCGAAGGACGGAGCGTTGCTGTGGAAGATTGCTCTCGAAGCCTCTGTGAAGATTGTCTGGGTCGAGGTGCGTTGCCGTGCATGCCAATGAAAGCCGAATACGGATTTCTTGTCTGAGATTGCCAAGTACGTTGCGCAAAATTGAGCCCAGGGCCACCCAAACTCGATCCAGGTGCAATTTGAAGACCAGGATGAGTACCCATGAAGCTTTGGGATCCTCGTCGGCTTGAAGACGAGGGTGGTCGTGCTGGAAGCCGGCTTGCAGGGCGTTCAATAGGGTCCATGGGAAAAGACGTCACACCCGGTGGTACGCTGCTCATGGTATTGGAAGGACGATGCCGATCGTCAGGTGAAGGAAAAGTACTTCGGAGTGTCGATCCACTACCCACAGAACCTACAGATGTCTCTCGATCGAGGCGAACTCCATTGTGAAAGCTGTGCGCATCTGTCGTGGAGAGGTTGGAACTTACGCTACCGGTCCGTTCGGATCGCGAGGTTGATTCGGCATTGGTGGCCATATGAAAGGATTGCCTATCGGCTCTTCGTGTACGAGGTGAAAGATCACTAGGTGCCGTCAAGGGGTTCACGTTGTTAGAAAGTGGCGAGAAAGGCGTTGGTGTAATAGACTGGGCATTCCGGTTGCGATTCGCGGTACGTGGTCGAGCTATTGGCGTCGTCGAACGGAGCTCTTCGAGCCAGTTGATTTGTTGGGTTAGTGCGGCTTGCATCTCATTCTGATGCTGGGCAAACATCCAGCTGATACGTGGATTATATTCCTGTCTATTTTGACCCAGCTGTCGCCGTCTAGGGGACTGGATGGATGTGTCATCCGAATTGTCATCGTCTTCGCCATCCAGACCGTCCCCTAACGTCAGAGTATTCGTAGAGCGACCAGGCTGCGAGGATGGAAAGGGGCCGTGAAGTCGGATTCTCGAGTTGCGATTGCGAAGCTGGCCTCCATTCATGACGGTATCACCATCGCGATCCATTTCTGAGTCATCATCATCTGCCTCGCCGTCTTCGTAATTACTAGTCGATACGGACAGAATCGAGCTTCTTCTTCGTAGTCCTCGGGAACCGTCTGGGAAACGTGTCTGGCCAATTCGAGATCGGGGCCGAGCTTGTAGGGTTGGTCTATCTGCAACAGGCGTTAGAGAATTCGTGATCCGAGGTCGCGCGTTTGGGTCCGCAGTCTGTTCCCACCCAACTGTCGTGCGCCCACCGTCGCTTTCATCTCCTTGGCCCTCCTCCACATCCTCTTCCGGTCCATGTTGCAGGGGCGACCATCCATGTCGGCTAAGCAGTCGTTGTGTATCCTCATCAAGATCGTGGTCCGCTGAAGCGTCTGTTGATATAGACGAGGCGACTCTATGAGATCCTCCATTGGCCCGCGAGAGGACCCGTTGTTGTCGTCGTTGACGTCCAGGTCGAACTGGACCACCCTCTTCATCATCATCGTCATCGTCATCGGCTTGCGTGGACCTTGGTCCGATGCTAGACGTTTCGGATTCAACAACACGACGATTCCTAGCCCTACGGCGCTGGCTTGATTGACTTGAGATTGGTGGTTGCGGAGTTTGGCTATTGGTGGAACCGCTGGCATCGGACATCTGTTCGGTTGCGCGATCATCCAGGAACCCGCTCATTGATGAATCCTCATCGTCCATATCTTCCTCCTCCTCCTCTTCAAGCATCTCAAGGTCCTCGGTGCCGTACATGTCTGAGGCTGAAGCAATGCTCGCGCTGTATCGCTGGCGACCACCGGCAGCACTATGTGCTGCGGGTCGTCTACGTGCAAGTCCGGCGGGCATGGCGGCGCGTGCCGCCGCTGGGTGGTTGTTCAGCCATTGGCTCACTACCAAGTCGGCTTCGTCCATGTAGGCTTCTTCCGAGTACGGAAGGTCCCCGGTGCCTTCAAGGTCGTCCTCATCAGGAAAATCGTCTTCATCCATGTAATCATCACCAATGTCAATATCTCTGTCCATGTCTTCACTAGAGCCACCCATGTCCGACTCGTCGACATCGATTGCGTCGAGGTGAAATTCGATGTCGTCCGCCTCAAATCCGCATCTTTGACAACTGCCCTCTTCAAGCTCCCAGGTGCAGAATGGGCACCTGTCGACATTGTCTTCGAAGTCTCGGATAGCACGCCTAGGCCCCAAGCGAGACAAATTGGATCTAAAAACGCCTTTGAACAGCCCCCCTAATCTTGGGTCGTCATTCTCACGATCTTTCTGTACTGCTTCTGCCTCTTCTGCTCGCCATGCTTTGTGCTGCTCGAGACTTTCGCCGACTGGGAGGTATTCGGCGCGATTGATGAAGATTGTTGTCATTTCTCGGATCTTAAACAATCAGCATGCATACGTTGAACAACACGATAGGGGTCACATACTAGATATGCTGGTGATGGTACCTGAGTGACCAATGTGCGGCAGTCGGGACATGTTTTGCGTTTCTTGTTGTTAACAAACCAGTGGGAGAGGCACTATGTGCTTGTCAGCTCGAACCTGCGTGCTGAATGATATAGGTAACTCACACTGTAGCAATAAATGTGCCCACACGCAACCACATAGGGCTCGTATAACAGTTTATCGCATATCTTGCACGTAATAATAGATCGAAGACTGGCAAAATCTTCAGAATAGCCTTTCAATAGCTGCATTATTCTGTCAGTAGAGCTCATATCAATTCCGCGGGATTGCTGGCCTCTTCATTTTTGCTGAGCGTTGCAGACTCATCCAGCTTCTTCGAGCCCTTTGATTTCAGGCTGATACTACTGGCAGTCCGGGTGGGCTTGTCCTTGTTCTCGACAGCCTTGTTGAACGCTGTATCGGAGCTTATAGAGGGTCTCCTGGGTTGTTTGGACGAAGACGCAATAGCAGCTGATGGAGGGGGTGTACTAGTCTGAGCTAGATTGTTGGCTGGATTTGAAGACGATGCTGTGACTTTGCTTCGTGAGCCGGTGGGGGTGGGGGACGGTCGTGTGTCCATTATGGCGATAGAGTGGAAGACCTCAGTCCTGTGCCAGCTTCACGGAAGAGAGAGCTATGCAGCTCATGAGGCTCATGAGGCTCCTCGGCAGTATTGGGATGGATGGTCTCAGGTTCTGGGCAAAGTTGAAGACAGCACGGGCACGAAAGCAAAGCGAGTGCGCGATGGTTGTTTGTGAAAGCGTAAATGTGAGGCGCACCTACCGTTGTAGCAGCACTAACAATTATTGACTAAGCGAATCTATGCTGCCTGAGGGACAGGCTCACAAACAGCCGTAGTCTTGCCTAACATTTGAGGCCAACTTTCGCAATGTAATTCAGGAAAAGTCCGATTTCATCACCCTTCAGCCTGCTCCTCTACCTCCCTATATCACACATAGCATATCACATAACCGCTTTCGCTCGACTGCAATGTCACCCTGTTTTTACCGGGGACTAGATGTTGAACTGTGCTAGAAAAACCAGGTCCGATGTTTGCTCCTCTTTAAATGTCCGTGAGTCGGACATGCATAATCACATCTGATCTATTCGTTCTAGGCTTACTAACCTGTCAGAGCACATGTCGCATATTATGCCTTGATATACATTTCCTAACGATTGAGTTTAGGCAAGTTTTTCCTGCGTCAGTATCGATCATCCGTAGGACATGCGTAGGTATTTCTCTTGACCCTATCGCTGTTTGCACGCGTTTGTGCAATTCAGCTCTTGTTCATTTTAAAAAAAAAAGCTTGCAATTTCGGGTTTTCGTCCTGACATACATCCACTTGCATCTCATTTAAAACGCGTCAAGTCTTAAACCTGGTTCGCAGAGTAACAAGCCAGGCATACATTCTTAGATGTCATAAGTGCAACAGAAAATGTCCGATACGCTCAAAATACTACCCCCTTGCAAAGTAACATATATGTGCTCGAAATTAGCCATTTTGCAGACTTCCGTTTCTCTGCGAGACCATATTGATCGCAGATTTGGACGATCGTCATGTTCATACAGAGCGGTTGTCGTCGATAACTAACCAGTTCATCAGTTTCTGCTCAAAGCAGGCGCGCTTCTTGGAGTCACTTTGCATTACCTTCACTCACTAATGATAACGTCTAGATTGCCGTCCATTGGCGGGATGTATCCTGCGATTATATCATTCTCCGGTACCAATTCTGTATTGGTATGTTTGATGAAATGTTTTTGTTCTCGTAAGAAGTTTTTCACCAAAGACGTTGGGCACTTTCGACCAGCGTGACGACTCTTCCTGAGCTCTTTCTGCAGGACTCTCATCCTCTCCTGCTGTATCTCGAGTCGGTATTCGATGAACTCGTAATGCAGTTCAGAGACGTCCGAAATACCACGCACAGTGGTCAAAACGCTGTCGTCTTTCAACTGGGCCGAACGCGGGCGAAAAGAGGTCACAGAGGTGATTCGCTCTCGGGCACCAAGTGCTCGAAGTGCCTGATGGGTGATGTATCTACCTTGAAGTACGACGGCACAGCCCTGACACATTAGTCAGTGATTGCAGCACAGTCAAAACTGGCAACGAACCTTTCCTGGACCTCGGACTTTAATCACGTTCCCATCAGCTGTACGCAATGCCGTCTCACCACCGACCATATCGGTACAGTCGCTCAGCATGGTAACGCACACGAAAGGGTAGCTATCTGTATGCCAACCAACGATTGGCTTGTCATCTTCGAACGGACAACCAGCAATACCCTCATCAGCGGCAAAGAACGACTTCTGCTTGTTAATGGCATCAAGTTCCTCAGCAGTTTGCTGCGCGGTCTTCATTGATAGATTAATATGCCCAATCTCGTAGTCCATGACCGGCACTAGATCAACACCGGCTATCTTCGATATGATCGCTAGTGTCTCGGGACAATGCCAAGCATCGTATGTGAACGGAGCATACCTGAATCTTAGCAAGTTTAAGGTACTTGTTGGGCAAGACTCACTTGGCAGCATATCCTCGAAACTGATGTGCGGCAATATTCGAAGAAAAAGAGCAGTCTCTCAAGACCTCGGGCTTGAAGATCTCCGTGCGCATTTCATTGATTGCTTCTTCAGAAAAGAGCTGAAAAGGCAGACTCACTGCCACAGGTGACACACCGGCATCCTCGTCATAGCCTAGGTCCTTCATCATAATGATATTTCCTGGAGGCTCATAGGTAAGATGCGTTGCTGGATCGAACGTGGCAGCAGCTGATACTGCTTTATCATTGAACGCGGACTCTTGAGTCTTGATGACCGGTCCCACTAGGAATTCGGGTGCATTGAACACTTGCTGAGCTCGTACCTCGGTTGCCATACCGTTGGACTCGTGTATCGTGTACTAAGCCGGCGTTTGTTGTTTCCACTACTTTCCCAGTCCGGAATGTGAGAAGCCCGCAGATACTAATGGAATATATAGGATGATTAGGTGACGAAAGATGACTTTGGGAACGAAAAGCTTTGCATGGGTAAAATTGAAAAAGTTGCACAGTTTCTGGCCTATTCGACTCGTCGGACACAGAGTATCCTTGGCAAGCAATTACCAACAGAGAGAGCAAGCCAAAAGTTATACGTCTACCAAAATTGATCGAAGGTGAAGTGACACTGTCAATCTGTGACAGAGACTGAACGTCGTTGGGTATAAAGTTAAACAGTGAGAGGTTTGGGTGGCGATCCGTAACAGGAAAGCACGTCGCAGTACGAGAAATGATGAGAAAGATGTTGAAGAAAGGACTCAGATCATGGAAGTATGGATGGCTCTTCATCTCAGCGAAGATGCCCCTTGCCAGCTTTATACATGGAAGGGCCCACGGCAAGTGTGGAGCAGTACTGTCGGCAGAATCGATTTGGCTTCAGAGGCACACTAAGCCTCCGCGAACTGACGTGACGATGAAGTATATGACTGGATAACAAACAAGCCATCGATCGTACCGAATGCGGAGTATCCTTCACTCAAGATTTCGGTCAATCCCTGATCCTTGTATTCAGTACAGTGCCTTTATCTGATTTCAAACAAATAACGACTCAAGCCGGAATGCTAGGTATGTTCCAAAACGTTCGACGCCACTATGTATCTTCCTAGATGCAGACATATTCTCCCGTTATTCCCAGAAACATGTCAAGTCGAACCAACCATTTCTGATCATACTGAGGATAGGTATGCAGCAGTACATGATGTAGGCAAACCCCAAGATCATGGTACATCATACTGAATCCAGTAGCTAATCATCATTTTCAACGAACACCGAAACTTAGCATGTGCAAATGTTGTGTTGGTCTGGCCACGACGCCAAGGTACAAATGCTTACATCAAAATAGATATCTGCTGTTCAACATGACTGCTTACCAGATCAACTGGTAGCTTCAAGTTGCCACGGTCATGATGGTTGGGCAGTCATCTTGCGGCGGAGATAGCGACACGTAGACAAAAAAGTGGAGGCATGCTTGTGAGGTGTGGAGGGCTAAAGAATCGAAGCACTGGAACCAAGTTGTCTCCAGCAGATAGTGACAGTGATAGGAGCAGGAGTATGAAAAATTGACGTTGAGGAATGGATCTCATGCCCGAATCGGGAAGCGAGATGACACTTGACCACGGGTTCAAGCAGCAGATGCCGGAGCACTAGGTCCATTACAACATCGCCCGGAACGTCCCAGTTGGCTACCTGGAGCATGCGCATTCATTCTGTGGTAGAGCATCGTGGAGAGTGGAAAATTGTGATGCCGTCACATCATGCTTGCGCGTATCCAGACGATATCGACGTCCATGCGTCACACAATCCCAGGGAAAACTTAGCCCATCAAGAATCTCGAGGCGCGGATTCGTTTCTATTAGTAAATGCAAAAACAGTCCCCCTTGAAGATTTTCATACGGATGCTCGCAATGCCACTACGCCTGGGTCATACCACGGCACGTATGATCAGCTACAGACATACTGGTCAAAATGGTATTAGTCTTTTCTAGGCTTCGACAACTCTTCGAGAAATCGCTTTTGGACAGTTTGAAAATGTGCATTCCAAGCTAACTATTTGCAAGCGTCTGGCGCATATCAACCATGAATTTTGATTTATATGCGTACATGCGTACATATGCACATTTATCGGCTACTTATCGTTCTAGCGCTGTCTTGGCAGCATGGATGGATGGGTTCCATATGCCGACAATGATCTAGGGCTCTCAAAGTGCACCCAACCGTCTAGATCTATTTCAACCTTTCTCCATCTTCACAGGGAAACGGCGCAACAATTGCCTCTCTCGCATTCGTCCGCACACTCGTCATCACTCCAGGCTCCTGGTAGACAGCAATGGCAGCGGCAGCAGTCCCGAGTGGAGATGGGTCCTCAGACTCCAAGCAAAACGAGGAGCCAATAGTATTTGACAAGAAGGCTGCTTCGCGGGCCATGTCGTAGGTGAACCGCTCCCTTGCTACTGTGATATACGGAGCGTACATCTGGTTGGCTCTAGACGCTTGAATATCTGCTGGGTAGCACACGCGACACCACAATAGCGTCACACCCAGCATTTCATGCGAGCCACACAGTGCAGACTTCGTAATATACATGTCCATACAGACTCACTAAAGCTGATAAAATACCTCTGTCTAGAAAATCACAATCACAGTTCGTTGATCCTTGCCAAGAATTCGCCGATCGAAGCATACGATGCTTACACCGGAACGGGAAAGAGAAAGATTTATGCCAGGACTATTTCGAGTACGCATCCTTCATGCCCTCGCATCCCCGATTTCTCCACGACTCTTGTCTCCAGCGTACACATATTACAATCTCTGGTTATGTTGCAATATATACACCGGGTGGGAAAAGGGTTGTGGAATAGTTGCATTTCATACCAAAATGCCTTTCTTGGTTAAGCATGCTAATGTACTCTCTCTGTTAGTGCATACAAACAGTGTAAAAAGCAATGGGTACGTATGTCTTCTTTATTGGCCCCAAGTTTACCGATCCAACCGCCTTCGTCATATATCTACATGCACCATTGGATCCTCTCGGTATCGTCTCCAGGCTTGAACCTAAAGGATATCTGTCGCAAAAGTCCTCTACTTGCAGGCGTTTTCCTCCATTTCTAAAGCCAACAAACCCAGTCTAACAATACACATGCAGATGGAACATCGCCGAGAAGAGCGCCGTAAAGCTGGCAAATGGTTCTAAACTGTATGATCATGATTATGATTATGACACGCCAACATAACGACCTTAATATTACCTGCATCAACAGTTCGTAGATGTATACAACACCCTTCACATCCACGATGAGCCGCTACGAGTTAGTTGTCACATGCCATACAACAGCAGATGTTCAATACACGGTGATAATTCACTGCACGAACGATCAAGTATACAGGATACGTATCACATTCGAAAACGCTTCACCAACCTCAACGGCTCTCCTAGAATGTACACAAGGCAAGGCTGTCGAGAGACAAGTTATCAAATCTACACTTCATCCTCGAGCTCTCACTCCCAGAACGATGGCTTGCGCACCTCAGACACATCATTGTCGCAAAGCCTTTCCAAATTCCCTGCCCAGGCTACCTCCCGTCGCCTAGCGCACAAAAATTGAATCGTCATCTTGTACACTACCACGAATCTCTCACGTGACTGCCACAGATAACAAACTTTGGGATAACTTTCCATTTCCTGTTTCAATCCCGCGTGGAACCTGGCCCTCCTTGCATCATGGCATGCATACCGTCTCTGACTTCTCGGGCGCTCTGATATCTATCTTATATATGCAGATGAACAGACATCTGAGCCAATGGTGTCGTTTGCTACCTCCGGGCTATGGTCCTATATCAAGATTTGGGAAGCGATGTGGGAAGAAGTAGAATGGTTTGCTTCGGCCCACAATCACAATGTTGGTTGGCTGGTGATACGGTGCGGTAACGGCGGTTAGGACAAAGATGCGTCCAACATCGTTCGGAGACGTAGATAAGATTGATCCGTTCGAGAGGTCACTTCAAACGAGGTGCGACGTGAGTTGTGTTGCTGAGTCACATGGTTAGCCACCAGGGTGAGATGGACGGAAATGGAAATTAGATCCATTGGCACATCCAGCAAGCCGGGGCGCGATTCAACGTAGGCTGCAGACCAAGTGGTGGATGGATATGTGACGGAGTTAGGTGGTCGGATGTTCATCTGGGAGATGTGTGTTGTTGGAGTGAACATGCAAGATACTGCCCGCACGACGCGCTTCGCATCTTGTCGTGCTCGTACGTCTCCATCTTGCTCTGATTCGGCCCACCATCATAGCTGCTCGGCAATGTGTGATACACCTCCAACAAACTTCGATTTCTCCTGGCCTCTATACGTATCCTCCGTCACTCCTGCACCACAAGCCCACTGCAATCATTCCACACAACCCCCAACCAATCTTCCACCCCCCAGACCTCCCACCACTACTTCATACCCCTTCACTAAAATCTACACCCGCAACACGCTTTGCCCAGAACTGCCACCCATCAAAGCATATTGGGGAATGGTCAATCTTATGATGTATATCTGTCTAATGCTGGTATATAGAGAGGCATGTGATACTGGTAAGTGGAGACGAAGATGTGACGTGAAGGAGACGAGAAACAGCAGAACGAGGAAAAGATATATTAATGGAAGATAGATGTGAGGAGAGTGTGCCGATATGGCCGAGCCAGGCGTTTGTAATCATGGCGTGTCAAGCATAGACGTTCGTGACGCGCTGGCTGACTATACGGCGCTGGATAACGTGTGCTTTAGCGGCGTTGGGGATGGTGTTGACGGTGTGTATTTCGACACCTGTAAGGTGCTTACAGGTGTGTATGGATAGACAGGTGCGCACATAAAATCTACTCGAGAACTACTCGAGTTGTAGCCCTGATAACGTAATCAGCTGTATATATATGTGTCTTGGAAGGATGAAACGCTCGTTGTTTGAGCTCGAACTGCTTTCAAGATGTCAGTATTCATTGACCTCTGCTAGAAACATCTGTTTCGCCTTTACCGTAATACTTGAACAAAGCTGTGCGTTTTATACTAACCACGACTCCGTGCTTGTCGTTCCTAGTGATCTGGAGAAGGCTGCGTGCTTGTGGTGATTCCCTCTACTCGCAGCGGACCCTTCATCCGCCCAACGCCTTTGTGAAGCTCTACTAGAATCATGAACAGTCATAAAAGAGTATTCTCTGATCTTGTAGCTGACGGTGAGGGTCGGAAATCCCTGTCTGCGCTCTGAACTACGAAGAATAGGAATCTCACAAACTTACGTAGCCGAATTCGCAATCAAGCTTCAATGAGGTAGCGAATGTGGTGCCTTCAAGGAGCAATATGCTTTATAGCCAGCTCGGAGACACAGGAGGTCTTTAAGGTCCAGTAAATCAGTAGCGTGGATGGCTGATGTCTAGAAAAGTACAGCTCCCAGCTGGGCGAGTGCCTGCAAACAAGTTTGATATCTCCCTGAGGCGACTCCAGTGGTTTCGAGGAGTTATACAGGTGACAGATATCTTACAACAGTTGAGTTGAGAGCAGACCAAAGAGCTTGGTACACAACAGAGATGTGAAGTGTCGGGGGTTTGAGGTGACTGGAAAGCCATATTAGCGATAGAGATTTAAAGGCCTGCTTTTGCTATAGCAGCATTCAACCCCAATTTAAGTTTACAAGTCTGAAGAAACAGCTGTTTATGAATCCTTGACGAGCCAAGTTCCCGTCTGATTTTGTAGGGATACCTGATTCTCCTTAGTTTAAAGCGTGATTTCGGCGATAGAGTGTCCAAAATCTGTTGTTCTCGGATATTTGGTAGGGTCGCTGCTGTTGAGCGAAGCTAGAGCTTTGCCTGTTTTCCATGTGAGCGCTGTATAATCTGCTCGTAGCCTGCCTCCCTTTTCAACACCACAACAACATCACAGCGTCCATATCGCCAACCCAAGATCCACTTCAAACAAGTCAAACCTCTTCTTGATAATCTCATAGCCAACCTCTAAAGTTTGTAGATCTACTTTAACTTCATCATGCCGTTCGCGCCTCTCGACACCACCGTCTGCTGCGTATGTTCCCGGTCGAACTCGACCTGAACACCCACGCTCAACCTCTGGCAGCTCAAGAGGAGCTGCTATGTTTGTTCTCATCATCTCTGCTGCTACTGCAGCTTGGTGCCGACTACCACCAAGGAGGTCGCAGCCCTCAAGTGCAAGGGCCTGTAGGCCATCAAATCGATGATTGTACGTATCTACCACCATTAATGACCTCAGATTACGGATAGCCATCAGAACAAGAAGCTAATCTGTTGTGCTTGAGCAGTGTATTCATATCTGTAGTATACATACGATAGCGGTCTTGTCTTGTCCAAAGAGCGCATCTACACCTTCTCAAGTGCCTTTACCACGCCCTCCAGCGCCGAAGCAATCGATGATTGCCCAAGGTAGCTTGCTAGAGAACCTACGTGAAGCCTGTTCTCTAACCTTTTAGCGATCCTCTCACCAAGCGGATCCTGCTTCATCGCAGCCTCGTATTCCGAGATGGTCGAGGCTACCGCGCGACCGGTGCCCTTCCACTCTCTTACATACGTGATGATCCGCTTGGCGGCGGCCGCGGAAACGCCAGACAGCTTCTTGATGCTCTCAGCACCGAGGTGCTTGTTGGCAGCATGCTTTGAGTCTTTATGAAGCTCGCCAGCTTTCCTGGCAAGCTTCGACAGCGAGCGCACCAGCTCGGCAGCGCTGTGGAGCGCAGTTAGGGCCTTGTTGCCATATATTTTCGGCAAGTTCTTGCCGAAGAAAGGAAGCTGACTGTCAGCAGCAGCACAAAGCTCCTCCCAGTCTGCGTTCAATGACTCTCCCGGCGTGGACATCTGAACAGCGACGCGACGTACGATGCTCCAGAGAGCTAATGCGGCCTTTTCGGACTCGGTAGTCTCACTTCGGTACTCCTCTGGATGCTTCGACACATACTGCTCATGTGCGGCACAGTCAAGGACAAGCGGGCGGTCTCCGTAGATGAGACTCTGCGTATTCTCGACAATCAAGAAAGCAGATAGCCAAGCCTGTCTAGGGATAGGATTGCCCATAACATCTACTTCGCTGTGTGTAGGAATGGGAAACATTTCAGGCATGCCTGGTGGCGCTACGACGGAACCAAGCTTGAAGTCTCGCTTGTCTATAATGGTCTCAGGAGAGCCAAGAGCTGGAGATATCAGTGGAAAATTCTTATGCTTGGGGAAACTACTCACGGATCTGGCACTCTACGACCCTGTCGCCTGTCATACGATTGATGCGTCGCAGTTCGAGTAGCACCATGGCTCTAGAGAAGCTGTGATCCAGCTCAAGGGTCAAATTCAAGCGTTCGATGATACCACTCAGAGATCCCATCGACTTATTCTTGGGCAACGAAGATTGTTCAACGGCCAACTTACTGTCATCTGTGACAAACTTTCTTAGGCTTCTGCCCTTGGCCAGCAGATCTTTATCAAGCTCGCGATCGTAATACTGGACACTAGCTTCTAGCTCTCTGGTTAACGTGCGCTCCTTCTCCCGAGCAGATCTGAAGACCCTCAATGATTTGTTGGGACCGCCGGAGTACGGCTCGCAAGGCTTTGCTAAAGGATGTTGGATCGATATTCGAGAGAACATGTTATGTGCCATTGCATCGCCAACGAAGTTCTTGATGGTCAATGTGTGCCATATTGAGATGGCGAGATCTCCAAGGCCGAGCGACAACAAAACCTTAACGAGAAGTAGGCGGGTTGCTTGCTGGGGCTGTTTACCCTCATCATCTATGGTCCAGGTCAATAGCAAAGCCGCTTGTATGACTCGGACTCGGCGATTCTCAGCGGGAAGCGACAAAAGCGCCACTGCAGCCAGGAATATCGGATTCTTGTAATCAGGCTCGCAGGCCTCGGCCATCGGTTTGGCTCCAGTCTCGGACCAGCCAATACAACGCAGAGCAAAATGGTCTGCTTCCTCTTGAGTAAAAGGTATGTTGCCTTCTGTTGTTCTTAAAATGAATTCGCAAAACAATGCATTCATTCTGCGCTTGTATCGGTTTCCTTTATAAGGTAATGGCATCTCGTAGAGCTTCCAAAGAAAACTTCGAATGTCAACATTAGTCATGATCGAACGCATGTCGTCAACGGCCATGATATCCTCGCAGTAGTTGCTGAAATACTGCACGCATTGTCCGAGGAAGGTTTCGTCATCCTGTCGGCTCTTGGACAGTACGACTTTGGCGAGCTGGGGACCGCTAGTTAGGCGAGGGACCCAATCTGGGAGGGCTCCGAGAGCATAGATGGTCCGGTCGAAAGCCTCTTGACATCTGAATCGAGACTGGAATTAGTAAGAGCGATTCAAAAGTGGTGATTTCCTTACGAAGTATCGCCTTGTTTGGACAGCTCCCGCACTGCTACAGCCCACTGGGTAAAAACCTCTGCTTGGTCCATCATAAAGATGACACGAGTGACGAGCGATGCTTTATTAGAAGGATCGGATTTGGATCCTTGCGCGTCCTTCAAGGCGACTTCCATGAGATCTGCAAGATATTCTACCATCGCCTTCCATTCACCCAAATCCCGTAGGCTCTTAAATTTCTTTGAGAGATAGGACTGCATACCTTGATGTACAGCTTCACTCAGGGCACCGCTACCATCTTTCGAGAAGAATTCCTTGAGCTTGTCGCGTTGTTGAAGCTTAGTATACACAGTCAAGGCAATATTGAGGTGAGATGGAGTCGTGATCCTTGGGCCTTGGGCCTTCAAAATTGTCAATCTGTGGATTCGGTCGACTTCAAGGACAGAGTCTGACAAACCTCGTTGATGGTGTTCTCGAACGCTTTCGTGATCTCGGTGGTCGCACCTCGCTGAAGAGCAATCGCATAGAATGTTTCAGAGCTACAGGCCTCTGAGGCTAACTGGCAGAGGTGCGCGCTCAAGAAATGAAGATCCGAATCAGTTCGTGTCTTCTTGAGCTCTCGACAAGCCTATCGCCTGTGAGATGAGGATTCAAGAATTATGGTACAAGTGGTTGGATGAACATACCGCGACAAGGTCCTTCAGAGCAAGTGAGCCATAAGCACATTGAAAGAAGATCTCCATGGGTCTTGAAGATGGAACTTTGACTTTGCTTTTAAGGAAAATTGCTTCAGCAGCCTTGAAATGATCCAAAACTAGGGATGGAGCTCCAAGGAAAATGATTCCCTGTCTCCTCTTATTCAGGGCATAGGCGTTGTACACACGTCGGAGGTAATTCGTCTCAATCGTTGTTGGTTTTGCTTCAAGCAGACTCAGAAGAATCTCTTCGGCTTGAACATATTGACCAAGCCTCGAGTGAAGTTCTGCAATCCAGATCTTTTAACGTTATCAGTCCCGACTTCAAAGGATATATCGGAGGAGTACGCACCTGACAAAAGACGGAAGGGGACTTCTTCAGCTCCTTTCGTAACACCTTGATTGCCTGAGGGTAGTTTTTCGCATAGGTATACACTATCTCGTCGATACGGCTGATGTGCGCGGGAGGAGCCATGTTTCTCCACACTGGATAAACAGTGGCAGATGAGTCTGGCTTGGATGAAGTTGAGATGCTGCTTTTGGGAACGTCGTAATCTGGAAAGTAGGTACTGTCAGTCCCATCTCTGTATCCAAGCATTAAAAAGTTCTCCATGGTAACCAAAGACCATCAAAAACTGACAAAAATGCAGTACTTAGGAAAGAAACGGATAGTAGTGCGGAGATATACAATTGGTGAGGCTTTACAGATGCTGCGGTACAATACGACTTCAGTGCTGATGTTGATGTTGGAGGTAAGAGGGAAGTGCGCTGGTAGATAATCTCAAAGCTCCCCATCTCCCAAAGATCCCGCACTGACGCTACCCCCAGAGTGTATGTTGATGGACCCCAGAATGGCTCACCTGCCACGGCAAAGTATCCGTCATTGAGATTGACTCAGAGACCAAATAGATACGAATTTGAGCTCTGTCACGTAGATCTGCTAAGGATATTGGGCACGCGATGCATATACCCAGACAATATGGAAATCGCGAAGCTCCCTCTTTAGACCGAGAAACTGGTTTATGGATGCAAGAAGATGCTCCGACATAGCGAGCTGCGCAAACAGACCTAGATCCTGAGACACTCCAGGCTATGAGATATTCAGACTTGACCCGCAAGAACACCAGCATCTATGCAGATGCACGCCTGCGCGGGATCATGCAAACATCGTATGGAGCACAACCTACAGTCAGGGGGCTCCTGATACTGTTCGATCTTAGCCCTTGTCAATGCTTTCACACACTTTGACAAAGCATACCCCTAGACATTTGACTTCACATGATGAAAGCTGAACGAATACAAAGGCTTACCATTAGAACTCTCGATAATCTGTACAGAGTCTTTCGGCTCTAGAAAGCACTGACACTCTACATTCTGCAGAAAAGTGCCATTTGTGCATGTACGTAAAAAACCCCCCTCCTTCCTTTATCTCGCGGTATATTTTTATCATTGTTGACTCCACGAAGCTTTGAAAATGAAACGAAGAAGCTACAAGAGTAACGGAATATGTGCTTACCTGTTGAACAAGCTACTAAAGGCCCAGCGTTGTATTTCTGGAACTTGTGAATCGACCAGTCGGCCACCCCTTTTGAAGGATCTACCTGAACCCATCAGCCTTGTCCGATCGATATCTTTCGTATCAACCCCTTACCGAAGCACAAGTATACCTTCCCCCTGCAAGGGACAGAATTCAATGCATAAGACTTAACTAACGATGTCACAGATGAGTCCAGATAGGAGTCCGTTGTCCGTAAAGTCGGAAGTTCGAGTTGATATTCGGTGATGAAATCTTCAATAAGGCTATAAAAGGAGAATAGTCTGATGAGATGTTGACTTGAGCAATCTATAAGACAATGCTCTTTGATATTAGGTGGTCATGGACGACAGGCCTTGGGCAATGCAGGTTTTTCGATGGCTGGGCACTCCCTTGTTCTAAGCTCGCGCCGGATGCAACAGGTTGCTGTGAATTATCCCAGAAAGAGACGTAAGATCCTAACACCAGAGCCCGTATACGACCCTCGAGGGCTGGCAGCAAGCAAGAAAACCGTGTGAGGAAGAGATGAAGAGAGAGAAGACGTCCATCTATCATTATGTGGTCGTGCAGGCTTGGCTTGGCTTGGCTTGAAGGCGGCGTTCCTCCCTCAGCCTACCCACTTACCTAGCCCCCCAGTCTCTTCTTTCCTACTGTCTCACCCGACCGCACGTCAGCCAGCCCGAGCTCGTCATCTATCGGGGAATCGTCGGTGAATCTGCTAATAGCTATTCCAAGCCTACACGCGGCTGTTTGCTTCATCACTGCTGTCGCAAGCGTTCGCTCCTTCGTCAACAACACATTTCACCACCTATTTCCACAGCTGCGACTTCTTCGCTCCCAGCTACTACTATGGATGACTACGAGAGAGATCGTGCGCAGCTCAACGAGATCGTCGCGCCCGTGGTAAGGAGCTATGACATAGACCTCGTCGAGTGAAGATGGCTGACATGGTTTTCAGATCGGTGAACCTGATGACTATCTTATATGGGATGGAGTCATCAAAGTTCTTATGGACTTCGATGGTGGCTTGAACCGCAATTCTAGTGACCTCGCCATCTCAGCAATTCGCGACGTGTACGACCGCCTGCTTCTCAAGTTTCCTCTATTCTTTGGTTATTGGAAGAAGTACGCAGATCTTGAATTTTCGCTCTCTGGTACCGAAGGTGCTGAACTGGTACGTTGATATTCTTCTTCACAAGATAGGACAGCTACTAAGAAGGTTTAGGTGTACGAGCGAGGAATTGGCAGCGTTGGCGTCAGTACCGCTCTTTGGGCTTATTATTGCGAGTTCAAGATGCAAACCTGTCACGAACCTGAGATCGTTCGAGAGTAAGTCCCATCGCTTGTGTCCTTCCCCCTCAGAATCACAATCAGACACTATGCAACAGCTACTGCTACCGACGATCTTCTATCTGAAAACCTTAATGTGGTGAGAGCGCTGCGACCCAACGAACCCCCGAAACTACTTCTCACCTGTTGTTGCTCAGAGTCCTCCACTACCTTCGTTATCCTTCATATGCATGAGCGGGGCGTCTCGAATCAGTCATTAGCTGTCTACCGCTCCACTTTCGAGCAGGGCTGCGCGCTTCACGTTATTCCAGACGTAAACCCCTTTGCTTCCCCTACCAATACTCTTGCCCCTTGTGCGCCAATCTATATACTGACATGTTTTCATTAGGCTGTTCGAGCGAGGCGCTGAATGCTGTGGCTTAGACTGGCACTCCGAAGCTTTCTGGGACAAGTGGCTTGAGTTTGAGGATCGAGTCGACGCCCCGGCCGAAAAATACAAAGTCCTGGTCCGGGTCAGCACATTGCCAATCTCTCACTATGCCAGATATTATGAGCAGATCCGCATATACGCCAATACTCGACCCGTCGACGAGCTTGTACCTGCAGCTCAGCTTGCAAGCTACCGTGATCAGGTCAGCTGCGAAAACTCCTACGGCCGACAAAAGAGCGAAGCCGAGAAAGACCGTGAGATACGAGCGCTGGTCGATGCTCACTACATCGAAGTTTGTCAAAAGACCTACGCGGAGTACGTAAAGCGGTATAATCACGAGGAGAGGTTCACCACCGGATTCTTCACACCGGGCGAAATAGAAGAGGCTCAGTTGGAGAATTGGCGCAAATATCTCGACTTCGAGGAACAGGAGGGAAAGTTTAATCGTACCATGTTCCTCTACGAGCGTTGTGTATCCATTTGCGCAAATTACGAAGAGTTTTGGCTCCGCTACGTTCGTTGGATGTCCGCGCAGCCTGACAAGCAAGAAAATACTCGCCATATCTTCGCTCGAGCATCAACCATATTCCTTCCCATTGCACTGTACCAAATACGTCTACTATGGGCCCTGTTCGAGGAGACAAGCATGAATCGCCTAGACGTCGCCAGGGACATCCTTCAAGGAATCATCTTCGCCACGCCTCAGAATCTGGAGGCTCTGGAGGCCTGGGCAAGTTTAGAACACCGGCAGAATGGACTGGACGCTGCGCTCGATGTCTATCGCGCCCAGATCGGAAATACAGACACAGATCTTCATGTCAAAGGTGCAATTATCAAAAAGGCCGGACTCATGATCTGGAAATTTCGTAGTAGCACCGAGGCACGTCGTCTCTTCGATGAGAACGTAGAGCACTACATGTCGATCCCCGCGTTTTGGAAAGGTTATCTCCAAGTAGAGATGAGTCAGTCGGCCAAAGAGCCCCACGATGTAGCACAACGTCAGCGTGTCAGGAATCTTCACCAGCAAATTCGCAACAACGGTCGTCTTCCTCCTCATGCGGTTCGACAATTGTCTGAGATGTATATGCACTTCCTCCTAGACAATGGCGCGAAAGAATCAGTTGAAGAGTACCTTCACGTGGATCTTCTTGTCAATGGGTAAGCTTTACATTCCGAATCCGTTCACAGTATATTAATACTAGCAGATCCTTCCCAACGTCAGCGGCTGTCCAGCGTGCTCAGCCCATGATTCAGAAGCCTCAAAGCAAGGGCAAAGCAAAGGAAAACAAGCGCTTGGGAGATGTTGAGATGACCGGCTAGAAACACTAGCACTAGATACCATAGCATTCCAATGAAGTATAAGGGTGCCCATAGGCACATTGGCCCAGGCAGCACCCATCTTGGCTAATACAAGCATGGGCACATTCATCTTTCACAGTAGCACCACTGCGAGAAGCGCGTTAAGGATCCCAAGGGTCGTGCAGCGTAATTAGTCTCTTCTGATTCTAAGAGATTCAATCTGGTTGATATCGGATGCATGATTAGACTGTTAGTAGTCATCCGCGCATGACGTGGTCTGAGAATATGTACCTGCACTCCTAGCTCCCAATGTCACGACGCCGCACTACTTGGTGTCTGGGCGCTTTCATACATCTCTATGACTCCAAGATCAAATGTACCCATGCCTATCTATATTTGGATTAGTTTTGCGTTATACAAGCATCATAGCACCTCTCGTAAGGTTTAATGAAATGTCAAATATATGGTACAGAGAATTTGGAAGCAGGATAGATCTATCGTGTCAAACCGAGTGTGGAGTCATTAACACTGGCCAAACAAAAATCAATATATTATTCACCGAACTTCTTAGAACTCAAAGGCACTTGTTGGATACGAAGCTGTATATACTTCTATTTATCTTACAGAGGTGTAGTTTCTTGGATAGGCATCTAGCTTGGCACGGGCTCCAACATGAATGGAAATTGTGTTTGTCTATATCTATTTTGCCAATAATGACTTCCAACTATCTGTGTATGTATCGTCGAACATAGACGTCGAACCAGATAGCAGATCCAGCAATTCGGTGAAGAGATTATTCTCATACGGATACTACTAACCAGTGATTTCGACTGTCTTAGACACTATCTCGAGCTGTTCAATAAACTCGCTAAAAGGCATTTCTTCTACGTTAAGCAAGTAGTGGAGTATATAGAGTGCTAAGCACCACAGCCTAGCTCAAGGACTTCTCAGCTGCTCTTCAATACGTTCCATCTTCAGCGCACGCTTTCGCTTATGGCCCCAGCCACAACGAGGCGTTATAGTTTTTTATTTGCCTTCCCATCTACCCTACTCCGAAACACCTTACCAGGCTTTCCTCTGTGAGCATAAGCTCAACTGCTTTCCACCACGACAATGTGCATAATGGTGCAACGCAGACCAAATTTATCCTACAAATACAACAGGCCTATGTGTTGGAGGTACTTGGCAATTTTGACAGCCTGACAAGGATGTCTGCTTCGTGTTTTGCGCTTTGACTGTACTACTTGAATTGAGGAGCTAAGGATGCAACAGGCGAGGCTGAAACTCGATCGCCTATATATGCTGGTCAGTTGTCATTGTTAGTCGCATGGTGAACCCCAGGGGATGAGCATGGGGCGAGAATGTCAGATTCTCTGTCAGACTCTCCTTTCTTCTTCTCTGGTTGATTTTTTGCTCCGGATCTCCTACTATGCAATATGAGATCACCGTTCAGAATGACAAAACCATCGTGGATATGCGTGATGTTATTCACAACACTTATATCAGCCCAGCAATGCTACTATCCAGACGGCACGGCCATCACCGACCCAGATTTGAACGTCTCGTGTGGCCGAGCCAACGAAGCAAGTGCGTGTTGCGGTGCCCGCGACGAATGCTACACCAATGGACTGTGTAAGGGGAATGGCGACGGCTGGCTGAACTGGTTTTGGCGATATGGATGTACTGATAGAGACTGGAACGCTAAGACATGTGGGCATTTTTGCACCCGTGAGCATACGTGTATCTCTGTCTGAAGACTCCGTCTCTGATCTCAAGCTAGAGTTTGATCGATCCGGACGGTCGCTTGTCTTGCAGTGCTCTCAGACCGAGTTCTGTTGCGCGTATCCTGATACGGTGTTTTTGAACGTGGAATCGAATTACACCTGCTGTCATGACGAGGAGCGAGTTTTCGATGCAGGGAAGCCGGTTCATTTGTCTGGCCCAAGTGTATATGTCGATGGCGTGTATTCGGAGTTTGAGAAAAGTGATGGCGCCACAACGACGGCTCCAACATCTCGAGTGTTTAGCACATTTACCTCGACGATTGCTTCCGCCACTCTTACACCAGTCACGCTGATAAGCTCGTCCCCAACACTGTTTAGCAGTATGCCTGTACCGTCCGCTTCGCCATCAACATCGTCTTCTCCGAACCGTCTCGCCATAGGAATTGGAGCTGGTCTAGGCATTCCCCTCGGTATCACGTTGACTGCAGGCCTTGCCTTTCTAATCTGGCGTTACAAGAATCGTACCAAACCCCAAGGTCCACCTTGTCCGCCGATGTATCAAGAATGGCTACATCAGCATGGTTACAAGCAAACAGATCCCCACGGTCCATACTTTGCCCCCACTGAACCGCAGGAGATACATGGCGCGCAGTTCTATGAGTTGCCTCTGAGCGGAGCTGAAGCAATGACGATGCAACAAGGTCCGCAGGAATTAGCTGATGTGTCTCGCACGAAGACGTAGACGCACATAGATCTCATTGCTACTGGGAAGTGAAAAGACCACGTTGTTGATGATTTGTTCAAGTTTAGCATTAAAGATCCTGTGGGAGCTCATTGATTGGAAGCCCACAGAGACAAGCTCACAGCCATGCATTGCGCCAGAGGATATTAGGCTAAAAAGGACTGGGTGGGCCGCTACAAGAAAAAGTGTAGGGCCAAACAATGGGGGCGTTGCTCTGAAGAGGTACATGCTGCAGTGGTATTTGAGGACAATGGCATGTTGGGTAGCTGAGAAATTCATTGTGCAGATCTAAACATTCTTACTGGATACCTGATAGGTGTTAGACACGAGCGAGGAGGTAGAAAGAGGTGATTACTATGATAATTGGATGGTATCTTAATAATCGCATCAAATGCCCACGATCTTGCGAGAATTGGCCAGAAGAAAGAACGCAGATGAGCGTGTGCCTGCTTGAGTGGAAACAGGTGTGTATTATGTCTCAGATCCTCGCCACGCAGCACATGATTGTGGACTATTATTGTTCGCCCAATCTTTGCGCATCCAAAGCAGTACACCACTATCAATATGATGTGCTTTTCGTGGAGCGTTCTCTGCAGCCTGATGTTTGGTGCCGATCCGAACCAGGTTTCCACTCCGGGTTGCATACACCAGACTCATGTTGCCCCAGAAACACCAGCTCTCAATGCTTAACAGAATATGCTTGTTTGTGCCGTCTGGGCGGCATCATTTCACAGAGATGCTGAGCATGTACCATATCCCATACCTGAACACATATCTAATGTGCTTTCATATCGTGTGCTTTTATCTTTGGCCAGCGAAACCAGGTGGGAAACCACCGCGTCCACCAGGTGGACCGCCCTGGGGTGGGCCACCTTGAAATCCAGGGGGGCCTTGAGGAGGACCGCCTTGAAAGCCTAAATCTTGTTAGAGAAGCCATATAAAGTGATGATTTTCATAGAGGTCTTACCAGGAGGGCCACCACCTGGCGCACCGGGAAAACCTGGGCCACCGAATCCAGCAGGCGGACCACCTCGACCTGGGAATCCGCCTGGGGGTCCTCCGAAGCCACCTGGAGGCTGAAATCCACCAGGTCCTCCAAAGCCAGCGGGTCCCGGTCCACCAACACCAGCAGCTGGACCTGTGAGTCCTGTTGGCATCCCTCTACCGGCTGGTCTGCTGATTCCTGGTCCAGCGGTCATGGTGGCTGGTGCACCCGTGCCTGCCGATGAAGACGCACCGAGACGTGCAGAAGGGTCTGCGGGCGGTGGTCCATCAACTGATAGCGACACGATGGTGGCGCCGCGGATGATCAACAGTCCAAGCGACCTTTTCTCTTCTTGATCTGTGAGCGGCTGGATAGTCCCCGGTGGACCTTTGTTGCCTTTGCGCTTTATGCGTCGGAACTCCTCTGTGTCTGCGAGAACGAGGTTCATATGCTGCACGAAGTATAAGTATTCGACAAAGAACATAGAGCGGGACTAGAGCAGGCTTCTACCTTATCAAAAGCCAGCATTTGCCCAGCCATCTGTCTACCATCGGCAAGTGTGGCACGCATACGATAGTTGAGCTAAGATTCATTAACCACTGGGGAATGCGTGCACACATAGGTCACTCACGAGATTTTGCTGTTGATCCAAAAGTCAGCTACACCTGTCAACGATTCCGCGTTGCAGCGCGTATTCATAGAACTTACAATCTTTCCTTGCTTATTCGCAGCCATGGTGGCGTAAAAGGTCCGAGACTTGACGACAACGAGAGGATGTCCGGTATAGAAGAAAACAACAGCTGATTGAGCGACACTGGATGGGTACTCGAGTGTAGTTATGTGCTAAAGTCGGTGTTGTATCGCGCGGTCGGCAAAGCTTTGATATGAGGTTGCGATGAGGCTCCAGCCAGTTCGCTTAGAAAGCTCTTTTCGGCTAGCGCCCTCACACTTGGATTTTCATGAACACCACACCAAAGACGTCTCTTTACAATCTCACCTCCAACTTACCTCACCGGGATTCACTAACATCACAGCAGCTATGGTACGCTCCAGCTACAACACTGCATAGACACCTCAGCATGCTAACATAACCTTTAGTCGGACAGCAAGGACAAGTCCACCAACCCCATGCGGGAGCTCCGCATCCAGAAGCTCGTCCTTAACATTTCCGTCGGAGAGTCTGGTGATAGACTTACGAGAGCGGCCAAAGTGCTCGAGCAATTGAGCGGTCAAACCCCAGTCTACAGTACGTTCATATCGGTCGCGCCTCCACAGAATTTATGAAATAATAATGTGTTGTCCTCCAGGCAAGGCCCGTTATACTGTCCGCACATTCGGTATTCGTCGTAACGAGAAAATTGCTGTCCACGTCACCGTCCGGGGTCCCAAGGCTGAGGAGATTCTTGAGCGTGGCCTCAAGGTCAAGGAATATGAGCTGAGGAAGCGCAACTTCTCCGAGACTGGCAACTTCGGCTTCGGTATCAGCGAACACATCGACTTGGGTATCAAGTACGACCCAGGTATTGGTATCTACGGCATGGACTTCTACTGCTGCATGTAAGTAGACTTGGCACGGTCCAGAATCCACACGTATGGGAATCTGACTTTTGCTTTCGCAGGACCCGCCCAGGTGAGCGCGTTGCTAAGCGCAGACGAGCGACAAGCAAAATCGGTGCATCCCACAAGATTACCCAGAACGAGACCATCAAGTGGTACAAGAACAGGTTCGAGGGTATCGTGAGGTAGAAGGTGTAAAAATGAATGGTTCGAAGGGGTGGCATATCAGCATTAGGGCATTTGAATGAAAGCCGCCGGCGCAAGAGTATTTGGAGTGAATCCGCAATGGGCCAGTGTACCTACAGGGAAAAAATACTCAAGTCAACGGCCTATCAATGGAGCTTTTTTCAATGCATCGATCCATATACCAATGAAGGCTTCACTCTGGTGATGACCGCATAACCATTGGTGATCTGCATTATACCAGACAAGGCTGCGGGAGTACACAAGACCCATGCTCCTGCTGGGCTGTCCTGCCCTTTGCCCATTATACGTGTATCTGGGTGACTTGTGATCGTACTTTGCGCGCAGTCGTCACGTGTGTCGGACTCTTTTGCTGTCTTTGATATGACATTAACTAATACAAAGCCCTGCATGATTTGCCACAGGCTGATGTCTAATATAGGGATAGCGAATATCGGCCATAAATCATCCATTGAATACCACGTAAAGAAGAAAGATGATCTGATGATTTCGGTAGCTGTAACATTGGACTAAGATGCCGATTTTAAAAATGTTACATATTCTGCAATCACTCGAATTTAATAATTACTGAAAACCTCAAGTTGTCATGATTTAGGACGTCCAGGGATGTGTTTTTCAGGGGTGTGTTTTTAACTGAGGGTGATCGCATCGTGGCTGCCTTGTCGAGCGCCCGCTGACGTCTCTCGCCCCAACATCTTTCCTAGGGCTGAGCACAATGCCGCGTAATCGCCCATTGGCATGTGAATCTAACTCAACATCCTGGGCTATCATGCGCAGGAACAATTCATATTCTCTTGACGGATCCTGACCTCACAACCTCCTCTGACTGGACTGACACTCGCCTTGCCAGCATCACTCGCGAAATGCCCATAGCTCGAAGGCTAACATGCAATACAAGGATGAGCCATTAGAGCCACGCAACGCTTCGACTTTCCCACAAGACCACGAAGAAGTAGATCCAGAAGCGCTGCGATTCTTCAACCGCTCACCACATCCGTATCACCGTAGAAGTGCTTCGATTGACGCTGTTGACCGTCCTGACGACCTATCGACTTCCCTCGATGAAGGAACAAGCCCGCAGCATACTGGTTCAAGAGAACGGGCCCGGCGTCCTGGTTGCTTGGAATGGACCACTCAATTCAAGACGCCACATTCATCCAGCGACAGTGGCTCAGAAGCTGATGATGAGAGCTATTCGGTGTTCAGAGCCTTGCCTGCACCACCGATCAAGCCACGGAAAGGACTGCGAGACCTGGCCGGAGAGCTCGATGGATCCAACACACCCCTACTATCTCCAGCACAGGTGGACGAGGATGGCCAGAAATACGAAACAAGCTATTTCCAGTTGAGGAGAGGAGGTATCAAACAGTCCCTCGTGGATGAGGAAGCTATCGCTGCTAGGAAACGGTATGTCAAGAGACGGCGAGCAGAGATGCTCAGGCGCACCACTGAAGTGGGACTCAATGCAGTCATTGGAGTCATTGTGATAAGAGGCATAACTGTTTCTCAAACTATCCACACTTGGCATTCTGGTAAGTGGAATATTGGCCTGCGGTCGTACATGTTTTGAGTACTAAGAGCTCTCCAGCAGAGCTTGTTTCCTATATCTCTATGGTACCAGCTTTAGCGCTGACTTATTTCACTCGAATACTGTTCTTCCGACCAAGCAGTCATGGCAGCGAGCAAATCCCTTTTCGTGAGCGAATCAGAATACCAGCGGCATTTGATCCAGCCACTTTGTTATACCCCGTTCTGCTACCGGTCATGGTGACCCTATCCATTACTCCTGCCGCAGAACATGCACTTTTACCGAACATCATTCTTGGACTAGCTTCTATTCCTCCTCGATTGGTTCAGTTCGGCGCTAGCCATCATGGCTATAATGTGATTCACTGGTTCATCAGTATCGTCCCCTTAATACTCTCCGAAAATACGGTATGGGTCGACAAGACGAGGGCCACAACGCCGTATCTACTAAAGTCAGGACCTCCGGACGCATTACGTCCTGACGATCTTGCAATTCTGTACGCTCTCCACCAGGCGCTGTTGTCTCCGTTACAATATCTCACCACAACGAGTCTCCTACCTGCTGAGCTTCAATTACTGTCTGTAGCATTGATCAACGTGCTCTTGTTTGCGCAGTCATCACAGACCACTATATTGTCAATCATTATCTGGGTCGGTGGCTTAGGCGTCTTCATTATGTGCGGTAAAGTCCTCACATGGGGAGTTCAGCTAGCACGTATCCCAAGGTGGCGTTTTCGTCGAGTTGGTGCCGTAATCAAGGCACGACAGTCATTCATCACAGCGCTCAAAAGAGGTCGAAAGTCTCATCAGCAAGCCGATGGGCCCATTGAGGTCTTTGACTCCGAGGAGGACGACAAGCTTGCCTCCAAAGCATTACAAAGACGCCGTCGAGAGAGCATCGGTATGGACGCACTGAAGGCGTTCTTACCGGATTCAATGCAAGACTCGGACGGATTGTATCGTTCGCTGAGTGCGAGGCACATACCTGCACCTGAACCTACTCCTAGAATCGAATCTCGCCAGCGAAGCAATACCTTATCTGCCCTTGAACTACCATCTCCACTGCCACGGCAGCCTTCGACTAACCGACGACGTCCGCGGCGCTCGGAGGTCAAATCTCTTCTAGAACTCACACCAGCACAGGCAACTACCCGAAAATGGGTTTATGCAGCGTACATATACGTCGCCATCATCAGCCTCATCCTCGGGCCTATCCGCTACCTTGTAGCACAACATGCTCTTCAAGGCAACGAACCATTCGGCTGGGCTTTAGGCTACCTGGCCGGGGGCATCCCAAGGTTTCGCGATCTACGCCGATCTCTCGATCTCGAGCCCTGGATCCCGCTCCCACCCCTTTTTCCATTCGAATACGATGATCTCTCGTCCAGCCTGTGCCGTGCAGATCATGTACGTACACAAGTGATCGGTGCTGCAAACACACGCCTCTGTATCGCTGCCTACTGCGTTGTCGTCCTGGGCTTTGGCATGCTCACCGTGCTCGGCCTGCCCTCTACTGTGGAAGTCGACACGCGGCGCAAAGTTTTTCACGGTATGATGGTGCTCATGCTTCTCCCCACCATCTTCATCGACCCTGCCTTCGTCTCACTCGCCCTTATCATCATCCTCGCCGTGTTCCTCCTCCTCGACCTCATCCGCGCATCGCAGCTGCCTCCGCTCAGCAAACCGCTCGCATACTTCCTCCAACCTTACGTTGATGGCCGAGACCTGCGTGGTCCTGTTGTTGTCAGCCATATCTTCCTGCTCATCGGCTGCGCGATCCCGTTATGGCTCAGCTTGGGTGGCATGGCGCGCACAGGCGTCGAGCCGTGGGATGGCTGGGACGTTGTGGGCCGCGATGTAAGTATGCTTGCTGGAGTTGTTTGTGTGGGCATGGGTGATGCTGCAGCATCGCTTGTAGGTCGGCGTTTTGGACGTCGCAAGTGGCCATGGGCAGGTGGAAAAAGTCTCGAGGGCAGCGCAGCGTTTGCGGGTGCCGTTACCATGGGATTGATGTTTGGCAAGACATGGCTATGGGCTGGGGGATGGGATGAGGCGAGTACGACCGGTAGCTCGTGGGTGAGTACACTGTGCAAGGCGCTGGGCGCGGCGTGTGGAGCAAGTCTGATGGAAGCGGTGTTGACGGGTGGGAATGATAACGTGATTGTGCCGGTGGTTTTATGGCTGCTCGTCAGGGGTCTGCGGATGTGACGTGATACCCCATGTATGCTTTATTGGAAAGATTTGGCAGCCCTGTGAACTGTCCTGCAAGGGAAGGTATGTCAGAATAGGCCTGTCGAACTAAAGACATAATTACTCCTCGTGCCTGGTGCCTGGCACAACAACATCATCATCGTCGTCACCGTCAGTGTCATCCGACACAGGTATAGCATGATTCTGAATCTAAGACACTGATCTGACATATGCGCAAGCGCGAGCGAGCCTCACCACGTGTGTGCCCGCGTGTGCCTGCGTGTGCCTGCGTGTCTACAGTCAAGCCAGGAGAGCCGGAGATGGTTTCGTACGTTTTTATGCGCGTGCGTGCGCGTGTGCGGAGTGAAATGGTCGAGTCGAGTTGAGTGCACGCTTCGTGGTCTGCAAGTAGTGACGTCACATCCAGTTCCCCCCGTCACTGTCATTCTCTCTGTGACATGGGAATTGTTCGTGTTAGTTAGGATACGCATGTTTCGAGCTCTGCTTTGTTTTTTATTTTTGCTTTGCTCTTTGTTTTGTTTTGTTTTGTTCCATGGGTTCATTGCATCATGGTCATGGCGAGGGAATATTGGTGTAATCACTGCAGCTGCGCGTGCATGGAGGTAGGGAAAGGTGCTTGATGGCATGGACGTGGCACTGCGTAGACATTCTAGAACATCTTTGACGCGTGAGCTGGTATTTAAAGGAGATCTATTGGGATTGTGATGTCGACGAGGGGACTGCGGTGGACAGTGATGAAGCATTGATAGTTACGCTGTAGACGGAGAGTGGATTTTAGGGGTGTTGGTCGATTGGGCGTCATGCCGACGTTCAACGGTGGTGTGAGCACGAATTATTTCCGTTTCTGGTGGCTCGGGAGCCAATGAGGTGCCCGCGTTGACTACGACCTCGACACTAACCCGTGGACGCTCGCGATCGAGAAGTTTGAATGCTGCCTTTGATGAGAACATTGGTGATAGGGTAATATTTTGCTTCTTTGGGAGGATGGCGTTGAATTTTGTTCTTTGAGGTTGTGTTTTGACGTACGATCTGCGGGATTGCTCGTCTCGCATCTGGGATGCGTTGTTCCCACGCGTCTAGAGTGGATGCCTCGAGGCGGATACCTTGTGGGCGGATGGAGCCATCCCCATCCATACCTTATGCTTCTTGCACGTTGTGTTGTGGGGCGATGGCTGGTTTCTATGGCAGTTGCATGTGTGTGTGCGTGTGGACAAGATCATCGGTGCATATCCAGATAGCCCAGCATGGAGACGGCGTAGGCGTAGTGACGATAAGATGTTGTGCCTGTGACGGATCGCCGTGGAACAGTGGAAGTCTAACTACCTGGTACAATCTACAGTAGGAGTACTTTAGTCGTAGTATCAGCTTATCGATAAGTGGCCTTGATACTGGCCAATCGCTCCTTATAGGCGCACCCGGGCGGCCGTAAAATGTCATCGATAAGGTAGCGCTGGACCCTGGCGGGCTACCAATCCTTCGCTGGTTCTGCATCTTCCCGGGCATCGTGAGGCTTCTTCGTGTGGGAGGGATCGCCGAAGATACGGGATGCTCCACTCTCCAGTCTGTTTGTCTGGAAGCCTAGGAGCTCCGGAGCGGTCGTGAAACAACAGCCTCTACCATGAAATGAATCCATGCTGTCACTACCGTATGCCTATGGAATGCTCCGGCTGGCACGCAAGGAAAGGAAAAAGGAACGAGGAAATGACCGCAATTAGGAGCATTCGGCTGCTACCGTACTTGGTACTTAATTAGTTACGTTGGCCTGGAGCTACTCTCAGGGGCCACTCTGCCTGCTACGGATGCCTGACCGATGAGCGACGTGGAGGGAGCTGGTTGCCGTTCGGGGCGGGGAAGGCTGCCGGTGCTGAGCTGCGTTGGAGGCGCATGTCCGAAGCCTGCTGTGTGATGGGCGATGGACGAGGGAATCCCAAGGGCGGAGTTGTGTCACTGTCGCACTTACTCGACGCCCGCTATTCCTTCCTTGTCTTCACCCTGAGAGCTGGAGACGCGGGGAGATGGTCCATGAAAGGATCATGCTATATCGCCGGCCGTTGCTGTCCTCGCTCCCTCGTTCAAGGCGTCATTGTATGCTCATGTTGTGTCTTCGTACCTACTATACTGCACGCCAGAATTGCATGCTGTGAGGTGATGACCGGTACACATGGCGAGAGCGGTCGGAGTAGGCGTCGACGTCAACGTCAACGTCCTCATTCCGCCGCCTGTTCACGCAATCCATTTCCTGTCAGGCTCATGCTGTCACGATGCGATACCTCCAGCCACCATCGCCCATCCGGGGAAGGCCCGTTTTGCAGTTGATTGGCTGCATTGGTGCGACGCGTGCTTGTGATCATCCGCCCCCGGTTTATCTTCGTGACGCTACAGTTGAGCGTGAGCAGTATTGGGTGTTGAGTACTGAGTATGGAGTATTGGCTCTTGTATTTGAGCACCCTTCCTCCGCTGATGCTGACGCTGAGGCTGGCGAATGAGCTCTTGACCTGTTCTGTCACTCATGACGTACCGACAAACGTACTGATACTTCTGTCTCGCTGTGAGAGACCTCTAGCGGAATAGGATGCCGCTGACCGGAAGAAAAGGCCATCACGGTAGCAGTTCGGTATTGATCTGCTGAAGGATCGTGGTACGTAGGTATACATAGAAGTAAGTAGTACATGATACAGGAACGGATGGAGAGAATGCTGCATCGTCCAGCTGCAGCCTGCAAGCCCCAGATAGGACAACGGCAGCCACTCCAGGCCCAGTTCCATACTATTACCACTTTCTACCACAACGCATGTTTGTGTCGATAAGGCGATGCGTGATATTGATATTGGAATCTATTGGTAGCTGGTGCTGAGTCCTCTCGGGGCGAACTGCGCTATTCTAGAACCAAGTTAGCGAGGGCGCAGGCCGCCATACAGCCCCGGAGGCCCCTCTCCTACCCACCACCTGGGGACCCCCTCCCCCCCAAAAAAATACAGGTGCACACCCTACCGAATGGATGGCCGCCTGCCTGCACCATCTGCTGCCCCCATGTCCTCATGCTTGCCCCGAGCTCTGACTCTATCAATCCACACACACTCACTCACTAACCACATCATTCATCCAGAGAGAGCTCTCATCACTACCCGATAATACTGCTGTTGTCTCTGTTTCCCTTCCTCTCCCAGTCACGCAATTCCTCGTCCTCCTCTCTTCACCATCCCTTGTATTTCTTCTTCTCCCTACTCCAACACCTACCTTCACCATCCCTCCCTCTGCGTCCTTGGTGCCCGCCTATTGCTGTCAACCTCCGAATTCTACGTACGCCCTTCCCGCTGCCGACCCGCTTGCTTCAGAGCCTCGCCTGTCAACCACGTTGTACCTGGTACCATCTATTGACGCTCGCTTCTGTTCTCTCACAGTATCATCCGTCTCCTTTGCGACCTTGCTTTACGCCTATACTCCATACCGACGTCTTCTACCAGCTTCCGCCGTTGCATCTTATACTTGTTACACGGCACTTCTAGCTAAGCTCTCGTCATCCCGGTCATCAAGCCCTCACCGGTCAGCTTCCTACCCTCCATCTCGACCATCCTCCGATATCGCCTCTTCCAGCTCATGTTCAATATCCTGACAGGCTCGCTATATCCACATCTACGCCGGTGATTCATCGCTTCGACTTATATCGTTCGTGGGAAACAACCAGAAGGCCTGGACAGGCTCTGGGCATTATCAACATTCGCCACCATGGCTACTCAAGCCCAGGGCTTCGGCTCAAGGAGGTCAAACCTGCAAGAGGATGAGAGCACAAGGATTGGAGATTTCAGGAAACTGGAGAATATCGGCAAGGGAAGCTTTGCCATCGTCTATCGTGGAGAGCATGTTGTACGTAGGGAGATGAAGCCCGACCCAAAACAGCTTGCTTTGGTCAGCAAGAGTGCTAATGTATACCTTGATAGAAAAACAGAGCCCTCGTGGCCATCAAGTCCGTCCATCTTCAAAAGCTGAATCGCAAGCTTAGAGACAATCTTGTCACCGAGATCAATATTCTACGAAGCCTCCAACACCCGCATATTGTCGCCCTAATTGACTGTCAAGAGTCCCCGAAGTTCATGAATATCGTCATGGAGTTCTGCGAACTGGGTGACTTGTCGAATTTCATCAGAAAGAGGCATCATCACATAGAGCATCCTGCTACAAAGGATATGGTGACAAAATATCCATGCCCACCAGCAGGCGGCCTGCATGAAGTAGTCGCTCATCATTTCAGCAAACAAATAGCTAGTGCTCTCGAATTCCTTCACGCCAAAAACTTCATTCATCGAGATTTGAAACCACAAAACCTCCTACTAAACCCGTCGCCGCGCTATTATCATCAGTACAAGCCAACCGAGATGCCTTACATGCCCACGAAGAACTCCCTTGTTCCTGCCACTGGTGTCGAATCACTCCCCATGTTGAAGGTGGCCGATTTCGGGTTCGCTCGGTTTCTTCCCCAGACGTCACTAGCAGAGACATTGTGTGGGTCTCCGCTGTATATGGCCCCTGAAATATTACGTTACGAGAAATACGATGCGAAGGCCGATCTGTGGTCTGTTGGAACTGTCATGTACGAGATGATGGTTGGTAAGCCTCCTTTCAAGGCTAACAACCACGTGGAATTGCTCAAGAAAATTGAAAGGCAAGAAGATCGAATCCGATTCCCTGAAGACCTTATCATCGGCACACAGATGAAGACGCTGATTAGAGCTCTTCTAAGACGGAAGCCGGTGGAAAGGATCGGGTTCGAAAGTTATTTCGATGATCCACTGATCAGAGGTCCCATCCCAAATCTTGTTGGTGATGACAGACCGGCATCCGAGCGTGAGACGACACCCCCGCCCGATTCAAAAGTTGGTACACGAGCAGAGCAGAAAAGACCGTCGACATCCTCTAGAGCACCGAGTGATCTTCGTCGACAGAGCCTTGATCATACACATCCAAAAGGTCCGCAAGGTCAGGCCGTTGTCGGCTCGGCTCCAACGTCACGGCCGAGCTCGAGAGCAACTACAACCACAAAGGCACCTCGCCGGTTGAGCTATACGCCTACGCCAGACGCAGACCTAGCTCGACAACAACAGCGCCGGCCGATAATGACAAGTCATCCAACCGCACCGGCTCGGCAGACGGTGCCTTCTCGGCCTGCTTCTCAAAACATGGACAGGCATAGTGGCAGAAATTCTGTATCGCCTACTTCATCTGTACATTTGAAAGAACATCTCGATGCCCAGCGGATCCCGCGTGGTGCTGAAGACAGAAGCCAACGTGATGGCAGGGATCGCACTGACCAGGAAATTGCCTTTGAAAGAGAATATGTCATGGTTGAAAAAAGAAGTGTCGAAGTGAACGCGCTTGCTGATGAGATGGCGGCCACTCCAGGGGGCAGACCGAACTCACAGCACAATGCAATGGTTCGTCGGGCCACAACTCAAGGATCGCCTACTTCGACAACTGGAGCTCATGTCTTACCGTCACGAGCCATTTCCATAGCACAAGGCAAGAGTCGGCCAGACTCGACTCATGCACGGACTGGCTCGTACGAACGTAGATATGGACGCATTCCCGGATCAGTCTCATCGGCGATCTCAAACGCCCTCAACGCAGTTGCTTTGCGCTCTGGCATGGGTTTGTCGCCTCCTCTGGGAACTGGACCATCTCCACCAAAGGGATATGCTGGATTCCCGTCTTACCCAACTGCGCAAAGCAGCATCTTGATGATTGGAGATGCAGTGAGGACTAGCGATCCCAAGGATGAAGAGAGCAAGACACTGAAATTCGTCGAGGACCTCGCGCACCGAAGCAATGTTGTCTACGGATTCGCCGAAGTGAAGTACAAGCAGCTTATTCCAGCGACACCGAGTGAAGGGCTTGGTATCGCGAACAAGACAGCCACCAACAATTACGAAGATGATGACGATGACCTGACAGTCGATGCAACTATGACTATATCCGAGGAAGCCCTTGTACTCTACGTCAAGGCTGTTGCTATCTTGGGCAAGGGCATCGACATTGCCGGCTCATGGTGGCTTCGTCGCAATCGTTTGGGCGATCGTTCTTCGCCTTCAAATGCATCAGCCAGTGCTCAACGATTGACTCATGTTGTCCAATGGCTCCGTAGCCGCTTCAACGAGTGTATTGATAAAGCCGAGTTCTCTGCTCGCAAGCTAGTCGAAGCTCAGAAGGCTTTACCGTCTGATCACCATCTGCATCCAAGCAATCGTCCAGCTGCGTCTGGCTCTTCCACCAGTATTGGTTCCACCGAAAATATATTTCTTCCAACCGGTGTGACTGCGGAGAAGCTCATGTATGATCGAGCAATTGAAATGAGTAAAGCAGCGGCTGTCAATGAGCTTGTCGGCGAAGACTTGCCTGGCTGCGAGCTTAATTATGGAACTGCCATTCAGATGCTTCAAGCAATCCTCGATACGGAGGATGAAAGTGCTGACAAGTCGGATGAGAATAAAAGTCACAAGTCAGATGCCGATACTTCAAGTAGCCTTGAGTTGGAGGACAAAGAGGCCATCAAGAAACGTACGTCCAATCACTACTATAGGAAACGTCGCAATGCTAACATATTACAGTCATTGATAGTATGAAATCTCGACTGAAGACGCTACGCAAGAAGATCGAAATACAGAAGGCTCAGAAACGTGCCAGTCTCTCTGCACCAAGAAGACCTTCATCAAACAGCTCGCCATCCACGACACCCAATACGGGTACCACACCTGCACAGCGCTGACATATTCCACCAAACGTTTCCAGATATTCTACGCCTCCATTGGCCATGTCATCCATGGTCGTATACACCGACTACCCGAGTTCTTTAGACTTCTGTCACAAATCATGTTCTCGACTGCACACTATATCGCCTGCATACGAGCAAGCAGCTTGTTCAAGACAACACAGCTTGTTCGCGGTTCTCTCGATAATCGTTCGTGCACCAAATAGCCACCGTTTTTGACGCCGGATTACTTTCTTGTCTTTTAGCTATGGCTTCTACCATCTACTTACCACCATTTATGTTATGTACATGATCACGGACCCTCCATACTCAAGGCGTACAGGCAACAATTGAATTTCCGGGCTGGCGCAACGTGTTTCCTTTTTCCTTTACTCGCAAACCTACATCATCGCGGGACCATGACAGCACGATGAACAAGATCATGACACGCATCATCGCATAATTTTTGGGCATCACTGCACACGGGCGTTTATAGTCTGTACTGGCCGGACCACAGTTGCGGCAGGATCACAGGATGACTATCATAATTTTCTTTCTCCTTGTTTTTGCCCTCTTCGGCCGTGTGTTTGCGATGGGTATTGAGCGGGAGCCTCTGAATTGGGCGATTTCTCGCATGGCGTACATAGGATTATGAGTCTGGGCATCGTTTTAAATCATTTCCATGGGTGCATAGGCGCCATTAAGCTATGGCGATGGCGATGGCGATGGGATATGCCAATGGCAAGGAAGGGTTCTTATCATTATACATATACTACCTTCCATCGACGGAAATAGACTAAAGTGCACACGCCCCTGTTGCTATTTTTCCTTAATTGGTCGATTATCCATGTGATTGTGTGCTTCTGATCGTAATGGAGACAGACACGAGATATCCATGTTTCTTTTTACCTCCTTGTATATATACGCACGTGGTCGTCTCTCATATGCGAATCCCGCCAAAGTTGTAACGGAAAGCCAATATATACTCACCGATATTTCATTGTCTAGATACATCGAACCTTCTCCTTTCCTCTCATACTTTCTTTTCTACAGGAACAGGCATTGAAGAACTGGGTTGGTTTGAAAGGATGTGTATTGATATAGAGAGTAGATCAGGTTACTAAGGAGGTGAGTAGGTAGGTAGGTAGGTATGCTCTATCGTCTCTATCTAGACTACGGGTCGAGTAGTATTGATCTTGCTAAGAGAGTAGTAAATCAGTATCCATGAATTAGAGAGATAGAGTGCACATACAGCTAGTTAATCCCCTTCCTCGAGTACATATATATAGTCTATGTAACATCTACGTACATATACGTGTAAGTATAGGACGGGTTTATCTACTATAATAGTATATATAGAGAGCAGGACTTCTAGTATGTAGGTATATATATAGAGAGCAGGACTTGAAGTATGTAGATATATATATAGTCTAAGAACTACTATCACGGACATAGCCATGCTTACCTAGGATTAGTTACATAGTAATAAGTGTCTAATATACCTATGTATAATGTATATGGCGTCTAGTACTTATTAGAATTCGTCGTCATAGTAGTAGTAGTAGTAGTAGTAGTAGTAGTAGTAGTAGTAGTAGTAGTAGTAGTAGTAGTAGTGGTAGTGGGAGTAGTATATACTTCTACCGCCGGTATCGATGAAGTCATATATACGTACATACACAAACAGTCCTATCAATAAGATCTTATTATACCCTTATTATACCTGTGATATCGAAATACTACTACGACTACGACTATGAGCAGAGTATAGCATACGATAGTATCTCTCGGTTAAGGGACGCGTTATGTATATAGCATGTGTAATATGTATATATGACGGTCAAATGGGTGAGGCTAGGGACATTCATGGTATTCATAGCATTACATGGTCAGCTTGCGAGTATGGATAATGCGAAAAGGGAGAGGTTAGAATCAACGGGTATATACTTGCATTCTGAGCGGCGAGTGGCTTCTTCGGGTCCAATCCCATGGAGACATCCTTAGGACATAGGGTGGAGGATCTCGTTTTGATTATGAATGCAATGTAGTGACTTCGAAGAGAGAAATCTCATGGCTGACTTATGGGTATCAGCAGAAAGGGCCACTACGAAAGAGGTCTGTCTAGACATAAGATGCAGGGCACAGAAAAAACTGATTAATGCACATAGTAGTTCGCATTCTCAAAATTGTGTGTAAGCCGAGATCTATATGGGTATTGAGGCGAAGTAGCAGCAGCAGTACATGATGTCGCGCGCTCTTGACCTATATCTGTGCGTCTGTATGGAAACGCCTGAATCCCACTCTCGAGTATAAAAGCACACTCACGTTACTCATCGTGGCGCGGGCTGTCTCACGAATCCAACAGTTCGACCATTACAGTGCCATTCTTGAGCCCGGCATCGCCGATTGTGGTGTCTAGTGCCTCAATGAGGTTCTTGCCATTGGCGATGAGCTCGAATTCAACCCCTTCTTTGCCCTGCAGCGGAGATGCTTTGAGCCACTCGTAGATTCGCTGTACTGGCTCGGCTAGGGCGAATCGGTGGATCGTGCGGCCTTCTGGGTGGCGGAATTGAATCCTGGTCGAGTTGGGTGTATTGTCTGGAATGTCATGTGGTTTGTCTGATGGTATCTTGGAAAATGCTGAGGGCTCGGGAGCAGGAGGCTCTGCCTCTGCCCTCTCTTTGCCTTTGCTAGACGCATCAGGCTGCTTCGTTAGTTCATCAGGATCCTCATCGCGAGGTCCTGCACCGCTGCTTGCACCCAAGCTGTTCTGCAGGGCCATCTCCAGCATCTCTTCCTCTGTCATCCTTCCGACATCAACAGGTTTCTTCTCGGGTTTCCTGGTCGCGACTGGGTTCCGAACGTGAGATTTCAGGCTATATCGATCTAGAAACTCGTGAAGCTGCATCAGGAACTCCGGAGCTTTCGGTATCGGAGACCCCGACCATACCTTCACCTGTTCGCCGGTGCGAGGGTCGACGATTGCGATGTGCGGGTACGCGTCGTTGCTGTCGCGATTTGGGAAATAGTATTGTATGTACTGCTGTCCCTGTGGATCCTCCTTCAGGTATTGCATGAACAGGAAGTTCTCCTTGATTGTGTCTTTGATTTGAGCATCTTTCCAGATGTCGCGGTTTAGCACTTGACAGTCGAAGATGGCCGAGTCTTGTACGTTCACAATGATCCATTTCTCTTCTGACTTACCCTGATCTCTGGCTTGATCCCAGGGTAGTCGGCAAATGAGCTCGAAGGGTGGTCGATACATTTCAGCTAGTAAATTGGACTTGCTGGATGCTTCAGACGCGCCGCCTGTTGCTCTCGACAAGTGACGACGTCGAGTGCCGTTTGAGGCGCTGCCTTCTTCTTCGTCCCATACTGATGATGGCACAGTTCTCTGGTTGAAAATGCCTGCTCGACTGTCTACTTAGATGTTAGCATACATCATATACATCAACGCTCACGCCAGCTTGTAGGCTTACGTTGGGCAAGTTGCCTTTGGCGAGCCAGCATCTGCTCCGCTACTGCAGCGTTGAGATCGTCCGGATCGTCCCAGCGCCCCGGCCCTCCTACCAGGGTCTCCGTTGTCCGGGCCATTGGTGCTCTCACCTCTTCCGGGTCGCCGCCAGCACCAGCGCTGCCATACATTTCTTCTTGCAGGCGACGTGCCATGGCTTCGTCATCTTCTACATTCGCAGGTGGGCGGCTGGCAGCGCTGGTGCCAGCATCAAAGTCCATATCATCGTCTGAATCTATCGTTATGATATCCTCGTCATTGTGATTCGAAGGACGGGTTCCCGCGGACTGAGCAGGAAGAGTGGCGGAACTTTGGGCTTGGTTAGAGCCACCCAGATCGAGATCGTTTGAGCCCTCAAAGAATAAGGCGATCGCTTGTTCTAGGTTGTTATCGGTGATCTGAAGGTACTGAGCGGCTCTGTCGGGATCTGCCGACGTGATGGCAGTGAAGTTTGCTATGTTCTCATCCATCTCGGACTGCTCGACACGGCCTGTTCTGGGGAGGGCTGGAGTGGAAGACGGATGAGACTCTGTAGTCGCAGGTGAGACGAGGTTGGGATCGCGTTCACGACTGCCTGGTCGCGTATTGGTCGCTGGATGGTGTCTGTTGTTCTGTGATCTTGCGGTGGGACAGTGTGGTGTATGGTCATCGAACCAAGTTGCGCAGACCCAAACTCTGGTGTAAAGAAGAGCGTGCGGTGGGACTGGTACTGCGGAGACGGGATGATTCTATGTCGATATGAGTGAAGTATCGGTAAGAAGCAGAGTGAGTATGGAAGACGAATGTGGAACAAAACACATTGTCCCAAGTGAGTGCAGGTAAATGCTCAGTACATTCGTGGTGGTATTGGCAAGCACGTTTTGGGGGGTAGGCGGGCGCCGTGGGTAGCTAACGTCATCCCGCGGGGCCTAGTCGAAGCCTGACCTGTCGCTGCCCAGGCTGGCGGCGAAAGCTTAGACACATGCAAAGGTTGTGGCGCGATTGATTTATAACAACATCAACATCAACCATTCACTGCTAGAAGCTTGCGACAGCGTTGTCTGCCTATCATATCCATATTTTCTAGCGGCAACACTCACTGAGATCCCGCCGCGTACCTCTTGTCTACTGCCTACGGTCGCTTCCACCTCAGCATGCCAGCCCACGGGACATAGATAACTCAGTTTGCTTCTACTTTTGAAGCTCAAGATCGCATCCAAACTCCTGCCATGGCACCTCAGGTGCAGTCTACCGAAGCCAGGGAATTGTCCCTGGTGGGCAAAGTAGAGATGAAGATAGCTTTAGCAGACACTGACCCTAAGCTGGAACAACTCTTGGGTACCTACTTAGCTCCGCTTCTCATGAAACTTGGATCAGAGAGTTGGCCAGTTCGGAACAAGGTGAGCCCAAACTCTTTTGACTTGGGTCGGCAACATGCAACCGCCTTACGTTCAGGGCATTGCTGATTGCGTCATGTTTCTCTTTAGGTCATTGCTGTTTGTCAACATATCAACACTCGCATACAATCACAGTACGGCCGACACGCAATAATCAAGCTGTTGGCTAACACGTCTACAGGGGGATAAAACTGCCTGTGTCTGCTTTGTTGCAACAGTACAAAGACACATCGACATCCCTGATTCGGCATTTTGACATATTGTACATTCAGCAAAGCATTGACAAACTCGGCATCAGTGAGCGCCTAGAGCTTCTCCCCTTACTGCTTGGCGGGATATCTTCAGATGCCACCAAGAACGCCCAACACGGTGCACAGTTGTTTCACCTTGCCCTTCAACTTCTACATCACTTCAAGTTGCCGCCTAGAGGTACTAAGGAGGATGAAGAACTACGGGCCCAGTTGAAGATCGCGGATGAGGACGCTAAGTTCCTCTCCACATATTTTGGCAAATTAGTCCTGTTCACACCCACGCGCTCTACGTCAGGGGTTCCTGGAGGTGTCCGAACGCCCGGCCTAACAGCTGAGGATCATCGGTTTCTGAGCGTCAACGGGAATGCAGAAGCTTGGGATCCTACCGCAAAGGAGGGAATAAACCTGGTCGAGACAAAGGTAGTTGTCATGAAGTTCTTATCGAGTGGTATCTTCACAAACACAGAACGTTTCTTCCCTGCTCTATTCGCCACCGCAGATACAAATTCCAGAATAGCAGCTCTTGGGGAGGATATTATCAAACACTCACAATCAGAAACCAACCTCGATGACCAGCAAATTGTGGAGCATCTATTCGATTTATATTTCGGAGGTACGCCGCCCTCAGGCGCATATCCGGTACGCATACCACTACGCATCAAGATATTAGGACTTCTCGCAAAATCAACGAAGAGCTTAGAGTACACGAAACAAATAACGAGACTCGTCGAAGCCGGCTTCATTAGCAATGAAGGCGAAGACGGCACTGCTGCTCGAGCAGGTTTGGAAGCAAAGAAGTTTCAAGATGCCATCTTCTCATATATTACCTTCGCAGCTAGGAACGGCAAGCAAAAACACTTAACGGCTATAGCGCCAGAGTTACTTAACCACCTCAAAGCTTTTGTCGAAGATCAAGGATGGCCTTTGAACACGAGCGGTGACACTCGCTTACGTGGGCTTGCGTATGTCGCTATCGGTCTGCTAGGAAAGACAGTCCCAGAAGTAGTTGCGAATGACCCCCAGTCTTCGTTACTCAAGTGGTTATTCCAGTCACTGAAAGAGGACGATTCAGGTAGTGAGGTCTTATTCAGTATCCAGGAAGCCCTTTCCAGTCTCATGGCGTCTTATCCTCGAGGGTTCGCAGATAAGAATGCTGAGCTTAGTTTTAAAAAGCTTCTGCTCCGATATATGGCGAGTGAGGGCCGAGTCGGCAGTGAGAATGCTCGTCCAGGTCCCCGTAGAAACGTGCAATACGTCGCCACCCGGTTCGCGAACCGCTGTTTGCCTTACGAAGACGTCATTGCACGATGGGTCGATATACTGGCCATAAGCACCGAAGGCACTGACTTTAGAGAATTGGTCGAAGAGGGGAAGCGGGGTCTGGATCCATACTGGCATGTCAGACTTGAGGGGTCTCTAAGGTCTGCAACAGAAGTCGCACCTGAAGTTTCCAATGTGCCTAATCCTGATTTCGCTGGTCTGGTTGAGTTTCTCTTCCGAGGCTCTATCGATGAGGAAGGGATGGTTGTGGGAGCTGAGAACTGGCTCCAGGGGCTTGTAACGAATTCCAATCCTGTTGAAGCGATACGAATATTTCGACGGAAATTTCCTGCCACTCTTTGGCCTGCAGTACATTTCAGCAGATTGGTCATGATACGTACCGCTCTCGAAACGAGCGGGCTCAAGCCAGACATTTCTGACGACTGGGAGAGGAAATTAGATGCCCTCGTTTCTACAGATCAAGGTTGTCGTGACGCTGTCATGAAGTATATCAAGACCAATACACAGTTAGGTGGCCGAGTTTCTCAATCAGTAGCAACCTTGCTCCGCGGCGCATTTGATCTTGTCATTACAGAGAGTGCTACTTCCGGTATCGGAGCTGCTGAATCATTCATTGAACTGTATTCCTTAACACCAGGAGACGTGTCGCACTCAACCCAATTGACCTCTGACTTCCCGTCATTAGAAGAAGCGGTCTTTTCGAACGATATACCAACGAGGAACTTTGGAGCTCATGCGTTCGGACTAATTGCCTCGCATCCTGGATGCGATGGCAATGTGGTTGAGCAATGTCTACAGCGATTTCTCCAAAAAGCAGAGCCTTGGAAGAACGCGATTGGAGCTGAGCTCAACAAGGCGTCTGGGAGTATTCTTGCTCTTGCTTACTACTTCAGTAGACTTAGCTGGCGAGAACCTAGGCTCGCCACAGCTGAGGCCTTGTTCCAGAGGTACTCTCAAACACTTTTCTCTATGCTTGAATCGTCGCGAGACAATGTTGTCCTGAACGCCGTATCTATATCCGTAGGTCAATTAGGTCTGTTCTCAGCAATCAGCCTTGATGATATCAACATGCATGTAACTTTCTCCACCGTGGTTGATAAGATCGGTGAGATTGCGCGCAAGGGAAGCACAAAGGCCATTATTGCGCTTGGTTATATCTCAATCATCACTGACGAGGAAGATATGGAGACCGAGGACGCACCTCTACGTCTGGTGGAGAAGAAGCTCCGCGACTTGTCAGACTTGCGCGATGCTGAAGTGCATTTCTCTGTCGGAGAAGCACTCAGTGTCCTGGCAGGTGGATGGGGATCTTCGGCCCTCATCAGTCAGTTCGATATCCAGGCAGTATCTTCTGATGACAAAGGCATGCCCTCTCCGCACAATCCCACAAGAAGTAGCACTATAACTCGGATTATGAAGGAGCTTATCGTTGACAGTCGTGCATCAAAGCCGTCTCTGCGGAAAGCAGCAACGATCTGGCTTCTCTGTATGATTCAGTATTGCGGACATCTCAAACCCATACAAGAACACTTACGGCAATGCCAAGTAGCCTTCAAGCGCTGCTTGTCAGATCGCGACGATGTTATACAAGAAGCGGCCTCGAGGGGTCTTGGGCTCGTGTATGAGAAAGGAGGACAAGATCTTAAAGACGACTTGGTTGCCGATTTGATTGGCATGTTCTCAGATAATAAAGCACAACTTGCAGGAAACGTCTCCGAAGATACGCAGCTTTTTGAACCTGGGGCTCTGCCGACTGGCGATGGCTCCGTTACGACTTACAAAGACATCCTCAGTCTCGCTTCCGAAGTGGGAGATTCTAGTCTGGTATATCGCTTCATGTCTCTCGCCTCGAACAACTCGATTTGGTCGACTAGAGCGGCTTTTGGTCGCTTTGGCTTGGGAAACGTTTTTTCTGACTCGAGTACGGACGGGTACCTCTCGAAGAATCCCAAGCTCTTTCCCAAGCTATTCCGCTATCGATTCGATCCAAACACCAACGTCCAGCGGTCCATGAAGGACATTTGGGATGCGCTCGTAAAAGATTCTTCTGCCACTATCAACACTCACTTCGATGCCATCATGGACGATCTTTTGAAGAATATACTAACTAAGGAGTGGAGAACACGCGAAGCCTGTTGTGCTGCGATTAGCGATCTGCTTCAAGGCAGAGACTTTGCAATTTATGAAGATTATCTCTCACAAATATGGAGCATGTGCTTCAAGGTACTCGATGACATCAAGGAGTCGGTACGAAATGCGGCTGGATCACTCGCTCGAGTACTGACCGGAATATTGGTTCGTAGTCTGGAAGCAGGGGGTGCTTCTTCCAAGCGAGCACAAGCGATGCTGGAACAGGTCCTTCCCTTCCTCCTCTCGTCGTCTGGCCTAGAATCATCAGCCAAAGATGTCCAGGGCTTGTCGCTGAAGACACTGATGGATATCATCAAGAAATCAGACGGACCTACATTACGACCATTCATCCCAGAACTGGTCGAAAAATTCATCGCTCTGCTAAGCTCTCTGGAACCAGAATTCGTCAACTACTTGCGCCTCAACGCCTCAAAATATAAGGTCACTGAGCAAAAAATTGACGATGCTCGTCTCTCGAGTGTGCGCGGAAGCCCTCTGATGGAAGCTATCGAACGTTGTCTTGATTTACTGGATGAGGCCTCCATGGAGAAGACCATGTTCAGTCTTCAAAACGCGATTCGTTCGTCACTAGATCTACCCTCCAAGGTCGGTGCCAGTAAGATCCTTGTATCACTGAGCACCAGACACAACTTTCTTTTCCGCCCGTACGCAGATCAGTATCTCCAATTCATCGAGCGCTTCATTCGAGATCGTAATGACACAGTGTCCGCTTCATTTGCTATGGCTGCTGGATATGTTGCTCGGGTTGCTTCGGACAAGTCCATAGCTCGCGCCATTGACTTTGGGAAGACGATGTACTTTGACTCTGAGGAGGACCGGCATCGATTGCTCTCCGGAGATTTGGTTTCGGCAATCTTGAAGCATGCACCCGATAGAGCAAACAAATTCACAACGGACATCCTCCCTTTCGTCTTCTTCGGTAAACAGGATAGCAACGAGCAAGTCAAAAACTTGTTCAAGGAAATCTGGGAGGAGAATGCTGGTGGGTCAAGAGCTGTGGTTCTGTATCTGAGCGAGATCGTCAGCCTCTCAGCCCAGTTTTTGGACTCGCCTAGATGGGTCCTTAAGCATACATCCTCCAGGACTATCGCCGAAGCCAGTAACGCCCTGGCCAGTCAGCCAGATGATATCACAACCGCGAATGCGGGAAAGGTATGGCCGGCGCTGGATCAAGCCGTTGGTGGCAAGACCTGGGATGGAAAAGAGGTTGTTCTAGATGCCTTTGCTAGGTTTGTGGAGAAATCATCGAACTTCTGGCGTGGGAAAGATGATGTCGGCACACAGATCACGAAGGTGAGATGGAGAATGTCGTCCTGTGAGTCACAGCTAACAGTGTATTCAAGATCATACTACGAGAAGCCAGGAGGAACAACAAAGTCTACCAACAAGCTGCACTACCCTCTCTCGGCAAAGTCGCAGTAGCTCGAACGGATATCGACATGAGTGCGGACGTGTTCAACATCATCGACTCTCTCGTTGAAGAATACACAGCAGCCGATGAGGATGCAATGGATGTTGATGGCGCGAAGAACATGTCCAGTTCTCAGATGTATGTGGAATGCCTTGAACACAATCCATTTTCTAATCCGAATATAGCCGCGAGAACATGCTTATCGGTTGCATCAAATGTGCACTTGCCTGTATCAACCCGCAAAAGTCACAGGAACTCCCGAGGGTCTTGCTGCACGCACTCGAGCTTATGCTCAAGGCCACAAAATCACAATCTCGCAACGTTCGACTAGCAAGTTTCGAATCAGTCAAGTTCAACTTTGAACGCTTCGAGAAGGAGAAGAGATCATTTGCGGCATCAGATCTCAGGCCTGTGAAGTCACAATTGTCCGATCTACTCCTTAGCCCCCAAATCAGTGACTTGCCTGAAGCCATGCGATCTGAGCGAGCCAAAGCTGTTGTGAACGTAGCGAATCTGTCGGGTGAGCTTATAGATAAAGCTGCTTTGGATCGGGCCGTGGGCGAGGAGAAGTCATTGATGTTGAAAAAGGAGCTGGAGAAGGCGGTTTGAAAGACGATAGAACATTAAATCATTAAATATTCAATCAATCCGTACATTGTACAATGAATATCCTCCATACTTCACACTCCCGGAGAGGGGTGTGGTAAGCGCTAAGTTAAGAACTGCATTCATCGCTACTCGAAAGTCAAGGGCCAAATTTAGCTCGCAAAGAGAAGTCATTCTCATCCAATAGTTTAGCGATGTCATGCAGCTGTACGGCACAGATATATGCATTCAGTTTGTACGCACTACATCCAGTACACGCCTAAGACTATATATGTATGCGAAAGACTTCCATAACTGACTCGGGCCGCTGCTGATTCATTACCGGAATGTTTCACCTCCCGAGACGATGTGTGGGATAAGCTGTGCAGTCACTTTGAAGTCAGCTACTCGCAATGGTCGAGCTGCAGTCTACGCTCAAGATCACCTTGCAACTGAGCGCACATACCTCAGTGACAGACTAAACGAGAGTCTGGAGAAGATCAAACATCGCGGGCCGGATGCTCGCGGCCAATGGATAAGCGATGACTGTCGAGTAGCTCTCGGCCACAATCGACTGTCCATCATCGACCTCAGTCCTGAAGCGGAGCAGCCATTCCATGATCCCGAGGAATGCATTCATGTTGTCGTGAATGGTGAGCTATACGGCCATGACGCCATCCGCGAGGATTTGATTCGCGGCGGGCATTCCTTCAAAAGCCAGTGCGACTCGGAGATTGTCGTAGCATTGTACAAAGAGCATGGTCTCTCGCTCTTGTCTCGACTGCGAGGCGAGTTTGCGTTTAGTCTGTATGATTCGAGGACGAAGTTGTTCATGGCAGCAAATGACCGATATGGCATAAAGCCCCTCTATTACACGGTCCAGCACGGGCGGCTCTTGGTGGCTTCTGAGATGAAAGCTTTTCTGCCATTCGACTGGACTCCTGAATGGGATGTGCAAGCTCTATGGGACAACGCCTGGATCTCGGACAAGAGGACGATTTTCCGGGATGTGTATCGGCTCCGTCCAGGTCACTATCTGTCGTGTACTGGGTTCAGCGCCCTGGAACAACAGAAGTATTGGGATATCGAGTATAGAGACAAGGTGAGAGAACACTAGCTGGTATGGCTGCTTTGGTGCTCACATGATGTAGCGCGAGTTGGAGACTCGCACTGAGCAGGAGATGATTGAGGGTGTCCGTGAACGTCTCCTTGAAGCGATACGAGTACGTCTGCGCGCCGATGTCCCAGTCGGGATATTCTTGAGCGGTGGGCTTGACTCGTCTGTCATTGCGGGCATGGTCAAGCATCTGATGGAGACAGAAGGGGCAGAGCTCGGTAGTGCGGCATAAAGGATGAATGTATTCAGTATCAAGTTCATGGACAAGGACTTTGACGAAGAGCGTACGTTACTATAGAACAATGCTAACCCCCTACTAACAGTCTTAGCTATTGCTCAACGCACTGCAGAGTGGCTGGACGTCCAGAAATATGTCGTCGAAATCGACGAAGAAACGATTGCTGCCAACTTCGCGGACACGTTCTGGCACGTCGAAACAGCCAGTGCCGATCTGGGCGCCATTGGAAAGTTTGCTCTCTCAAAACTACCTCAAGCACACGGTATCAAAGTGATCTTGACTGGGGAGGGCTCCGACGAGCAATTTGCTGGTTATTTCGATCTCCAGCCAGATTTCGTCCGCGAGCCTGACCTCTCCTGGCCCTCTCCTTCTAATACACTCCCAGAGTCTGTCCGCAAGACCCTGCACGATACCTTTGAAAATGATCAGACTAATACAGATGGTTCGCAAATGATATCCAACCGAGTCCATGATCCACCAGAGGCCTCTTTTGCCAAGCGCCAGATCAACAATTGCGACTATGTACGTATTGTCAGCTATAGTGGCATCCGTAATGCAGCAGCGTCCTGGGTCAAACAAGAGTGCGGTACCAATGAACTACGTGCTGTGGCCGTACACCACGCTATCGATGGTACTGCACGCGATAAGATAATGCGCAAATGGCACCCACTGCATTCCTCGCTGTACATCTGGACCAAGATAATGCTTGCAAACATCCATCTCGTGCAGCTCGGCGATAGAATGGAAATGGCACATAGCATCGAGGGGCGTCAGCCATTTCTAGACCACCATTTGACTGAATATGTCAACAATCTTCCGCCGTCCATGAAAATCCGCTACGACCCGGAGACCGGGGCGTTCAACGAGAAGTGGGTTCTAAAAGAGGCTGCTAAGCCGTTTATCCCAGATGAGATATATAAGCGTACGAAGCACCCTTTTACTGCCCCTATTAGGTTTAAAGTTGATGGGCCAGTGCATGAGATGATGAGGAGTCTGTTGACCCAGGACGCCGTAGAGCAGCTGGGCTTCATTGACTGGAAAATCTGTGAGGATCTCCTCCATGCGGGTTTCATAGAAGGCAATGCGATGAAGATGAGAGGCGCATTCTGCATTGGGATGCTGGTCGTCATTGGACAAAGATTCGGAGTGAGGAAAGCCGAACCAGAATTCTTTTAAAATTAGATGGGTTGATTTGAAGACGGCTGTTTAGCTTCACTGCTGGTCAATGGCATGTTCTCTAGTGTTTTGATAGCTGCTTGGGATTGGTTGGGTAGTAGAAGGTTGAGTGTAGATGCCTCAATATCGTGTTGACGCGTGCTTGTGTCAAATTGAAAGTCTGAAAGCTCAAAGAGGAACGTGCATGGGTGAATTGCCCACGTGGGGTCGTGACTGTGCTATGCCCCACGTGGCCTAGTGCCTAGCGCCACTTAGCGCCCCGTTCGTGCGTTAGGTAAACACAAACAAACGCGACGGCAAGCCCGACGAGAGACTGCAGCGACATGAGAATAAGGGCCTCAGTTAAGGCTTCTTTAACATCGACAACGGCATCCTGACCTGATCGTGAGAGTTGCAGAGATGCCGCGCTCGCGCCAATCGCGCCAGTCACTCTATGGGGGCTCAGGCACACCTATGAAGTAAGTGTTGTTTGCCGCACTGCAATGCGATCTGCTCACCTTCAGTCAGGATTCCTCTCAACGACGACCGACAGGAGAAAGCGAACCGTCTGAAATCACGACAGGCCCAACATGCGGACCAGATCAATCAGATCAAGGCTGCGGCCACGCCTGTTCGCAACAAGCGATTATCACTCGTAGCGGGTGGAAGCCCACACACCCCGATCGGACGAGACGACGATGACAGAACTCCTAAAGGCATGACGCCTCTTCGAAAAGTACCGATTTTGGCAGACTTCGAAGCATGGATGAAAATGGCCACAGACAACGTTCGTGGGCGCGATTGTGAGAGATCAAGAATGAGTAGGCTAACCAGGACCAGAAAATCAATGCCGCTAACTCCTGGAGCTTTGCGCTAATCGACTATTTCCATGACATGAGATTGCTGAAGGAGGGGGATGGGGTCAATTTTCAGAAAGCAAGTTGCACACTGGACGGCTGTGTCAAAATCTATACGAATCGCGTGGATAGCGTCGCAACTGAAACCGGAAAGCTGCTCAGTGGTCTAGCGGATAGCCGGGATAAAGGCCGGAAGGGCGATGACGATGGCGAAGATGGAGAAGACGGCGAGGAAGAGGAGGGCGAAGATGGCACAAAGCGAAAGAAAAAGAAGACGCAACGATCCTCTGAAGCCACCCTCGTATCATCTTTTGCACAACTACAATTGAAGAAGATGGAGCTGGAATTTTCAGTGGATCCACTCTTCAAAAAGGTCTCTGCAGATTTCGACGAAGGCGGCGCGAAAGGTCTACTGCTCAACCATCTTGCAATCGACAAAAAAGGGCGAATCGTCTTTGACAGCAGTGACGACGCACAAGATGCAACCGCCCAAGACACCAGATCTAGTATCGTCGAGTCGAACGAAGAAACAGTAGAGGAGACTTCTGCGCAAAACGAGAATCTCGATACCGACATTAGTGCTCTAGGTGCGAAATATTTTCCGGATTTGTCGGAGCTGGACGATAAGGACGTCTGCCCTTCGCTCAAAAACGTGGACTTTGGAGACCCTAATGGTTCGTTGGATCTCCCTTTTCTCAAAGCCCCAGAAGACTGGCGGCAAGACGCACATAAGGAGGATGAAGGTGAAGGCGACCGGTCAGGAGTTTTCATTGATGGAGAGAACGCTCTTGGTTTCGACGACGACGATGATGATGGTGGGCTTGGGGGCTTTGACCTACCTGCGGATGTTGGTTTTGGCGAGGGTGGAGAAGCCTGGGCCAAAGAAGCTGCCCTCGAGAAACAAATGCGAGTTCATGCTGTAACGATGATGCACGGAGAAGACGATGGCGATGCCCAGATGGGTGGAACTGAGGAAAATGCTCAGTATGCCATTTCAATGGCCAGAGCTGAGGACCATGAGAATGTTTTGAACTATTTCGATCAAGCTTTGCAAAAAAATTGGGCGGGACCTGAACTTTGGAAGATTAAACGAATAAAGGATATGACAAAGGCTACTACAACACCGGCGCCCAAGAGAAAAGAGAAAGAGCCGTTTGAGATCGATTTCCTCGCTCCTATGAGCCAATCACTAGCTGATGCTCTGTACACAAAACCGTCAACTAATGCAGCTATCTCTTTACCCAAAGCACAGTGGAAGTCGAAGACTAGGAATCTGCTTCCAGATGACAAGCATTTCAACTCGCGGCAACTGCTACAGCTGTTTCTCAAACCCAAAGCTCGCATGGGACCACGCAGAACTGGCTACGGCGGGCACACTTCTGGCCCAAGTAACGACGTGGTCCCGGAAGGCGAAGTTGGCGAAGAGTACTGGGCTCGCAATGAAGATGCGATCCCATCAACAGAGGGTGAGAATCCTCAAGGTGATTATGACGCAAACTTCTTTCAAGATGATGGCCTTGGCTTGCCCGGTGCAGGCATTGACGAGGATGACGATGAGTTCGTTGATGCCCCGGAAACTTTTGCGCCTCCAATCGAGGGTGGAGATGTTGCAATACCTTTAGATGCGGCATTTCCTGGGTCACAAAGCGGAGCATTCGGAGAAAATCTTATTGCACAGAGCAGACGGTCCCGACCTGAATATGTGCAATACGCCCGAGTAGCCAAAAAGGTAGACGTACGGAGGTTGAAGGAGAACCTTTGGAGAGGGATTGGCTATGAAGAGGTAAGCCAGCTTCTGATCACTGGATGACCATTGCTAATATCCTCCAGGTCACTGTCCCACCGACTCCTTCGAAGCAAATCGCTAAACCTATCCACAAGTCCGAGGATGGCTCTTTCAAATTCACGGAACTTATCAACAACTTGCAAGACGTCTATCCTAAGCAGCAGATGGACGACATCTCCACATCATTCTGTTTCATATGCGTGCTTCATTTGGCTAATGAAAAAGGGCTTGAAATCACAAATGAGACCAACTTCACGGACTTGACCATACGGCGGGATCCGTCAATGGAACTAACGGTGGGCGACGACTGATGTTTTGGATCTAAAATGCGTCATGTATTATGCATAGGAGGCGTTGGGTAATGACGGTGGCCGGAGCATACGAGCACAATCACGATTGGCGTTGCTTACTATTCTTGTTCATACGCAAGCGATTGTCAGCTTCAATGACATGTTGAAGTCGTGATTTGCTTCCAATCGCTTTGTGAGCGACTGAGACAGTCGTCAGCGAAAACAGACTTCATGAGGCTGTAGTGTGCGGCTTACGCTCAGTGGTGGACTCACGGACGATACACTTCCGCCTCTCATACTATCGTTCTACGAGTGAACCCGAGAGTCTGACCTTGATCCATTCATTCACTAGTGTTCCTTTATCACGAAGCTCATATACGATGGTCTGATGTGCTGACCTTTCTTACGCAGGGGCGATTTTCATCCCTGTCAGATCCCATGTCATAACAGCCAAACATCCGATGGATCCCGCTACAAGGGTCAAGTAATGTGCTCAGGCTATTCTGAGCCAAGACTTTTCATCAGTTCGACACTGGTATCTTTGGCCTATATCGGTCCTTCAACAAATTTGATCTCCCAGTTGATGCTACACTTGTTTTGAGATTGAAACTATTGTGCTCTAGGTGCCAGCTTAAGAGGAGAATGACATTCCGCTATGTCTCGCACGTTTAAGGAGATAGTTGATGCCAGGGTCAATGTGCACGGATCCAATCGAATTGGCAGAACCGGCCGAAGAAAGCACCATAGAACGCCTTCGCTTACACCTTGCCTAGCTCTCGGAACCGCATGCTTGGTAAAGATTCCAGGGGTACGTAGTGAGGTCGGCCAGCTGCACGAAATTTGACAGCCCTCGCATCTGCACAGCATATCTCGACCATTCATATTCTACAGGGATAGATAAAACGCTGGTGCATTTGGATAACTGATTTAGACCACCCATAACTGCGAGACGAACGCTGTGCCGCGCATCCCCCATAGGGACGTTGACACAGAGCCACCCAGATGCTGCATCAGCGAAGATTAGATACCATTGAGAACGCAACTTCCCTGCCCTCCAAGACCGCCTCAGAGACAAAGTGGCTGCATATCACCGCCCCGTCAGCTTCTCTGATCCTATGCCAATACAACGGATTGCTGACACCAATAGGTCATCATTTGAGGAAGGTAGGCCTCACTGAACTTCTACAGTTGGTGGAAAATAATCATCAGGGGATTGCAAACTGCCGTATATAACATCAACTCAGTCCTAAGAGAAGAGCCTCACCATCACAGCTTCTATCCGCTAGCATTCCACTGAGCCGTAGCATCCAGATCAGTCATGTATCTCGCAACACTCGCCACCGTTACCTTCAGTGCGATCGCACTCGCCCTTCCCTCCACCCCGGTGCTCACGCAACGAGCATGCAAATCCTACGAAACAATCTCGGACCCAGGCTTCTACGCCGCGGCCTCCATCTCCTCCGCAGACTTCCCGGACGACCCAGACTACTTCGAGAATCAGATCCTCGAGTGGCAGCCCAACCCCAGCGCCGGCAAGAAGTGTACACTCTTCGGCAACTTTGAGCGCGGTTTCGCCATCCGAGCTACAGGCGACATCAAATTGGACGTGTATAGGCGGAGTAGCAGTACCTCGAAGTCGTATATTGGCTCGTTGGCTGCGCTGCCTGTGGGTCCCGATGGCACGTTGGAGGACATCGTAAGCTCGCCAATTGCGAGCTTTCCTTGTGCGTCGGATATCGTGCTGGAGTTTCAGCTTGCGATTAGTGAGCCCGGGACATATGCGAACATTGCGTTTTCGAACGATGCGGAGAATGGGTTTTTTATTTTGGCTTGTTAGCTAGGTTAGGGGCTTGGGTATGGGATTCAGGGTTTTGGGATGGTATAGACGTCTGTGTTCAGCAGTAGCGAATGATTATAGACTCGTGATGGTACGCGCCCTGATTGTTATGAAGCATTTGTAAGGATATAATATGTCAATACGGAGTAAATTATATCTAGATGGAATATAGAACAATAAGGTATAATCTTGACTAGGGCCTTCACATGCGCTGAGTAGTAGCTTCCGAGGAGGAGGATTGCTCCGGAAGCCGCCAGGCATCAACTAAGGCACCCATCACTGACTAGAAGACAACAATGTTTCGTCACTCCCATTTAGTTCCAAGGATCCAGGATCTACGTTCGACAGTCCGCGACAGCATACGCAATGCAAAGGTATGAGAACATATCTCAAGTGAGACCCTTACATGCCCGCTAATGTGTGCTCCCCAACGACAGAAGCGTCAGGCGCAATGCGCTTGAGAAGCTGGCGGCATTATCCACGAAACCGTCACCCCGAGGTTATGTCGACCTCACGAATCTCTGCAAACGATGCCCTTCCGCGGATACGAAAGTCAATGGAAATGCAAATGCAAATGGCAATCTGAACGGCTCTGTGGGAACGGCCAGGGTTCCGATGGTGAGCTTCCTGTATGGGCATTCATGCCTAACAATGAATGCTAATATGACCATGGCAGAAAACCGCGGAGCTCGAAGTTATAATTGCCTTATGTAAAGCCGCACCGCTTGTGAAGTCTCTGGACTCAGCCGAGCAGCTGGCTCATCAGCTTGGGCCATACTTGTCAGAATCATCCTCCCAAACCATCCCAAGCTCGCCAGCTCTGCGCGACATTGAACCCTCACCGTGGGAGTCGCTCACCCTCCACCTCACAAGCGCGCTACTTTCGCTGGGAATAAATCATGAAAGCCTCAGACCGCGGATGGAGGAATGTGTGCGCCTTTATGTTGGTCAATGGGCTCAGACTGCTAGTTCTCTCTCTGGCGGGCCACTCGATCGAGATGTTGCTTCCGAAGATGCCTCAAGTACGGAGCTGGAAACTATAATGACACTAAACCTATCTATCTTAGGGTTCCTTGACGCGGCGGCCAAGTATACAAGGTTTTGGTCTGCGCAGGAACGATTACAGCTTGTTTCTGACATCAGAAAAGCCCTTACAGAGAAATTCATGGTTGCAACTGAAGCAGCGCAGTCAGTTGTGCGGACTTCTCGATCCCAACAAAAGCATCTGCGAGAATGGAAGAGGATTTCGAAGCACTATATCGCCAATGGCCGCCCGCTCGGGTCTATGCTCCTGCATCAAGGCTTTATGAACTTGGTTGTTTCTTCGTCAGCATTGGTCGTCTGCCCAACAGATCCGGAATTCTCAGTCCCGGTGCTTGACTATCTGCAGCAGTATCCTCAAGGTCATCCGAGTGAGCTAGATCCTGCCGAGAATGCGCTTCTTGAAGACCTTGCCAGTATTGCCATCGAAGAGATGGAGTTTGTGAACAGCGCTTCGGATTATCTACAGCAGGTCGGCTCTCCTTACCAACGGCAGATCGCATCCAAAGTAAAGGCAGACATTTTCAAGACTTTCGTTTGCTGCATGGTATACAATGAAGAAATTTCAGACCCAGATACGCTCCTTGCCTGGCTAGAGGCTACACTTTCTGATCCAGTTCAGCTTGTTGATCATTCTTTGGCAGCAACGGCACTGAAATGCTTACCCATCATCGCCCAGGCATCTCCAGCGACTGCGGCCAATCTAAGTCGAATTCTGCCTCGCTTGATTGTGCAAGGTGGGCTAGACCTGCCTACCGCATACGTTGCCGCCGATAGCCTAAGTAGAATTCTCAAAAGACTTCCCGAGGATGCAGTCATAACAACTTTGTACAGCCTTGGGAATGTCCTCAGTGGAACGTCTTTGCCAGATCGCAATGGTGCTGTTTCGCCACCGCAGAGCAGTCAACTTAAAGTGACCAATACAGGCGATAACACCGGCAGCACAATCTCTCTGTTAGCACAGGATACTGAGGAGCCATCGCTCGTTTATGCTATCGTCATTCAAACTGTCATTGGAATCGCCAAGAGCAGCAATGACGAGAAAATCATCGCTTTGGCTCTATCTATGCTTGTGCAAAAGATAGGCAAGGTGACACCTGCAGTAGATGCTCGAATTCTGAGCGAAAGCTCCGTGCTCGGAGCCTATACCGGCGCCAACGAACTCAAGAGCATCTTGAAGCTGTACTCGAAGATCGCCCATGACGCTCTCATCAACAATGATGATGTTATTTTACACGCTGTAAGAACATGCACGATCTTCAGGAATACTTTACCACTAACAACAACTCCAGGTCATGAGTGCCCGCATTAAATTGGCTCGTGAGATCACAATCAAGTCTCCATTGTTCGAAATCCTCATTCGAAGCTTCCTTGATTCGATAATCAGTCAGGGTGACGCCCCTGGAAAGGATACAAAGCACCATGGCAACACAGAATTCGCGGCTCAAGAGATCGCTCAGCTCCTGGAGCCGCTCGCGACCCTGGTTGCTGTCAACGCGGACGGACAGGATCACGAGCTCGATGAAGAGATTCTCACATTGCAGCGTGACGCATGGTTCAACGTGGCAGTCCATGGTTTCCATCCAACAAGCAATCTTGTCAAAAAATACGAGAAGGAACTTCGAACCTTGGCACAGTACAGTAAGCCACTCATTTCAGAAGAGCGAGCAGACCAACTCGAAAGTGACATCGAGTTGAATACAATTCTACGTCGGGGCAAGAGCTCAGAGCATACCGATGAGCAGAAGAAAAGCCTCATCAGGCTGCTACCGCAGCAAGAGAGTGCCATAAGATCGCTCAGTTACTCCGAGGTTGTTTTCGTCAATGCCGTCTATCTGTTGGAAGATCTTCGTGCTAGCTGTGGTAATTGCACAGCCATACTAACTTACTTTTTGGACCCGAAGCTCCGAAAGGATCAAATTGGTGAATGTATGGTCGCCTTATCGAAGAGAGTGGTCAACACATACCTTTCACAGACGTTGAAGGGAGAATTCCACGCATTCTCAACGCCATACCTGGCCTATCAACTTGCTCAGCTCTTTGCTGGGTGCTGCCATCGTATCGCCAAAGTTCGATCAGTGGCTACTGCATGTGCAGATATCATCATCAATGCTGTACCATCCACGCTTTGTCAGAAAAGTGCTCTGTTCGCACTTTTAGAAATACTGTCCATGATGTGGAGTTCGTGTCTCGAGGCCGACACAGACGAATACGAGTGGAGGTCGACTTTCTCCTCACCCTATGGCGATGTGAAAGTCGAACTCGGTGATGATTACTCGACCCGGAATAGCACACTCGCTGAGTTCCGAAAGCACGCAAGGACTTGGGTTTTGAAAGTGATTGACATAGCGCCTCTCGATATCAAAGGACTGCTTCAGGTAAAAACACTCAAATCATGTATTATGGCTTCGACTGACCAAGTAGACGTATCTTTCCGAATATGATGACGATGGTGCCTATGGACACGTCTCTCTAGGACGCTCATTCGCTTTAGAGATGGGTTCTGTTGTTCCCACTACTGATCAGCGACTGGGTAAGGACAAGCCTCCCTGGAATATTTTTATGCATTATCCTTATTACAGATTAGGTGCTATTGAATCTCACGACCTTGACATTAATCAAGCTTCGGACTTCGTTGCCCAGTACACTACGAGGCAGGAGTACCGGTTTGTAGATGGTTTGGTCGATCAGTACGAAGAAGAGTGGCTGAGGGAAGACAAGAAAGGTAAGCGCGCCAACCTGCATACGGGACCGAACCATGGCTGACCGATCCAAAGGCTTCCATCGTATCGATAAGCGTCCTACAGTGGATCGCAGTATCGATGATGCTACAAAACTCCTCATTGATCTCGAGGTGCGGACTACTAAGAATCGGCATGTTCCCATTGCGGAGCTACGTGATATCCTGCGTAGAGCAGCAGCCCTACTGTGTCGAGTACAAACAGACCAATGTGCGATTGTACAGCATCTTGTTGGTATTCCTTTCGCTGTATTCACGAAGCAGTCGATCAAGCTTGGAATCTCTCTGTGGACAAGTGTCATCAAAGAGAATCCCAGAATGGAGTCACGTATGCTCGCGACCATTGCAGAAAACTGGGAAAGCACGATTCGAAAGAAACGTGGCATCTTCAACGATAAGTTTACGTAGGTCGTACGATCACCACCGTCAAGATGTTTGCTAACTTGGGTGTAGACAACCAGACCCTTTCTTCGTGAAGCATGACTTCGCGCCAACTGATAAGCCTGCCCTCTTGCGTCGGCAGCAACAGGCTACCAATCTTATTGCGCCACACTTCCGGCTTATTCAATTCCTTTCAAGCCACTTCGCTGCAAGTAGGCTATGCAGTCCGTATATCGAGAGAATATATACACGCTTGATACGCGTCAGTGTAGACGCTGTTGGACATGGACAGACATCAAGCCATCCCTTAGCGCGAGAAGTGCATCTGCATATTGTCCTGCTTGCTCTAAGGATTCTGCAGTACAACACTAGTGTGCATGATAAGCAGAGATGGAGACTGAAGGATAAGATTCTGGGCGCTGCTCTGGCTTGGTTTGCAAGTCCTTTGAAGTTGGTATCATCATTTGAAGCATCTACCGTAGTTGCTAACACATCCACAGATGGTCCTACGGCGGTAATCGCTTGCAGATGAAAGCCGAAACCCACATACTGGGAGATATCCAAGCAGAGCTGAAGAAGAGTCCTGCAGATGTAGGCTTCAAAGTCACGACCTCCACTAGATCATTGGAAGATAAACAGAGCCTCCTACTTCAGCTACTCTCGGCCGAGCAGACAAGACTAATGGTGTGGCTGTTTCCGCTGAATTACAAGGAAAGACATCATTTCACGGACGGTAATCACCACAAGTTACCTATAGAGGTTTGTTGAGGTCGCTTGCCTATGAGATTTCGAGGTTGCTGACGACATCAGGGTGATCTTTCGAAAATGGTGAAGGTTGCGTGGGCAGAAAATCCGGCGCTTGCCGTTCACCTTGCATCGCGATTCCAAGTTCCAGGTATACATCAACAAGTCAGGTGGCAGATTCTCAATTTCCCAGAGAAAGTACTCGAGGAGCCCGAAGCACTTGAAATACTGCTAGGCTCCTCACTGCCTAACGACGTGATTTTCCAATTGAAGGTAAGATCTATAGTAATCGTATACCATCTGTGCTTATGGTTGACTTTCATAGTACCTGTTGTATTGGAAGCCCATAAATCCAATAACAGCAGTCACATACTTCATGCCGGCTTACGGCAACCATGCCTTTATAATTCAGTATGCCATGAGGACGCTGGAAAGCCATCCGGTCGACGTCACATTCTTCTATGTGCCACAAATTGTGCAAACGCTTCGATACGATGCACTAGGCTATGTCGAAAGATACATTGTCGAAGCTGGTCAATTCTCTCAGCTCTTCGCGCATCAGATCATCTGGAACATGAAGGCCAACTCGTTCAAAGACGAAGATTCTGAGATCCCAGACCCTGTCAAACCCACTTTAGACAAAGTCATGGATCGACTCGTGTCCAGCTTCACCAAAGAGGATCGAGGATTTTACGAGCGCGAGTTCGCCTTCTTCAGCGAGGTCACGAGCATCTCCGGCAAGCTTCGACCGTATATCAAGAGGTCCAAGCCTGAGAAGAAAGAAAAAATCGAAGAAGAGCTCCGCAAAATTCAAGTCGATGTCGGCGTGTATCTGCCGTGCAACCCAGAGGGTGTTGTGATTGGTATTGATCGAAAGTCTGGTAAGCCTCTGCAGTCTCACGCCAAGGCACCTTACATGGCTACATTTCGTATGCGCAAGGATATCGTCAAAGATAACGATGACGATGATGTGACGGGCCAAGACTCGGGAAGCCAATCTGTGGAAATGTGGAAGTCAGCCATCTTCAAGGTTGGAGACGATTGCCGACAGGATCTGCTCGCGTTGCAAATGATCTCCGCATTCAGGAGTATTTTTAACAGTGTTGGTCTCGATGCATGGGTATATCCATATCGTGTCACGGCCACAGCACCAGGCTGCGGTGTCATTGATGTGCTTCCCAATTCCATCTCTCGTGACATGCTTGGTCGCGAAGCTGTCAACGGATTGCATGACTACTTTTTGGCCAAGTATGGAGGCGAAGAGTCACCGCGCTACCAAGAAGCGCGGAACAACTTTGTCAAGAGCCACGCCGCCTACAGTGTCATTTCGTATCTGCTGCAGTTCAAGGATCGGCACAACGGTAACTTAATGATCATGGACGCAGGCCAAATCGCACACATCGACTTCGGGTTCTGCTTCGATATTGCACCGGGTGGTATCAAGTTTGAACGAGCTCCGTTCAAGCTGACGACGGAAATGATTGCAGTCCTGGGCGGTAACAATCCCCCGAACCAATCGTACAGATGGTTCGAAGAGCTTTGTATCAAAGCGTTCCTTGCGTGTCGTCCGCACGCCGAACATCTGATCCATCTCGTCATCTGTATGCTGGACAGCGACCTCCCCTGCTTTAAGCCCGAAACTATTAAGCATCTTCGGGAGAGGTTTGTGCTGGAGAAGAGTGAGATGGAGGCCGCAGGGTTCATGAGGGACCTGATTCGAAAGAGTGCCGGAAGTTACACAACGAAGCAGTACGACCACTTCCAGCTTCTAACGAACGGCATCCCGTACTAGGAGGGGATCACACGTCAACACAACATATGTCACCTGTAGGTTTCCAGGCTGCAGCCAATGCTTAGCCAAACATGCGTACGTAGCTGTTCTTAGGCATCGTTAATACATTCCAATCAATCCAATACCTACATCTTGGTCCAGCTCTCACGCGATGCCACCTTCTCCTTGCTTTGTCGTCATCCGGCAACCGTCGGGCTCTGGATGGATGTAACTGATTGGACTTACGAGAAGCAGATGCCGAACAAGTAATGGCTGCTGAGGCGGGGATGTCGTATACGAGCTGCCGATCCCTTTGATGCGGGGAAGATCGATGCGCCATGCAGCTCTGGCGTTACCCTTCCCTCAGGGAGACTACAGTAACACCGCCGAATGCACAAACGTCACGATGCTCTGTATTTCCAAATCGAGCGTCAGATCGTGTTGATAAGACCACCGACCCCGTCCGCCATACCCCACTAAGCATTCACTTAAAGCCCTCGCTAACTCTTTCATAGCCCTGGCGTTTGACCGGACTCTTCCCAGCAATACCTCCAAAACGAACGCCATTGACCTTCGCGCGATATCTGCTCCATCAACGGTGGACATGCTCGTGTCTCTCCTACTCGTCACACTGGCAAGCAGCGCCAGCTGCAGCGTCATTCTTAATACGCGTCAGTCAAACGCCAAAGTCATCGACCCTGGCGCCACACCCGACGGTGCTAGTGGACCGATCCCAGAGTCCTTTGTGGCTTACAGTATCGAATTCAGCTCGTTTCCCGAATTTGCAGGCAACTTATCAAGCCCAAACACTTTCTCAAACAACCTACTCGATAACCTGGCCCAGCTCCAAGGAACAAAACCTTACATCCGAGTTGGCGGTAACACACAGTAAGGTCCTCCGTCGCTTCTCCATTGTAATTTCATCCTTCGTCTCCTTGCTTCTACTTCTCCCTCCAAGAATATACCCGACACAGAGAACACACTCTCCCTCCGAGCATCAATCACACAACATAACAAGCAGAACCATCATCTGACACCCTCTTCGCGCTGCCCAGAGACTACGCCCTCTACAATGCATCCCTACCCATCGCCCTCAACGGCACAGTCATCCCTTCGCGCTCCCCAGACTACCCTTACCTCATCGACATAGGGCCATCGTACTTCGAATCGTATCTCACCCTCCCCGGCGTCAAGTTCATCCACGGCTTCAACCTTGCCAAAAACTCGACTTCGGATCATGCGCGCTTGCTCGAGTCGGTACCGCTTGTCTGCAAGGCGCTCAGCCACGGCAATCTGCTGTACTGGCAGCTGGGCAACGAGCCGGATCTGTTCAAGACGGCATCGCAGGGCATCCTGAGGCCGCGGAGCTATGACGAGGCGGCGTATGTGGCCGAGTGGCAGAATCTGACGACCCAGATCATGGGCGTTGTTGCCGAGGCGTGTCCCGGGCTGAGTAATGAGCAGTGGGTTGCGCCGAGTTTTGGGGGTGTGGGTAACAGCTTGAGGCAGGTGCCGACGTGGGCTGCTGGACTGAACAGCCAGGGGAAGGTGGTGTTGATTGATTCGCATAAGTGTGTTTTGTTTCATTCCATATGTGCATTGAATGTGACTGATATGTACAAGCTATATCGGCGGCGCAACTCAGCCCGGTATCTCCCTCCGCGGCACACTCATGAATCACACCCGTACGCGCCTCTCCGTCGATGCTCAAGTCGCCGTCAAAAATTCGCTCGCGCAATACTCTCTTCCCTTCATCCTTGGCGAGACAAACTCGCTCTACAACCAAGGCGCACCCGGTCTGTCCAACTCGTTCGGTGCCGCTTTGTGGAATCTCGACTTCGCACTGTACTGTGCATCACAGGACATCAAACGCGTCCACATGCACCAAGGCACGAATTACCGTTACCAGTCGTGGCAACCCGTCACCACAGCATTAGGCACAAAGGGAACCAAAGCGCCGTACTATGGAAATGTGGCGACGGCGGCGGCGCTGGGAGATTTGAGGGGCGGGGATGTGAGAGTGAAGCATATCGCATTGGCTGCCGAGACGGATGCAGGCTATGCGGTGTATGCGAAGGGCGTGTTGAGGAGCGTGGTCATAGTCAATATGGTACCGTACAATGCGTCGAGTACTGTGACTAGGGGTAGTGAGACGTATAGTGTGAAGCTGCCGGTCGGGTGTACGAGCGACGCTGTTGTGCAGAGGTTGCTTGCTCCTGGAAGCGATGTGATTGACGGAGCGACGTTCAACGGGGTCAGTTATGATCTAGCGCTGGATGATGGGAAGCCGGTTGTTGTGGAGGGGATGAAGAGAGACGAAGGAGTGACGGTGGAGTACGATGGAGAGCTTGCGGTCGATGTGCCGTGGTCGAGCGCGGCGGTCGTCCAGCCTAGCTGTGTTTAGGGGTGGTCTGGATAGCGACGCGTTGAGATGGAGTGAGGTCCTGTGGTTTCGATATCAGCTTTTGGTAACTAGCATTTGGGCGAATCCTCAACTTCATTTCATATTATGGACACTGATGCATGGGTTTCGCACTCTGACCTCGTCCGCTCATGTTCGCTCTCGGGTCAAAAGCTCAAACTTCCACACTCTCACCATCCGGGAACTGCTGACCTCCGTAGCATCTCGGACAGGGAGATAGGTGTTATGTGAGAACTCAGTCTACGGCGTCCTCTGGACATGTTACGTAAGTCCCTCCTATAGCTCACTCAGCCAGCTTCATCTTCGCCATGCAGACCCTTGACTACCACAGTAACATCCGCCATGTCGCCAGCCCACAGCAACACCTCACCCTTCTTTGCCTTCCTCCATTCCGTATGTGGCACGACGCCCACACCCAGTCGTACAAACGTCTCCATCAGCGCCCTCTGTCCACTGCCAATCTCCTCGTCCCGGATACAAATGCCTACATCCGCAGCGAGCAGACACTCGAGATCAGTAGTGCTATCCCCGACATACACGACAGGGGCCTTGTCTTTCGAGGAGACACCAAAGTAGTGCAGCTTATCTGCAGATGTGTGCACGCCTCGGCCACCGTTTGGTCCCTTAATTACGCCCGTCGAAGTGCCTAACGGAAGACCCTCGAGCTCGTTCGCAATTATCACAGGGAGCAACTTATCATGATCTCCATAAATTGGTCCCGCAGGCACAGCTGCAGTAGCATCCCTGAGTTCTGAAGGAATTATGCTCTGGAGAGCGTGCTGTATTGCGACATTGATGAATGTCGCGCTCCAATTTACACTGAGAATACGCACGTCAACTCTGTGCTTCGCAGCGTATGTTAGTAGTGAGGACCAGCCAACCCGCATCTCGACATCCGCGCTGACATGATGAAGGTCTTGACTTCGGGTACCTTTCAGTGCCTTGGTATCGGCTACGCGTGCGATGCTACGTGCTTCGACGGATGCAAGACTTGCGAGAAATGCCCTTTCGGCGGCGATGGTGGTACGGGTGGGTGCTGCCGGCATATATCTGTCGATGTGGCTCTGGAGATCCTGGACGTATGCTTCGACTATGTTTGTCCATTGCTGGGTGAGTTTGCGGGATTCAGTGGGTCGGGCGTGTTTGGCGGCTTGGTGGAGGAGATGCAGAGTGTCTCTTTTTGTTAGTGTGCCGTCGAAGTCGAGGGTGAGCTGCATTACGGGCAACGCCGAGTTAGGGGCGCGACGGATGAGGGAGTTCATATGGGATGAGAAAGATTGAATGTTAGCTGAGATGTGGTTCGACCTACTGGGGAAGGTGAATAGTAGCTATCCACATGCGGCTAGCGGTATGAACATAAACATGTGACATCATAGCTATTCTTACCTCTCACTGCATTCACCAAGATCCATGTTTATCAAGTACGATTCGCGCCTAACCCAAACCCAGCATCCGAGATGTCAAAAAACTACCTAATCACGGGCGCATGTCGCGGCATCGGTCGTGGGCTCTCTCGACTGCTCCTAGAGAAAGGCCACCGCGTGTTTCTCCTCGACAACGCCGAGCCCGAAATCGAACATATGCGCGCACAGCTCCCCAAATGGCTCTCCTCGAAACCAACCATTAAGGACCAGTACCACGTCTTCCGCGGCGACCTTTCCAACAGAAGCGACATCGACCGCGCCGCGAGCTCTGCCTCTGCATTCTTCGCCGGTCACGTCGACGTGCTCATCAACAATGCCGCAAACACCACCGGCGTCATCCACGAGCACCGCATCGACTCCCCAGAGTTCCCGGAGCTATGGGCAAAAACGATTGCTGTCAACCTAACGGGCAGCATGCTACTCACACGCGCGGTGCTGCCACAGCTACGTAAGACATCGACGCGCGAGCATGGCGGAAGCGTGATATTCATGTCGTCGACGCGTGCGTACCAGTCGGAGCCAAATAGCGAGGCATACGCAGCGACGAAGGCGGGGCTGCTCGGACTGTCGCAGGCGCTGTCGTGTAGTCTGGCGGATGACGGCATACGCGTGAATGCGATTCTGCCCGGGTGGATCAACGTGCAGAACGAAAGTCGGTGGGGCGATGAGAAGGGAATGAGCTGGGAAGATGGGCTGACGGAGGAGGATCACCGATGGCATTTTGCCGGGAGAGTGGGCAAGGTCGAGGATGTGTTCAGAGCGGTGGAGTATCTGGGGGATGGCAATAGTTGGGTGACGGGGCAGGAGTGTGTCGTGGATGGGGGCGTTACGAGGAGGATGGTGTATCCGGAGTAGAAATGCTCCTGTGCATGGTAACCTATGCGCCGGACTACGAGCGATACCTCAAGGGCTAGCGACGTTGATTTGATGAGGTTTGGGTATATTAATTCAGGACAGGCGGTCAGGGAGTGCGTCAGGTCAGGCATGCTAGACGTCCAAACATACGAGGACGTCCGGAAGGGTACTGTATTAGTGAGACACTCCAGCCCAGAGCTCGAATCATATTTATACCACCAGGACGAATCCTCATAAGACGTTATGTGAAGAAAAGTATCGAACATGTATTCCGGGGAAATGTAAACAGCTGGAAGTGATAACATGCATCCTCGGCTAAACTTTTCGCCGTCGCTGAACCCTGCCAAGACTACTGATAAGTCCCAAATTATGTTTTTCTACTCCCGGAAACCGATTTTCGTGCACGAGTATACAACACTGCCCTTGATACTCACCATGGGTCTTGCAGGTCCAAAGAAGTACGTAGCACACAAATCTCCACCCTGCAACATTACTCATCCTCATCTAGCCGGTTCAAGATCTCCAAAGACCCGAACAACACCACCTGGTCTCGCAATACCGACCGCTTCGGTCATCGCATTCTGACGGCACAAGGCTGGAAACCCGGTTCACATTTAGGCTCACAGACGTCTGAGCATGCCGCGCATCACACTGCAGCTTCCTTCTCGCACGTGCGGGTGCTTCTCAAAGATGATAACCTCGGACTGGGTGCGAAGCGGGGCAGCGAGCGGGCGGAAAACTTTGGTATGGCAGGTTTCGACGACCTTCTAGCACGACTGAACGGCAAGAGCGAAGAGAAGATACAGGAGGTAAAGAGCAAGCGGCGGGATGCGGACATGAAGGTCTTTGTGAGTCAGCGCTGGGGCACGATGATGTTTGTCAGTGGAGGGTTCCTGGTGGGCGATCAGATTGTCAAGAGCAAGGATGGGAGGATACCGAGTGGTGGTGGGCAGGTGGGAGATGTCGTGGATGCGAGCAAGCCAAGGAAGGAATCGTCGAAGAAGAGGAAGCACAGCGAGGAGACGGCCCTTGAGACCATTGATGAGGATCAGGAGCGAAAGCTGAAGCGCAAGAAGCGGAAGTCGAATCTACGCGTCGAGCTTGAGCAGGTCACAAGCGAGCCCGAAGCAAAGACGGACAAGAAGAAGTCGAAAAAAACAAAAGACAGTCAATCCGACGAGCGCTCGAAGAAGAGCAAATCCAACAAGCGAAGACAGAGCCGCTCCTCCAGCGACTCGGAATCCGACAGCTCCCGTAAACACAGCAAATCCGATCCTTCCACCAAACCCGCACAAGAAACCGAATCTACCCTCAAAGCCGCCCGCAAAGCCGAGAAGGCAGCCCTCAAAGCCGCCGCGAAAGCCGACAAAGCAGCGCGCAAAGAAGCCAAGCGGCTCAAGAAATCAAAATCCACATCCACGCTCCCTACGCCCGCGGACACCGCATCGTCATCCGCATCGCCAGCTCCCGCGGTCGAAGGAACAGCGCCGGTCAGCAACGCTATCCCAAACACTGCTCGACACGCCGCGCGGCGGAAATACATCATGGCGAAGCGCTCTGCAATCATGGATCCGCAGGCGCTGAAGGAGATTTTCATGATCAAGGGCACGGGGTGAGCGTCGATTATTGGGCGTTTAAAAGCATTCTCATTCATATGAGCATGAGGGCTCCAGGCGAGGCGTTTTGACGGTGCTGTGGAGTACTGAAAACTGGCGGGATGTAGCAGTGAATATATCCTTATATGTCCATGAATCGCTTTTACTACTGCGCGTCTAGGTATTTTGTGCTAGTGTACTCCGTGGTTTATATCAAAAAGGGTGCGCGATTCAAGTTGCTTTGCTATACAAGCCGCTAGATCCGCTCTACCGCGAAAGAAGCTATGAACACATTGAATCCACACCCACCAACGATACAGTACATACCAAGCAATACAACCAGCCAAAGTATCCCCCCGCGAAATATTCTATGCATTCCCATTGCCTCTGTGAAACATGGCAACGCCTAAGTCAGAACCCCCTCTATATCACCCCAACCATACTATGATGGACCAAAAGATGCACCAAAACCAACCCGAATACTTATACCTGCTGCTTCAACCTGCCTTGAAAGTCGCATGTACCTACTACTGCAGCTCCGTATGCAACGGGAAGCACATACGACTATGCACCCAAGGACCATAGTGCATGTGCCCGGACAATATATGTAGTCCTCCCTTCTGTATCGACAGGCGTACCTTTCGTCTTACGAGCGGGTTATCCAGCTTGCGGCATTGCATATCGTACCAAAAAGCACAAGTAATGCGACGTATACGGTGTTCGTTGCGCTGTGTCAAAACGACGACTGGTGTTAAGATATCCAGCGTGATGGCCAACAACGGTTCGTGCCGCTGGGAATTGGTCTGCCCTGCTGATGCACTTTATGCTCTCGAAGACAGATATCCGTCCAGCATATCCGAGAATGGTAGTAGGACTGCGGCCAAAGCAGCAAACCCAGTAAGAAGGCTCAAACAAAGCCGTAGTCCGACAGTCTCGCACGGCAGATGAAGATGGATTACCCATCCACGTATACCCCAATTCAATCCTTTGCCCTTCCCTTTCCCGTCAGAGCAACCTCATACCTGGGCCGAGCACGCTTGCCCAACTTCTTCTTCGTCGCATCGGGATGGCCAGTAGCATCCAGCATAGCCTGAATCCGCTCATGTTCCTGCAGCCGGCTCTGTCTAGACGTGCGATCGACTACGCTCTCGCCTCCAGCCAAACCACTTCCCCTGCCAGTGGAGCCGCACACGTGATCATGATCATGATCAAGATCATCCGCTTCAGTAAAGACCAAGTCGCCGGACGCGCCGACGGTCTCACGGGCAGCCTCCTCCATCAGGATGCCCATGGCCAGCAGCGCAGTCTCGTCCAGGGACTTGAAGCTCTTCCGGGCTCCTCCCGGACTCAACGCGCCGGCGTAGAACGCAGAGGCGTAGGCGTGGAGTGCCTTTAGCAGGTCGGAGTCCGGCAGCTTTTGGTCGTCGGGATGGAGCTTGCTGTCGGCGTTGTAGATGTCGTCTTCTTCGTAGCGTTGGGGTGCGCCCTTGCGCTTGAAGAGGACCTCGTCTGGGCGTAGGGGGATCCCGGTGGAGGCTTGCGGGTCTGTTGGGAGTCTGATTGAGCCGTCTGTGGCGACGCGGCCGGCGACGGCGTCGTAGACTGTCGCGTTACGGGTGGGTTTCTTCATGTTATGGGGCCAGCCAGCGAACTTGGATGACTTTGAAAGTTCAAGAGGAGATGGATGACCATATTAGGTAGATAGAGATGGAGTACAGCACTAGCGCACCAAAGTCAGCCTTCCCCGATCCGGCCTTAGCTCCGGGGATGTCAACCAACATCGCACTCCCGAAACCTACAAAACAGCAACACTCACCTCAACCCCTTCACGACTCCGGTCGACACCTCGATCCCCATGTCTCGCAGACACACATGGCCGGATGAGCGCCCTTCTCCTCAACCGCTCGCTCGGCGCCATCAAACCCTTCGAGCTACAGCGGTCCGAGACAACACGGCAGCTATACGCAATCCAGCCGGCCAATGTCTACTTCAAAGGGCAGAACACCAGTAGCATCACCAAAGAGCAAGGCATCCAGAGGCGCGACCACAACAATGACGACGACGAGCCCATCCCCGCGCACCCCGCAGGCGTCAACACCATCGCAATAGACCGCTTCGAAGGCAAATACCTCCTCTCCGGCGGCGCAGACTCCAGCATCGCAATATGGGACCTCGAGGACAACAACAACGCCCACAGCACCAAACACAACAGCACCACCACCACCACCCTCCACCACCCCGCCGGCCACGTCCACCGCAGCACACCCACCCACAAGCCCGGCATAACCCACCTCTCCTTCTACGCCTTCGACTCCGCCGCCTTCCTCAGCTCCTCCTACGACCACACCCTCAAGATCTACGACGCCGAAGCCCTCACCCCCTCCGCCTCCTTCAACCTCGAAGCAGCCGTCTACTCGCACGCGATGTCGCCCATCGGAACACACCTCACCGTCGCCTGCGCAACCCAGCACCCCGCCATCCGCCTCGTCGATCTCCGCTCCGCAGCCTGCTCGCACGCCCTCGCGGCCGGCCACTCCGCCGGCGCCGCAGTCCTCTCCCTCGCCTGGTGTCCCGTGGCTGAACACACGCTCGCTAGCGCCGGCGCAGACGGCACAATCCGCTTCTGGGATATTCGCCGCTCTGCCGCCGCCCTCGCCGTGCTCGACATGCATGATTCTCAGGGCGTTGTCGGCGGCGGTTCCAGCCCCAATCGCACCCGCACCCGCAATCCAATCCACGCCCGCGCCCACCTCGGCCCCGCAAACGGCATCTGCTGGACCGACGACGGACAGCATCTCATCAGCGTAGGCCACGACGATCGCATCCGCGTCTGGGACGTGCGGCGCGGCGCAAACACGCTCGTCAATTTCGGACCGCTTGTGCGGAATAATAGCAATGCTGGCGGCGGCAGAAGCTCTGCCACGCTCCTCCCCTTGCTCTCCCCGCCCTCGCTTACCCCCGCCGGCAAGGAGTTGCTTTTCTATCCTAATCCCAACGAGATTCTGGTGTTTGATTTGTTTGAGGGTGAGTTGGTCAAGAGGCTTCGGGTGTCGTCGTCTTCGTCGATGTTGTCGTCGGGTAGGGAGATGGGGATGGGGAGGGGAGGCTTGATGGGTATGAGGAAGAAAGGTGGTCTTGGTGGTATTGGTGGAATTGGTGTGGAACAAGCCCGCAGATCGCGCACGACGGCGCTGGCGTGGAAGTATCATGACGTTGGGTTCTACTCTGCGCATGCGGATGGGAGTATTCGGGCGTGGATGCCGCGGTCGAGTGCGGATGCGGAGGCGGATGAGGAGGAGGAGTGGGGGGAAGAGGGTGAAGGGGGTAGTGGTGGTGGTGGTGGTGGTGGTGGGAATTGGAATGGGAAGGGGAATGGGAAGAGAAAGGCAGATGTGCTGGATGATATTGTGGAGGGGCTGACGAGGCGGACTGTCACGTTTGCGTAGATTGTTGATGGGATAGGATAGGATAGGATAGGATAGGATAGGATAGGATAGGATAGGATAGGATAGGATAGGATAGGATAGGATAGGATAGGATAGGATAGGATAGGATAGGATAGGATAGGATACATGCATGTATGCGTTCGTCATCAGCACTTGGTTTCCATGTCAGGTCTGGTGTCACAAAAAAGAAAAGAAACAGAGAAGAATGAAGAAAGAACAAAGTATTTTTTGCGCGTCTGTTGCTACCACTACTGCGACTGCTACTGCTACTGCTACTGCTGCTGTCTTTTAGAACTGAAGAGGTGGACAGCTGATTTCAATAAGAATATAAAGATGAAGAAGAAGATGATAGTTTCCAACCTCTACTTCGGTCTCCGTATGTAGAGCAGAGCAGCAGAGCATAGTAGCGCAGAGCAGGACAGAGCAGAGCAGCCAGAGCAGGATGGAGCAGAGCAGGACGGAGGCTCCGGTGCCAAACGTTGCATCTCGGTGCTGCGCGTGTGTCTACGTCCCTTCACTCGCCATCCATCATCCATTTGCCGTCCAACCACCCGCCGTTCGTACGTCCGTCGTCCGTTCGTGCACCGTCCGTTCGTCCGCCATGCAATCATCCACCATCCCATCCGTCCACCATCCCATCACCCGCCGTCCACTCCTCCCTGATCCACTCCTCCCCAACCCACTCATCCCCTTCACCCCTCACCCCTCATCCCATCGCCCGCCGTCCATCCGTCCATCCGTCCGTCCGTCCGGCCGTACGTACATTCGCATCTGCGATTCTAATCAACTCAAACTAGAAGGCACATCTAATAACACAGTCAGATTTCGTCGGCATCGTATTCCTCGCGGTTGGGCACGCTCTTGGGCCCGTCCTTACGAATTGGTATTTTGATTCCCTGGGCGGCGAAGCAGCGACTCAGCTCGGTGCTCTCGACCACGCCCGGAAACTTCTTTGCCGAGTAGACTTGGAAGGGGTCTGTAAAGTTGTATGCCAGCACGGGGGCACGGCCTTTGTTGAGGCTACCTTTGCCATCGCCAACGTCGACAAAGTTCATCTTCAGTCTGTCGCGGGTGTGTGTGTTAGTTGGGTGTGCGAGCAGGGTTCATGGCAGGACAGGGGAGAGAGAGAGTGTGTGTGTGTGTTAGTTGGGTAAGCAGATAGAGTCAGTAGTTCTCCGCGCAACATACCGGAATACTCCTTCGGTGCGGACCGAGAGATCTTGGAGGATGAACCAGAGCCCACATTTGCCCTGGGGGTCCTTCAGCTTAAAGGCATTCACCGACAGGCTTCCAATGAGGTTGCGCGTGTACATGCCAGCAGTACCATGGTGGTGATTGACGGCGGCGGCGCCCTGAGCAGCTTGGACGGGCTGGCTGTAGTGTACGGCTTGTGGAGGCTGTGAATAGCCGACGGGAGGACTCCATTGTTGCTGTGGATAGTGTGGCATCTGACCGCCGTATTGGGCGGCCTGGGCGGCATGAGCGGCATGGGCGGCCTGAGCGGCGTGTGCGGCTTGAGCGGCCTGGGCGGCATGGGCCATAATCTGCTGCTGCTGGGCATTTGTAACAGTCTGACGCGAGTAGATGACCTCGGGCGGAGGCGGATAGGAAACGGGAGTGGCATTGGAGATGGAGACGGAGGGAGCGCCGCCATGCGATCGCACCAGGTTCACCTCCTGTTGACCTTCCTTGTCCCACAAGTCCACGCTGAGGACCATGTATTGGCTCTCGATTTCGCTGTAGATGGTGCATTAGTCGACCGCGCAGGTCTGGTAGAACATGTGCAAACGTACTTGTAGTCTGGAATCTCTTTGCCCGTCTTGGGATCGACGATACAGAGGCGTATGCATGGTGGTGGGGTGATGGGTCTTCGATCCTAGGGTTGCGGTTTAGCAGCTCGTTGAGTGTATGTGTGAGGAAGAAGACTCTTTGGCATCCATCGTCCTCTCTTGCGTGTGAACTCACCTTGTCGCCAAAACCACACATACGGGCTCGCAAAGGACCTTGTGCGACGATGAGGCTGTTTGTAAGATGAAATCAGATTGGTTCTGGTAATGAGAATACAGAAGACGTACGTATAAAACAAGCCGTCACGCTCGCTGGTCATGCCAAGGCCATCCAGATTGTGGGGTCTGGCAGGGTGAATAGCCATGCTGTTTTGTGGTGGGGGCGGAGGCTGTATGTACATGGCGGCATGTGGATGCTGCATCTGTTGCGGAGGGCCAGGAGGATACTGGGCATGAGCGTGCATGGTAGCGGGCATATAGGAGGTTTGTGAGGTGACGGGAGGCAGAGAGGGCATGTGCGGGACAAGGGCATGGTGTGACTGCTGGGGCCTCTGAGGCTGTTGGGACTGTTGCAGAGGAGGTTGATGCGGAGGGGGTTGATGCTGCTGCTGTTGCTGCTGCTGCTGCTGCTGCTGAGACGTGTGATGCGGCTGAGGAGTGTGGTGCTGAGGCGGCTGATGCGGAGGCGGCTGGTGCTGAGGCGGTTGATGCTGAGGTTGATGATGCCGAGGAGGTTGATGCTGAGGCAGTTGATGCTGAGGCAGTTGATGCTGAGGGGGTGGATGCTGAGGAGACTGATGGTATGATGGATGCATCATATTGGCAGCCATGATGCCCGGTGGCTGCGTAGCTGCAGTCGAGTCGAGTGGGAACGACCAGTTGTCAGAATAGGGACACGCTCAGACGAGGCGGCACACACGAACCTTATGTGAAGGGCGTGGTGGGTGTAACGAGAGACGAGCTCGGGATCCCAAAGACGTGGTTTGACAGATGGAAGCACTGCCTGACGGTCGAGAATGCAAGCGAATGTAGGTGAGTGTGACAAGAGAGGAGGAGTCGAGAAGGTCTGGCGGATGAGGGATATATCTGGATGAGAAAAACAAATATCCAAAGACGCGTGCGAGCGAGTGTTGCTCTAGTTACGCGTTCTTCCAAGCTGCTGGTTCCCAGAGTCGAGTGTCCCTTGGTTGAAGGGCCCGTCAGGATCCGGGTAGTGGATGGTGGAAGTTGTCAAAAGCAGTCACCGTATCATGCTCGCCACGGGAGTAGTATGTAGTGTAGTGGAATGGAGTGTTGTGCCGTGCCGTGTCGTGTCGTGTAATTGTAATTACAGACAGCTGGAGAGAAGGTCGAGACCTGTCCAATGATGTCCTCTCTTCCTTCCAGAATGCACGTCGAAGCCAAACGTCTCTGAAAAGTAAAAAGACGGTGTTCTGGAGGTACAAGACTGCCCGGTACCGCGCAGTGCCGCGTCCCTGTCTAGGTTACACGCTCTTTCAAGACCCAGAGTCTCCAAGACCGTGTAGCTTGGTCGACACAAGCAGCAGTTGAGGATATGGGAGATGTGTGCGGACGGATGGTACGGCGTGGATCGACGACAATTGGGAGGAAAAGAAGAAGAAGAAGAAGAAGAAGAAGAAGAAGCAGAAGCTGTGCTCGGCCACAGATGCGGTGCGTCTTCTTGCTGGCGATAGAAGTCGGATGGTGACACGAATTGAGAGGGACTGAGCGAGTCGATGTGAAGGGCGCAGTCGGCGGAGGGGGGGAGGAGGGGAGGGGAGAGGTTGGTCGAAGAGATTGGCGGGGAATGGCGAGGAAGTGAGCAAAGAAGGAGGAGTTCGGAGCAATACGGTGTCGACACTCAGCACTCAGCACTCAGCACTCAGCACATTCTGTACAAACGATAATTGTCGAGAAAGTGAAGAGAGAGGGCGGACGAAAGTGTTGAAGGAGTTGACGTCGGACTTGACTTGGGATGAAGCAGATTGGTTGGTTGGTTGGTTGGTTGGTTGGCGAGAGAGAGTAGTGGAGGATTCCCTAGCACAGTAGACAATTACAGTAATTAACTAATAAGACGTGAGACGGGTGCGAGCAGCAGCAGCAGCAGCAGCAGCAGCAGCAGCGGGATGCTCCACTTGGCGCGCAAACTCCACCCCCGTGCAGCTAATTACTGCCACTTTACCCTTTTGTTACCTGACAACCTTCGCCTGGGAAGCACGGCCAGCACCGCCAGCACCGCCAACAGCAGCCCAAAGTGCCCCCCGAAAGCTCCCAAGAGCCCCCAAGAAAGCCCCCCCAAAAGCCGCCGACAGTAGCCCCAGCCCCCGCCCCAGCCCAGCGTCAACGTTCCTCTTTAGCTGCAGATGGATGGCCGGCTCGATTATCGATTGTCGATTGCTCCTCTATCGTTAATTATTGTCATCACTCAAATCCTCCTATATAACGAATACATCCACATACGACTTAGTGCTAATCAGTTGTCATATATACTGCACATATATATATATATATATACACATCTTGCTACATAGCTCCTAGTCCATCCAATACATGATGCCATGCACCCGTCCCTTACCACCATCACCATCACCATTGCTTGTCTGCCTCCAGTCTCTGCCTGTCTCCCTGTCTTATCCAGCCACGCTGCCACACAGCCAGCCAAGCTACAACAAATACAGTTAGCACCACCCACACCACCCCATCTGACAGGTCCCCCGCCAATGCAGTGCAATAGCTGCCGTCCAGTGGGATCAGATAGCGACGTCCCGCGGTGGCTTGATGCATGCAAATGTCCCCGTCTCCCCCCCCAAAATGACGCCCCGGGGGAGTGGCGGCCGACCGTTGTGCCGGTGCTTGGGTGCTTGGGTGCTTGGGTGCATGCAGTAGTGTGTGTGCCTAGTGTGTGTGTGCCTGCGTGCCTGCATTCCATCCCATCCATCCATCCAACCATGCCGCTCATCAGAAAGTCTACTCATCAATACCTACCTAGCATGGGCCCACCAAAGCATACCACATTTCTCCCTTGGAGCACAGCATACTATAGCATACCCCCAAAACCCAGCATTCTCCAACAAAAAAATACAAGAGCAACACCATACCAAAGCACAGACAGATAACCCTAACCCAGACGACGTTCGTCATCACTCCTCGATTTCCCTACTACTAATCAATTACTACGACCGCCCACACCAGAGCGGTCGGAAGAAAAAGTACAGTAATTATCTATGTAGCTATTGATTAGTGAAATCCCCCATCCCCGGCATCCGATGATGAACCGATGATTCCCCGTCCTTTTTTTATGTCGAATATAAAGGGTACTTGACTTATTCATATGCTTTCGGCCTTAGGCATGTCAGCCTTAGGCATGCATATACGCTAGCCTAGAAAACAAGAATAGTGCCGATACACGCTATATTACGCGATTCGGCGTCTTCATCGTCAAGCTTGCTTGCTTACTTGGCAACATACACATACACACACTGATACAGTATAATACTTACCACACCACACCACACCTGCTGAGAAGACCATGATGACATGCATATATATATATATATACATACACAATACAGTATCCATCACTCATCTGTGCACACTTCTACTGCCCCTCCACCACACTCCCTCCACCCACCTGCAAATACGCCACGCTAAATCACCCAATCCACCAATCCACCACCCCATGTGCCAATCTCAGATTCTTCAACTTAATTATCCAAAATGGAACAACGTCTGCTTCTTGTTCTTGTTTCCCCCCTTCTTCCTGTTGCCTGTCGCGCTCTCTTCGCCGCCGTCCACAGGTGTCTGTGTCCCGCCGCTGCTTGATGCTGAACGTGCCGGGCCTGCTGCTACACCACCGCCACCACCCCAAGCATTCACTCCTCCCACGGCTGGGCTGTTGACGCGCCGCACTCCGGCTCCGCTACTGCCGGGCATGAATAGCGTGCTGGTTGGTTTTGCTGCTGCAGGTAATGCTGGGAATGCATCTGATGCCGTCGCTGCTGCTGCCGGCGTCTTTCTGGCTGCGTTCGTCGTTGTCGTTGACGACGACGGACCTCGCGAGACCTGTGGAGAGGGTGTGGCAGAGGCGCTGGCCGACGTCCATGGTGTCGTCCCAGATCGAGCTCCTCCTCCTCCTCCTCCTCCTCCCCCTCCAGCCCTGGACAGAGATGCATTCGCCGACGCCAGAGACGGGAAGCTATTCGCCACCGACCCTGCAGTGCCCCATCCACCCTGTCGATTCGCTGCCGATCGGGATGATTGCGCCGTCGAGCTCTTCAGCCTCAACACGCGAGAGCCCCCACCCGTCTGCTGCCCGACGCCTAATGTCGCTGCCGTCGTCGTCGTCGTCGTCGTCGATCCGCCGGGCAGTGAGGGATAGTCTTCGTGAATCGCCTTCCACTCGTTCCACGCCCGGATCAGCCCGTCCTTCTTGCTCGCAATCTCGAAAATGTCCGCCAATTCTCTGATCAATTTCCCGAGCTCAACCGAGCTGGTGTCGAAGAGCACGAAGAACGAGTCGATAAGCTCCGATGCATTGACTGCCCCCGTTTTGTATGCCGACACTTTGGTCTTGAATTCGGCCATCTTCGCTTGCTCTCCCTTCAACAGATTCGTTGCCCGCTCCGTCACTGCGTTGTGACGTAGCTGGCGAGCCTGTTCCTGGGGTGTCAGCTCACGAGCCGGTTGTTGTGTGGGTGCAGAGCTTTCTGCTGGGAAGGCGTCTGCTCGAGCCGCGCCACGTGGCTGTGTCGCCGTTACCGTCACAGGCTCTTGCGATCGAGAAGGTGCTTGGGCTGCAGTGGGCGCTGCGCTCAGTTGCCCGCCAAACGTTCGTGAACTGACCGACTGTGCACTGTGTATTGCCATTTGTCGCTGGTACGCCAGCTCGTCTCGTCGCAGCGGTTGTGCAGATGACTGTGGAATCGCCTCAACATTCGGGTCACGGCCCCGCCCTCTTCCTCGTCCTCGTCCTTCTCGCCGTGGCTCTTGGTGTGGCTGTCTGTAGTCAAACCCTGACATGTCAACTCTTCTAGCATCGCGACGAGCGTCCTTGGACAAGCCATGAGGATGACTTTCCAGTTGATGCGCCTTCAGATCCAGCTCCGACTCGAACACGACAAACTTCTTGTCCAGACAATCTTGTTCTAGGCAGAGGAAGTGATCCCGCCGGAAGTGTACTTCCAGCGAGTCGTAGTTGGCATAGTACTCCTGTAGACGGCCGTCACTACGCCGGTCGCAGATATGGCAACGCTCGTGCTTGTCCCTGCAGTGTGTGTACAGTTCATCGTCCCCGTAGAATCTCTGCTTACAGAACCCACACTCCGGATGCCCTTTAAACCCGCTCTGATCTACCGCGCCCGGATTGTCGTCGCCAAACCGCTGATGCTTGCGCAAGTCGTTGTGTGTAAAAAGCTCATGCTCGTGCGTAAACACCTTCTTATTGCGCGTACACAGATCGCACATGATCTTGTGGTGAACATTCTTAACATGCCGATGTAAATCAGGCCAGCCCAAGCATGCCACATCACAGCTCGAATCCGCACAGTTGAACCTCAACAGCAGCACCGTGTCCTCGAGAATCTCCTGTGCCTCGAATCGTATGCCCAGATTGTCGTCCTTGCGCGTGATTTCGCTATCCGTAAAGTCCTGGTACTGCTTCGTGCCGTCGTCCGTGAAGATGACGTGGTCCGCGGGCGTCCGACAGTGTGCGCACGACTTTGACTTGTATAACGCTCGGAGCCGCAACGCGCAGATGTGACAGGTGCGATGATTGCACGGCGCTACGGCCCAGTGCACCACCGGCGACGCGCAGATGAAGCAGATCTCCCCGTCGCCTTCCTCATCGCCCTCCTCCTGGATGTCAGCTTTCGCGGGCTTCTTGGTTGCGTCGGCGACTGCATCTGTGCCGTTCGCCGCCGCCGCCGCCGCTGGGGATGTGCCGTTTGCTGTGGGTTCGTGAGAGAGTTGTCCGCCGAATCCTCGAGGCCCTTCTTGTCCTCCTGCTCCTCGGCCTTGCCCTCGTCCTCGTTGTCCGCCTCTTCCTCTGCTGTTTCGTTGTGTGCCGTCTCCCGCTCCTCTCGACGCCGAATTGCTGCCGCCTCGTGGTCCTCCGCCTCCTCTCCGGCGACCTCCTCGAGGAGGAGAAGTCAGGCCGGGAGGTAGTTGTGGTGCCGCCGTCTCACCAGACATGCTTGCAACAAATTTTATTGCGAGTGATGTCGTCACTGGGGCTGAAATATAATATAGTGGGGGGTGGAGAAGGGTAAGTTTAGCGAGTTGAAAATAAATAATGTAGATGCGGTCCTCTGATAGTATTATGGATTATAAAGGGATGTAGAAGAGTCACATATGCCAGCGTAAGGCGCAATTGAGAGTTTGTTGTTTGGCGGTGTGGCTGTGGGTGCGGTATGGGAATGATTCATGCTTGAGTGTCGCGAACCGAAGCGTGCGTTTGTGCTGTGGCGGTTCTGTGGGTGAGGCTAGTGAGTGACTCAGGCCATCCACCGCCATCCGGATCCATGGATCCATGGATCTGATCTGATCTGGGCAGCACTGACAAGTCCAAGAGACTGTCACCAACACCCATCACCCCTTTTGCCATATGTGTTGGACTCCGGTGACTACGACATGTTGGCAGTTCTCTCCTCATGCCCTGCGTGGTCGTACCAAATGCGTACACCATCGAGCTATATTGGTGAGCTACAATTCCACGACAGCTTCATTCACATCGCAGCCCCCTACGCCGCTCAGGTGCATCGTCCCCAGAAGTACGAACACGAAGCTCTTCGATCTGGCTTTCACAGTTCCCTCAAGCTGCCGCTCTCATCATCAAACTCATCTCCATAGCTCTGCTCGAGCATCCCCACAAACCCCTCTCCTGATCCCCCGCATTGTGCCTTCAGCCAGCCTTCCATGCTCAAGATATGATCAGTCGTAGATTCCACCCTCCCCTTACAAGCCTCCACTCGCCCTCTCTTTCTTTCCATCTCAACCGGGTCATTCTGGCTGTAGCCCATCAACTCCTTCTTCAGCTGCTCCACCTCTCTCTTCAACCCTTCACTCCTCTCCATAAGCTCTCCTCTATCCATTCCGTCCGCGCCGTCATCCTCTCTCGCCTCACTGGCTTCGTCAACCTTTGCCTGTAATTCCTGCACCGAAGTCTCAGCCCTCTCAAACTCGTCGCGCGCAACGTCGAGCTGGGCTTCCTTTAGCTTCCTCTCCTCCGAGGGAAAGCTCCAGTACCAATTCCCGCTGCCGATCTTCTCCACGTGGATCTGGTTCTCGTCGGCGAGGGCTTGGAGGTAGTCCTTGACGGCCATGCCGTTGATTGAGGCGACGGAGGGGAGGGCCTTTTCGAGGTCTTTGATGGAGTGCGCTACGCAGGAGTTGCGGAACCATTTGAGGATGATGGCTTGCTTTGCGGCTGGCGGTTGGGTCTTTGGGGCCTGTTTTGCGTGGTGAGTGGAGGGAAGTGATGTGAGTGAAGTGAGCTAGGGTGGCCGTTGATAAGCATTGTGGCTTACCATGTTGGGCACTTGTGGCAAAGGCTGCGATTAGTTGCACAGACGAGATGAGTGTGGGTGTGAATTGAACAATGAGTGCGTGAAACAATGGTCAAGAGCTGACACCCGCGGCAGGATGTTCGGCCTCGCATTGTTCACGCAAGAGTCACGGGAACTCCTTATCCTTCAGATTTTTGCGTCTCAATCAAGCGGTGCTAATGTGATGCCATGACAGTACAACGTCTATTATTGTATTCCAGAAGAATTGCAAGTTCGTCCTCTCAAGTAGTGCGCGAATTACTTGCACAATGGCCATCACAGAGCAACCGATAGAGCTATTGGCAGAGCTTCCGGCAGTCTACAGTCGTAGCCATCAGAGGAGAGGATAGTGTACTCCTTCATACAAGGTGTGTACCAATATCAATTGACGGAGTAAACCATCTCAAGACGCCCTTTGTGGATGACGAAACATACACGATGGTGAGACGGATACGAAACATTGTGTGTAAGTTTTCTACAATAGATTGACTAATCACCTCGGTATCGCTGGCGTTCGCCGCCGAATGACTACGATACAGCACATACTCACGGCAACTGGAACGAGGCTTCAAAGGTATCAGTAGTAATTAGTGGTAGTTTTGCATTAGCATGCATGCATCTGTGGCTTGCAGGACCAATCCCGGCCACGGATCGGATGGGACGGCTCGCCGCTTACCGGACCTTAAAAACTGCCGCAATGGATGGACGAGTCATAACTTCAGTATCTTGTAAGACTCACCAAATTTTTTTTTCCTATTATAATTACTGCAAGATTCAGTTCGTTGCTTGTGTTTCCCCTGTCGTACTAGGAACAACCATGGCACTGTATGCTCTCTTCGAAGGTGCAATTCCCGGAACATTGTCATATGCAATCATCTTCCTCCTCCCGGTACTCTACATTGGCTATTCACTTTACTTGCATCCACTTGCCCACATCCCAGGTCCCTTCCTAGCAAAACTATTCCCAGTCCCGCTGTGGATCCTCACATACAGAGGAATCGAGGCGAGCACACTGACGGCAGAACATGAGAAACGAGGCCCCGTGATTCGCATCGCTCCAAATGAAGTCTCGGTCTCAGACGGCGCTGCCCTGGCACCGATATACATATCGAAAGGCGGCTTCAAGAAGTCCGAGAAGTACGTCCGAACAACCCCTGTCCCAAGATCTCCCTCAATTAACAATCCATCTCCAGCTACACAAACTTCCACATCGAAGGCCACCCAACCCTCTTCTCCGCCCTCGACATGGACCACCGCGCCCTCCGCGCCAAAGCCGTCCTGCCCATGTTCTCCACATCTTCCATCCGCAAACACGGCTGGCACACCCTCAAAGCCGCCGCATCCCAATGGGCCGACGTCCTCGAATCCGCGAAACACTCCTCCTCCTCCTCCTCCTCCTCCTCCTCCTCTTCGCCCCGCCGCATCAACATCCTCTGCTCCGCCCGCGCCCTCGCCCTCGACTCCCTCTCCGCCTACCTCTTCGGCCGCCGCTACGGCGCCCTCGACGAACTCCTGTCCGCACCCCAAGACACCCCAGACCCCTCCTTCACCGCCGACGCCTTCGTAAACGCCTTCGTCGCCTTCGGCCGCTTCTTCAACCTCCCGCCCCCCCTCTTCCACCTCGCCGAGTCCCTCGCCGCACACACCTCCTTCACGCCCCAAATCCACGCCAGCATCGCAGACGTCGACGCCTACGCCGCCTCCATTGTCGCGGACGCCGCCGGAGCCAACACTGCCAAACCATCCGGTTCCGACCCTCAGTCCGAAGCCGGAGAAGAAGAAGAGGAAGAAGAAGAAGAAGAAGAAGAAGAAGGAAACACGTACCAAGCCCGCCTTCTACGCGCAGGTATCTCGCCCGCCGAAGCCGCAGCCCAATGCAAGGATCTCATCTTCGCGGGCACGGACTCGACAGGCATGAATCTCGCTACCATCGTATTTCACCTCGTGCGGAATCCGGCCGTGTATGCGCGGTTGCGCGCCGAGGTGCTTGCTATGCCCGATGATGACGATGACGATGAGGGTGCCGATCTCATGGCCCTCCCGTATCTCTCCGCCGTCGTAAAAGAGGGTCTACGCATCAGCATGGCGAATCCCACACGTCTACCGCGCGTCGTACCGGTCGGAGGCGTGACGCTTCCGAGCGGACACTTCCTCCCTGCCGGCTCGATTGTCGGGATCGGAGCACATGCGCTGCATATGAATGCGCGGACGTTTGGGGATCCGGAGCGGTTTTGGCCGGAGCGGTGGCTTGGAGACGGCGGCGGCGGTGGGAATGCGGAGATGATGGGGCGGGATAGTGTTGCGTTTGGGAGGGGGGGTCGGGCGTGTGTGGCGCGGAATCTGGCGGGGGTGGAGTTGTATTTGGGGGTGGAGCGGGTGGTGAGACGGGGGGTGTTGGAGGGGGCGAGGGCGGTGGGGGAGAGGGTGAGGGTGTTGGAGTGGTTTAATGCGAGGGTTGTGGGGGAGAGGATTGATGTTGTTTGGGGTGCGTGAGGGGGTGGTGTAGTAGCGGAGTGTTTTGCACATGTAGAATGAATGGAATGGAATGGAATGATCCCGTGACGAGAGTATGGAGTATGGGGAACCTACTTACTCGCTAACACTGCTCTCGTCTCCAGGAGCATCATCGTCGACAACATCCACCGCTTGACCTCCCGCCTCAGCCGACCGGCCCGTCATGAGAAATGCCTTGAGGCATGTAATCCGGTGCCCAGTCTCATAGGTCCCAACAAGCACGCCCACGCCCATGCCCACGCCCTCCTCCCCAGCCTCCTCCTCATCCCCCGGATCCTCCCCATTCGCCTCCGCAGTCTCCACCTCACCACCCCCCGAGATCTTCGCATCCAGTTCCTTCCTGCCCACGCTCCAGATTCGCACCGCGCCATCACTGCTGCCCGCGATGACCGAATAGCTCCTCGCTTCACCAGCGCTGGAGCCCGTGTCGTGGCTGATGATCTCAAAGTCCTTGATTCGTCCTGCGATGCCGGCTGCGCGCCCGCCTAGTTCCGCTACAGGGCGACATTCCGGTAGTTTCGCGTCGTCGTCGTCGTCGTCGTTGGTGGTGTTGTTGTTGGTGTTCTTGTCGGTATCGTCTTCAGGCGCGGACACCTGCGTTGCGTAAAAGACGATTCTGCCGTCCTCCGTCGAGACGGCGAGGAGGGGTGCTGTGGTACCTGGAACATAGTGGATTTGGTGAATCTTCGTTCGCGGAGCGGGAATGATGACGGCGCGTGGTTTGGAGTCCTGTGTGAGTGTCAGTGTGATGAACGAGAGATGGAGGAGCATGGAGGAGTATGCATACGAGTCCATATACCACCGCACCGCGCTCAAAGGAGATTGTGTACTCCTCGCCATCGGTGTCCCATGCGATTTTGCGGCCCTCGCCGCTGGAATGCTTTCCTTCGCCGACCTGTTGGAGGAGCTCGCGGCTGAAGTTCAGCACGCCGGCTTTCTTGGTGGTCAGGAGGTTCCATAGACGCATGCACTTCTCGCCTTTGCCGACGGTGATCATGAGCTTCATGCTGGGATGCACGGCAAAGTCGTTGACGCCGGCGGGGACTTCGCCGGGGGCCAGGGTGTCTCCGCTGGGCCGGCCGACTGCTTTCGGGATGGGTGCCTTGATCGTGGACATTACTGTCCAGTCCTGCGTTCTCTGCGCGATGGCTACGGTGTTGTCTTCTGATGCGGATAGAAGCTTTGACTTGGTGGGGAAGTAGAGAGCCGTGATACTGGAGGAATGGTGGAGAAGCGATCCGAGCTCGCGATTCTTCGGGTTCTCAGCAGTCGAGATGCCGGAGAGGGAGGGTAATGACGGTCCGTCCTGAGGCGCTGGAGGCGAGGTAGATAGCTGGTAGAGGTTGATCCGTTCGTCAGTACTTCCACTGGCCAGAATGACTTTGGAATCGTCGGAGCCAAATGGCGGTGATATGGCGAGACATCGGACAGATGAGGTGTGAGCATTGAAGAGAAACGTGTCTAGAAAGTTGGCCTGTGGTTCGGAGCTGTTTTTCTTGGGTGTGGTTGGTATCGAAGCGGTAAAGCCATGCAGAGCGCGCTCATATGATCCAAGCACGATTTGTATGGAAGCAGTTTCTTGTGATGACGAGGAGGCATTAGGATCAACATGCTCTGCAGCTGATGGTATTGGTGCTTTCAGAACACCATTCTTCTTGATTGACTTGACTGGAGGCTCCTTGACAGCCTCTCGTTTTCGTTTGGCCATGGGTGAATCTTCAGCTGGTTGTGTAAAGGGAAATCAATGTCCGCTCCAGACACACGCACACAATACTACTGTACCTCTGAATGCTGAAAGTGAGTGTAGCCTGTAGTCGTATTGTGGTGCGTACCGCGTTGAGTTGCGTGACAGCAAAGTGAATATCAGAAAGTCTGTAGCTATTAGCACCTGGGCAACTTTTTTTCTGAATGCACTAGGCTACATTGGGACGGAATAGCTGATGATCACGCTAGAATGGAATCGGCTAGCGTACAAACGCGAATAAGCGCGTCGCGGATGCGGGTGGAGTTGGAGCTGAAAACGCTGGAACCGGCCGGTGAGAAAGGAGAGTCACGTGGTTGATGCCTTACTTGGAAATGTTTGCCTTGACAATCAGTTGATTAATTAGCGGGCTATTGGGCTACCACCAATACCGCTCACTAGTGACCGGTTTATCGCTTGTCACAGTACCGCTGATACCGCTGTCTATTAACTCCACGGTAGCAGCCATACCGCTACCGCTATCGCTCATACCAGCTACCACTAAACCCCCCCCCGAGAGCGCCTCAGCTAATATTATTATTACTGACTGTTACTGCTAACTGCAATCCTGGAACTCGCATACTCTGGTGCTGCGATCCGTACTGAGCTTCATCTTTTGCAACCGCGTTTTCATCATCCAGCCATCAACACTCCACCCACGCTCTATAAATCTGCTCTCGCTCATCGCTCACTTCGCCGTCTGACCGAATGACGGATGTGTTCAGAGTGGTGAGCTTCTCATATGTTACTAGAACGAAGTCGCGATGAACTATCCAGGGCGAGGAAAAGCCAGATAGCGTGAGTAGCTCGTCTGTTATTCCCATTCCGCGCATCGTTCGAATGCGCTTGACGATGCGAAAACAAAAAATCGCTCAGAATTGTTTGTTTCGTTGTGTTGGTGCTGATATTCCATGCAGACATGTGGAAGCTTGGAGGCACGGCAAGCTGCGCGAGTTCTACGACGTCTTTACGGCCGTCTCTGAAGCGCGGGACCCGCTAGAATCGCCGCACTCCAACCTCAACGCGCCGCTCCCCCAACCTGGCGACGACGAGTCACGTTTTCTCGACTCTGTCGATATCAACAAGTATGTCTGTTCATTGCAAAGCATGATGCTTTTGTTTGAACACGTCCGCAATCCTGTTTGGGTAAGTGTCTGTACTAATTCATGCATAGAGGTCGAATCTTCAATGAAAACTTATACAACTACCCGTTGTTGTCTGTCCTACAATCCGCAGAAGCTCGCAAACTTCCCCGTGCGACCGACTCTGATTCATTGCCTCATGAGATAGATTCCAACAGTAAAGCCGTCGCCGTCGATCCAGTTGCGCCATTTACCAAGTCTGGATCCTCTCTTCCAGCTGCATCTCTTACACGACCCGTATCCCCGACTACCAACCCAAATGCAGCTTCCAAAGGTCCTTCGAGCAAGGAAATCTTACCTGTCAGTGAACCAACTCAGGACTCTTCTGTGCGCCCAGATGCGACTGTTGAGGCCTCTCGTGATCATGTTGAGCAAGCCAGCACCCAGAGAGCAGACCCTCCAACGCTTCAGCAGGAGCCTGCAAGCGAATCAGAAATCGTGCGTCCTATCGCAGCTGCTCAAGACGATAGAGTGCGAGACAGTCTTCAAATACCAACCCAACCTTGCGAGAAGGATCGCAAGGACGATGACCGTCATGTCTTGCTAGCAACGAATCATGCCGACCTGGCATCTTCTCCGTCCTCGACGGTAGGTCCTTATTCCACCCATACGCCTCGTCCTGCCCAGCAATCGCCGGATACCAGTCCCGAGCAAGAGTCTTTCAGCGCAGACAGCCATGCAATACTTCACCAAACGTCGAATCACGCCCCACAGAAGGATCTACCACCAGAAGAGCCTTTGTCCTTGCTCCCATCAAAAGAACACCAGCAAGTTCTTCACTCATCTGCACCATTGACACCCTCGGACCAGCAACACCCTCATGGCGAGCAATTTGGAGGTACAGAAGCCGTGGACGATCAGCCACAGTCAGGGAAGCCTGGCCAGTGTTTACCATCGGCGCACCGGAGCACGGATATAGGCTTCGAAATCAGGAAACAACCCACTCCGCCGCCAGATCTCGATATGCCAGACGCGACTAACTCCGTTGTTACGAAGGACCTCGATCGACTGAATGGAATAATACCAGTACCAGTCGTATCACAAGCGCAACCCCAAGAACCTGCGAATGGCCAGGTTGCCCTCACTCCGGACTCTGGTGCTCTAGCTCCGCTGAATCCTACAAATTCACGGAAACGGAAATGTGATCCAGAACATCAACCATCGAAGCCGCAGAAGAGGCGACAGTCTATGGTCATCTTCCCTCGTAAAGATGCGGATCATTACGAGAACATGACGCAAATGTACAGTGACGACTATGCCTCTTTGAAAGGGGCCTCGCTGGACGACGGAAAAGACTATCTGCATGGCCTGTTCACACATCAAGCTCACATGGCACCAAGATCCACACCGCTTGAACAACTTGTGTACAAAGCAAATAAGTCGGTGACCACCTCCAACTTTTCTGCAGTCAACCGCGATACCCAGGACTACAAGATTCTCAAGAGGGTATACCAGCTTCAAAATGCCAACAAATGGTCGTTACGTCAGATGGAGAAGCCACCTGAGCCAGCGCGCCCTATCACGCATGATGACTTTCTCCTTGCTCAAATGATGTGGATGCGCACTGACTTCAGGGAGGAGCGTAAATGGAAGCAAGCCACAGCGAGAGCCTTAGCTACATGGTGTGCTCACTTTGTCGCAAGTACCGATGAGCAACGCGCTTCATTGCAGGTCAAGCTGTCGTCCAGGGCGAGAGGTAATATGGCACGTGAGATGGATCAAGATCCGATGGCAGATGCGCCAACTCCCGACCTGGTTGCCTCGAGAGGTCCTGAGTCTCTGGGCGATGATGACAGACCAATGACGCCGGATTCGTACGTCAATCCAGCGATGCTATTCGACCTGGGATTCGACAATGTCGTGCTACACATGAAGGAAACTCCCGCAAATGAACGCCTCCTCCGCGAAATACCCGAATACGATCATATGGCAATACTCCATCAGGTAGAGTATGGTCCAGTAGAACCTACGATCCTAGCCGTCTCCAAGTACGTCACAGGAAAGATCATCAGCAGATCCCATGGCCCTCCACGTAAACGAAGTCGCTATGAGTACGAGCAAGAGGACAACATTAGTGACTATCCGAGTAAACGACCCACACCGGAGCACTCAAGACCCTCGACACCGGGACGACGACTGCACCGGGACGACCTGGCGCCAGAGAAGACGGATGTGGCGCTGTTCAACTACGAGAACAAACATGTGCGAGACCGCGTACACTCAAATTCCGTCTTCCGACCACCATCAGAATTTCCTATGCCCACGGTGCCTTTCCTGGCGTCGCGCACACCTTCGCAGTGGCACTGGGATGAAGATCAGAAGCTGCGTTCTCTGGTGAAGGAGTATCAATTCAATTGGTCTTTGGTGAGCTCCGAGTTATCAATCCCATCACTCTTCACATCTGGCACGGAACGGCGAACCCCGTGGGAATGTTTCGAGCGTTGGCAACAGTTAGACGGCCTACCGACTGAGATGTCTAGAACGCAGTACTTCCGTACTTGGGCATCACGACAAGAAGAAGCTCAGCGCATCAACAGCAATACTCTCCAGCTGCAACAGGCGCAACTACAACAACAAGGCCAACCTGCACCTACTTTGACGCCACGACGGCGCATCCAACCTTTCAGAGTTGAGCGAAGAAAGGAGAACAGGCACATTTCAATGGTCGATGCGATGAGGAAGCTTGCACGAAAACGCGAATCTATAGCACACAAAGCAGCCGAGGCTGCCAAAGCCGCTGCGATGAGAAAGGCACACGAGCCTCAGCCACCCAAGACAACTGTCCACACCCCGGCGGAATTCAGTCGGTTGAAGCATGAACGCGAAATACAGGCAGAGAAGCGAGAGCAAATGAGGCTAGCCCAGCAGCAAGCGATGATGATGCAACGTGTAAGTTTCCTTACTGTTTCGTACTTGGGCCGAACTTCACTGACTTCTCCCAGCAACAGGCTAACCTCAACGCCGCTCGCGCAGCTCAAGGCAACGCAAACGCTCAAATGCGGGTGGCCGCCACCCTGGCCAATGCAAATGGGGCGTCCAACACTAACGCTGGCCCCACTTCGCAAATCGCTAACGCCGCTTCAATGCAAAATCGTCCCCAGGGAGGTCAACAAGCTGTCATGCAGGGTAATATGGCCAATGGATCGAACACGGCCGGTATGAATATGAGCTTGAACGGCATGCCCCAGGCTCAAATGCAAATGCCGTCGCACCAAAGAATGCCCAATCAGGAGCACCTTCGTCAACACATGCCACATCGTCAATTCAGCACCACTCAGCAGCAACAGTACCAGATGCAACAGCAACAGGCACAGGCGCAGGCGCAGCAACAGCAGCTTAACAATCCCAACAATCTTGCGAGTGCGCATCGCGCCGGAACGAACATGGCTCTTCAGAACACACCAAACATGGTGGCCAACATCGCTACCATGACATCTAAACAGGGTAACGTCAATGGGGCCGCAAGCGCCAATGGCAATGCTTCTATGGCCGGTATTGCGAGAATGTCCGGGTCTCCACAGATGGCTCCACAGGTCAACGGAGGCCGTCCTCTGTCAAGTGGAAATGTACCAGTGATTCAGCAGGTGACGAATCGCCTTCGCCAGGCTCATCCGGACTGGACAGCGGAGCAAATACATTCGAAGGCAAACGAGGAGCTTACATCTCGCCTTCGACAACAGCAACAATTCCAACGACAACAGGCCGTGCATGCTGCCGCGGGCAACAATGCGTATCAAAGCCCTGGAACGATGAGCAACGGAACGATGATGGGAAGCGCCTCACCGTCGAATGCCCAGCAGTTTAATCAACAGGCCTACATCCAGAACATGATTCGGAACAACGCGAACGGCCAGTCACAGACTCAAGGGAGCAGCCCGAGCATGGGTGCTGTCAATCCTGTGAGCCGTAGCGCGACACCGCAGAACCCTCAACAGCAGCAACAACAACAACAACAGCAGCAGCAGCAGCAACAGCAGCAGCAGCAGCAAATACAGCAGAGCCCTGGAATGCAGCACGCTCAGATGGCTCGCCAGTAGAGGCGCATTTTGTACATATATCGACACGGTTGGTTTCATTTGCGGTCACACACACAAACACACACACATGATTGTTCTGTTCGGCATAAGACAGTTCTGGGATTAGCGAGATTCTTATTATGCTCTCGGGAGCAGCTGTAGTATGAGCACGGTACGGCGTCTGGAGAGGTTATTTTTTTTTAAAGTTGGTATTGATTCGTAGAGGCACAGAGCCTGTACAGGTTGTGAAGCGACGACCTGGCCTTGGTCGTCGTTGTTGTTGTTGTTGTTGTTGTTGTTGTTGTTGTTGTCGTCGTCGGCGTCGGCGTCATCGACATGGGAAAGACGATATTTGAGGGAGCCCCGTGTTAGGATAGAGCGCAGCATTGTTGAATGCAAGATTACGAGGAAGAAGCCTTTGAAGCAATATTCTAGATCTTCCTCCATCTACACAACTGCCTTTGGTTCTTCTCTGTGCTCCCCTCTCATGTGACAAATCTACCATCTATCTCTCCTTATCTCCGCACTGCACCCCAATCACACCTCCTCCCTCTCCCTCTCCCCCTTCCCTTCTCCTTCCCCCCTCCCCCTCCGCGCCCAAAACTCCCTCACCGCAACCGCCGTCCCCTCAACAATAACCCCCCACTCAACCGCATGCACCCTCTCCTCCACCCTCTCCAAGCCCCCCTCCCCCCGCTCATCCCCATCCCCCTCCACAAACCCAACCTCCCTAACCACCAACGGCAGCCCCATATCCACCTCCCGCACAACCCGATGCACCATCACCCCCGTCCTGTCCACTTTCCCCGCCCGCCAATCCGCATACGCCCGCGCAATCGCGTTCGCGCCGTTATACGCGCCTGGCAGCGCAGGGTGCAGGTTTATGACGTCTATGCCGGCGGCGGCGATGGGGTCGAGGAAGGAGGGGGTGAGGACGTGCATCCAGCCTGCGCAGATTATGAGGTGGGGTTTTGTTGCTGGTGGGGTGGGGGGGTGCAGGAGGAGGTGGGCGAGGTCGGCGTCGTAGGCTGCGCGGGCGGAGGCTTTTGCGGCTTCGATTTGGGTTGTTTTTTCGGGGTCTGTGGGTGTGGTGTCGTCGTTGGGTTTGGGAGTTGGGATGGCGGCGAGGTGTTTGCGGGTGTAGGGGACGAGGTTGTGGTATGTTGTTGGGATGCCGGCGGTTTGGGCGCGGACGAGGCCGTATGCGGCTTTGCGGTTGGAGACGACGTGGGTGATTGTGCAGTTTGAGAGGACGGAGGAGGGGGATGCGCAGGCGTCGATGAGGGCTTGGAGGTTTGTGCCGTTGCCGGAGATGAGGACTGTGAGGAGGGTTTTGGGGGTTGTTGGGGTGGAGGTGGACATTGGGATTGGATTTTTGCGAGGGGGATGTGCGGAGGATTGCAGAGTTGAGTGAGAGATTGATGTGTGTGTGAGAATCGATTGTGCCTTTTCTGGTTTTGTGTTTGTGAAAAGTGGTGGTAGTGGTCAGAGGTTTGGGTTTTTTTTCATGCGTCGCGAAAAGTCGCGATACTTGGGCAAGCTGCCCCACTGTGGGGTAAATTCACGCAGCTCGAGCTTTGAGTCTACGAGGTACTTGGGCAGACAGTGAGTATTCAGGTCGTGTCTATTAATTATGCGTACCGTCCTGTCTCTAAAATCTATATCACGCATGTACATTCAATCGCTGTCGTACTTGTTGGTATCATAATCGCCCAAAAGGATATCGTCTGGTGCAGGGCCGCGATTGTTTCGCACTATATCTCTGTTAGCCACTGCTCGTGCAACCCGTTCTCTGCTCACTTACCCCATTCCGTCTCAACTCTGAAGAATATCCACACCCATCGCCTGAAGACTTCCAAGGCTTCCATCAAGAATATGCCGCCTTCTAAGTCGTTAAAGTGATCCAGATGCGGACTGAGCTTGAAACTCCATGTACATCGCAGCATAAGGTCCATGATAATCACACTGTAATACAGCTCTTTCGCATAAAAGTATCGATGGCGTCGCAACCCGAATGGATGTTCCGGGTTGTCGCGCTCCTTTGAGAAAAGGGTGAGGTCCCAATCCTTGGCAACATCCCAGTAAAAGGAATAGAAAGAATTGATAAACACGGCCAGGAGCCTAGGCAACGTCTTGTTAGTTGACAGCTCACCAAGATTGTCAAATGATCCTACCACAGCCGAAAAAGTCCTTTCTCGCTCATGTGAAAGGTTGCAGGGTCATAGCCTCTTTGCATGGCACTCAATATGATGACTGGAAACGCGGTGGAATATTTCAGCGCGTTGGCCAAATGCTGCCCTCCCCACCCAGCGGCACCAATGCTACCTGATGGCTTATTCGCTCTTCTAACTCTCAAATACTCAATCAAACATTGTCGTAGTCGTATTAAACTCGGTATGCTGATAATGAATGGGACGAGGAACGCGCCTCCGCAAGTTCGGTCTGGTCGGCTTGTACTGCTGCCCTTTCCACTGACAAACATGCAAAGCGCGACGAAAAGATCACCCATAACTTTTGCGTAGCTCGTGAGCGCATCAGCCATCAGAATATCTCCAAATTTTCCATTATCTGCTTCCGCGATGCCACCTATGCTTATGCGTCGGAGGGTGAGGAGGAATCGCGACCGGCCAGATGGCGATACAGACGGAAGCGGAAGGGCAAACACAAGTATTACTACGATTAGGTATAGATTTGGAAGCAGCGAGTATTGCTCTACGAGATTGGCGTGGCCCCGCGTGAGGACCCAGAAAAGGAGGAGGGAGATGGCCAGCGGAATGCTGAGCAGGGTGGCGAGTCTATATGTTGAGACATGGTGTCGAGGCTGATGACTATGCGTTCGCGCGGGATATCGTATTAAAGATGGTACGTCCTGAAAGACAGCTTGAGTTAGCACTGTGTTCGCGACGATGGCGGCTCACGGGAGCAAGCATACGATTTTGACGAGAGAGAGGTAGTGCAGATTGGCACCCCAGGCCCAGATGCCAAACACACTGATTATAGCGACGCGATATGGGAGAGGAAGCCACAAACTGAATGTGTCTAGGATAGGGTCGACAGCCGGATCGCCGTCCATATTGATGATGGACGCAGCAGCCTTCTCCTTTCTACCAGTCTGGCCACACAGCAGGAGTCTTCGTGCTCGACATACAGCTGAGAATAGCTGATATTGTAGGTGGGATGCTTGATACCAGCCGCAACAGTGCGCAGCGGAACAATGACTCGCAAGAACCCAGAACGAAGAAATGTAAGCTTGAGATGAGAAGATGCCAGTGTATGTGGTGTATGTGCCAATGTGCCAAGCGATACTTTTCTTTGGCGGCAACGTAACGCGCTTCCCCCTGGCCTGGGCGCTTTGGGGGTCCAACCGCGAGATTTTCCGGCGGTGAAACGCGCTACTCAGCCCTATGACTGCGGCTCCATCGGGGCTGTCGATCCATGCTAACGTCCCTCTCGGTTCTAGTGCGAACGAGTGTCTGTGATGATGATGCCTTAATAATGGTGACGTTTACATTCACAATCGGCGCCTCTCGCGGGCTGTTTTGCCCCAGAATCCAAACGCGGATGCAAACTTTAGTTGTCTGTGCCTGCCTTGGGGAACATGACGACATTTTCGGAGATGATACCGACATCTTTCGTCCTGAGTGAAACTGCTGTAAACTCCCATCCCATCTCGTTTCTTCTCTCCTCCAATACCCAATCCGGATTGCAAGATACAAACTGATATTTGCATTGCTTCCCTCAGCACAGCCTTTCCCTCTCTGTTTCCTCTCAATCAATTAATCTCCTTTCTCCCAGCCATGTCTCGAGCACTTTTGCGTCCACGTAACATCGCCATCGCTGTCGGTGCATCACTCGGTGCCTACTATATCACCTCCAATTACAATCCTGCTCGCACAGCCGGTGTAAAGCGAATCGAAGACGCTTATACCAAAGGAGGAGGCACCCCAACGCATCTACCTGCAGTTGCTACTAAGCTTGGAGACAAGGATCACATCACACCACCTCACGAAACCCAGGGTGGAGGCGGAGGTGCGTGAAACTGCATTTGGTCATACTTGAGCTCTGTTGACTTACCTCCGTGGAGGCTCAGGCGTTTCATCCAAGAACTTCAAAGAGAACCTGGCAGACCAAAAGACAGCTCCTGTATGTCATCCTCACAGACATGATACCCCAAAACACGAACAGTCGTCTCTGGGTGCTGTGACTGACATGAATACACAGCAATCTGCGGCGTCGAAGAAGTTTCACGAAGCGATGTATGGTAAGGCAACCGTTCTCCTCTTCTCATTCAATGGAGTCCATGTCTAATGCACCACTCCAGGTCAGGATAAAGGCAAATGATCTGGTCAATTGGTAGAGCAATCAAACGTGGTGTCCATCGTCTGTCTCGGAGTCTGAATGCATAAAGCGGCGTCGTTGATTTACAAACCAAAAGAGTTACACGTACACGCATAATACATAATAGAATTCGACTACTTACACCTTGAATACCAAAGAGCTCCGTGTATGAGCATGCGATCGTCAAAGCGGACCTACAACCTGTCATGTCTCTTGAGCTAAATCCTTCAAAGTCAGTTCTGTATGGCCGACCATTGCCTACTCGACATTCTACCAGGAAACGCGATGTTGCTTCATGTACCTCCGTAGCCTTTACTTCCTTCCCAGTCAGAGGTTCCATTCTAAGTCTCTCCATACTAGAAGAGCGTGTCGATGTTGTAATGGATCTTTACATCACGTAGATGATCTGACTGGAAGAGACGGGACTAGCCAGAGAACATGTCGCTTGTAAACATTTGATTACGATTCGCTGTTGACATCCAAGTAGAACATCCGATGAGTACAGGGCGAACTCCTGAAGAGCGTATGGATTGATACATTGTAGCCTACAACGAGATGTATTGACAAAGATGACACGCCAGAGAGTTTGGTAGAAGAAAAGGGTTAGTATTGACTCGGCCCGACCTCGCTTGAGGGCTCTTGGTCCCTCTTTAGGCCTTCAAAGGAGATATCGAGCATCAAGTGTCTGTTGGTACAGGATGAAGCTGAGCACTAGAAATTGACTTAGTATCTGCAGCTCTAGGTCTAGCCCGTAGTCATACCATCAGTCTGCTACAAATTGTAGGGTGAAGACAAGTTTGATATTTGCCTGGATCGGTTGCCGTCGCGGTTGCCGCCGGCCGAGTGCTAGCTTTTACGGCTGCCAAGCCGTTTCCATACCTCGCCCGTTTAACGCTGCGCAATCTTCCCTCTTCTCCTGCACCAACGATCACCGTATCCTCTTCACTACGGCCCAAGATGTTCTCACGAAGCTTCGTTGGAGGCCAGCAGGTTAGTGCGACCTCAATTCCACCTCCATCATGACTATCAAGCCCCGCCGTAGCTAACCCACTTGCGTGGTTTAGGCCGTTAAAGCTTTGCGAGGATCAGCTGTCGCTCCACGATGTCTCGCTGGACCTTCCACAGCTACGAGATGTGAGTCGTTGCATTGGCAGACATTGCAGAATCTTACCGAACGCGAATTGACTGGATAATCAGCGCTGGCGACACTCTCATCAGACATCTTCAAGCCGACCAAGTTCGGCGGAAAGTACACCGTCACCCTCATTCCCGGTATGCCTCCAAGCTCGCGGCCAATCTATAGAAACTAAGAAGTGTGTCAGGCGATGGTATCGGTGCCGAAGTGTCTGAATCGGTCAAGGAGATCTTCAAGGCCGACAATGTACCAATAGAGTGGGAACAGGTGGACGTCTCTGGTATGGAGACTGGTAACAAACACTCTGAAGAGCTCTTCAGGGAATCAATTGCTTCATTGAAGCGTAACAAGCTTGGCCTGAAGGGTATTCTCCACACACCAGTCGAACGATCCGGTCACCAGTCCTTCAATGTCGCGCTCCGCCAAGAGCTTGACATCTATGCCTCAATCGTCCTTATCAAGAACATTCCTGGTTACGAGACCCGCCACAAAGATGTCGATCTTTGCATTATTCGTGAGAATACTGAGGGTGAGTACTCGGGCTTGGAGCACCAGTCGGTCAACGGTGTTGTCGAGTCTCTCAAGATCATCACCCGGGCCAAGTCGGAGCGCATCGCCAAATTCGCCTTCGCTTTCTCGCTCGCCAACAACCGCAAGAAGGTCACTTGTATCCACAAGGCAAACATCATGAAGCTTGCCGACGGTCTGTTCAGAAACACTTTCAAGAAGGTTGCTGAGGATTACCCGACACTGGAAACCAACGACATGATTGTCGACAACGCTTCCATGCAGTGTGTGTCCAGGCCACAACAGTTCGATGTCATGGTCATGCCCAACCTTTACGGAGGTATTCTCTCGAACATTGGTGCTGGTCTGGTTGGTGGTGCAGGTGTTGTCCCCGGCTGCAACATGGGTCGCGATGTCGCCGTGTTCGAGCCTGGATGCCGCCACGTCGGTCTAGATATCAAGGGCAAGGACCAGGCCAACCCTACAGCTCTTATCCTCTCCGGCTCCATGCTACTGCGCCACATCGGGCTCGATGACCATGCCAACCGCATCTCCAAGGCTGTGTACGACGTGATTGGCGAGGGCAAGCACAGGACGCGTGACATGGGCGGCGAGGCCACCACCCACCAATTTACTCGAGCTGTCCTTGACAAGATGGAGGCGTCCGCATAGATTTATCAGCATTTTCAGATTAGATGGTCCCCTTTGTTTTAGGTTCACGACGGAAGGAAGCGATGATCGATGTGACTGATGTATTTCTAGGCCGTACATAGCGCCGTACATAGCGTGATGCATTTAGACCTTTGGATCTTTCCCAAACTCCAGACGCCATGCTCATAATGCAATGTGACCTGATCCCATGATGCTGGAAAGCCCACCTCAGAAAGCAATATTCCTTTTCCGGCCGGTGTATTTCGAGTTCGGCTTCACTACCTTGCCCTTGGCCTCCATCTGCTCCTTTTTCCTCATGATCCACCCCTTGCTCCCCTTCTTCTCCACGACTCCCCGTTTCGAACGGTCTCTCCCTTGTGCTCTCCGCCGCGAATCATCCACATCCACACCTTCCATCCCACTAACCACACCCGTAATATCCCCACCATTCAAATCCCCGCCCCCAACCGTCAACACCAGATACGTCTTCGCACCCTTCGTCCCCTCATCATCAATCAGCAGCCCAGCCCCAAACCCAGCCCTAATAGCCGCCTGACTAACCATACCCCTCTGCACCTCATTCTTCGGATAAAACTGACACACCGCCCTGCCCCCACGCCGCAAACTCGCATACAACCCATCGAAAAACCGCTTCAACCGACCCCCCGCACTCTCCTCACTACTCTCCACATTACACAGCCACTGCAGCGCACTAATACTGATCGCGGCATCGAACGTGCCCGGCCGGAACGGCACGCCCTGCCCGGCGTCCGCGAGGAAGAGGTCGCCCTCGACGTCGCGCTCCAGCGCGACTGCTAGCATCGACGCCGAGATGTCGAGCCCGATCCAGGTGTGCGGCGGGGCTTCGGCGGAGAGGATGCTGCCGGATAGGCCGGAGCCGCAGCCGATGTCGAGGATGAGGGAGGGGTGGCGCAGGTCGAGGAGGTCGAGGGCGCGGTGCGTCATGCTGGCTTGGATGTGCTGGATGCGCGAGGAGGTGGTGTATTTGGCGGATTCGGTGTCGTTGTAGAAGAGGTCTGGGGGTCTGTTTGGGGGGGTTGGTTAGGAGGGTGTTTTGGAGGGAGTGTGATGGGAAGGTGTAGAGAAATGGTTGTGTGGGCTTCGGGGGTGTGCGGGGATTTGTGTGTGTGGAACTTACAGTATGTCCTCGGGGCGCGACATGGTGGAAGTGTTGGGAGGTGTTGACTGCTAGGTGTGGGTATATGCGATTGAGTGTATTCTGGTTGTCGTGTCGTGTAGAGAGCGCGCAAGGTGGTGGAGAGAAGGATGTGGTGTTTGCGGTCGCGATCGTGAACTTTTTGGGCGGGGAAAGGACTTTTTGGTGGGCTTTTCTGGACCTTTAAATCCGCGGCCAATCACAGCGCACCACTAGCATGGATGGGGGATTCATATACAGGCGACGTCAACCTCATCAAGCTTCAATACCCCCCAGATTGCGCAAGCTCTTCCCTTTGTCCTATCCTCAATCACACACACTGCCGCTTCCAAGATGTGGGTATTGCCACTTCTGGGCATCATCGGCCTGATTCTGGGCTTCGGTTTCTTGACCTTGGCCATTGGTAAGTAGGCACATATCCACGGCAGCCCATGGATATATGGATATATCCAAGCAAGCAACAACAAGACGCAGACCAAGAACCCCAACTAATATTCGTGCAAACACATAGCGTCTGGCCTCTACTACCTCTCCGAGCTCGTCGAGGAGCACACCGTCCTCGCGAAGAAGCTGCTCAACAAGATGATCTACGTCGTCATCGCGATCCAAACCATCCTCCTCCTCGTCGACCGCTTCCCCTTCCTGCTCAGCATCTTCAGCATCGCCTCGCACGTCGTCTACGCGCAGAACCTCCGCCGCTTCCCCGTCGTCAAGCTGACCGATCCCATCTTCCTCGTCTCGTGTGGTGCGTAGCTACTCCTCCCCTCCCCTCACATTCCATACCTTTTTCCACCCTTTCTCTCCCTGAAATGTATGTATGTATGTATGTACGTATGGCTAATACGCATATAACCCACCAGCCCTCGTCCTAACAAACCACTACCTCTGGTTCCGCCACTTCTCCGCCCCGCCCTCGCGCCCGCCCCCGGCCTACCCAGGCTACTACACCGGCGGCCGCGACTACACCATCCCGACCTTCACCGAGATTGCGTCCTATTTCGGGCTGTGCGTCTGGCTTGTGCCCTTTGCGCTCTTCGTCTCGCTGTCCGCCGGGGAGAATGTGTTGCCGTCGATGGGGTCCGAGTATGCGACTGGGGTGGGCAGCTCGTTTGCTAGTGCGGGGCAGGAGCCCGTGGGACTGGACGCGGCGGAGAGGAAGAAGAGAGTGGGTTTGAAGGGGAATGGGAGTGGGAATGCGGGGATGGCGAAGGCGGTGGTGAATGGGGTTAGGGAGTGGGTTGGGGAGACGGGGGAGGCGTTTGGGCTGTGGAAGGGGGAGCGGACGAGGCCGTTTTGAGGGGCGAGGGGTTTGATGCTCAATGGGTGCCTACATTAGTTTCAGTTTGCAAAAATCGATGGTTATTCTATTTCCGATTCATCCTATCTCGTGACGGTATCTCACTTATCTCGTAAACTTCCTTCGCAGAAAAACAGCTTTGATGTCTGCGTAGAGCAAGGAGGAATAGAGGAATAGACCAAGAGGCCTTTCATTCAATACCGTGATATGAACCAGCCTCTTCTTGAAAAGTCTAAGAAGATTCGATTCTCTCCTTCAGATCGTCGATTCCACGAGCAAGATCAATGGAGGTATGCTCTCGATCAAAAGACTATGACAAAGGCTTCTACCAAAGCATTTCTATCCTTCCCCCTCATCCATCAGCCCCTCAACCCATCATACTAACAACAACATGCAGCCAGCCATCCGCATACGCCGCCTCCTTGAGCAACTCCTCCACCGGCGCCGCCAACGGCACAACCGCACCATGCAGCACCGGCTCCGCAAGCAGATTACGCCTCCGACTCGGAAACAGCGCCGGAAGCACGGTATTCAGCACCGCACCCAGGGTATTCTGCGCGCGGCCTCCAGGCGCAAGCGGCGTGACGAGCGTCTGCACTATACGCAGCATACCCGCAGCAGTCGGCGGAGCAGGCTCATCTGTCGACGACGACGCAGCAGCGGCGACGGCTGTGGATGTGGATGTGGCTGATGTGGAAGTAGATGGCATGTATAATTTGAGAGGAACATGCCTGAGCGCGGGCCCGCCCGGGGGTTTGAGGAATTTCTGGTAGATGGGGTAGTAAGACTGCAGACTGTGATCCTGGACGGCAGAGTAGAGGGTGGTGGAGTCCTGTTTGGAGAGCGACATGACGACTTTTGCGCTGCCGTTGCGGAGGAAGTCGGCTTCTTTGACGGCGTTGATGTAGGCGTCTTGCATGTGCTTGCCTTGGTCGTCGAGCTGGACGAGATGCTCCTGTGGCCAGTCTGTGAAGTGGAGGACGAGCTTCCAGGGCTGGGTGCTGCTGCTGCTACTGCCGGGTCGTGGGAGGGCGCCACTTTGTTCTGCTTCGTTGGATTCTTCGGGTGTGGGTGTTGCTGCTGCGGGTGCTGAGGTGTCTGGTCTGAAGGGCTCGGTGCCGGCGTACAGGTCGTACAGTAGGCCCATGGGATACTGCCATTTCAGGGGGACATCTTCGAACGAGAGCCAGCCGTCGCTGAACGACACTTCAGGGTTGATGAGAGATGTTGCGAAGAAGCTGTGGATGCGCGGGAGGAGGAACGGCCAGTATGAGACGCGGGGACATTGTATCTGGCGTGTAAGAGTCAGCCAACTAGCCAAGACCATACAGATAAAGCAGCATATACAGCGGCTCTATTGCTGAGGGTTGCTTACAAGATACGGGTCCGACTGGTCATATGTGCGGCATTCTTCGCTGGCCAGCCTGATCTCCAGCGGTATCGAGCCATTCCAGACCTGGTTGAGGAGGCTGCGAGGGCGAGAGGGTGCGGTCATCGCCGTCGCGTATGATACAAACTCGCAAAGTCACAAAGAAGCATATTGTGTTATCGACAGCAGAGCACATTGACGTTTGCTGGAGCTTGAAGGTTGCAACAGCCTGGGGGGTTTGACCAATGATTGATGCCTAAGGCATGCATGGATGGAGCTGGCCCTTCTCCACTTTGGATCTTCCAGGATCCATCATAACAATATCCCAGTTCCCCGACTAGTTTGAAACCCGAATGGAACCTGCTTTTGCATATTATTAGCATCGTGTGGCAAGTCTTTGGGGTTCTTGGACTCCGCAAACACGTGTTCCCTCCAGACTCCAGCGATATGAAAACCGACTCGCTGTTCAGCTTTCATCAACACCGCTAGGCGTAACGCGACTCGCCGTCCAATCCCCGTCATGTCCGCACGCCGGAAACGATCATCTAGCTCGCCTGAACGTGATGCTCGGCAGGTCGGCTTCAGCGCATCGACGCCTGGAGCAGAACAGCCCAAGAGGAACAAGGTGACAAGCGAAGTAGATGAAGTAGAATTGATAGCGCCGAGTGACGCGTGGACCGTGGATACGTCAACTATCTTTTCGCCAAAGGAGAATAGGGGCATTAGAATCATTTGTATCGTGGAGAAGCTGCGAGTGCATTACGATATGTTAATGTACGTGTCTCGCGTTCAAAGTCAGAACCTTGTTAACGGGTTGCAGAGATGTTCTACCGACATATATCGGATCATGTGCGCTGGTAAAAGATCCGGCGCACAGCATACTTGGAAACGGAGAGCACCAAATCCCCTTAAAGCCGGGACTTGGCTCCGATTTCAATCACTTCCTGAAACTCGGCGTTCTCCAGCCGATGGGCGGCGGGCAAGCACCTTTAGATTCAATCATTGTTATCGATGCACATGACAGAAGACGACTTCTTGTGCCTTTTGGCTGGGGAGCCGGACGACATGTCATGGATGCAACTGGTGGGAAGGTCATTATCGAGAGGATGACACGTACTCTTATCCATGCGCTAGGAGATTTGCTGCAAAGTAAATAGTGGAAATAGCTTCACCAGACAAGTAGGACAGTCTTGCTCATTTCGACTTGTTCACATTATGTGTCTAGACCAATGATACCCTACTGATCAACCAGGATCATTCCCATTGCAATCGTAAATCCAGAAGCAGCTGACCGCAACATCTAGGTCTCCTTGTCTGGGATAGGGAAGTCTGATCCAGTAGCGGCCTTGTATTGCTTCCTGATCTGATCGGAAATCTGCTCGTCGGTGAACTGCTCAGCAGCAGACTCGTTGTCTTGGGGACCTTTGCCGAGAAACTTCTCTTGAACGTAGTCGACACCTGGATTCAGTTAGTAATGCTTGCAGGACGGAGGCGCTGTAGACCCATATATGGAAAACACTTACCCTTGTCAAGGTAGTCCTCATTCTTCTCGCTCTCCTTGCCCCCACCAGCGGCGCTGTTCAGCTTGTTGGTGATACCGCTCAAGAAGCCACCTTCTTCCTTCTGCTGTCCTCCCTGCTGCTGGTTGAACTGCTCATTGTTCTGCTGGTTGTTTTGGTTGTTGTTATTGTTATTGTTATTGTTGTTGTCACCGCCGGTGAAGTTCTTGACAAAGTCCATGATGAGGGGTAGTATTGAGAAAGACCTGCTGTGCATATCAGTACATGTCCTCACGAGGTCGCGCTTCGGTATAGCGAGACTCACTAATGGTTTGTTGGAAAGTAGGATAGGTTTGTGGATGAGAGAGGGAAGAATTGAGAGCTTGAAAGTGACCAGGGCAGGCATCTTTTATGTACCTATTTCCAGGGTAAGCTCCAGCACGCGATGAGCTGTCGTTTGGAACCCTGGAATGGAAGGCGCATAGTTGCGGGCTAGTATGACGTATCGGATGGCACGGACAAAGCCGGGGGTGTCAACAACAACAACAGGTAATGCTCAACTCGTCGGATTGAATGGCTCGATTCATGGCCGGACAGCTTGGCAGATATCGGGACTTTGTTTTTTCACCCAAGTCTAGTCTGCCACAGGACAGGAATAAAGAAACAGAGCAGTCCATGGCGGGGCAGTGCAGCGCCTGTAGTGTATCTTCATTGGCGGGAACCCCACTCTGATAGTTATGGTGGGCATCGAGATCAATATCGCGCCAATTGACCAGTCCTGGAGCCGTGTGGCTGACTCTCCAGTTCCGTATTCCAAAGGTCTAGAATCACAATGAAGCTGATAATATTGGCAGTGTACAATTTGTGTCATTATACTCTATCACATTTGGGTTGCCTTGTTCGTCCATCAATAATACCTAGTCGTCTGACTCTCTCAAACAGTAACTCCAAAAGCGATGCTGTGGCAATATCAAAACGCTAATCCGTACAAGAACCACCAAGCAATGCCGCTATGCTGTAACAAAACACTCTATAGTACCTCTCCGCTCATAATCTCTTTCAAGATGCTACTACCAGCACCACTCAGCGAAGCCTCGAGCTCCTTGCTTCCAATACTGCTCGCGATTCGTCTGTCTTTAAATACACTTCCTCCAAAGCCACCTCCACGTCCCTTTCTGCTCGGAGTGGTCGCTACAGACAAAGAGCCGCCTTTGCCCTCTACGGCAGTTATCATAGAAAGCGTCTCCAAGCTACCGATAATGTCCCTGAACTCGGTGTTGGTGAGTGCATGCAAGACATTGTCTCGCTTGCAGAGCCCGGTATAGGCGTCGAAGAGAGATTTCACAGTCGGAGCTGAGGCATTCCTACGCGAAGGTGTTGCAACAACACCATCGGGGGCAACGTGTTGAGTCTTCTTCTCGAGAGCAGAGAGCGCGCAGAGAACTGCCTTCTGCTGCAGATTAAGAGACTGTAGACGCTGCGAAGTACCGTTGCTGAAGACTGCAGCTGTGATGCGAGCCATGTGTGCGATAGTAGCTCGTGGGGCCGACTCAATTGTCAGATGTGACATTGACTGGGCAGCCACCTTAGTCTTCCCGAACTTCGAAGGAGAGCGAGCCGTGGGTGGAGACGATAAGTTCATGTTCTCGATGAGCGCTGCCTTCGAAGGGCTCACACCAGGTGAGATCGAAGAATCAGATGCTCTCAGTTGTTTGTCTTTTGTGTCTGCCTCGACCAGGTCGATTGCTCGCCGGCAGATGTCGAATGACTTTCTCAGGTCTCCAGACTGCGCTGCGACTTTCTTGGAGAGGAATTGGATAGCCGTGGGATGAATGAAAGGTACAAAGTTTGGATCACTTGCGGTGGCCGGCACCAGTGACCTAAGCTTCGATGTAACGACGGATGCAATCTGAGAAGCCGTGTATGGGAGAAATGGAAGCAGATGAGGTTTCAAGCCTCGAGACTTCAGTCGCGGGAGGAATCTGTCGGTGAAGTCGAGGGCGTTGGCAATGCCTACGAGTACAAGACTCGACTGCGCGTCCAAAGCCCATTCGAAGAGGGTATAGAGGAGCTCAAGGTCAAGATCCAATAGGTGATCGACTTCATCCAGTGTTACCAGGAACGATTGACTTTTCTCGTAAAAGAGTCGACGTAAGATGTCAATTGCATGGCCTTCGAGGGCCTCGGAGTCTGTGACGAGCTCTTCCAATAGCTTGCCATAAATATCTTCAGCCTTCTTCATGCTCATACAATTGATGTATGCAGTTGGTACGTCTCCAGCTTCAAGCTTTCTGCTGGTCTCACTAACAAACGCGCTTTTTCCGGTTCCTGGGGGCCCAGAAACATAGATACATCCGGAGGAGGTTGACTGCAGTCTCGATTCAACGAAATGTTCCAGCTCGGCGCGCTCCTTCTCGCGTCCAAAAAGTGCTGTAGGCATGGTGCCTTTCGCAAAGGTCTGGCGCGCGTCATTGTAGACTGTGATTGCTGAGCTTCGCGTATTACTGGGAGTATGTGGTGTTCGAGGAGTGAGCGGCTTGCCAGCGACAAGAACACGATGGCGTGGTGTTGTCGCAGGCTTCTTTAGGCGCGCGTCGCGGTGCCGCGGTGTCTGAGGAAGCTTGAAGTCGTCCACCGGCTTTGAGTCGGCCGGGACATTCTTCGAGGTCTTAAAGAGGTCCGTGATCTTTGTAGGAGAAAGAGGTACTCTGCTCTCTGGGGTGCCATGCTTTGCAGGTACTGTTCCAGCCCGAGTGCGCTTGCTTTTACGCGGCTGCAACTCCTCCCCATCAACGTCCATTGATTCGACATGTCGGGCGCCCAGTCGCTTCGATGGAGTAACAAATGGATTCTCCTTCTCATTGTCGTCAAGAATCACGAAATTGGCTCGTCTCTTTGCTTGTGACGAGGTTGCTACGCCTGAATCTGCAGCGCTTCTGGTCAGTATTTACACCAAAACAAGACTTGCCAGCTGTGCTTACCTGGCGATGCGAGAGAAGCGCGAGTCCGCTTGCCGAGGACTGAAGCAGACATGTCGAGTACTCTTGCAATGTACAGTGTGAGGAAGTCTCGATGTGTGGTGTGTGAGTGTGAAGTCTGTAGAAGGCGCGATGAATTGTAATGAGATGGGCTGGTGCACGGACGACAAGCGCGTTCTTCGACGCGCGCGCGACCGTGTCACGCTAGCAAAGCACTTCCGGCGTTATTCCGGGCCTTGGCATCATTTACGGAGGCGGAATCCGATGGACAGCGCGAAAGCACCACAGACTTATAATCATCTATGCCCGAAACTGTCCGTCGGGACATACAATCCCGCGCCTCTGGCTTAGAAGTTTTCAGACTGAGTCCAGCACTCGGGCTGACAAGAAACGTTGCACTGGTTCATCACACTGTCAATCAAACCCGACTGATGCGATGTGAGCAGGCTTGAAACAACAATGCCCGACACGAAGAGGGCGTGATCGAAGCAGGCTGTTATTGTCCAATTGGTTCCTGGCCGTAATACAACTGTTCCTATGATTGTTGAACACTGGAAGCAATCATCGCTGCCTTTCCAAAAACAGACCGCCTTGTCTCGCTTGTATCACCAGGTCAAGTTTGAGCAGCACCAGTCGTCACGCGTTTTCCCTGGAAATGTTTGTCAAGCCTAGCTGCCACTACTTAGTCCATCGAACAGAATGGCTCTAGGTCTGGTGTCTGAAGCCCTGCCAGACTCTAGAGCATATGCTCCAATGAAAGCTCACAAAGTCTTACGAGTCTCACTATATTTGCGTGGTTTGCCCTTGTTGCACCATCGTCCACGCTCTGGAATGCGGTGAGTGGGATGTTGTTCATGAGGCAGTGCTTGGGCACTGCTCGGGCATTACTCGAGGTATAAAGCTCTTTTGTTAATTGCTCTCTGCTCCTGCTTGCCCTCGCTCTTTTCATCCTCTTCAATACTTTCTATTTTATCTTATCTACATCATAATTCTCTACCATCTCAACCACAACCCTAGCCATGCGTTATGAACCTTGCGGCTGTGTGGTACAGCGACGTTGCCCTCACCATGGATCCGGCCACCGCGCTATTGGGTATCCGCGTCAAAGGCGCCGGTCCGGCCACCCGTTCCGATGCCACGCCGGATGCAGCTGGTGCAGTGTCTGGCATAGCGACTTTCCCTCTTTTGTATGCATGCTCTTACACCCTCCTAATCGCTACGCTAATAACCAGCCAGGAACACGAGCCGTGGTTCCCCTACATCAAGTCCTACTTTGGCGAGATCCATCGGCACTTCTTGGGCACGGGGGACACCGATACGTACGAGGTTATCGACCTGATAGACGCAATCACGGATGCTGTTGGGAGCATCATCGTCTGGGGTGTTCCTGGAAGGTCTCGCCTGAGACGGCTGCTCAAAGACATCGAACATGTCAGATATTCCCTCCTCGAAGGGGGTCTTGTCGGGGGCGGTATAATGGGAGGAGGCATGCTGGGTGGTGTGCCACCGCTCCCGCAGCTTGAATATTACTGATGGCAACGGCTTGTTTCAACATTCGGAGGATGTATCTACCCCTAACAAAACAATCTAATCCCTCGCACATGCTGTGCTACCCCTACACCTTCAAAGGCTCCCTAACAAGATACTCCTCCAACGACGTAAGTTTCCCCTTAACAAGCTTCGCACTCTCCCTCACCAGCTCCTCCCCATCCGGCCCAAAATACCCATACCGCTCAATATAATCATACATATTCCCCATCCCCTCCCGCGCAACCTCCCCCGGCACCCCCGCCAACCACTCCTCCCGACCCACCCGCTCATACACAACCTCCCGCCCAAGCACCCTCCCCATAACCTCCACCCGCTCCGCAACACTCCACCACCCCCCCGCAGCCCACACCTCCAACATCGCCCCCACAAACTCCCCCGTATCCCCCGCCACATCCACCATCGGCACCCTCGTCTCCGCACAAATATACCCCCTAACCACCAACACCCCATCCCCCTCCCGCTCCCGCACCGCCTCATACCCACCCATATTCTGCATATAATACCCGGGCGCATACACCCCGCTGCGCACCCCCTTCCCCTCCTTCTCCAGCCCACGTATATACCGCCCCACATCAGCCTTGACCTCCCACGCCTCCACACTCACCGCCCCACCCGACACCTCCGCCGGACTCGGCACCCCGCTCCACACGAGGAACCGTGCGCCCGCAGCAACACACGCGTCTACGATGCGCAGGGCCAGCGTGCGCTCGGCGGCATGTCCGCCTGGGGCGTAGGACGTGGATGTCATGATGAAGACTGTGTGGGCGCCTTCGAGGGCGGCGGCGAGGGAGGATGGGGAGGTGGGGTCGGTGGTGAAGAGGGGGATGCCGAGGGCGGAGAGGGCGGCGGCGCGGGGCTGGGTTGGGTCGCGGGTCAGGCCGCGGAGGGTGTATTGTTTGGAGAGGGTGGGGTGGGTGTGGATTTTTGTGGCGAGCGAGGTGCCTTGGTGGCCGGTTATGCCGAAGATGACGAGGAGGTTTGGCATTTTCTTTGGTGGTGGTGGTGGTGGTGGTGGTGTTGGGTTGTGTTGTGTTGTAGATTTGTAGGAAAAGTGTTGGTTTAGAATGGGAATTACATCGAGTTCTTGCCTGTCCTTCTTATATACTCTCTTCCCTCTCAACCAGCCCATCGCTAACACACGACCGAATCCCCAGCACGTCCCCGGAGCATGCATCGCGCGCGGCCTTTCGGAATTAGATTCCGGGGCGTAGTCCCCTATCTACATTCTATACCTATCTAGGCAAGTCTCGGATCCGGCGCGGACTTAGCCACTTACCGCATCGGGGACGTTGGCGCAATGCGTCTCTCCCAACATCCGAAACTGCCAGGGAGTGTCAACGATGGGGTCGCTTTGCATCCCTGCATTCGCGGGCATTAGGACTTTCAAAGTTCGTTATGTCCGTTATGTCTTTGGTCAGGCTTTCGTTATCGCTCTCGCCGGCTCGGGTGGATTTGCTATATAGCGTGAGCTGTGGAGTACATTAGAAACCAATAAACGCCATACACAGTGAGTGAGCGAATACATGAAAAGCACACAACAGCAATGAAGTGTTATACAAATACAATGCAGCCTTGAGACTAAGCTGCGGGGCGACGAGGAAGTGAGGGGACAGATACAGAGGGAACAAACAAATTTGAAAGAGGCAGATGGGTGGGTGGAAGAGAATGAACAGATGGACGCAGCACAAACCTGTCTCTGAAAAAAGGATCCATTCATACATGTATGCCAAGCAGACTCACCATGCACGAACTCGAGGTAAATATCCAAAGCCTGCATGATATATATGCCATTATATTATTTTCTCTCTATGATGTTTGCTTGCTTGCTATACACATACATCCACACACGTAAGCACATTATACGCTATGCACTCGTCATTTTCAGACCCTCAGTCAGTATCCATGGGCCCGTCATCAGAATATCCCCCCCCCCCAAAAGAAACGCCGCGCAATGCCAGGTCTCGCTCCTTTAATTCAGCTCATCGCTCAATGCCACTCTCATAACCACTCGCTCTACTCCTCCGACTACTCACTCGCCCCAGCGAATCACCCAACTGCCCAATCTCCGGCCCGAGTGCATCCAGATTGTCAATCTCATTCCGCTCTCCTTCTTCTTCCTCGTCATCACTGTGTTCCTCACCGAACCCGTGTGACGCGAAATCGCTCCATTGCCGCGTAATGACGGGGCCTCGCAACTTGCCGCGCTGGCGACTGTCGCAGCTGTTTGACGAAGAGCCAGATGAGCTGCCACTGAAGCGGTGGTCTGCGACGGGGCCAAGCGTGTCTGCGAGGCGCGACTCGTCTCGCGATGTATGGCGCGAGTGTGTGTAGATGCTCTCGACAGCCTCGGTGGGATGTGCACGAGACGCCGGACTGAAACCCGCTTCGACGGGCACAAAGCCACGGTCCATGGCCTTTTGCTCCGCGATGATGTCGTCGCGGCGGATAGCACTCTTGTCGCACATGCCCCTGAATATTCCGCCCCGGTCAAAGAGATCCAAGGGACGTGCCAATTCGGCGATCCCGCCGGCATCCATAACGCAAATGCGGTCGTAGCCGATGATGGTTTTGAGACGATGGGCGATACAAAGCAACGTCTTGCCACGGAAGCCATCGGCCATGGTGGCCTGGACTTTGGCATCAGTCTCCATGTCTACGGAGGAGGTGGCTTCGTCACAGATGATGATCTGAGAGTCGCGCACGAGGGCGCGGGCTAGGGCCATGAGTTGCCGCTGGCCGAGGGAGAAGTTGAGGCCTTCTTCTTCGACAGCCGTGTCGAGCTGGATTCGGTCTTTGCTCTTCTTGTTGTCGATGTTCTCGTCGCCAGTCTTGGCCTCGACGAGATAGGCCTGGCGGAGAGCGTTCCAGAGCTCGAGGTCGGTGTGTTCATTGAAAGGATCGAGATTGGAGCGGACGGTACCGCGGAAGAGGGTGGGATCTTGCGGGATGATAGCTAGACGTGAGCGCAGGTCGTGAAGGCCAATGGTAGAGATGTTGACACCGTCGATGGTTATGGAGCCACCGGAGAGCTCGACGAAACGGAAGAGTGTTTGCATAATGGTCGACTTGCCAGCACCCGTGCGACCAACGACACCTATGCGCTCACCGCCACGGACATGCATGTGGAAGTCGCGGAGGACGAGCGGAAGACCGTCACGATAGCGCATCTGAACGTGATCAAACTTGATCTCGCCGCTCTGTGGCCAGCTCGATGATACGTCGCCAAGATGAAGAGGAGGCTCTTGCTCAAGCTCGGTGCCGTAGTGATGGATACGTTCGGTAGCGTTCATGTTGTTCTCGACCTCAGCGAGTTGACGAACGGTGAATTGGATCATCTGAACAACGGATAGGATGTATGAAAGGACGAGACCAGAGATACTCGGGTCAACGTTGAAGCGAGATGTAACAACGAGAATACCAGTAACGAACACCAGTGCATTGCCAATGATGTCGAGACGAACGGATAGCCAACGCTGGTTGGCAAAGGTAAGGAAGTAAGCGCTGTTCATGTCGTTGACCGCATCGATCGTGGAATTCGAAAATTGTTCCTCCAGGCCATATGCTCGAATCGTAGCAATTCCACTGACAGCCTCGCTGAAACGGGTAAACACGGTGCTTCGAAGAACACTCTCGTGGCGCTTGATCTCTCGTGCCGAAGCCCGGTAGTAGGCGGCAGCAAAGCAGAAGATTACGCTCAGAGGGACCAGAGCGATAGCAAAGTAGTAGAAGTACGCAATGATGAGGATGAAAATTGAAATGATCATCGACATGGTCATCAGGAACATACGCCAGCTGTCACCTAAATTGTTGTCCATGGTATCAATATCCTTTGAGAAGCGGTTCGTAATACGTCCAAGTGGAGTCGTGTCGAAGAAAGACATTGGTGCGCGAAGTACACGGAAAATCGCAGCGTCCAACATCTTCTTTCCAGCTTCGGCACTGAACACGGAACAGGCGACAGAGAAAGAGAACGTACAGCAAGCCTGGAAGATACCAAGAGCAGCGTACACTCCGATGTAAGTCCCCTCTGAATAACCAAACTTGTTGGATGTCCACCAAGAGAGCCACAGACTTGTAACGACAGTAGCACCGTTGGTGATGATGAGAAGAAACAACACCAGAGGCGCGACCAAGATAGAACCAGCTGCTCTGACGTAGGCAGTGTAAACACCCCAGGCTATGTTGTCTGAGCCACGGTCTTCTTTTTGCATCAGAGCGGCTTGCTTTTCCTTCTTTTTGTCTAGTTTCTCGGTTTTCTTGGATTCGTCAGCAGCAGCCTCAGCAGGCTCCGCCTCCTCTTCCTTCTCATTGACAGACGTGCTAGCCATGAGCGTTTGGAAAGTGGCATTGTCTTGCATGAGATTATCGAAAGTATCCACAGCAGCGATCCGCCCTTGGTCCATAAGGATGATACGGTCACAGCGGTTGAGCACGTGAAGCTGGTGGGTAGCCAATACACGGCACTTGTTTGCAAGTAGACCACAGATCGCTTCGTCCATGATCTGTTTGCCGACGTGTGCGTCGACAGCCGAGAGTGGATCATCCATAATGACAATGTCCGAGTTGAAGTAGATAGCACGAGCGATATTTAGTCTCTGCTTTTGGCCTCCTGACACTGTGATACCCTTCTCACCAATTTCGGTCTGATCGCCATGGGGCATGATTTCAAAATCTCGGCGAAGAGCACAAGCGTCGACGACCATGTCATACCACTTCTTATTGAAGGGCCGCCCGAAGACGATATTGTCGCGAACTGTAGCGTTCTGTATCCAGGCATACTGTGGACAGAATGCTCGCGTGGCACCAAAAGTGACTTGGCCACTGGTACGGCGCATTTCGCCGGCCAAGGCAGCAAGGAACGAAGTCTTACCACAGCCAACGGTGCCAATGACTGCGACAAGCTCATTGCGGCCAATTTGAACGTCAACGCCTTGGATCTTGAATGGCTGGTCATCGATGAGAGTACTGTCGCTTATCCGCTTCATTTCCTTTTCGGCCAGAGACATATGCTTCTCCTTCTTGGACTTCTTATCCTTCTTACCCTTCTTAGAAGTGCCCTTATCTTCTTCCTTAGCTGCTTGTTCCCACGTGAAATCGGCTTTCTTGATATCGATTGCATATCTGCTATCTCCATCCCACACTGCCTCATCACTGGCCTCCTCAGCAAGCAAGAACTCTTGAATGCGCTCGAGAGAGGACATAGCATCAATGACTTGACCGAGGACCATAGGTAGGAAATTCAGGGGCAGACGGAGACCGTTGAATAAAGCTAGCGAGGAGAAGATAGGTGCAGGGTTGAGACCGTGCCCGGAGACAGAGTATACAATGAATGCAATCATGGCGGCGAAGACAGGCATGACCATGCCTACAGCGAGGATGGCATTACGGATCGAAAGGAGGAACTGGATGCCGCGGATTTCAGACCTCCGAATCTTACTCAGCCGGTCGAGGAAACTGAGTTCCCATCCGAAGTACTTGACGAATCGCACGGCACCCAGGATTTCTTGCGTCAGTGCCACGCGCTGATCAGTGATTTTGTTGATGGCGATACGTCGGACGAAAAGGGTGCGAATGGCGCGTGCCAGTAGCGGCATAGCAACGACAAGGAGTGAGAAGCCAGCAAGAGCACTGTATGTGATGTTGATGATAAGGAGGATCAGCGTGAGGGCGATGGCGACAGGGGCAGTCCAGACCATGTGGAACATGCCAGAGGCAGTGTCCACGCGGTACGTATCGACAGACATGAGATTGACAATGCGGCCATTGCTCCAACCCTGAGCATCCTTCTTGCCCTTTGCCTTCTTCTTCTTTCGAAGCATCTTGTCGTACCATTTCCGTTCTGCTTCGGACCCTGGCTTAATGCTTGACGGTGGATTGCCAAACATATCAGGGATATCCCCTCCAGCTCTAGCTCGGCCCGAAAGCTTCATAGCCTTATCGAATATCACCGAGATCAGCACACCTCTAGATTGACCACCAACCATCATACCACGGAAGATGAAATGGTTTGTGCAGAGTGTCTGAATGATTAACATGGCGACAATGCCAATGACGATGCCAACGCCACGCGCAATCGGAGGAGGATCAATGGCACCGTGAGACTTGGCGGAAACCCATGCTTCTGCTGCATAGGCAATGAGGTACTTCAAGACGAACGGTGCGAGCGATTGCAGGATTGATGCCATAAGCTGACAGAAACCACCAAGCAGGAATTCGAATTTGAAGGTGTCGTATAGCGCCATCGTCAACGGTCGCTTGTCCTTGCTGTCCAACCGCTTCTTGAAGTTCTCATTCAGCTTCACCTTCAGTACATGAGCACTCCGGTCGGGGTTTATCGACCAGATGTCAGTCTCTTCGAGTGGACGTTTGTAACCAGTCTGCGCACTACTTAGTAATGTTGACAGCAGCGACGCAAGCACGACTTACCCGCATAAGCGAACCGATCCAGTGAAAAGTGAGGACACTGAACCATGACGCCTGGTATTCGTGACTGACTTCCCTCGTCTTTGGGATTGGAGGCTTTCTCGAACTTCCGAATTGGTACCATTTCCTCTTTTCTTGCGAAGCTGGAGCTGTGGCCACACTCAGACCCGATACTACCGATTCGTTTGTGGTAGCATGTGTGTGTATCCTGTTGTCATCTGAAGACGAGTCAGAGAGGTCCTTCGCGGTGCCGACCTTGTCCAGCGGTACGGATTCAAATTCCTCCTCGGCATATGGTGGAGCGGGGCCATTGTGTTGCTGTCGCCCCGGGTCTTGATCTTTCTCCGGATGTACCATGATCAGAGTATATGGGGGATCATGGGTCTTGAGAGGAGAAGAGGAGAGAATGCAATACGTGGGCAGGGCATGCGGTGTATTTGAACCGCCGCACAAGAGCGACGAAGAGCAGAGTAGTAGCGGTCATGGTGGCTAAGTCCGAGAAGGAATGCTTGCCGATTCAGCGAACAGCGATTGGACGGAAGAGTCATACAGGCATCCAAGCGTGGGAGTGGGAGTGGATCATGGAGTGTTTAGCTTCGCGCAAGGCGAATGCTTGTCTGAGAGCGGGCGATGGCTGTTGGGGCGTCCCTTGTTGAACTTCCCATAATCGTCAGCCATCCCGCAAAACACGGAACATTTTCTGATCTGGCCCGGTCCCGGTCAGCATCGGCAGCATCGGCATTGTTCAGAATCCGATACCGCTTGCTTCACCACCATTGGTCAGCAGTACGATAATTCGAGAACATGATTGGCCTACGCGAGAACCAAGGGTGTAATGTGTTCTCCAAGTGTATATAAGCCTGCATCAACATTATTAATGGCATTCGGCAACATGAAGACCGTCATCTAGATACACCTTGTGGGCGAATTCCGGACGAATACATACATATATATGCATATATACACACACACACACACTTAGAGAACACTTAACGCATGTTATACAGCCTCGCATTACGACACAGACGCCATTATCATTTGCTCTGTCTAATGCTGGGGTCTAGGTCAAGCTTTCTGGCGCGTGCGCCCGTGATCAGCACTCAACTCGATTGCCGTGAATATTCGTATATCGTATTGTGTATAGACAGCAGCTGTAGTAGACTGTAGCGGCGTAGGAGGCTGAAGGTGTTGAAGAGCCCCCACCTCAAAACATTGGCCTCTGCTCAATCAATAAACCATGGATACATGCTACGGAGTATTAATCCAAGCAGCGTAGATGAACTGAGAAACTATCTTCAGGTATGCTGGATTCTTCAGCTCAAACGGCACCCATTCCGTCACCTTTGCAGTTATTATTATTTCATCACATAGAAGCTGATATTGCTGCCTTTGCATATTTGGAACCTGATCCTCCATCGAGTGGTCAGCCACGCCATGTCTGCAGACCTGCTCCTTCATTGCGCGGACCACGCGATATGTGGAGCCATGGACCCGGACGTTGATGCTGATCACCGCGTTTCGTCTTTATTTTTGGCATTCCCCGACATCAAACGTCATCCCGGCGTCCCAGCAATGATGGCATTCCGTCTGCCAACGTTGCAACCTGTGAGGTACAACGCTCGTATACGACTTAGTCCAATGTACTCTTCCCATTCGTCAAAGCTCGGCTCGTTGCGCTTCTTGCAGCGTCTACTCTAGTTGTCCACTCCAATGTGGATGTTCTTTTCGCCTGGAGGAATCACTTCCTTCTCCTTCTCCCCTTGCAGATTGGGAAGTTCGGCCATAGCCTCGCTAATGATGCTAAGTGCTTGCTGGATCTGTTCTTCGCTGATTATCAATGGAGGTGCCAGACGGATGATATTCTGGTGTGTTGGTTTTGCCTGAGTTTTCACATTAGATCTCATCCATTCACACCTCACGGCTATCATCTTACCAGCAAACCCTTCTCCTTAAGCAGCATACAGAGGTCCCAGGCGCTGTGGCCATTCGTCTTGTCTTCGTCAATCACGATCGCGTTCAATAAGCCTTTTCCCCGCACGAGGGTCAGCATGGGGTTGTTGATCTTCCGTAGTCCCTGGCGAAACAGCTCGCCCAGATTCTGGGCGCGCTCTACCATGCTCTCTTCCTGGATCAGCTCGAGGGCCCTGATGGCGACGGCGCAGCCAAGCGGGTTCCCGCCGTATGTGGAGCCGTGAGTGCCGGGCTCAACGGTTAGCATGATTTCTTTCGAAGCCAGTACGCAAGAGACTGGATACATTCCGCCTGAAATTGCTTTGCCTAACAGGACCATGTCGGGCTTGATACCACTCCATTCATAGCATAGCATCTTGCCTGTCCGAGCGATTCCAGTCTGGATCTCGTCACAAATCAAAAGTACGTTGTGCTTCTCACAAAGAGACTTGACTTCACGCAGGTAGTTCTCGTCTGGTACCACAATACCTGCCTCGCCCTGGATAGGCTCTACAAGGAACGCAGCGGTCTTGTCACCATGAGTCTCGAATACATCTCTTACGTCTTCCACATTGTTGTATCGGATATGCTTTCCGGTAGTCGGGTTTACACTACCAATGTTTGGGAGGTAAGGTCCATAGTTATCGCGTGATTCGGGGTCAGTTGACATGGTGATAGCGGCGAACTACCGGTTTGTCAGCCTTATACACGGTCTCTTTGCAGTAATGTGACTTACAGTGCGTCCGTGGAAGTTCTCCTGCACACTGAAAATCAGCGCCTCATTCTGAGGAATGCCTTTGACTTTATATCCCCATTTCCTAGCAACCTTAACCGCTGTCTCCACCGCTTCAGCTCCCGTATTCATTGGGAGGACCATATCAAAGCCAAACATCTTTGTCACGAATTCTGCAAACTTCGGGAATACGTCATTGTAGAAAGCGCGACTGCTCAGGGTCAAGCGAGATGCCTGATCAGTGAGAGCCTTGACAAGTTCAGGATGGCAATGGCCTTGGTTCACAGCGCTGTAGGCCGACAGAAAATCGAGGTACGGGCCTTTCCCGTCAGCATCCCACACGTGAACGCCGCGTGCTCTATCACACGTCAGCTTCGCTGTCGAATAGAGTCACTTCCAATGCTCACCTGCTGAACACAATTGGAAGAGGGTGGTAATTGTGAGCGGCGTGTGTCTGCTCAAGATGTAAGGCATCTTTCGTAGAAGAAGCATGGTACCGGGACGTAGTACCACTTGATGGGTTAAAAGTCTTCGCAGTTGGCTTCAAGGTCGACGCGTTTGTGTCATTGGCGCCATTGGCAGCGATGGCTGAAGGAGACATGTCGAGATAGGCCGGGACGATGCGTGGAGGCAATTGTGTAGTGGTGAGTTTGTTTTGGGTCGAGGCAATGGGATATCAGAAAGTGTAGGGCAGTGCAAAGTGAGGAATTTGAGGCTCGTAGATGAAGGGAAGGGCGAGTAGAAAAGAGAAAGCGGGCGAGAAAATGTGGAGGAGAAGGCGCAGAAGAGTAGCAGGAAGCAAAGCCGCCTCTATCCTCGGACTGCCATTAGGGAATTGAGCATTACATACACGCGGTTGTACCTGCGCTTAAGGGAACCCGAGCCTCGAGATATTACGTGGGGCTCAAATGGTTTGAAAGGCTTCAGGGCTCCGCTCCCCGCCATGGATGCCTGGACCTGGCAATTTTTAGGCTTGGTGTGCCGCCGTTACGGGCGACCTCCCCCATTTCGCCCGCCCCGATTGGTTGCCGCGTCTTGGGCCATGCTCGAGCCTTACGGATCTCGTGACCGACACTTGACACATGAGAACCGATAAGACGTCCTTGTGGCGCATCTCGCTCGGGACATCGACATCTGATGGATCAATGTTCCGGTGTAGACATGCATCTGCCGACAGCTGGATGCCGCGGCGTGCCGTGCATGATGAGTATGTGTGACACTATGACGGGTATGCTCTCACCCTGAGTAACTCGCCTGAAGATTAACCTCCGAGTCGGAGATATCTCCCGGTATAGTTCAGTCAGACAGTAAAACACTTTCGAAAGTCTCGCTCGGTATAATATGCGGCCGGGAACTAGAAGGTTATCGCACTATCTGCCTAGCGCTGCTTCAAATGGTGTCCGCGTGAGATTGGTCAAGTAGACTATCCTATGTCTAGAACAAGTGTATGTATTAGGCGTCTTTCTAACAACTTCAGTAGTAGAAGTCTCAAGTTGACTAGAGAACACTCATGTTTGAATTTGAATCGAGCGTCCTACACCATCTACATTACAGGCCGTAGCATCGTGATGCGTTACTCATGGAGAATTTCATGACTCGTAAATGTTGAAGTATATGCTGACGTATATGCGGGCGCAGTCCTTTCGGCTTCAGTCTACCGAATAGACACCATTGCAAACAGCGCGAAAGAAGGAAAGAAGACGGAGAAGAAGGAGAAGAGGAAGAAGAAGAACAAGAAGAAGAAGAACAGAAGAAGAAGACCGGGACTTGAAAGCTGCTACATGAAGCCTCCTACAGTCTTCGTCATGATAGGTGGGATCCAATTAATCTTCTAATTTTACAAATGACAGTAAAAATCTTGCTGTAATGCGGCCTGTGTATTGTCGCCAATTGTGCATGGAAACGGCCACGCGTGCCCGCTCTTCAAGGAAATTCCCTGGAAGAGTTAGCAAAGCTCCAGTGACCAAGGGAGAAATAAAATTTGTACTTTTTTCTTGGATCAGCGAACTTAGGTTTTGGAGGCATGTGATCATTCCCGGTTGAGTGATCTTCGCGCTCCAGTCGATTTTACAATCTTTGATCGGATTGCAGTTGCGAGCATACTTCTTTTGGAAGAGCTCTATGATAATGTCAAAGTATCCGTCAATTCTTCGGACAGCTTCATTTGCGCCCTCCTCTGCGAAGCTCCTCTCCAAATCTCCTTGGCCCACTCTACTATCCAGAATACTGTTAACATTCTTCTGGATGACTTCGGCAGCAATGGCTAAACCAAGAACGATAATGAACGCATCGGTCCATTTATCGCAGCCTTTACTACCCCCCAGCATGTTTTGCAGATGTTTTAAGAGCATCTCCATCTTTCTTCCCTGTAATCGCGCGTAAAAATGTTTGATTTGTCGATTCGCCAGACGCGGCGAAGTCTTGTCGCCGTAGTCATCTGGTTTATAGTTTGATAGCTTCGAGAGGCTGTCAACTTTGTGTTCGTCCGGTATGGTCAAAGTGTGTGCAACAATATAAGTCGTGATTATGAGGTAGTAAACTTCCGTCAGTAATTTCTCCTTCATGTTATTAGCAAGGTGTTCAACGACCTCGTCACGGGCATGTGCGCTCATACCTGTTCGGTTCCCTGAGCAGGGTCGATGTTAACTAGACACTCGAACATCCGTTTCGCGAAGTCTTCCTTTTCACCCGCATAGTATCTTCCGACAAAGTTGGTCATGAAATGAGTAGCGATCTGTTTGACGTGAGTGTCATATTTGGTCTCATCCTTGGTATAATGCATGCTCTGTAGCCCAAGTGGAGGCGAAGCCTTTTCTACACGAATGTTCTGGCCCGTCTTTGCGTCCTTGAAATGTTGGAATTGCCGTAGCAATTCAGGATTGCTCGGCTTGAATTCATAAACATCAACTTCAAGCCAGGGCAAGCCATATCCTGGCGTCAATTGAATCTTGATCTCAGATTTTCCCCAATCACGGACATTCGTTTCGCACATTTTAATTAACGTCTCTTCACTATGGAGGTCGGAAATCCAGGCTATAGTTTGTTAGCACTGACCAGTATACTCATGTTCGGGACATACTTGGTAGGAGAAAAATCATGAGTTCAGGAAGTATATCACGACAGCAGCCCAGTTTCCAATCATCACCTGGCTTTTGAGAACGATTCGCGCAACGGCGACAGATTTCGCCTGGGTCGCACTAGAATAGTCAGTCGAGCTATGGCTTTAGAAGAATGGACTGCTCCTACTTTATCTCTCTGAATCCTGCAGCGCCAACAGACACGTGTTTTCCTCATAACATTTGCCTGTGCCGCCTTGTCTGGAGCGAGGTGGGTGCCAGGCTTCCGGCCGCCAGCACGTTGGGCAGACGGTCCGTAGGGCTTCCGAACGCCTCGGGTATTCTTGGCGTACGATTTCTTCGATCGGGTAGTATCCATCTGTGAGCTACTCGTAGCACCATTAGCAGAATATAAATGCTGGTCTGTGATGTGATTATCCTTCGTGGTGGAGCTAGCTCCTTCCCATGTAGGGCCCGGATTCGAGAATAGCGATGGTCCATTGTGTAAGATTCCTTGCGAGCCATGTGTCAGTTGATAGTAGTCTATATGTGCAGGAATGGTCGACGATTGATAAGTGGATTGAGAAGGTATCTCAAGGTGATAACTATGGGGATACAAGCTGCGACCGATAGGTGCAATGTCATTTGGGCGGTATGCAGGCTCAGGCCCTGAAACTGGGCTTCGAGAGTCGAAAGGGACACCATCGTGTGTGTTTGCATACTGAGAGCTTTGTGTATTGTACATGGTGGTGTTATCGTAATTGTTTATACACCAGTCAACCCCGGCATTAGTGGGAGCATAGCCTTTAGGATCGGAGCCTAGTTCCCATATAGGTGCCGATGACGGGGCGGGAGTGGTGGGCATTTGATGAGGAGACCACGGTGACAGGTCAGCCCAACGTGGAGGTGGGAATGCCAAGGGTGTCATGGCCATGGAGGGTCTTGTAGACGCGGTCAGTTGCTGCGGAGCAGACATGGACCATCCTGTGACTTGGAAAGTACTGTCATGCTCGTGGCGCACTGGGTACTCATTCGTCATGGGCTGCTGAATAGCATAAGTCGGACTCGGAGAATGCGCAGAGCCTGAATCGGTATAAGCCTTTTATACGTGTATATTGATCAGTGCCTACCTTGGGATTCTCGGTGCCAGAGAGAACTTTGATTCGAACTCATCGACTGTTGACTGTGACGGCGCTCTAGATCGAGCATTCTATCGTCAATGGGCATCTCTTGGGGGGTTGAGTCTCGGATTCCATAGAGATCTTGATCAAGGCTATCGTTCGGGGGCGTCATAACAGAGTGTGATGAGTACAAGCTGCCAGTTGGGCTACTTGCAACATCATACTCCTCAAGCACTGGAGATACATTGCTGCCCTGACTCCTTGGAGAGAAAGATCCGAGCTGGCTGACAGAACTAGGAGTTATCCCTCGTGCCTTCGAATCGTACGATGGTCCAGTGGCAGCGTACTGAGTAGTTGGCAATCCGTTAATATACATGATATTCCCGTTCCAGTGGAAGTCGTTCATTATGACCATTTCGAAGATCTGGTTGCAGGTCAAAGGACACTCGAAAAATTGCTGCGGACGAATGCGAAACTGCTGCCTGATGTGTAAGGCTGAGGCACAAACGATTCTAGCGGAAGTTATCGAAACTCCCTTCGCTACATTAGAGACAGTTATAGAAAGCGAGCGACAGGAACCGTCGAAAAGTGGCAATCAGGAACAAGTTTTATGAGCAAGAAAGCAAGATCAAATCGACCTGTGACAGGGGGATTCAAGGCGTACGACAAAGCACGAGCTGGAATGAAAGGAGAGGTGCGCTGTTCAAGAGGAGGGAGGGCTGAGTGTTCAGAGGGTGTGGTGTATCAAGGATCTATGTGGCTTGCTGCGACCGGTCAGGCAGAAGCCGCCTTGATCGGTCGTTCTCTGCATGTTACCAGCATGTAAACACTCTGATTCGCCCAGCGGTGCAAAACATACCCATTGCGCTCTTTTTGCTCAGCCTTACCGAGTTATCGAGAGTTCTGTACTCGGGCTCGGAAGCGGTACAGGCCGTCCGTCTATGGATCCATATCCATTTGTTGTTATACAGTGCGCAAACAATTGGCGGGTCAGGCACAGACTTTGTTGGCTTGGCACTATATCTTCCTGCAAGTCAGTCAAACCCGATAGGGCTTACGATAAGTGGAAGAGTAATGAGGCAAAACCTGGGGTATTCTCTGGTCTAATGCTTGGTCATTTGTTGATTGGTGGTTCCGAGACGAGTTCTGATTGATCAGGATGCATCTTCACCGGTAGGAGTAGGCCATCCATGACAGCCCAACCAACTTCGCAGGCCACAATGCAGCTGCTTATGAAAGCCATATAAGAGTTGCTACGAATGTATGCATTCCAGCTAGAAGTAAGCGTTATGAATTCCGGTAAAGAGGCTCTTTAGGCTATATATCCTGTGTCAAGTAGCGAGTCGCGCGGCTGTCGCGAGGATGGGTTCATTTGAAGATACTAGGTATGATAATTGATCCATGACCGGTCGCACTGTGCTCCATCACGACGATACGAGTGGGTTCTTCATGAGGCTGCCTAATGACTGCTAATCTCGTTGGTGAGCAAGTGAGTATGCACTGCAAGTACTTCTCGAACGTGCATATCGACGCATGTAAAAAGCTACGCGGCAGATGTTTGCCCATTTGCTCGGTGCGTACAGCTCCTCTCCATCTGCTGTCAGCAGTACGTCGTCGCCATACCCAGATCGACCCGGTACACGACACCCTGTTTCGATTGGGATAGCACAGACGCGTCAGACCAGGAGCTGATACGTGTCTGTGTTTTTGTGCGTGGCTCGTGAGGGATGTGGTGAGACGTAAGGTACTGTGTACAGTGTGGCTACGATAATGATTCTTGACGAGAGCTGATTGTGATGGAGGTCGTCGTGACGTTCTGTGTATCTCCGCGAGGACAAGAAGTGGAGGAGAGATGGAGGGCAGTGAAGTAATGGGAGGAGGTATAATTAGTTACATGGATAAATACTGTACAGGCCACTAGAAAGATGAACCAATTACCGCCGCCAGTAACGCCGTGACCCCGCCCGGCCCTGTTATCGATCGGGCTGATAGGCAGCTAAGAATCGGCTAACTACCCCCCCGAACCCACCCCGCTGTTAGCTGGGTGTGGGCGCGTGTTGGCGCGTGTAGGCCCAGAGCAACAATGGTGACGGGCAGCAGCTGCGTGCGTCATTGTGTCAAGCTCAAACTTTCCTGTAATAAACCTGCTCTCATATTTTTGTCCCCCATAATATAGGCATTTGAGCTTTAGCTCTTGTACATAGAGCAACTTCTATCATAACTTAACGAATCTCATACTCTCTTGCTCAACTCTTGCTGCACGTGTCCACAGCTGTTCAAGATCATTCTGCAGCGTTACTGGTCTGTAATTGCTAGGCCTGCGTCCACCATCTGTAAGCATGTCGGGGCATGAGGATGCAGACGCAACTGCACGCCGATACAGAGCTCCTTTCTCCAGTAATCATCCAATTCCCACCGTACAGAGGTACAAGAAGGAGAAACAGGAAAAAGAAGCCACATATGGAGGGGTTGAGGAAGAGCAGGAAGCTAGCAGGACTCAGCGTGCAAGAGATGCCTATGATCGTTACAAACATGGCGATGAAGCTCAAAGAGACGACGAAGGCCCCTACAAAAGCGAGAACAAGAATCTCCAAGCAACGGCCACGCCGGACGGAGAAGGGGACAAAGAGATTACTACTCTTGATCAATCAAAGGAGCAGCCTATTGAGGAAGCTGCAAAAGACACGTCCGAAGCTGATATATCGCAAGATCCAAAGGAGCAGCGAAAGCAAATGAAAAAGAGGAAAGGCGATGCTGCGCGTGAAGTCACCGATCCAGTCACACATCTACCGGTCAGGATACATGATTTCACTGAAAGAGATCTGAAGAACACACCCGAGAATGAGCCAAACCCCGGTCTTCGCTCAAGAACCGGTACAGAGCAGATGGAGAATCCTGAGGACGATCCACAAATCAAAGCAGACGACGCATTTCAGAGAGACGCTCATTCTGCTATGGACGTAGTGTTCCCACCACCCAACTTTGAGGAGGTCAAGAAACAACTATCGCGCGTTTTCGAACAAGCCATCATAGCTGGGATCGGTACACTCTCGATATTTGCGATCGGGATTTCCCTTCTAGGCCATTTCTCCGGCTTCGACAAATCTGGTACATACATCAGCATACTCACCGTTATTGGCGGCCTTGTTAGTGCAATTACAGTATGGGTACTTCATCAATGGGCGAAGAACAAGATAAATGATGTGTGGGAGAACGAGACTTGGGAGAGCGAGAGGCAAGCAGGGAAGAGAATTGCAGCCAAAAACCAGATTGCAGAGTCAACTCATTGGCTCAATTCATTCTTGGCCTCTGTTTGGCCACTTATAAACCCTGATCTATTCGTCGCCATTCAAGATCAGTTGGAGGTAAGACCCTCAAAGTATGGTTCAGAAACAGCAGCTAACCTCGCTTGGGTAGGATGTCATGCAAGCTAGTCTACCAAAAATGGTCCGTATGGTCAGCGTCGAAGACCTCGGGCAGGGCAGCGAATCCTTGAGAATTCTAGGAATTAAGTGGCTTCCATCAGGTGCAGCGGCCCAGTCCGTTGGCGAAGATGGATCAATTCAGAAGAAGAAGAAGTCTAATGGTGAGAGCGATCGCAAAGTTCCCGGAGAAGGCGAAGTTGAGCAAAACTCAGACCAAGAAAAGAAGAAGTCCTCGGATGGTGGTGGTGATGGCCAGCCGGACCACGACGAAGGCCAGGAAAATATTGCCGAGGGTATGGAAGCTGAAGAAGGCGAGTTCATCAACTTGGAAGTCGCTCTTTCATATAGAGCGAGGGGCGCAGGCAAAGGTCTACGAAGCCGAGCCAAGAATGCACACCTTTACATGGCATTCTATTTGATAGGGGGTGTCAAATTCCCGGTTTGGGTCGAGATGCACGGGTTTGTGGGCGTATTACGACTGAGGATGCAACTTACCCCAGATCCTCCTTTTGTGTCTTTGTGTACCCTCACATTCCTTGGACAGCCTAAGGTAAGTCATCTTGTCTACGTTGTTCCATGTCAGCTGGAGCTTACTTTGACTTAGGTCGACCTATCGTGCGTACCGCTCAGCAAGCATGCACTTAATATCATGGATCTTCCATTGATAAGTAATTTTGTACAGTCAGCTGTGGATGCTGGACTGAGTACACTGGTTGCACCTCGGAATATGACTCTAGATTTGAAGGATATGCTCGTCGGTGACGATTTCAAGAAAGACACAACCGCTCGTGGAGTCCTGATGGTCACTGTCAAACGCGGTTTTGATTTCAAGGAAGGCGATTCTGGAATTGGACCTCTCAAGAGCGGCTCTTCCGACCCATATGTCTCTGTCGGTTGGGCAAAATTCAGCAAGCCGGTCTGGTCAACTAGAGTACTTATGGGTGAGATGGAGCCTTACTGGCAAGAGACGGCGTTTATTTTAGTGACACCTGAGGAGTTGAATGTTGATGAGCGGCTACGGTTACAGCTCTGGGACTCTGACAGGACTTCTGCGGACGATGACCTGGGGCGCATAGAGCTTGACTTGAAACACATAATGAGAAACGAAAACTCGAATGGAAAGCTCTGGGATCGTCAAGACGGCTTCCGTTCGATCAAGAAAGCTGAAAGCATGCCTGGACAGATAGAATGGAGCGTGGGATATTTCTCGAAGCTTCGGATGCAAGAATCGCAGCTTGCTTCGCAGACGAAAGAGCCTGGAGTCAAGAACATGGAAGACCTCCGAAAGCTGGTGGAACAAGAAAGCGAAAGGAAACTACGAGAAGCGAAGAAGGACGAGACCGAAGAGATCGAACAACAGAAAGCTCAGGATCTCAAGGAACGTGAGGACGAGCTCATAACACACGCACCACCGCCTGATGGCTACCCTACAGGCATCCTGTCCATTCAGATCCACAACATTACCGGGCTGGAGCTGCAAGCCATCAATAAGCGTGAGCAGAGCAAAAAAGATAACAATTCTGAAGTGGATGAAGAAGGTGACGACCTTCCATCCGCCTACTGCACCATCATCCTCAACCATCAGAAGATCTACAAGACACGCACTAAACCTAAGAACTCAAAGCCGTTCTTCAACGCCGGATGCGAGCGTCTTGTCCGTGACTGGCGCAATACCGAAATCCATCTCTCCATTCGGGACGCCCGAGTCCATGAGAACGATGCTCTGCTCGGGATCGTCCACCTTCCATTATCCAAACTATTTGAAAAGCGCTCTCAGTTCTCAGAATTCTTCCCCTTATCCGGCGGCGTCGGGTACGGCAAGGTGCGCGTGTCCATGGTCTTCCGCGCTGTGAAGCTGCAAGCACCTCGCGAGCTCCTAGGATGGGACTTTGGCACCGTCGAAATCCAACCCTCAGTCCACGCCGGCGAAGGTCTCCCACAGGACTTGCACGACAAACGAATCAAGCTGCACACCAACATCGGCAAAGCCAAACTCACCGCCCTCGGCGACGGCACCTGGTCCTCGTCGCCCAAGTCATCCTCCTCCTCCTCCTCCCCACGCACCCTCAAACTCGCCGTCCGCCGCCGCTACTCCTCCCCCCTCATCCTCGAATTCCGCGACTCCTCCCTCCTGCGCGACTCCACCCTCGCCTTCGCCGTGCTCTGGCTCAAAGACCTCCCCGACAACGACACTGTCACCCTCACTCTCCCCGTCTGGAAAGGCGACCTCGCCCGCGCCTCCCAGAACACCCTGTCCGACTGCGGCCAGCGCCACGGCAGCATCGTAGTCTCCCTCACCTTCTGGTCCGGCCTCAGCGGCTACCACGCCCGCTTCGCAGGCAAAGACGGGAATATGGCCGACGTCATGGAAGTCCTCGACTGCGCCGCCGACGTCGCCTCGGACGACAACGCCCTAAATTTCACCGACGATGACGCCGGTACTTCATCTTCTTCATCGTCATCAAGCGACAGCAGCAGCAGCGACGACGACGAAGACACACCCACAGGCAGCGAGAAGAGCACAAACGACAACTCCAACGACGATGGCTCCCGCGGCATCATCGACAGCGTCAGAGACTACAAGCACAACGCCAAGCAGCTGCATCGCAAGAATCGCGGCTTGATGCAGTGGAAGGGTCCGCGCACGGCGGCGTGGCTGAAGGGCAAGGCGAAGCGGACGGAGAAGGGTCTTGCGGGCTTGTTTAGCCATCATGATGGGGGTCGTGAGGCGGGGATTGAGACGGAGGTTTGAGATTCTGGTGGGGATTGGCGGGGTTAAGGGGATGTGGATGGGGATGTGGATGGGGATGGGGATGGGGATGGGGATGGGGAAAGGGGGAAGGTTCGGGGGGAGAGGTCTGAATTATCCGACAGAGTCTATAGGGCTATAGGTCTATGAGTCTACAGGTCTATGAATTACTACTAGTGTATATATATACTGATATATATACTACTATACATCCATACCAATAGAGGGAGGCAGAGATAGAAGGGGGTCAAAGAAGGACGGAAACCTCCAGCTTGTCATGCAAGTGCCAAGAATGTCAGGTTCTTAGGTAGATACCTGAGGCATCAAATTGTCTCGACTGATCCGCCGGCAAGTCAGTCAATAAAATTATCAATGCGATACGAGCGCTGACTATAACTCTGGTACACACCACTTTTAAATCCAGTCCATTTCGTGAAGAGAGGAAAGATGAATGAATGTAGGCATCGGTTCTTCTATATATGGTTTTCATTTGCTCTCTGTCTAGAAGAGATGCTATCGAAAAAAAGGTGGGTTGTCATCTTCATTATATTCGTGCCCCGTTCGTGCGCTCTATTGACGTTCGTCCAAAAATGATACGAACAGTGCCACTGGTTTCAAAACCCAAAGTGGTGTCAAACATACATTTCCATTCCACGCCCCCGGCGTAGCCCCATATCCAGCAGAGCTCGTTTTCTCTACCGAGTTCAGACGCCAATCCCTTTATCTTTTTTTGTGCAACACGTTTTTACTCCACAGTGACCGACTTGGCCAAGTTCCTGGGGAAATCGACGTTCAGGCCTTCGCCCACGGCGAGCCAGTACGCCATCAGCTGCAGAGGAATGACGTTGAGGAGACCCTGAAGAGCATCGACGGTCTGTGGAACCTCAATCTTCTCGGTCTTGTCCGACGGGAACTCGGTGTCGTCGGTGTTGCAAATAATAATGGGCTTGCCCTTGCGAGCAATGACTTGTTGGTATGCATTCAACGACTTGGCAAAGATGTCATCACGAGTGAGGATCATGACAATAGGGAGATCCTCATCGACCAAGGCAAGAACACCATGCTTGAGCTCACCAGACATGACGGCCTCGCAGTGAAGGTACGAAATTTCCTTGATCTTCAGAGCACCTTCCAGAGCAGTGGCGTGCTGGGCGCCACGACCAAGCAGAAGCATGTTCTTCTGGTGCTTGAACTTCTCACAGAGAGTCTTGATGCTGGAATCGAGCTTCAAGATCTCCTTGAACTGCTCAGAGACCTTGCCTAGACCCTCCATAATCTCTTGCCTTCTCTGGTGCTTGGACGCACGGTCCTCACTTAGCGAAAGAGCAAACATGACCATGCACACGAATTGCGAAGTGTACGCCTTGGTGGAGGCAACACCAATTTCGGGACCAGCGTTGATGTGGACACCACAGTGGGTGAGGAGAGAGATGGAGGAACCGACAACGTTGACGATACCAACGGTCAGGGCACCACGCTCAAGACAGTAGCGAAGGGCCATGAGAGAGTCGGCAGTCTCACCAGACTGAGAGACGAAAACACAGGTGTCATCACGGAAGACTGGAGCTTGTCTGTCGAGGAAATCTGAGGCGAGCTCGACGGAGATGGGAATCTCGGTCAGTTCCTCAAAGATACCACGCACCGCCATACATGAGTGGAAGGATGTACCGCAGGCAATGAAGATGATCCTGCGGCAGCGGCGGATTGTGGAGATGTATTGGCGAAGGCCACCAAGGGTGACCTTCTTATTTTCAATGTCTAGACGACCACGCATGGCGTTGACGACGGACTCTGGTTGCTCGAAAATCTCCTTTTGCATGAAGTGGTCGAACTTGCCCTTCATGATCTCCTGGAGCTCGATCTCGATGGTCTGGATGGCACGCACATTCGAGGCACCGTCGTTCTTCTGAAGACGGTGGATGTTGAGCTGACCCTCGTGGATGTGAGCAATGTCATCGTCCTCAAGGTACAAGACCTTCTTGGTGTGCTCAACAATGGCAGATGGGTCGGAGGAGAGGAAGAATTCGGTGGGCTGAGGAGCACCATCGTCTGAGAGGAAAGCACGCGATTGCGAGCGGTGGAGGAGAGATTTGTCGGGAGGGGCAAGAAGGTTGTTGCTCTTCTTCAGGGCGACGTTCTGCGAAGCACGCTCTGCAGGCAGGGCGACACCCTCTTCGGTGTACTCCACATCGACGAAATCGACCTTCATCTTCTTCTGAGTGCGGACACCGACGACCAATGGAGAACCCTTGCGGGCAGCGATGACCTCATGGGGGTAGTGGACGGACTTGAGGAGAAGACCGAAAGCTCCCTGTAACTCCTTGATGACAGCCTTGGCCAAGACTGGGAAGTCAATGTCCGGGTGCTGGTCGTAGATGTACTTTGTGAGTTTGGCAATGGCCTCAGTGTCGGTGTCAGTCTCGAACTTGAAGCCTCTGCCCTCGAGCAGAACCTTCAATTCTTTGTAGTTGGTGATGATACCATTGTGGACGACAGAGAACTCCCAGTTGGGGTCAGACCTGTGGGGGTGGCAGTTGACGCGCGAAGGCTTTCCGTGGGTGGCCCAGCGAGTGTGTGCGATACCAGCGTGGGAGTCGAAGACCTTTGTGAGGTCTGGCTTCTCCTCAACGATGAGCTGCTTCAGCTTGGCAACCTTGCCAACCTCCTTGAAAGCAAAGATCTCATTCTTCTTGTCACCGTCGACAGCTAGACCAGCTGAGTCGTATCCACGGTATTCTAGACGAGCGAGGCCTGGAATGTGTCAGTTTTGAGCCTAGCGAAGGCGGTGTGTGAGGAGGGGCTGAGGGGTGGTGGAGCGGTGAGGCAAGGAGGAATTGGGGCACAGATGCGTACCATTGACCAAGGTGTCAAGAATGTACTTGCGGTCCTTCTCGACGAGATAATTGACGTATCCAAAGATACCACTGTAGAGCAGAAAGAGTGAGCAAGCGGCGTCAGGTTGTTTTGGGAGGGCGGAATATGCAGAGATTGCTGGGAGCTATGAGGACAAGCTTACCACATGATGGAAAGGAAATTGAAACGGGACTGAAACGAGAGAGATGGTATGCGAGGTCAGGAACGATCGTAAGGTAGGATTGGGATTGCGATTGGGTATGAGAGATGGAAGTTGGAGAGTGGAATAGATGAAGGGAGGCAGAAGAGAGTTGGGGAGGAGGAGGCAGGAGAATATATGTGAAGGTTCGGTGGGGAGGTGGGATGTGTGTGAGGGATGAGCATCAAGTTTAGCGTGCCATCAATGCATCCGCATCTATCAACGACCTATTAATGCCAGCGCCAGTGCCAACACCAGCCCAGCACCACACCAGCACCAGCACCAGCATCAGCACCAGCATTAAACTGTTCGGCCAGGGCTCAAGGCTCAGGGCCCCAGTTGAGCATTTGTTGATGCAGGGCGGCGACAGGGCCACAGACAGCCAAGACCGCTGCCAGCTTTGCCACTCAGCCACTCACAGCAGAGAGGGGCTGCATCTTGTTTGTCTTTGGCCCGGTTTAATTCTGAAACTGCCAACAGTTCCACACCGTTGCCAGGCCTCTGAATAATTATCTCTTGTTGTTGTTATGTCTGTTTATTGTTGTGATGATAATATGTCTCACCTTCTTTGGTAGTGGAGCCTGGCACGTTGCTCAGCGGGTAATACACTTGGGATGGGGGAGGAGGTAATACAGACACCGCTTAAGCCCGTCAGATCCATCATTCCCCCCTCCCGACCTCGTTAACTAACAACAACCATAGCCTGCTAGCAATCTCGACCGATGCGCCACAAGGGTAAATCCATCTGTGCAGTATTAATTACTGTATACTGCTGCACTGTATTGCCGTTTGCAGTGGGGGTGAATAAGTGTGTGCACTATGGCTCGTAGCACCCGAATGGCAACACAGCTGCTGCCGCTAAACCGGGTGCCTTTCCTCTTTGCTACGCCCCGATGTTCTTGGTGCCGACCACAATTGAGGCGCAGCTCTTTGCCCAGCTGCTATTAATGGCATCAAATAGTCTACCTGATACTCTATACAACGCCCCAAGACCCTCTTTCCGGTACTTGTGAAGACGATCAAGCTTTTCTTCAGGCCCCATTAAGGTTGTTCGATATTGAATATCCTACGCTCTACGCTGTGTCTAGTGTCCCATGAGCTGCATCTTGCGGCGAACGCGAATACGGATCCGTGCGAACTGGAATGCCGACCTGTCATTGGCATCTGCACCCTTGTCCTTTCTCATCTCTCCCCTGAATTTGTGCGCGACCGACGTCAGCAGAACAGACCATGTATCTCTGCAGATCCGGTTACGCCTCCGTGAATCGATATATCAACTCCTTTCGCTCGACGTCATGCAGCTTGTTCCGATACTGATCAATTATTCAAGTGTGTGTCCTAATGTATTCGCTGGTAATGGAGACTGCCTTATGGAGTGCTGCTAAAGCTCCCCTCCCTTGCCTCAGCTAGCATATTACGCTTTCACAGTGGCTTCTCAGGCGTCCAATTATTGGCCATGTTTCCTTACACGAACCAAGCAAGCCTCGAATGAATGGTGGACTTTGAAGCTTACATCAGGCCTCCCGATCGGATGACTGTAAGGCTGATGATTAGCATCTACCATTCAAGACATGCTTCTCATGACGAACGCCTAACAGTTAGCATTGACAGCAAAGATTAGGCCTTAGCACCTCAGCCTTGCAATCCCGACGCCCATCCGTATTCCTTGCAAATTATCGCCGAATACCAATCGAGGACCGCATTCCGCCGATACAGTAACAGTCTAGAAACTGCTCATCGGAACTTAGCGTGTTAATGCTATTTGAGGGGTTCACTTGGCACTAGCGCCTGCGATGGCGGGGTCTGCAAGGCACCAGATACATTCCATCAACTCTAACCAACCTCTTCACCACCCATCCAATTGCTTTTAGCATTTGCATACACTTTCTAGTTGAGCCGTCTCAATCACCTCCTTCGCCTAAATCTTCACACACTCTCTCCTCACCTGTTCAAACATGGCTCCACTAAAGGGGCCTGGCAAAGCAAAGACATACGATGGTCAGGAAGCTTCCTCATAGCTATATAAGGCATAGGCCAATAAATACTGACACCAGGCAGGATCTGGTTTACGCGTTGGAATTGTCCATGCTAGGTGGAACACACCTCTCATCGATGCTCTCGTAGAGGGGTCCATCAAGTCTCTCAAGGCAGCAGGCGTCACAGACGAGAACATAGTGATCCAGAGCGTCCCTGGTAGCTACGAGCTGCCCTTTGCAGTTCAGCGGTACGTGTATAATCTTGTTTATTTACCAAAAATCGCAAGTCGTGAAGAATCTATGCTGATGTCTATAGCATGTATGCCGCTTCTCAGATTCAATCCTCGTCTGCCTCCGGCGGTGGCGCGCTCCTTGCCTCAGCGACCGATCTTCTCTCCTCCACCTCCGTTACAGATCTTACCAAGACCGATACGTCCGCCGCGAAGGACACTGCGTCCACTGCACCGTTCGATGCCATAATTGCTATTGGTGTACTGATCAAGGGCGAAACAATGCATTTCGAGTATATCGCAGACGCCGTCAGCCATGGGTTGATGCGGGTGCAGTTGGACGCGAACGTTCCCGTAGTCTTTGGACTGCTTACCGTGCTCACCGAGGAGCAGGGAAGGGCGAGAGCTGGGCTGTCGAGCGCGGAGAATAGTCATAACCATGGGGAAGACTGGGGGTCCGCGGCGGTGGAACTTGGTGTAAAGAGGCGGGGCTGGGCGGATGGGAAGTTGGATGATTAGATGCTACCTATGTATCGCAGAACATTCGCTCTTTTTATATACCCAGAAACGCCGGCCGCTCTGGTTGTGCGAATACAATGACGTAAAAGCAAGAGTCTCGTTCTGATCCAACGCGGCTCTTCAACACTATTACAAGCTCTACACTGTCACTAAAGATGTGGTAATCTCGAGGAGGATCGGAATCAGGCATGACACCAAAAGATCTGGTCTTCTGCTCTTGAGAGATGAATGTTCATGGTAGAACTCGGTTTTTGGCAGTGTGAGATGGCTTCAAGAGCAGGAATGGTATTGCGGTCCAGCAAGGGCCTGGTCGAGAAATACACCAGCCATCAATCATAGACGGAAAGTGGTCGTGGAGATGCTGCGTTCCATGTTTGATGACCTCGGTTGATACGCACGCACCGCTACCTCAGAACGGCGACACAATCGAACAGCTCACGTGAGGTACACATATTTGTCGCGCAATGGCAATTTCATCTTCCATCATCGATACAATACAACGATATATATCCCCATGCTATTACAAGTGTATTCGATGTTTGGATCCAGTAAGATTGGCAGTCTGTCTACGCGAATATGGGGTTGGTCGAGGCGGAGGCTTGCGGACGTTACGCACAGTGCGCTGATGGACATGCGGCGCGATTGTTTGTGTGAGTCAAATAGCAAAGCGAAGACTTAATACAAAGATAGCTGGAGGCGCCGGGAACGATTCGACAGTCTGGTTTGACGACGGGTGCATTTATGGGGAGGATGAATGAGTGAGTGGTGGTTGGAATGGCGACGACGTATTATGACCATTTTTACGACTTGGCGCTAGCGAGGGATGCATGGATCAATTCGCTGGCCGTTGTTCTCCTTTGACCTGGACACTAACCTAACCGTGTGAAATCACCTTCACTCTCCGTCGCCGCTACATACCTCCCACATTCCTCCTCATCTGCGTCTTCTGACGTGCCCGGCTCTGCGATCCTCGTTCTTTGCGTCTAGGGCCCTTTTCATTCGTCGTTAAACGCCTGCCTTTCCCGCCAGTCCTCCTCACACATTGTCGCAGATTCTCGCGATATCCTCGCGTTCCCCATCTCCCCACACTTTCGCGACATCCTCGCGCTATCGCGTGCACAAAACATCGTTTGGCCTCTGCAATCATCGAACATACACGTCAGACCTTTCATCAGTCACTGTACACACGCGATGGTGATGACCCGGGCTGTATACTTGGTATAGCGGCTTCTATTATGTCGCGCGAAAAAGCCGATACCTCATACACTGCTTTCTCGCTCGCAAATTCTAACAAGCGTAACAAGCCGCCTGGCAAAGAGGACCACCCAGCATGGGTTGGGCGAACGTCGCTGACATGGACTGCACCTAACCGTAAGACGACGCGACGCCCCCAGCCAGAGTCAAGCAATGCCGATGGAAAGTTGATACCGACCTCCAACGAAGAGGCGGATGCCCATCGGGGCGAAAATGGTGACACTCTGAATGGTGTGGGCTCCGCAAGCTCTCTCAATAGCACCGTTTCCTCAATCTTCAGCAACAACCTCAACATGCCGTCGTACCCCGGTAATACGTCCTCCATCCACGCGCTCACTCCTATAACCAATACAGACTCATCACCACCTGGCAAAAATGCTAGCCCACGGCCTGCTCAAACTTCTGTTGAGGCGATCTCGAGTGTCATCGCGACTGAAGAGGTCGCAGAAGCTCCTCGTATCCTTACCTTGGCTACACCTCCGAAGGAAAGGCTACAAGCACGCCCGGGACCTGGAGAAGATAAGGGCTTCAAAGTCTCATACGATCCTGAGCTCGACCCCACAGCATCCAAACAAGCGAAGAAGAGTTCGAGGGTAACAAAAAAGGCGTTTGGCGAGAATGTGAGTGGCTCTACAATTATAAAGGTTTTGCGACCTCTGATGCATGGCTTTGCTGACAAAATTTCATTGATAGGCTGATCTCCAAGTCGGCGATCCTCGTCTATTAATGCCTGGATACAAGCAAGGTGCCGGCATCAGAGGTCGTAAGACCGTTGTTCGAATTGCGCCATATCTCGTGAAACCTTATGCTTTTGATGAGAAGCTCTCCGTTCCTGGAACTCAGGCCACCCAGATCATGATCACCGGGTTTGATCCATTTACCCCAGAATCTCGTCTCAGAACTGTGTTCAGTCAGTGGGGTACAGTAGCCGAGGTCAGAAATCAGACAGATCCGGGAACTGGCAGCTTTCTTGGTATCTGTTTGATCAATTATAGAGATACACTGAATAGCAAGAAGACCGAGATCAGAGCCACGGCCATCCAGTCGGCGAAAAATGCCGAGCAGTTCGGCAATGGAGCAAAGATTGGGACGTCAATAGTCAAAGTTACACTTGACAAGACAGGTCGTAAGGCGAAAAAGCTTGTCGATGTCGCTGTCAAGCGCATCCAAGAGGAGAGATCGAAGCTGCGTGTGCCAGAGCCTCATCCACCTCCAACACTCATCCCAGTTGATCCCATAATCGGAGTGCCGGGTGCACCAAAAGGCCCATCTGGCAAGAAAGCTCCAGAGGGACCTCGAGTAGCAGCTCTACCAAAGCCTGCCTCCCATCTGGTGGTTGAAACAGACCCGATCATCAACACGATCAAGCGCCAGCCGTACATCTTCATTGCACAGTGCTACGTACCTGTCCTCGGTACGACGTTACCACATATAAAGAAGCGCCTGAAGAACTACTACTGGAACGACATTCGCTTAGACAAGAGTGGCTATTTCATAATATTCGAGGATTCACGAGATGGTGAGAATGAGGCAGGTCGATGCTTCAAAGAATGCCACATGGCAGCTCTCTTTACCTACGTAATGAACATGGATATACACAAAGAAGGAAACCCAAACTACGTCCGCAGCCCAAGTCCCGAGCGCGTCCGAGCTGAGAAACGCCAGAGAGAGGAAATGGAGAGGTATCAGCGTGAAGAAGAGGAGGATCTACAGCTGGAGTTGAAAGAACGTGCAGAGAATCTTGACCCAGTCAGAGCTGCCATAGATGCGCTTCGAGAAGAATTGCGCGAGAAAGTTCTCAATGACATGAAGACGAAAATCGCGGCACCGTTCCTGTTCGAGTACCTAGATCCTGCGAAACACGTCGAAAAGCGAAGGCGACTTGGCATCGCAGACCCACAGTCGACAGACAACAAGCCAACAACATTGTTCGCGAGAGGCGATGAATCTCCCTTGGTTGGCACTCCTGCGTCTAGGCAATCTGGCTTTGCTGGTCGTGGCCGTAAACCCCTTGGGACCTACGACGCAAACATGCAACCAAAATCCCGCAGGCTGCCAAAGAATGTGAATGCGTTCATGGATGAGCGTCGCAAGCAGCCTCCCAAGCGTCCAGTTGTGGTTCGTGGTCTCCACAGGCAAATGCAAGGCTTCTGGGGCGATGACGAGGAGGACTCCGAAGATGAGCATCGCAGCGTAGCTACGCGGGAAACTGAAGAGCAAGAGAGTCGACCGATAAGTCGGGAAGCCTCGATAGAAACGGAAATATTTCCAGAACCGTCCACCCGATTGTCGAGAGCCAAACGGCGCAGGCTTGAAGCTCACTGGGGTGAAGACGGCGAGGACGATTCCATCGACGATGCCACTGCTCGTAGATTATTGGCACATCTTATCGACAAGGATGTCGAGAAGATGGCAGAACGAGAGCTGGAGCAAGTTTTGTCCGTACTGCCACGATCATCATCCCTATGGAAACAGGCAGAGAAGGTGCGGAAACGGAATCTGCAGTTTAGAAGACATCAAGAGAAGTATGATGAGATCTTCGGACCAGTAGACGTCCCACCTGATACAACAGTCGAAGGAGACTTGTCGGCCGATAAGGCCGCGGAGACCGTGGAGGGGCATGAAGGGGAAGAAGTTGTGCTTGAGGTCGCTGAAAAGGTCGTCAAACCCAAACGCGGACGCAAACCTAAGAAGAAGCAAGTACCAGAGGAAGAGGAGCAGATTCTAGAAGAGGCGACCAAGGTTGAAGATATCACAGACATCCCAGAAGAGATTGACATGCGAGATGTGGAAGACGAGACACCCAAAGAAGGAACACCATTCGAAGGGGTGGTCGACTATACCTTCTCGACAGGCAAAGAACCCCGACGGACCGTTGAGGACGACCCAGAGATTCTTATGGATATCGATGGTTGGCAGCATCTTATCAAAGACGACGAAGATCTCAACCTACTTCGCAAGGCTCTCGCCGTGGAGCCCAGTTCAGACCTGGGCGACGTGCACCTATGGGCAATGAAACAGAAGGAGATCAAGTCTTTGAACAATGGTGGAGTCACGGGTGTAGTTCGTAGTGCGGCCAAAATCTCAGGCTACTACGTGCCGAACCCGTCAGGATGCGCCAGAACGGAGCCGACCAAGAAGATCCGCAACGAAGAAAAGTCCAAATACTTACCTCACCGCATCAAGGTGCTCAAGCAAAGGGAAGAAAGGGAAGCGCAGGCCAAGAATGATCCTGCTGCTGCTGCCGCCGCTGCCAAGCTCAAGCAAGAAGCCAAGCTTACATCCATGGCTTCTTCTCGACAGAACCGAGCCAACAATCGTCGTCTCGCGAATGAGATCAGCACACAGAATCTCAGTATCGAAGGAGATACAATGAAGTTCAACCAGCTCAAGAAGCGCAAGAAGCTTGTCAGATTTGATCGTTCGGCCATTCATAATTGGGGTCTGTACGCCGAAGAGAATATTGCACAGACAGATATGATTATCGAATACGTCGGTGAGAAAGTGCGACAGCGTGTTGCGGATCTTCGAGAGGCAAAATATACGATTCAGGGCGTTGGTAGCAGCTACCTCTTCCGCATAGACGAAGACACGATCATCGACGCGACAAAGCAAGGTGGCATTGCTCGCTTCATCAACCACAGCTGCTCTCCAAACTGTACGGCCAAGATCATTCGGGTGGACGGCGAGAAACGTATCGTCATCTATGCGCTGAGAGACATCGCCAAGAGTAGGTCTTATTTGATCACGTGTGCCATACCACCAGACTAACATATATATCTAGACGAGGAACTTACATACGATTACAAGTTTGAGCGAGAACTCGGCAGTGACGATCGGATACCATGTCTTTGCGGCTCTGTTGGTTGCAAGGGCTTCCTCAACTAAGCTCACCCCAATACTCCAATACCACATCTCCGTCCCCGGGACGACATACATATTGCCCACAGCCTCCGTTGCCCAGCTTTTTTCAACCTGCTTGGCGTTCACGGCTGTACTATTCAACCTCATACCTCGGTTCATGAAAAGTAGTCTTCGGCGTTTTTGACTGCATTGATGGCGCTTGGCTTTCCTCTTACTACTCTCCTATTGTCAGGATTCGCACCTGTCCCACGGTCGCTCCGCAGCTTCGTGGCGGCACTGGTGTATGTATACTTCGAAGAGAACTACTGCATCACGGCGCGATCCGGGACATGTGGTGCGAGATCTCGCCGCAGCTTCAGCTTTATTTGTTTGTACAAAACTTCCTGGGTGGTTTGGCTTGTTTGTTGTAAGCCTAGATGGAGATCTGCTACGCGATCACCTCCGGAAGTGACAACCTGGCGGGGCTGGGATTGGTGCTCACTGAGGGAGAGGGCAGATAGGCTTTGAGGTATGGAAGCAGGATATCTGCGGCTTCTGGGCACGTAGAGGACGCGTGAACATGGATATATAAGAATCAATTGAGGGATAATTAGTAATTTCTGCAGCCGAAGTTTGCTTTCTGCCTGCTTGTGACCGCACACGATAATCCGCCAATCAACTGCCATATATCCGATGGCAACGGACAACAGGGAACGGATCGTTTTTGTGGGGTCGCGAGGTCTCTGACTCGTGATTGTTCCACAGCAGTCCAGACAAAAGGAAGGTGCCGTAGTTGGCCGGATTAGGCAATCGCCTTGACCCCCTACGTCAATTCAACTCCTTTGTTTGACTTATAAACTCCGAGCTTATCCTCTTATGTTGTCAGCATTCCTGCCACCAGACATTCCTACGCTCGACGATGCCAGCATCAATAGGTGAATGAACTGCACCGCCACCTCCTGATTAGCCTGCCTATTGCCACTTTCCGTCGTCTTCCTACAGACTTGGGTTAGACACAAGAGGAATGCGGTCAGACTTCCTGCAGTCCATGGACCTCGAGCCTCAGTATGGCATCCTTATCATAGCATCCTCCATCTTTGTCGCCTTTCTTGCTGGAACGTGGCTGCATTCCAGAAGCAAAGATGGGCAACGAGCGCCTCCTAATTCCAATTTGCCGTTCGGGGGTGACCTGCTATACGTCATGTGGGATATGAAGGCGTGTTTTGATAGTGTATTGTGAGTCTTTTGGGAATAATCGTTTGGGGGAGAAACCGATCTCCCGGACCGTAGATTAATGCTGATTTTCTGGCGCAGAAAAGCATTTGATGGACTCCCTGTGCGACTTCGTCTGATCTTCACCGACATGTTCGTCGTCTTTGGTCCGGAAAACGTCAATACGGTGTGGAAGTCGCCCAACCTGCACCATCGAGCGTTCCGCAATGCTTCTCTGAACACCATGTTCAAGATCTCGCAGGCGCAGCATGACTTTTACGTCTCGGACGATTCGGGGCATTCTGAGCGACCGACGCCGGGGTCCAAGAGACCTCCGCATCTGCGTGTTGATTACGCCGGAATGAATCCGGTCCAGAAACTGCTGACCGGCCCAGCGTCAAAGCTGCTTGAAGATCGCCTCAATGCGAATTTGTGGGAATACTATACCCAGACCAGCATCAGCACATCAGAGTGGACTGACCTGGATGATCTATGGTCGTTTGTGCGAAATGCATGTTCGACGTCGATTTTGAGAGCAATATACGGGGAGCGGCTCCTGGAGGTTATTCCGACGTTTATAGAAGACTTCTGGACCTTTGACAAGACCATCCACAAGCTCTCGCAGCGGACCCCCCGATGGCTCTGTCCACAGGCGTACAAGTCGCGCGACAAATGCATTGACGCCGTCATTAAATGGCACGCCGATATCGAGCCTACCGTCAGAAAGGCTACGCCAGGCGAAGTAGCCTGGAGTCCCATCTACGGCACCGATGCCATCCGCGCTCGTTTGACTGCTTGGGCTCAGATGCCCGTCTACGTAGAGGATCCGGGCACATCGGCGGCAGACGACCTCGCATTCATATGGGGGTAAGTCCCCTTTAAGCACTCCAGCAACACCACCAATTAACACCCCACCAGTGCAAACGCAAACTTAATCCCAGCCTCCTTCTGGATGCTCGTCGAAGTCCTGCACAATCCGGCCCTCCTATCCGACGCCCAAGCCGCCATCGCCCGATGCACGACCACAACCACATCCACCACGCCCAACACCACAACCATCCCAATCGACACAACCGCCCTCTCCACAAACCCCCTCCTCCAAGCCATCTACGCCGAAACAATGCGCCTCCACGTCAGCACCCTCCTCCTCCGCAGCCCAGCCCGCGTCCCCCTCCCCCTAGGCCCCTACTCCATCCCGGCCGACACATCTATCCTAATCTCCTCCCTCCACGCACACACCGACCGGCGCGTCTGGCACAGTCCCGCTTGGCCCGTGGATACGTTTCAGCCGCTCCGCTTTCTCTCCCCGGCCTCGGCATCAGCTTCGGCATCTGCGCACAGGGAGCACGTGCCAGACACGCCCATAAAAACCAACACAGATAATACTCAGGAACAGCAGCAGCAGCAAGCACAGCAACTTCAAGACCAGCAATTCTCCCTAGCCCCCTACAAAAACGCCTGGATCCCCTACGGCGGCGGCGCGAATATCTGTCCGGGCAGGCATTTGGCCAAGAAGGCGATGATGGGCCATCTTGCTGTTGTGCTGACGTTGTTTGAGTTTGATACTGGTGGGGATGGGGGTGTGCCTGGGGATGATATGGAGCGGTTTGGGCTGGGGACGTGTGCGCCGGATCGGGAGGTTAGGGTTCGGGTGCGGAGGAGGAAGGGGTGAAGGGGTGAGTGAGATGGGGGAGTGTGGAGGAAGGAGGAGGTGAGGGGCGTGAGGGAGGGATAAAGGAACTCAGAACATACACCTTGAGAAGAAGACATCGAGTAAACCCCTATTAGAACAGAAATTATATATAAGAACATACCACATCCTATCTCAGTCTTAGTCTCGGTATGCGTAGACTCGATATGTGAGCATCTAGAGAAAAGAAAAGACTAAAACTCCAAAGGAATAAAAAGAAATGCATCGACCGAGAATCGAACTCGGGTCGAGTCGATATCCTGAAAAATGCCCCCTTACCGTAGAACAGAGAAGGGAACGAACTGGCAACGACTCAGTATACCACTAACCCACCGATGCAACTTCCTGTACAGTTCTGTGATGGATATGTATTTATTTGTCTCTGTTGGTTTTCTTTTTGCGAATATGAGGGTGTGGGCAGTGGGGAGTGGGATTGGGGAGTGGAAGTGGGGAGTAGGAGTAGGATTGGGGAGTGGGATTGGGAAGTGGGATTAGGGGAGTGGGGCTAGACCTTGCATTTTTTTTCGCGCATTTGATCTTTGAGGGTTTACTAGGGGGTCCTAATTATGGGGAGAGGGGGGTAGGTTCAGAGTGGATTTTTTTGGGGGGGCTTGGGCTTGGTGTGTGCTTTTGTGCGTTTTGTGCGTTTTGTGGGGGCAGGGGGGGTGTGGACCACCGTAGATGGTGGATGGTGGATCGTGGATCGTGGATAATTATGCACAGGGGGTTTGGAGACGGATTGGGAGGCCGGGGAATAGGGCAGGATGGGATAGGGCAGGATAGGATAGGGCAGGATAGGATAGGGCAGGATGGGATAGGATAGGGCAAGAGAAGAGGGTAAGAAGGTAAAGGTTTAAGCTGAGAGAGAGTCTGAGAGAGATTGCGATTACGACGACGTCTCCATATGGGCTCGCTACATCAACTGGCAATATATATAGCAAGCATCTTCAGAGACATGTTCAAGAAGCGAGGAAGTGTGAAGGTGAAGCTGATTTAGAATGTATTATTAAGTTGGACATTCATTGGAGTGTGCGACGATTCTTCTTTTCTGGACTTCGTCGTGTCGTGACATGTCTGGCATCATTTCTGTTCTATTCTGTTCTGTTCTGGGTATGATGCACGTGTATGTGTATTTATATGTGAGTATGTCTGACCAGCCAGGCATAATCCCTGAAACTCTACTCCCTCCCCCATAGCATGGGAAGGAATATCGTGCGTCTGCCCGCTATCTTATCGATTACACGTGGCTGTAAAACGTGAGATATGTACAGAGACAAGCAGAAGATGAGGCGAGAGTCAGAGAGAAAATGAATTTCGTAACAAAGTGTATTGATCAATATCGTGTCCTCTAGCACCCTATATGTATGTATCTAAGAGAATGTTTATCAACTTGCGCCCCCCAAAACCCTATATATCCAAACGAATGTATACGAAGAGAGTGTCAACGGTATCTTCTGACATCAAAAAGCAACAACAACATCGTTATCATCATCATGCGTATCCGCCCAGCACGCTGGTTGAGAGAATGTAATATAGTAGGACCAGCCAGCCAAGCCGGCGCTGAATGAATGTATGAATGAATGGGGAAAAGCGAGTGTGTAGAAGCCATGCTCGCAGCAGCAACAACAAAAAGTCCAGTAAATGAGTGTGGTATCAAGGTAAAAGTTTCGTGCATGAAGAACAATGAAAGAGATAGTTTGCGTGAACCGGTTGGAAGGGAACGCCCGCGAGATGGATGCAAGCAATGATTGGGTGTCGTTACAAATGCAGGGATATGCACCAAGCCTGGGAAATGCAGCATGAGGGTATGTATGCATGTATGTATGTGGCAAACGCGAACAAACGAGTAAAAGATATCATGGCCTTCGCGGTGGAACTCGGTTATTTTTGGCGACAAGAACAACAACTGAGGTGGAAAGGTCTCACGGTGCGTGAGCCGGTGCGTCAACTATCCAACATATTAGCCACCGCACGCCAATATTCAAAGCTTCAACATTTGCGCATTCTACTCACAATCCAGTGTGAACATCATCCGGTTATGGCCCTTGTCGGTCCAGTCCCACTTCCGCAACTTTGCCAGCTCGTCGTCCAGATCGAACTGCCAGCTCTTGATCTCCGCGACCGTCCGGCCGCCGTGCCCATGTGAGAACCGCACACCTGGACCGTCGCCCTCGAGCTCTGGTGTGCCAGTTCCAAGGGAGGTCGGAGAGAGCTCCCACCAGTCGAGAGAGTGGTAGTTTGGTGTTTCGATACCAGGAGCGATGTGGGAGTAGCTTTTGACTGAGACTGCGTCGTCGTCACAACTGTTTTCGTCGTCTTCCATGGAGACTTCGAGCTGGGGAAGGACGGGGGATTCGGGTCCCCAGGGCGCGTCGTCGGTTGTGGATGCATGCTCGAGGACGACAGCGGCAGTTGGAGATACTAATGTAATTCGTAAGCATCGTTCCAGTGTCACAGCAGAGAGCCGACTGTCTTACCGAGATCAGCTATAGAAGGTTCAAAGGCGCTTGGTTGCATGACTGGTGTGTTCTTAGCGAGCAATGGGGAGTGTTGTTGTATTATAAACCCAGGGCTGACAGGGGAAAAGGTCGTGACTGCGGTAGTGGTGGTGGCTGGAGGAACGTCTATGACTACTTTGCGTCAGCATGTGTTTTACCAACGTAGTAGGCCATATTGACTTACTAGTCTTTTTTGTTGGTGGTACATATACAGTTGGTGCTAGAGTTGGTAGTACAGGTTGATGACTGACCATTGGAGCTGCTGTCGCGGTGCAGCTTGCAGGTGGAGGCGCCGAAAGTACTTGATTTGATAGACTGCCCGAGCGAATCGATGTAGCAGCATTAGACTGACCTGCCTCCCCCGGCCCGATGATATTGTTGGACGATGCTGGTCCAGTTTGTGTCGGTAGAGAGGCAGCCTGATAAATGCTATGTTAGTACCGTCTGCCTCGATCCCGTCGCAGAGAGACGAGCTGGTAGTATCTCACCTTCTTAATGGTGGTCGCCTTGTTGACTGGAAATATACTATACACCGCACCCTTCCCATGCTTGGTGACCGGTGTGCGTGGAGATCGCATACCATTCCTGTTGAACTTGGTTAGCGACTGGCTTACAACTGAATACAGAAGAAGAGTTGACTGACTTGCTGACGCCCCGGGAACGGCCCCTGTTGCCTTGTCTTGAGCCGCGTCGAGAGGGTTTTCGATTTACCGTGTGCTGCTACACGCCAAGATTGTTAACGGTGTCCTCCAAGACCCCTTGATCTCAACTTACAGACGGGGGAAGTCGCGTATCCAGTCGTAGTGAAATATTCTGCCTTGACGCAGTAGCTGCTAATCTCGATATTGGTGCAGATATGCCCGTATGTGGTGCGGGTTGGAGAGCCGGCGCAAATGGCATCTGACTCGGCATTGGGTGCTCGGAAGTCTTGACATCAGAAGCTTTTGTGGACTCTTCAGTCTCATACTGTTGTCTCGAGTACCACGTCTCAAGCGGTGCAGCCCCTTCAATCGTCGTTTTGCGTTCATGCCGGGTATCGTCAATGAGTTGCTGAAGCTTGACTTGGTGCTCATCTGGATTCTGGATGAACTTATCGAAAAGAGAATTTGCCGCAGCTATTCTCGACTTGTAGTAGCTGCTATCTCGGTTTTGCTCCTCTTTCTGAACCGTAAGCAAGGACTGGTCTCCCGAAGAAGTTTGTGACTGGTTGACTGGCTCTGACACTCCAGCCTCGTACAGCTCATTCGAGTCCACTTCTACCGCCACGTGTGATTGGGACTCTTCAATTTTAATTGATGGCGATCTAGCTCCTGACGACGTAGGGACGATGATCTGCGTATTACTTTTAGCTCCGCTGTTGGAAGTGTCGCTCGGCATCTCACGCTTTCCCATTTGGGTCTCACTACTGCAAACATGCGAAGTGGGCGCAAGTGGTCGCGATGCCAATGCTGCATTGAAGGCGGTAATGTCAAGTTTGGGAATCTTGTCCCTCGACCCAAGTTTCTCGTGGCGCAGACGCTCTCGCATTTCTGCTTGCTGGGCGGCTGGGACTGCGTTTGGACCACGCATTGGGATGATTTCGTCTACAGATATCTTTTCCTTGCCCAACGATTTGACCGTTGTATAAGCTCTGGCCCAGCTGACTGAGGTACGGGGACGCTCAAATTGGCGCGCCTGGGGTTCGTCTTGGATAGACGTACCCTGCCTCGTCAACGTTAGCCGCTTCATGACCTTTGAAGCTATTTTCATCTCGGATCGGGATCCTGAGCGACTTGATCCTTCTAGAAGCGACTGTGTCGATGGGCTACTCGCTCTCGGAACAGCTGTGGCGTCATTCTTTATCGCCTCTATTTGCATCGACGGGCCTGCTACCTGGGTATCGACGGCCTGTGGTGCTGTTGTTGCCCATTCCGGCACAGCCTCTAGGGGCAGTGGTTCGAACAATGGAGGTAATTTTTCCGTGTGATGTAAGTCGGCAAGAGATCTACTTCGCCGACGGATGTTGAGAGACTGCGGCATCAGTCCTTCAGTCTCGAGTGAGGATGATACACTATCTGATCTTGTTACAGTAAGCGGACGGGCGGCCCAGAAAGCTTGACTTTCGACAATCTCGCTGTCTAGATCAGGTGCAGATGAGTCAAGACCTGCAGAGTATACTGAGGACGGACTGCTGGGAATTCGGGATAGTGAAGATTTCTGGCGGTGGAGAACATGTGATGCTGACGACATTTTTCGTTGGGAGGGCCTCTTGGAGGAGACAGAAGCCATACTGCCCGAACTGTCCGATCGTGTTCGCGACGATTGAGTGCTTGATGACTCCCAGTCGCGTCGATGCCCTCTGACACATTGGACGTCTTCTCTCTTGTCTTCGGCTTTCGAGTTAAAAACGGGCTCAAGATTTTTGGCAGCTGCATAATATTGCTCTTTGTAAAGAGAATCTGGACTCTCCCAGCTGGAAGTATGGTAGAATCGGTTTGTTGACTCTGTTCGGCGGTGACTATGTACCTGAACAGGATCCTCGCCTGTTAAGCCCAGGAGTTGATTCGCCTTTTGGACTCTGGGCCCCTGCGCGACCTGTGAGATATGTGTAGTAAGTAGCGTGCTCGTTCCCAGGATTTTTGATGCTTTCTCGAGAGATGGTCCGCGGTAGTTAGCTGTCGGCGGAACGGGAGATGCTCTGGGCTGTTTATAGGGGTTGATGGTCGGGTACATTCTCCTGTCTGTTGGTGGTGGAGGTGGTAATGGCTTGTCCTTGTTTGGAGGGTTTGGGGTAGTGGACCTAAACTGTGGACTTGGTGCAGAGATGGAGTATGTTGACATTGGCGGAGCAGAACGTGAAGCGGGCCGTGAGGTTGGATTTGTGACCGGCAACGCGCCACTCTTCTTGTATTCGTTCAGAGACATCGCAATTTCGTGCCTTGATAGTGTTCTATAATGAAACCTAGGGACCGAAAAGAGATACAGCGGCAGTAGCGCTGTTATGCGCTATGTAGCAGTTGCTGGGGAAGAATATGGGAATATCCGCGCCGGCGCGAGGAACAACGATAATGGGCTTCGATAAGTATCTTTCGACCTGTCGACAGTCAATAGACTGGCAGAGTCGCAAATTGCTCTCGTGATAGCAGGGTAGACGATCCAAGTACGTCGATCAGTGACAGGCGGGACTGGAGGAACTAGTCACCATTAACCCTGGCGAGCAGCAATGAATCTCGAACTAGACCCAGAAAATTGAGAGAGGGGGGAGAGACAGACAGCAAGACAATGAATGGATAATATAATAAAGTGATAGGAGATGTATGCAAGTTCCCATGGATTGTCTAGGTTTCCAGAGGTGACGGTCTAGACAAAAAACCACTGTGGAACAGTATGGGACAGGGCCAGGCTGGTTAAAGCACGTGGACATGACATGCATTGGCAGGGGGGTACGACAACATGGTCCATTGAATGGGCAAAAGAGAGAATAAGGTTAGAAGATAGATGGTAGGAAATACGGCCGTCGTAGCAAGGATAGTCTGTCCGAAACAGCACGCAAGACAGTCACGTCGATCATGGAGATGATCCGCGACAACGTCCGAGACGTTAGTTTTATGAAAAGCCGACGGCTTTCTCGGGCACCAAGTCATGAAGATGATTCATAGCGAGTATGAAAGTGTCATTGCAATGGCTTCGCTATAGAACCTGAATGGTTCCGCACAATTGGTGTAGCAAGAGATTCGTGGTATAATCTTGGTAAGAGTGTCAAGAGAATGTTCCAAACCAGATTCGTGCGATAGACAGCTGCAGATTGTGCCGGGGTTCCTTGATAGGATTAGCACAGTCAGAGAATAGCCATATCGTACTCCTCAGGTGAGTAGCTGGCTGTAGCATGTCACAGTATGTAATTGACGTCCACGTACTGGCTCAGATACTATGAGTGACACTAGGTATTCGTCGGCGAACAAATTATCCATGTATAGTTCAGTTTGAGCAGATATAAATCTAAAAAAAGTAATGAGACAAATTGTCCTACTTGCGATGCAATTGACAAAGGCGCAATGAAGCAGAGAGGTCAGGGCACACTGGCAGCAGAGACAGATCGAGGGGCCGAGGGTTACAGGGCCATGAAGCAAGACGACCGGGGTATGGGTATCGTACAGTCTATCGATTGATCTAGGTGATGATGTACGTGGAGCAGGATAGTGAGTCGGTGAAGTGTAGAGGTTGAAGTTGAGGACGATGGTGAGAGATGGACTGATGCTTGATGCTGGGGAGAAAGGCGGACAAAGCTCAAGCGGAATGACCGCTCTGGGCAGTAGTGCGGCCAAGCTAGTCCTAGTCAGGCTAGATGACACGAGCCACAGACCATCCCCACAAACGTCTCCGCACGTTGTCGGCCGACACTACTTTGTACAACTCGAGTGTTATTCTTGACGTGCGTGTGCTATAAATATCTCATTTCTTGCATACTTATGCAAAGAATTGTCGTATCTGATAGTGATAGTGACAGTGACAGTAGTAGTACTCGTGACAGCGATAGTGGTAGTCCTGTCGCTGCGCAGGACTCGTTGTGACTTCCTCCCTATAGTCATGCAATTATCATTTCACGTCAAGTACACGTCAAGTACACAATTGCAGTCAACACGCATGTCACTAATGCATGCTGTGCCTTATCTCAACAGATTCACGCCGGTACTTGCCATCACCAGCGCCGCAACAGACATTCATCGTCAGCAGTGAGCGCAGGAGACTACTACATACCACAGTAGTAGAGTGACAAGACCACACCCTGGCTTTGGTCGAAGCTCAAGACGATACTCTCATCCTTGCTAGTGTTGCAGCTCACGGGTCTGCCACATTCCCACCCGTATGTCACTCAACCTTACCCCATCACCGATGTTTCACGCTGACATCGAAAGAATGTCCATACTTTCCAGCCACTCAGCGGCGCCGTATGTCATTCCTTGCGTCCAATCATGGCACCTGGCTAGACAGCATGGTCGACGCATCTCACAAGTATAGTGTAATAGTTCTCTTATTCAATTGTGCTTCCATTTTTATTTCTATCTAGTCCCTACCTTGTCACAAGTCGTGTGCTAAGTCGTCACTTCATCCACATCAATAGTCTGGGGTATTCGGGCCCCGAGGTAAGCTCTCAGATGTTCACGGCTGTCCTGAACTTCTCGCCGGCATACACTGCGTTACTGCCGAGTTCCTCTTCAATACGAAGGATCTGGTTCAGCTTCGCAAGACGCTCAGATCGAGCAGGGGCACCAGTTTTCTGCGATACATTAGCCATGGGATCTTCTGTTTTGCTGGCTCAACATACAATTTGACCAGACCGAAGACCGACGACGATGTCGGCAATGGTAACGTCCTCAGTCTCGCCAGATCGGTGAGAGACCATCACGCCCCAGCCTGCAGCATACGAGTCCTTTGCCGCCTGGATAGCCTCGGTAATCGTCCCGATCTGGTTGACCTTGAGCAGGAGAGCGTTGCAAGCTTTGTCATCAATGGCCTGCTTGATGCGAATAGGATTGGTAACAGTCAAGTCATCACTATGGGCGTCTGTCAGTAAATACAAAAGGTAGCTAGAGTGGACACCTTACCCAACAATCTGGAAGTCAGACGTCTTGAAGAAGTAGCTCCAAGCTTCCCAGTCATCCTCGCCGAAGGGGTCCTCGATGCTCACGATGGGATACTTGCTTGCAAGCGACTTGTACATGTCCGCGAGCTGCTCATACGTGATCCACTTGGATTGATCGCTGTCAGGGTTCTTGAAGTCCAGATCGTACTTCTTGGCGTCGGCTTTGTAGAACTCGCTGGAAGCAACGTCCATGGCAATGTTCATCCTACCCTTGTATCCAGCAGCTTCAATGGCCTCAGATATGAGGTCAAGGGCTTCCTCCGCGGTCTGGATGTCGGGGGCAACACCACCCTCGTCACCGACATTGCCAGCGGACTGGCCGTACTTCTGCTTGGCAAGAGACTTGAGCTTTTGGTAAACCTCGGCGCCCCATCGCATAGCTTCGGTGAAGGTAGGCGCAGCACTAGGGGATCAATCAGCATTGTCACATGTCACGCAGACATGGCACTTCTTACGAGGGCACAATCATAAATTCTTGGAAAGCCAGTCGCCCACCAGCGTGAGAGCCACCATTGAGAACGTTCATGAAAGGTACAGGGAGCACGTATGGCTTAGTAGTACCAGACAGATCTGAGATGTGTGCGTAGAGTGGGACGCCCTATATGATAGTGTTAGCCAGTCAGCTTCTAGTCGAGCTCAGCGCATATACTTACCTTCTCGGCAGCAGCAGCCTTCGCAATGGCCATCGATACGCCCAGAATAGCATTCGCACCCAGCTTTGTCTTGTTGGTCGTCCCATCAAGCTTGTTCAGGAAACCATCGACTTTGGTCTGGTCCTTGACATCAATCCCCTCCTTGATGAGTGCTGGCGCAATGATGCTGTTCACATTGTCGACGGCTTTGGTGACACCTGGAAACGTAATTGTCAGAATCCACAGCGTGAAACCTTGCAGGACTCATGCCTTTGCCCGCCCATTTCGACTTGTCTCCATCGCGGAGTTCGCATGCTTCGTGCTGGCCTGGATATCACTTGTCAGTCTCCCAACCAAGACCTCGGGATGAACTCTATTTCTGATCTTACCAGTGGAGGCTCCAGAAGGAACGATCGCGCGGTGTAGACCGGTCTCGGTGACAATGTCAACCTCAACGGTGGGGTTACCACGGGAGTCGTAGACGGAGCGCGCGTGGATCTTTGTGATGGCCATTTTGATGTTCTGATAGCAGTCGTGAATGTTTTAGGGAGGGTGAGAGAAAAGTGTCTCACAAAGTTCTATATCTATACAAAGGAGGCATGATGTCAGCATATTCCCAACGGCCTAGTGCCTTGGAAACAAAACAAGCAAAAAAGCATTGAATGGCTGGGCAGGAAAATGCCGCAGATACACTGTCTTGGTATGGGACAACAAAGGACGAGGGTGAGTCAAATTCACTGATTGAGACTCACCAATTACCCAATGGTTGAGGAGTGATGGGACTGTGGAAGATGTTAAAAGAGAAAAGGACTCCGTGCTGGCGAGACAACTATGTATTCTCACTAAAATGGTGGGGTCAAGCTGGAGGGGCAACATCCAGAATTGGTGCCTCAGGCTTGAGCTGCGCAGGTCCGCCAAGTCAGGCAGCAAGGACTGCAAAAGAGCCTGACTAAGCACTGCCAAATACCTTTAGTACTCCTCCCATCCAATTTAGATCGCCGTGGTCTAGGTGGCCCAAGCTTGACTTCACCTCCGAACGCATGCAGAAGCTCCGTCTACATATCAACACAACTACAGTACCCTACAGAGTCCTTCAGAATCCTTTTTTAGCCATCTACGCATCTCCAAGTCCTTACCGCAAACGCCATAGCACACCTTCCACACACCCCCGCCCAAGCGGAACACACCAGCGAAGGGCAAATTCGATCACCTTCGGCCATCACCTCACGAACTCACTCTTCGCACATCACCTAGATCGCGGCACAGTATGAGTGGTGCTATTGACCCTGAGCGTGAGCATGCGTTGGAAGAATACAAGAAGAAGCTCCTTGAGTCAAGGGAATGGGAGGCTAAGCTAAAAGCCCTGAGGTTAGAGATAAAAGGGCTGGTACGAGACTTTGATGTGTCGGAAGACAATATCAAAGCTCTGCAGAGTGTCGGTCAGATTATAGGAGAGGTTCTAAAGCAGCTTGATGAGGAACGGTGTACGTGACACCTATCCGTCTCATGTCGATGACGAGCTGACGCGCATCATAGTCATCGTGAAAGCATCTTCGGGGCCTCGATACGTGGTGGGATGCCGATCGAAAGTTGACAAAGCAAAACTCAAGCAGGGTACACGTGTCGCCCTGGACATGACCACTCTGACCATAATGCGAATGCTGCCACGAGAAGTCGATCCGTTGGTGTATAACATGTCGTTGGAGGACCCAGGGCAAGTGAACTTTGGAGGCATCGGTGGTCTTAATGAGCAAATTCGTGAGCTTAGAGAGGTCATAGAGCTGCCGCTGAAGAATCCAGAGCTCTTCTTGCGAGTAGGTATCAAGCCTCCTAAGGGCGTGCTCCTTTACGGACCACCAGGTACTGGGAAGACTCTTCTGGCTAGAGCTGTTGCCAGCAGTCTGGAAACCAACTTCTTGAAAGGTCAGTCTGAAGCATCTCTATGCTATCAGCACGCTAACACGCAGTAGTTGTGTCATCCGCAATCGTTGACAAATACATTGGAGAGTCAGCACGTCTCATTCGCGAGATGTTTGGGTACGCAAAGGAACACGAACCCTGCATTATATTCATGGATGAGATTGATGCTATTGGTGGTCGTCGTTTTTCCGAAGGCACCTCCGCCGACCGCGAGATTCAGCGAACGCTAATGGAGCTGCTAAATCAGTTGGATGGTTTTGATTATCTGGGAAAGACAAAAATCATCATGGCCACAAATAGACCAGATACTCTAGATCCTGCGCTCCTCCGAGCCGGTCGTTTAGATCGAAAGATAGAGATCCCGCTACCCAACGAGGTTGGTCGACTGGAGATCATGAAGATTCACGCAGCTGGCGTGCAGACCGAGGGCGAGATTGACTTTGAAAGTATTGTCAAGATGAGCGACCAGTTCAATGGCGCAGATTTGAGGAACATTGTCACAGAAGCGTAAGTCTCAAATTGAAAGATGCGTCAATCTCTTACTAATCACCTCCAGTGGTTTGTTCGCTATCAAGGACTACCGCGACGCCATAAATCAAGATGACTTCAATAAGGCTGTGCGGAAGATGGCAGAATCGAAGAAGTTGGAGGGTAAGCTAGAATATCAGAAGTTGTGAGCGGGTACTACAGCATATCTCGAGTGCATATCCTAGCCAGAGCGAGGCTGCGACAGCATAGAGGCGGACTCCGATGTATTATACGCATGATCATAGAGAAAAGCAGACTAGCACTGCACCTATCTATAGGCTTTTATGCGCGGCTCCTGCCATCCTGAAGAAGAGTCTCGAAGCCTTTTCTGCAACTGCTGTATCGATTGATTGCCCACATCCCACGTTAATTCCAGCTCCCCGAAATAATTCGGTGTTTCGTTCATCATCATGAAGCCCACGCTTTGGAAAAGTCGTATACTTCGTACATTACCCTTACCAACCTTGACCCGGAGAAGACGTAGGCGGGCACGCCACTGCTCTCCTTGCTTAACACTTAGGTGAATAAGTATATACCAAAGAAAAGTGAGTAGGACCGCTCGACCATAGCCCTTGCCTTGGATATCTTTTCTAGCAATCATGATCTCAATCTCCCCAACCAGCCCAGCATCTGGGCTGCTTTGATCTCCTTCGTCGTCGCCTAGATCAGCTTCCGCAACAAAGAGATTTACGTCGCCGATCATCTGGTCCGGTCCATCGAACACTGTCGGTCTAATAGCGTCGCCCTGAATGACGTCTTCTGCGGGGGCCGTACATGCAATAAAGGTCAACTTATCCCCATCCACCCGCCAGCTCTGCTGCATATCAAATTCCTGCTCCAGGGTCAGGGGCTCGGACGCTGTTGCTTCTTGAAGTTCTGCGTCTTGCATCCATGTGTGATAGGTTGGCACATGACTTCGCGAATAGGGGACGAGGAGCACTTTAGGGGTGACAATGGCTGGGGTATAATCAGTACTGGCTTTGAGTATCTTCATGCCGGCCACTTGCCAGTATGCTCGTTGACCTTCATGATGGGTAGATATTGTTGAAATATAGTGTTTGTGGTCGAGAGACCTTCGCTTGCCTAGTTGGTCGGCTCGAAGACGATCCGGTAACGAGTGCGTTGTACCGATGACGGACATGCGACGTTATGCTGGGAAAGTCAATAGTTGTAAACTTTGTGGCATCAAAAACACACTTGCACCCTTGAGGTAAAAGACCAAATACCGAGACTTAGCAAAATCTATACGAATGGTCGGCGCTAAGCGAGTTCTGGTCACTGGCGGAAGCGGATTCATAGGCAGTGCCATCATCAAGGCATTCCAGGATCAACGACCAGCATACGACCTCGTTGTCCTCGACGTACAGCCTCTCAAGGCCAAAATACTTCAAAAGTCCACAGTTCGTTATTTTCACGCAGACATCACAAACGAACATGAGGTCTCCAAGGCGATCGGCGCTGCAAGACCAGATGTTATAGTCCATGTCGCCGGATATGTCCCCAGCGGCAACAGCAGATATAACCAAGCCGAGCGAGACTACACTTTCAAAGTCAACGTCCACGGTACCGAGAATGTTCTCGCGGCAGCGCGACAATTCGGCGTGCAATCCCTCGTGTATACCAGCAGCTGCACCGCCATCACCGACCACTCCGCGCACGACTACCCAAACATGACCGAAGCCCTCCCAGTAGGCTCGGCCACACTGATCTACGGCGAGTCCAAGGTCTGCAGAGAACCCACAATCTTCGATCTTGACACTAGCCCTGCTGACCCCCATCCAGGGCATATCCGAGCGCCTCGTCCTCGCAGCAAACAGCACGCACCTCAAGACATGCGCCCTACGACCCTCGACCGTGTTCGGCGCCGGCGATACCCAGCTCATCCCAACCATCCACCAGTGTATCGCCAAGGGCGAAACCCCTTTCATCGTAGGCACCGGGTTGAACCTCTACGACTTCAGCTTCGTGTCCAACATCGCAGACGCCCACGTCCTGGCTGTCGGAAACCTGCTCGACGGGCCCGGCACCGCCGCCGGCGAGGCCTTCTTCGTCTCAAACGGCCAGCCGGTCCCGTTCCGCGCGTTCTGTCTCGCTGTGTGGGCGCAGTTTGGGCACTATCCCCCCTTTGAGGTCAGGTTGCCTTGGGGACTGGCGTATTTTGCGGGTTTTGTGGCGGAGATTGGGACGTTTGTGACGGGGAGACCGGCGACGTTGAGTCGTGGTAGTGTGAAGGATGCGTGTCAGACGGCATATGCGAGTATCGAGAAGGCTAGGACGGTTCTTGGGTATGAGCCCAGGGTGTCGATTGTTCATGGGTTAAGGGAGGCTTGCATGGTAAGGTTCGAGGGTACTGTTGAATTCGTTCGGCTACTGATTCTATTACTTCAGGACTACAAGCAGCGGCTCGAAATCTGCAACAAGAAGGCTTGTTTGCGAACAGTGCATCAATGAAAGTATACGTCCTACCACGTCGATACCCAGCTAGACCATGTACTTCAGTTCAATTCCAGTCCTATTATGCATCAGTATATTGTACCTGATGAATTAAGGGAGAGACGGTGCACTGCAGCCAGGAGTGCAACCATATGCTAGCCTAGAGGACTTTAGCCTATTTATACAGGACCGAATTGGATATGCTTTATGTACAAATATGGTTGTGCGCCATTATGCCAAACACCCGATTATGCTATTGTTGACAACCGTCAAAAGCTCCACATTGGTACTGTGTGGGTGGAGTTGATGCCTTGCTATAGGTACTTGTTTTCTGCCAACCACGTTTTGACATCTTTGCCATCGCGTTCGACCCATTGTGCTTTAGCCTTCACGGCATCAAGACTTTGGGCAAGCGACTGGTCGAAGCCCTTGGTGCTCTTCTTAGCGAAGAAGCCCTCGATGTCTTGCATTTGTTCCTTGCTTGTGAAGCTGGAGGTACATATCGAGACAACGGATCCTAGCATTGTCAGGCCTGGTGGCAGTTTCTTCTCAAGCTCGTCCCAATTCTCCTTTACCCAAGACCACAGCGCAACGATACCTTCCTTGTGAGTGCGTAAGCCCCCCAATGGTAGGTATATATCTTGCGACTTGACCTCATCGCTGAGTGGAAAGGTAAGAGTTCGCTTGATCAGTTCGGGAGATTTTGCGCGGCCCAGGACACGCATCGCAGTGTTACGCTCATCAGATGTTCCTGCTGTGCGGTACTCGTTCAAAATGAGATCATACTGCCATGGAAGTTAGCCAAGCGTGTAATCAAGGATCAGGCATGTAGGAAACTCACATATTTTTGATCCGCGAAGCTCAGGCCGATGGCATAGACACTGCTTCGAATGTTTGGATGGATAGCTGTCCGATCGCCGGCCTTGAATTTTTCGAGCATATCAAATGCTGCAGCTTTGATCTTCTCGTCTCCAGCCAAGCCCGCACTTCCAAATAACATCGATTTGAACTGTTGTTCAAGGTGGCCATCTGTATCTTTAAAGGACCATCCAAGTTCATGAGCCTTGTCTTTGATTAGATCAAGTTGAAAGGACTTTAGTGCGTCTTTAGTAGTTTCGTCTTCGAACACCCAAGCGCCTCTAACTGAGCCAATACGACTGATAATTTCGTCCCATACCACGAATTCAGGCTCAGACTTGAAACCCTGTAGGAGTGAGAGAATTCCGGAGGTCTTCTGATAGCCTGAAGCGGCCAATGCTCCGGCGTCTGCAATCATGCCTGCCCTATCTTCAACAGATAAAAGCCCGTTCTTGGCGGCCTGCCCAAGTTTTTGTAGACGCTCAGGTGTGTACGAAGTCCGGTACACACCTGAGTGGTCCGCATTGAGCTTGAAGAAGTCAAGATCTTTGACCTTGAAATTAGCCTCCCTCTCAGTTAGTGTCAAGTCTTCGTTAATCCCATCTTTGGTCCGAAGAGCTAGTAGGACCGGGTACAAGGTCTTGTCTTCTTCTGGCTTCACGTCAGACGTTCTCAAAAAGCGATTTTGCTTCACGTGGATAGAGTCCTTGTTCTCGGTGACCGTAACAACGGGGAACCCGACGTTCTTTGTCCATATGTCCATGACTTTCTCAACATCTTTTCCACTGGCATCGCTCAGGGCCGCCCAGAGATCTTCAGTCTGGGTATTGCCATATGCATGTTTCTTGAGGTAACGTCGAACTCCCTCCATGAAAGTCTCTTCTCCGATGTACTTCGAGATCATGCGAAGTACGCATGATCCTTTAGAATATGATATAGCGTCGAAAATCTGGTTGATCTCATCTGCACGTTTGACAGGAACCTCTATGGGATGGCTGCTTCGTAGCGAATCCAATGACAGAGCGCTTTGCAGGTTGTCGGTTACATACCCTTGCCATACCTTCCATTCCGGATAGAAGGCGTTGCATGAGTACCAAGACATCCAGGTTGCGAAACCTTCATTCAGCCAAAGACCATCCCAAAAGTCCATTGTTACTAGATTACCAAACCATTGGTGGGCAAGTTCGTGTTGGACCACCTCTGCCACTCGTTGCTTGGTTGATGCACCACTGACTTTCTCATCTAGGAGCAAGTCGACTACACGGTACGTTATCAGTCCCCAGTTCTCCATGGCGCCGGCACTGAAATCAGGGATAGCCACCATATCCATTTTTGGCAATGGAAATTCACTGTTGAACTTTTTCTCGTAAAATTCCAAAGTCTTCGCAGCAAGCTCCAGGGAGAAACGACCGTGCTCAATGTCTCGGTCAGGTGTCGCGAAGACTCGAACAGGTACGCGAAAAGCATTCGTCTCGATGACCTTCAGCTCTCCAACAATGAAGGCCAGGAGATAAGTAGACATCAAAGGTGTCTTATTGAATGTCACTGCCTTCTTCCCACCAGATACCTCTTTCTCGGATGCAACATCCATGTTGCTCAGGCAGGTTAACGCTTTGTCCGCAACTAGAGTTATGGTGAATTCTGACTTGAGAGCAGGTTCGTCAAAGCAGGGAAATGCCCGCCGGGCATCTGTAGGCTCCATTTGTGTGGTGGCAAGGTATTTGGTCGACCCATCTGAGCCTTTGTACGAGGACCGGTAGAAACCCGCCATGTTGTCGTTCAGTGTTCCTGTGAACGTCTGCTCAAGCCTTGCCTCGCTCCCCGCTGGAAGTACCTCGTTGAAGGACACTTTGGTAGTTTGTGTATCTTCATTATAGTGTATCTCTGGGGAGGAAGTGATCTCGGTAGAGCCAGAGAAGACTTTGGTGGAATGGATATCAAGCTCCAGGGTATTGAGAGAGATAGAGGTAGTATCGTCTATAACATCGAGACTATCATGGGGTTCAGCATTCTGTCAACGATATATGCATCTCGAGATGCTGTTGGCGGACGATACATACTCGATGATAACCTTGCCTCCATATTTGAAAGTTTCGAAGTTGGGCTCAAGAGTCAGGTCGTAGTGTACAGCTTTCACATTCTTCGGCAGAACCTCACGGCCTTTGGTGAAGTCTACGGACGAGCCTGGAGCTTCGGCAAAGTGTTTACACATACTGCGCTGGTACGAACAATGTCTGATGGATGGTGATGTTATGATAGTTTTCGCTAGACGAGACGAGCGTGGAGTGGGAGGAGTACGGGTTGTGCGAGAGAGTTGGTGGGAAATGCACCTAGAGCTGGCCGAAGGTAGAGCGGTGAACTGAGCCCGGGGAGAGCGTCTGATGGCGGTGCGAAGAAGCATCCTCTTGTACGAAGCTCTCTTGAGAGCTCGCCCTTGCCCCTCAAGTACGCAGGAGTGTTGAAAACACGTGCTTGTTGGCTTGGTCCGAGCGCGCCGCGCGCATTAAAATTCGGATCACAAGCGGCACTCTTCTTCTTACCCATAATCATCGCAAATGGGATTGAATAGCTACACGTCTTCCGCTTTGCTCCTCGAAGACATTGTCACTCTATCTTTTGCCAGAGCAAATACCGTTCGTTTGAGGCGCCCTTCCTTCCTTTCCGTGGTGGGCACGCCATAGTTTATGGTTACAATTTTCACTCTTCCTATACGCATGCTCAACCATGAGAGACGAGCGTTGGAACTATGCATGAAGCACACTGGAACGAGTGATCTTAGTTGGCGGCTGTTACACCAATAAAATTGATGGACAGTCGATCAACGATCCTCCTGTGAATTCTCCTTATCACTTATCGCCATCCTGGCAGGGTTTATACCTGTGTGGAGATGTGGGGATCACCTTTGGCCGACGCGCGGCTGTATCATATATCAGTATATTTTCGCTCAGTCAGAATGCTCTACTCTCAAGTCTCATCGATCCAAGCATTGACATATATGATGTACCTCCTACTCCTTTTGCCAGCTCTGTTGATTGGCGCGCTTTCAGCAGAAGATGTAAAACCGCAGCAGAATGCGAACCATATCTTTAATGCAATCCATTCCTCCATGAGACAGTTTGGTTCTTCCTTGAATCACAATGGGATGTCTTTCTTTTTGGCGACCGTTCCTCGCGAGACCCGGTTGTATCATGGTACCAACACAGCTTCTCCTGTCCAGGGCATGGAATGGCTCGCTTTTGAAGCCGAACATGCGCTCATGTTTGCCCGTCCTCGATTTGGTCGACCTCCATCAAGGGGCGGCCACGGAGATCCACATCGAGGGCCTCCTACTTTGTCACCACAAGTTGTGCAGTCGGGGAGCAAGCAGCATGTCCTAGACGAAGAGTCTTCACACGATCGATCCGACAAGCCTATAAAGCACAATAATCATGGCCATCTACATACCTATCGAACGAAGAGGGACTTACATCTGCTATATATAGATGGCATGTCGGCCGCTAAGACTAGCAATGGTACACTGGACTCAACTGACCACGTTCTGTTGGATTCCTCATTGGTTTGTTCTGGTATATGCGAACATGAGCGAGCTACTATGCTTTGCAAGTTGGCAGAAACGGAATGGGGTAATCGTGTGGACGGGATCCTTCGCATGGAAGCTGGGTTCGAGATAATTATGTGTTCTTTCGAGAAGAACCTCGATATTGTTGCGGTGGCCCGTATTGATAGCCCAAAGCCAAGAAGCGGTGATCACAGGGGGTTTGGGACCTTTCAGCTGTACAAAGCTATCAGCGATCGCTTCCACGGTATCGGCGGCACACGTGTGAAGCTTGACTACGAGAACTTTGTGACGGCTTACGACTACCCCATAGACTTGTTCCGGAACCAAGACAGTAACATTACGATGCCTCGTTTAAGAAACGTATCCCAACCAATTGTAGATCGAATGAGAAAGGACATCAGGGATATGATCATGATGTCTGATCTGGACAGCTCGATGGTGTCGCATAATTGGCAGGCTACTACCGATATGATCGTTCAGAGATATTCATCTCCTTTGCGATACTTAATTTCGGACAAAGTCGCAGCATCGAACGAGCTTTTACGGCATACATTAACTCAGTACTTACGATCTTTCATTGACGATGCCAACAGGGACAGGAAAGGAGAGGTCACGCGATGTGCAGCACATATGTTCCCAACAGAAACGTTGCGGGACAAGCGTCTAGCCTCTCGCTCTGTGTACGACGTGAGCAAGACCATCTGCAGTACTCTATTTGAAGCCAGTGCACTCGCTGCGTCTAGATCAGACGCCGGACAAAGCAAGGCTGTTGACATAATTCGCACGCTTGTTGAATATCTACAATGGACGAGCTGGAAAGAATGCACGACATGTGATGATGAGCACCTGTGCTTCATACCCATCTGGCCAATGGGCAGTATACAAGATCACCGGAATCCTAGTTGTCTCAATGAGACTATGCTTGCAACACGACACGGATACTGGGGTAGATGGCAAGGTTAAGGTGTGTGGCCGATCATTGAGTTTTGCTCTCATAGAATATGGAGAGAAAACTCACCCATAATCGATCACTGAATTTCAGTCTTCGCTCGAATGACGATTCTTGTTATCATGGCGCCTCGCTATGAAGCGGGACTCCTTCAGAAAGCTTTTCTCGGCGGTATATTTTGCGTTTGTTTGTGAAGAAGAGAACGGTGCCGTGGCCGACGCGCGAAAATATTTGTACTGGAAAGATCTTAGTGGATTACATAATCACTTTCGTACTCATTGGTGCCTTGTTCATGCCTTGATGCTCAAGACCCCACTGTTAGCGTTGAGCCCCTCCGCGCAATAATAGTCCTGGTCAGAATTTAAAAAAATGATAACAGCTCACAATCATTGATATTGATGTGCATGATTACAACTCATTGACCAGCATCATGGCTTCAAGAAGCGCGGATAAGATTGGTAAGCCCGTGTAGTCTATTGCTATAGTATAAATAAACTTACGAAGTGCCCTACGCAGCAATCATCTCGGTCTATGACAAGACTGGTCTTCTGGGTCAGTCAGCGAAGCATTCGGGCCCTACCGATCCAGAAGGTTGACCATTTCCTCACTAGATCTCGCAAAGGGCCTTCAAAAGAATGGAGTGCGTATGCTAGCTTCAGGTGGCACTGCGCGCATGATACGAGAGGCGAACTTTCCTGTAGAAGATGTCTCTGCCATCACGAAAGCGCCCGAGATGTTGGCCGGGCGAGTCAAAACTCTACATCCAGCGGTACATCTACTCCAGAGTACTGGACTCAACAACTAGTACACTGCTTACAATGACAGGTTCATGGTGGTATTCTCGCCACAGATTCGGAGAAAGACAAGGAGGACCTCGCACAACAGAACATCCAGAAGGTCGACTACGTTATCTGCAATCTATACCCATTCAAAGATACGGTTGCAAAGATCGGTGTCACAGTGAAAGAGGCTGTTGAAGAGATTGATATTGGGGGTGTCACTCTTCTTCGTGCCGCTGCAAAGAACCATGCGAGAGTCACCATCCTGACAGATCCCAACGTGAGTTATGTGCTAATAATAAACCACGTTACATACTAATCTAGGACTAGGACTACCATGGTTTCCTGCAAGAGCTAGAGAAGGGAGATATCACCGAGCACAATCGACAACTCTACGCATTAAAGGCTTTCGAACACACGGCTGACTACGACAGTGCCATAGCAGGCTTCTTCCGCAAACAGTACGCATCCAACGGTATACAGCAGCTTCCTCTCAGGTATGGCACAAACCCGCATCAGAAGCCTGCATCAGCCTACACAAGCCTTCATGATCTTCCATTCAAAGTATTGAATGGTTCTCCCGGGTACGTCAATTTGCTTGACGCCCTTAACGCCTGGCCTCTGGTTAAGGAGCTCGATACTGCCCTGTCGCGTGCTGCTGCTGCTTCATTCAAGCACGTGAGCCCCGCCGGCGCCGCTATTGGGGTGCCGTTGAGCGACGTTGAGCGTAAGGTGTACATGGTCGATGATATCGACGGGATCGACACGTCCGTCCTGGCACAAGCGTACGCCCGTGCACGAGGAGCAGATCGCATGTCTTCCTTTGGAGATATGATCGCACTGTCCCGCGAGGTGGATGTTCCAACTGCCAAAATTATATCGAGAGAGGTATCGGACGGTGTCGTTGCTCCTGCTTTCAATGCTGAAGCCCTCGAGATCCTAAAGAAGAAGAAGGGCGGCAAGTATTTGGTGCTCCAAATGGATCCTGACTACGACCCCCCGACCCAAGAAACCAGATCCGTTTATGGAATTCAGCTTTCACAGCACCGTAACGATGCGCTAATCAAGCCTTCGGCATCGTTCGGTAGTATTATCACACCAAAAGATGGTTCACTCTCTGAATCGGCCCTTCGAGACCTTACAGTAGCAACCATTGCACTCAAGTACACCCAGTCCAACTCAGTATCCTATGCGCTCAATGGCCAGCTGATCGGTCTTGGTGCGGGTCAGCAGTCCCGAATTCATTGCACGCGATTAGCTGGTGATAAAGCCGACAACTGGTGGATGCGATTTCACGAGAGAACACTTGGGTTGAAGTGGAAAAAGGGAACGAAAAGAGCAGACAAGAGCAATGCCATTGATCTTTTGACTAGCGGGCTAGTGCCGGAGTCGGGCATCGAGAGGGAGGACTTCGAGAAACATTTCGAGGAGTCTCCTACCCCTTTCACCGCAGCCGAGCGCAAAGAGTGGTTATCCAAATTGTCCGAAGTTGCATGCTCCAGCGATGCATTCGTAAGTTCTACCTTACCTTGGTACTGATTTGCCGCATCTCATTGACATATTAATAGTTCCCGTTCATTGACAACGTTTTCCGCGCTGCACGATCAGGCGTGAAATATGTTGCAGCACCCATGGGCTCACAGAATGATCACCCTGTCGTCGAGACTGCAGAGAAGCTTGGTATCACCTTCGTGGAGCAACATCTTCGACTGTTTCATCATTAGTCACACCCATTCTTCATATTTCGCCTCATAGATTGGCGGAAGAAGATGAACCTCCCAACGAGCTTGTAGATAAACTACCAGAATTTTGATACCATAGATGTGAATATTGAATGCTTTAGAAGACGTGTTAAATATCGACGTCGTTGCGTGAACCATCCGGATTCTTGTCACGCAGAGCGTGTAACGACCACTCCATGTGACGTTGCTCTAGGTATATATCAGAACGGCGTCTGGCGCCAAGATTTGACTCACACGGTCGACTTTCTCGTCAAATTACTAACCCCACAGCCATCACCCCCACCAGAACCTCACAACATTCGAAAGCCCATCGCCATAGCAGGAGACTTGGACTGATATAATATACTCAATCTACATCATGGATTCGGATTCAGACAACCAATACGATGACAGGGGCCCGGAGTCAGAGGTGGAAGAGGAGGCGCCAAAACCCAAATCCGCGTTAAAAAAGAGTGCGCCTGTCCCAGCCGCTGTACAAAGGCCCGAGTTGCCAGAACAGCCGAATCCAGATACAGTAGACTTCAGTACTCTATCGCCCTTGTCTCCCGAGATTATATCGCGACAGGCGACCATAAACATCGGTACCATAGGGCACGTCGCCCACGGGAAATCGACTGTGGTAAAGGCTATCTCCGGAGTGCAGACTGTCAGGTTTAAGAATGAGTTGGAGCGGAATATCACGATTAAGCTTGGATATGCAAATGCGAAAGTCTACAAGTGTAACAACTCAGAGTGCCCACGGCCTACATGCTTCAGAAGCTATAAGAGCGACAAGGAGGTCGATCCTCCTTGCGAGCGCGAAGGATGTTCAGGTAGATACGAGCTAATGCGCCATCTTTCGTAAGTCTTTCTCGGGAAATTCGTAGCAGCAACTAACTGAAATCATTAGTTTTGTCGATTGTCCCGGTCACGACATTCTCATGAGCACCATGTTATCAGGCGCCGCCGTTATGGACGCCGCTCTACTTCTCATTGCCGGAAACGAACCGTGTCCTCAGCCCCAGACTTCCGAACATTTGGCTGCTATCGAGATTATGAAGCTCAATAATATCGTCATATTACAGAACAAAGTTGACTTGATGAGGGAAGAGGGCGCCGATCAGCATTATCAGTCTATTCTCAAGTTTATTCGCGGCACTGTTGCGGACGGATCACCCATCATTCCAATATCTGCTCAGCTGAAGTTCAACATTGACGCGATCAACGAGCACCTCATCTCAAACATTCCGGTTCCAGTTCGTGATTTCACTGCTAAGCCTCACATGATTGTCATTCGATCTTTCGATGTCAACAAGCCTGGCGCAGAGATCGAGGAGCTGAAAGGTGGTGTTGCTGGTGGCAGTATTCTGACTGGTGTGCTCAAGGTCAATGACGAGATCGAAATCAGACCGGGCATTGTCACGAAGGATGAATCCGGCAAAGTGGTTTGCAAACCGATCTTTAGCAGGGTGGTTTCGCTCTTTGCAGAGCACAATGACTTGAAGTTTGCCGTTCCGGGTGGACTGATTGGTGTGGGAACACGCGTCGACCCTACGTTGTGCCGTGCAGATCGTTTAGTAGGGTTCGTCCTTGGTCTCAAAGGCCATCTACCTTCCATTTACATTGAGCTGGAAGTCAACTACTTCCTTCTTCGACGTCTTCTTGGAGTGAAAACAGCCGATGGGAAGCAGGCTAAGGTCGCAAAACTGACCAAGAACGAAGTTCTTATGGTCAATATCGGCAGCACATCAGCAGGCGCTAAAGTCATGGCAATCAAAGCTGATGTTGCTCGTCTGAGCTTAACGAGTCCAGCATGTACTGAGATTGGGGAGAAGATTGCGCTTAGTCGAAGAATTGAGAAGCACTGGAGACTTATAGGATGGGCCAACATTGTCGCGTACGTATCATTTGAATCACCTTTGCTACTGAACTCAACTAACCTAGACGGCAGTGGCTCCACACTTGAGCCGACCGTTGATTGAAGACGATGAAGTGGGAATAGCGGTGACAAACGTTTGTGGCAGTGGCAGCTTCATAACGTGACGAAAGCACATGATGTCACGCTAAGCTTTTCAGATGTCTGGGGTATTTCGAGATCTTAGCGGCATCGTAGAGGAAGCTGAGTGCTTCGATAGAGACTCATAAAAGCGAGGGGCTGCCGGCATGGAGAGTAAGCGCAGCAGGCGTAGGTGGGATTTGCCGAGAAGTCCATTGTATGTATTTATACAAGATCATACTTCACCGTTTGCGCCCTTGACACTTGGCGTACCGTTGTACAGTCCTTGCAAGTAGCAATCGACAGACTTTCAGCGAAAGGAGACGAAATTGTTGGTGGTTCTGGCTCCTACAGCATACCTAATACCCAATGCGAGTGTGATCCGGGACCCGGCCCCTTGGCTCCGCAAGTCGGTCTCGGGGAATATCAACAAACTCCGAATGTCTCCTGGCGGCCCGAAGGCGTAGTAGGCGGCGCACGTATGAATTAAACATACGTAGTTTGTAGGTAGTTAACCGGTGTTAGAGCGCGTGCGTGTACCTAAGCAGACCGCCTGACCCTTGGATTATCACATGCCTTCCGCCTCCCGCCTTCTCACAGCATCTGCAACTAGAGAACGTGCCACCATAGAGAGCCAGACAACTATAGGAAAAAGTGGGTTTGTTGGGATTGCCTCTACCCTCAAATAGATACAGTTCAAGCACAAGGCCTGTGAACCGCATCCATAACCCTGGAGAGACCTTTAAGCGGGCGGGGTAGTCGATGCTTTATTGGAGTACATAACACAGCTTGAGCTTCTCGGGACACGCGCTTCCACGAAACGAGTAACATCCCGGCGCTTGCTCTTGAGAACTTCAACCATAAACCCGGGCTTCTGCTTGCTAAACCAGAGCAACCGGTCTGCCCGCGGAAGCATTCATTACCTATACCTACTACGACCTCCCTTTACTCTCGCTCGTCTCCAAATTCCCCTCCTGTTCAACAGACAGCTCATTGTCGTGCCTGACGACGACCTACTACGCTTCCTTCTTCTCCGAACAAACCGTCCGTCGCCGCACGATGGATGAGCCCCAACTCTTCCGACCGCAGCCACGCCGGCCATTCAAGACCTCCATAGATACTCTCGGCAACCCGAGCTCGTCATCTCAGCAGGACAGCTTCGCAGCACAATTGGACGAAAGACTCCGGCGCAGCCGTGGCTCTAGCATAAACGATAGCGACAGCCGTGCGCCGTCCCGGAACAGGAGTTTTCTAAACCTCACAGGCTCGACGCTATTCGGCATATACTCTGGAAATGGTGGGGACGGAGAACAATCTGAGTCTGCAACGCCCTGGGGGACAGGCGCAGAGACTCCTGCGACTCCAGTCAAATGGGAGGGCTTTCGCATTCCAACTCCGAGCCTTCCTAGCTTTCCTTCAAGAGGAATAAGCCTGGATGGGACAAGAAGAGGTAACTATACCAGACCAAAGAGCTTCCCGGTGATGGTCGCAGAGATTCTCTCTAGAACAGCCGCGCTATTCGTGATCGGCCTGGCCTATGGGATCATTGTTGCACATGTGCACGAACACGGACAGCTACAGATTGCGCCTGTCCGTGTAGAGGAGTTGGACCACGGCAGTCTGAAAAACCTTTTGGCTTGGGGATTTGCAAGTGTTATTGTCGGGATGCTTTTCCCCTTGGTCGATACCATGTGGAACACAAGCCAAGGGTCGAATTTAACAGCCTCAGATAAACTAAAGCTCCTTAGACGTGAAGAGGAAGATCGGCTACGGAATGGAGGGATGTTCGCTCAAGTTGTACGAGCTGTCGGTATATTCGTCGGCTTAGCGTTTGCTATAGTAAGTTGCCTGAAATGTACATCTTTACACGACTGCTAATATGCTCCCAGCGCAAACTTCCCTGGCGGTCCACGTTGCAGGTATCAGTGACACTCTCTATGGTTAACCCCGTCCTGTGGTACATCATCGATCGGACATCACCGGGCTTCGTCATCTCCACCATACTCGCCCTCTCGGGTACCTGCACCTTGCTATTAACAAATCCGGGCGTCGTCCCAGCTTCGTCTTCCGCTCAAGACCACGTCACGTTTGCCAACGGTACGTCTCAAGCCTTGGGTCAGAGCGATTTGATAGCGGGCGCCCTGAGCTATGAATTTGTTGGTGTTGCAACATGGGTCAGCAGTGTCATATTCTGCAGCTGCATCGGGTTTGGAAATATTGGCAGAGCTTTGGCAGGCAAGCGTTGAAGCATTTTACAAAACTGGCTGCCGATGTGGTATCAACTTCACACACGCATAAGTCGATACGATGGGAGCGTGCGGTCTGTAACAATATCACAGGCGAAAGTTGGGCGTTCTCGGCTGCATAGGGGCGGCGTTTTAGGCCCGGATGAATGCAGCACTCAACGTGCGAGATATGCTCATTTTTTGGGAGGAACCATTCTGTCCACAAATCAAATGTACATTATTCTTAATTCTCCGCATTCATGGAATGAGGAAAACGGAAAAGCCCTTCTCTAGAATGCTGAAATGCGGGAATGTGACAATGCCAAGAGTTGTACAATCCTGGAGGCTACCTTAGCCTTGTCTCAGTCATCTCTTATCCCTGTTCGCAGTCGTGGTCATGGATGGCTGTAGCTTCCCTTGACTTTGTTTCAGGAGCTCCCAAGAATTCACATTCAACCCACGATCAGGCCAATTATCGCGTACTGTTCTTTCGTTCTTCCTCCGCGCCTCGACCTCTCATTCCTTGCGCCCTTCACCGACACGTCCACCCTATACAGCCGCCAATACACCTTGTAGATCGTTTCCCGACGGTTTCTCGCTATACGAATAGGTATTGCGTGCTTGGACGCGATTCTCACCTTCAGATTACCTACGAGATATATTCATACATGACGCGCTGGACAATCGCAACAACTACAGTCCGTACACGAACATCGAGGGCGGGGACGGAAGAGTAAGCCTCGCGCGTTGATCCATGCAGTCAGCTGCGAGAAATCAGACGGAGATACAGTCCCAGAGGACAAAGGTGGGCGCAAGTCGGACTTGAGCGTCGAAGAAGAAGGCTGACCTGATGCGCAGCTTACGAACTCGTATAAAGAGCTGCTGGAGTAAGATTATCCCCATCTGAACCTGGTCTTTGCCGAGACATGATGAATTTAGGATGCGCTCCGATGATTGTTTGGTCTGATACTAAGCTTCGTTTTGCAGTGAATTTTCTTCAAGCGACCTTCGCCATGTAGGAAACTATAGCTTGGGGCGACTCATAGGGAAGGGCTCGTTTGGCAAGGTGTACCTGGCACACCATAAGTTGACCAATGGCTCGAAGGTGCGAGATCATAAAGAGGCAAAAATGCTCTATACTAAGATTACGTTTTCAGGTCGTGCTCAAGTCCGCAAAGAAAGATGATACCAACCTTGCTCGGGAAATACACCATCATCGCCAATTCCTACATCCACACATTGCGCGATTGTACGAGGTTATAGTCACTGAGAATCTGGTGTGGCTAGTGCTGGAATACTGTCCAGGTAGGAGATTCTCCCCCAAATACACACACGATGTGATTTGAACTGGCCCTGACAAGATTGGTTTTCTTCAGGCGATGAACTGTATAATTACCTCCTCAAGTCTGGGGCCATGGAACCGGTAAAGGTTCAGAAAATCTTCACACAGCTCGTAGGCGCAGTGTCGTATGTACACAACAAGTCCTGTGTACATCGAGACTTGAAACTGGAAAACATTCTACTGGACAAGCACGAAAATGTTAAGCTAGTCGACTTCGGGTTTACTCGCGAATATGAGGGCAAGGCGAGCTATCTTCAGACTTGGTGCGGTACGGTTTGTTATAGCGCCCCGGAGATGCTAAAAGGCGAGAAGTATGCGGGAGAGAAGGTGGATGTCTGGAGTTTGGGCATCATTCTGTACGCGTTGCTGGCCGGTGAACTACCATTCGATGAAGACGACGAGAGTGCCACCAAGGTGAAGATTCTCAAGGATGAGCCAAGCTATCCTGACACCTTCCCACCAGCAGCGAAGGATCTCATATCTCAGCTACTGTCCAAGAGACCTATCCTTCGACCCTCTCTAGCCGACATTCTCCAAAACCCTTGGCTGGCTGAGCATGCCCCTCAACAGCAGGCAATATTGAAGCTGCAACAACCGGCACCCTTTACCACAGACATTGAAAAGGAAACCTTGCAGCGCATGCGAAGTGCTGGTGTAGATATCGACACGGTCATCGAGAATGTGCTCGCGCAGCGCTGTGACCCTATGGCTGGCTGGTGGGCATTGCTGATAGAGAAGGAGGAAAGGAAAGCGAAGAGAAAAGAGAGAAAGCGTAGGGAACGAGAGGCGGAGGCGAAGAGCTTACGGCGCCTTAGTGCGGCCAGCAGTGCGCTTGATAGACTTGCGCCAACGATAAAAGAAGCAGATGAAGGCGAGCCTATGAGCCCGAGGGATGGTGCGCCCAGAAGTAGAGGCCGGAGTGCGAAGCGGAGAAGTGCCAATTGTATGTGTATATGTCTATGACTAGGTTATGTATTGCTAACGACTTCAGACGCATCTGCAACGGTGCCAGACTTACCCAAGCTGCCTGAAAAGAACACACTTACTCCTGAGACAGAGAGTGTTCCACCACCTCCCCCTCCTGTAGAAAAGGATGTAGTCCATTCCAGGGCATCGTCACGATCAAGACCGTTACCGCCACCAAAGGAGAACCGGAGGTCCCGTAGCTCAATGTTGAACGTGGTGCAGACAAATCCAGATCTTCTCTCCTCCAATGGTTACGTTCCGAAAAGGAGGCGGAAATATCAAGGGCCCTTCTTTGATCGATTCGCAGCTCTCCGAAATTGGTTTGACAAGGCCAAGAGTCGTTCTCCAGGGTCGAAGAACAAAACTTTGAATGCTTTGGCATCATCGGAGCAATCGAAGAACGGGTCTGACCTTGCGGCTCGCAGAAGGTCCGTGGCCCAATCGAGTACTCCTCGCGTTGCAAACATTCCCAACCGACCCGACCTGTATAAGCGAACATCCTACCCTTCACGGCCAAGAATCACTACAGCTACTTCTTCTACGTCGGTCCGTGCGCGACAGTCACTTTCCCCTTCTCCGATAACGCCCCGAGGCTCGTTTCGCCGTGCCTCTGGTCTACGAGGGCGTAAATCAACCTCCAGCTCCGTGTCGTCTATTCGGAGCCTCCACCACCATCAATATAGCCATTCAAAAGCTTCTTCAACGTCATCAGCATCCATAGCATCACCATCAGTTTCGGCCTCCGGCAAGCAATCTCGAGGATCCCCACATACATCTGTTAAAGTTCTTCCAGCTATCCCGACAGCATCGTCTACCTTCCCTTCCAACATCCGCCTGGTCCGTGGATCAAGTGAAGCACAGTCAGCTTTTGGTGGACTACCGCCTCCCTCTCCAGGTCTCATTTTCGCGAAACGGAAACGGAGCCCGTTCAAGGGGCCCATGCTGAGTGTCAACACACATAATAGTCCGAGCTCGCTGCCGCATCATCACCATCGATCACATCACACGCGGGATGGTAGCGGTAGCCAGAACAGCCGCAGTGGTAGCATACAGGGCCGACGGTCTGGCGAGGTCATTCTAGAAGAGGAGGATGAGGAAGAGCCGCTTGGGAGTATGCCTCCAGGCAGAGCCAGTCTGCAAAGCATGCGAGAGATGGCCGAGGAAGAAGAACTAGAAGAAGACGAGGAAGAAGAGATTGAAGAAGTCGAAGTTTTTAGTCCTGTGGAGGCTGGCAGTACGGTCGAGATGCTGGTCGAGGAAGAGGGCGGGGAAGGGGAAGAGGAAGCATTGTCAAATGACGGTCCCACCAAAAGCAAGGGGAAGGACACCGCGCTATGACTTGCGTGCTTTCATTTTTCTATTTATATTCTTACTCTAAATGATCTACAACACAGGACGACGCGGAACGATACCCCCTGGGAGAGAGAGTGTGTGTTGTTGTTAAATAGTTTTATTGATGTACCAGATTACCAAAATACCCCAAACCGCCTTCAGTCGACTCTCAGTCCACCACTCTCCTCAACTTCGTCCCCCAAGCCATCCTCTCGCCCGCATCCTGCTCACCCGACCCAGCGCCCCGAGATCGCCGCACGGCCTCCCCTCCTCTCTGCAACATCTCAACCTGGTAGGCATCCAAGTTGGCGAGCAGGTCTGCATCATCAGACTGGATAAGCACACGCGCAAGGTTCAGCGCATCTCGAATCGCCTGACAGCCGCCCTCGCCGCGAACTAATGGACATTGTCAGCATCAGCAATCCTCAAAACACAGGGGCACAAGAAGGAGGTAGTGGTAGTCCGGCAAACGTACAAGGCGTCATAGGATGCGCCGCATCCCCCATCAGCGTCACCCGCGTCCTCGGCATCCCCGGAATCACCGCATCGCGCAACACAAGCCGCGGCCGATGGATCCCCTCCTCGCCCGTAAGATGAATCAACCGCGTCAACTCCGGCTCAAACGCCGCCGCCATCTCCTTCGCAACACACAGCTGCTCCGCCGCCGACTGTTCTGCGTCAGGCGCGCTTTTCCCCGGCGCATCGATGATCATGTCCCAGTAATACGCGCCTTCCGCCCCGTCGTCGGAGATACGGTCGAGCCCGACGAACAGGTGTGTGTTGGACGGCCCAAATGCAACGTACGCGGAGCGCGCGAGGGAGAGTTGGTGCGCGAGCTCGGTGCCGCGGACGCGGAGTTCGCCTGTGATGAGCGTTACCGGGACGAGGGACGGGTGTGTGTCGGGCAGGATGTGGGCGCGGACTTTACTCCCGACGCCGTCTGCGCCGACAATAACACGGCCCGTGGCGTGTGTGCCGTCGGCGAAGTGTGCTGTTACGGATGCAGCACCGGGTGCTTCGGAGATGGAGACGAGGTGTTTTGCGTATTCGACGGGGATGTGAGTGCGGAGCAGCTGTGTGAGTTTAGCGCGGTTTGCGCGGATGATTTTGTGCGAGGGCGTGCTTTCGACAATGTGTTTTGTGCCGGATGGGCTGTAGAGGGCCATTTGGGCGGTGTGTTGGGGGAGGGGGAGGAGGTGGTTTGTGGTGTCGAGGGAGGGGACGTCTGGGGGCATTGCGGTGGTGAGTTCGTCGAGCATGCTGTGGAGGGCGATGGCCCAGCCTTGGGGCCGGGCGGTGGGGGAGGCGTCGCGCTCGAAGATGCGGAAGGGGATGTTTTGCTTGCGGAGGGCTTGGGCGAGGGTGAGGCCTGCTAGGCCGGCGCCGATGATGAGGATGGGGAGGGTGGTGGTGGTGGTGGTGGTGTTGGACATGGTTGGGGATGAGGATTGGGGCTTTTGGTGGTTTGCTTTGTTATTTGTGTGTCTGTGGGTGGGTCGGGATGTGTGTGTAGGATTATGAGGTTTCTCAGAAGTTTTTATAACTATATGTACGACTATCACGTCACTGGGTGGCATCTCTGTGTGTCGGTGTCGGTGTGCTTTGCGACGGAAAAAGATTGTTTGCCAAATGCCGAGAGCGAGATCATCACTTCGGCCTTGGGATGTTGTGCGAGGGAGCCTGGCTCTGCTTAGGCCATATCATATTGGTAGATAGCTCGCAACGCTCTTATGAGTCAGGTAATTACTACTCGTGTAGGCTGTGGCTTCGGTCATTGAAATGTCTTGCCAGAACGACCGAAAGGGGGTTGAAGTTGACGATAGAGAGCTGTGCCTTTATGTACGGCCTGAGACAGACGCGCTCAGTAGTTTTGAGACCGGAACCACAGCCTCACATTCTCCTCTGACTCTGACTCTGACTCTAACTCCTCCTTCAACTCAGCATCAGATGAAATGTAGTCAGACCTACTATTCCCGTAGTGGACTGCTCTCAAACTTCAACACACCGATGCAACCATGTTGCTCCAGCTTCCCAACGAGCTGCTGATCGCCATCACGGCAGAGGTCAGTCGAGTGATAGTCGCCATGCCTGGTATCAAGTATCAAGAGTTGACCGTCTCAGATCAAGGACTTTGTTGCCTTGCTAGCTCTCGCAGAAATTTCGCCTCGCACCTATGCTATCGCCATGCCGTTCTATGAACAGGAAATCAAGACCTTTCACCCCCAAGACCCGCTCCTCAAAGCGACGTACCGCGGCTGTACATTCGCAGTCGAAACGCTTTTGAAGCAGCGAAAGGACCCGGCAAGCAAATGGATGCGTGGCATCAGCAAGGTAACCTCTTGGCCTCCTACTATGCTCCGTCGATATTTCTGACACGCGCAGGGCTATCTCACCCACAACTTCGCGCTGCTGCATGCCGTCGAACATGGCCAAATGGACATTGCTAGGCTCCTACTTGAGCATGGCACGAACCCAGAGACTAGACGCGGCAGGCAGGGCACCGTTTTGCAGTTCGCAGCGTGTATTGGCAATCCAGCCATGGCGCAGCTGTTGCTCTCGCACGGAGCAGATCCGAACGCCACGGGCGGCGCGAATGGCTTCGCGTTACGCGCAGCAGCGCAAGCCGGTCATCTGGAGGTTATCAAGGTATTGCTTGACGGGGGCGCCAAAGTCAATATGCGACACAGACGCGACTCCGCAACAGCACTGCAGTCGGCAGTGCGGAACAGGCACAATGCAGTTGCAATGTACCTGCTGAGTCGTGGGGCCGATGACAACGAACATGACGATGACGATTCCTTTGCGGCCGGCAAGACATTCCGTGCAGCTCTCGACGTGCATCAGAGGCACGGCAACATGGAGATATTGACGGAGCTCGTGTCCAGGCTGGAAGTCGACTCCCTCGCCGCAGTCAACAGTCTAGCATCAGCCGCCAAATCCGGCGACGCAGCCATCGTCAACCTCCTCCTCCACCACGGCATCGACATCACCAAGACCGGCGTCCGCGCCCTCGGCATCGCCGCCCGAGCCGGCCACCTCCCGATCCTCAAAATCCTCATCGCCGCCGGCGCAAACATCAACGGCCAAAACCACACCAAAGGCACCGCCCTCCTCCGCGCATCCATCGCCGGCCACACCGCCTGCGTCAGCCACCTCCTCGCCCACGGCGCCCTCGTCAACATCACCACCCCATCCGGCGCCCGCCTCATCCACAACGGCTGGTCCTGGACCCCGCACTTCAGCACCGCCCTCCAGGCCGCCTGCTGGCACGACCACACCCCCATCGCACAACTCCTCCTCGACGCCGGCGCAGACCCAAACACCTCCTCCGCCGCCCGCTGGTTCGCCCCGCTCAACCTCGCCGCCTACCGCGGCAACATCGCCCTCGTCCGCCTGCTCCTCGACGCCGGCGCCGATGCTTCCGCGCGTGGACAAAAGTACGCCGACACCGCCCTCCAGGCCGCCACACAGCGTCGTCGTCACGATATCGTGCAGCTTCTCCTTGACCGCGGCGCCCGCATCGATGGCTCTGGCGCGCTGCAGAATGCGTGTGGGGCGCGGTATGCCGAGGTGGGCGATGTCGCGCTTGTGCGTTTGTTGCTGGCGCGTGGTGCGGATCCGAATGAGCGGGCGGATGCGTATGCTGTTACGGGGTATATTAGTGCGATGAATGGGCCGGGTGAGGTGTTTGTTAGTGCGCTTGAGGTTGCGAGGCGGCGGGATGGTGGTGGTGGTGAGGGCTTGGGCGGTGATGCGGGGGAGATTGTTGAGTTGTTGCTTCAGCATGGTGCGGTGGGGTGAGTGTGTGTGTGTGTGTTTGTGCTGTATACATGGGCACGTATTCGCTATCTTACTAGGTTGTTGTTCGTGGGGTTTGTTGTGTTGTATTATCACTATACCTCGAGCTCTGAGGCTCTGACGTTCTGTTCTATTTATAGCAGCAGCAGCAGCAGCACGCTTCCAACACCACACCAACATACCATCATTCAACCATCCATGCTCTCCTCTCTGAATAATAATAATAAGAATAATAATCACTTATCCATCCATCCATCCATCCACCCACTACACATAGAAAATGCACCTTCCCAATCCCAAACATAATCTCGATCTCAAATCTCAAATCTCAAACCTCAAACCTCAAACCCCAAACCCCCCCTGGACCCCTGACCCCTCAAAACCCCCAGATCCGGCCCCCTGCAACACACCACGCTTCATAACCTACACACACACACACACACACACACACACACACACACACACACACACACACACACACACACACACACACACACACACACACACACACACACACA